>NC_090923.1:323751424-324376424 GCF_040938575.1 Ambystoma mexicanum
CTTCCCATTGATGTGGCTTTCTTGGAACACCATTCGTGCGGAATGCAGCGTTGCCAGGGAGCAGCTTCCTTTCCATGACTGTGGCAGATGCAGGTAGGCCATGTTGTTGCAAACCCAGTATGTCCATCATGGACGCAGTGACTTTCTTCATGTCAGGGATTATAAGTGACTTGCTGCAGTTTTCATTTCTTCCCATGTCCCTTTTTCCTTCTCCATGAAAGCACAGCTCATATGAAATGTTTTTTGCAGCTTAAAGGGCCTTTCGATGGTGGTGACCCATGTGAGTTTGCTTATGTGTTCAGTCCATATGGGAGTGCATGTTCTCTGTACCAATGAAAGTTTGTCCTCCGTGAGGCCTCGGAATGCTTCCGCCTTACACAAGACCTCCTCCTTCTGCCACTTGTTGTCGGCGTGCAACGTGCCTTTTATTACGAAAAAAGGTTCCTTTATGCAGATAATCCCCTACGGCAGGGAGTAACATGTTCGTTCATTCAGTAGAAGTTCAAAAGAAACTGTGTGTGCTTGAAAAGTATTTGTGATACGGCACAGCATAAGATGCACAAGACATTGGGCCTCTGCAATTGGTACTTCTTGTGGCAATAACACCTTGGAGGTGCCTGAGGCGTAGGGAATAAGGGAACAGACATAACAACTTTCATTAGTCATTTGCTGAGCAGTGTGGCTCCCGTCTGCATACCATGTGTTTGCTTGATGGGGGCGATAGGGGTTATCAACTGTGTCTAGGTCAAACTTGTATTCTTCTTCCCACCTGTCTGCTTCTGTTTCCCTCTGTTGTCTTTTTAATATCTTTTCCTCCGCCCTCCACCCTTGTTTCCTTTTTATGAGTGTGGAAGTTATCATCACTCTTTGCCTGTGCCCTCCCTTCATCTTCCCTTACTTTAGTAGTTGGTTCTGAGGGTTTTTTTGTGTCTTCTATCACCATGGTGGTAGGTTTTGGATGGTTCTGTACCCATGTTAACTCTGACAGGGTTTTATCATTCATGGTATAGATATTAAAATGAGACTCGTTCACCTTTAGGGATGGCGTTGTGTTCTGCGCTCTAGTGCTGATTGTATAGTTCTGTTTGTGTTCTGGTGTCCAATGAACCCAGATTAATCTTGCCCCATCCCAAATTAAGTGGGTACCTTCTCTTATTGTTTCCATGCCTGCACCCCCCTGGCCAGCATCAATTAATATGTACACAATAATCCAGTATAACAACAGGTCAAATAATACTGAGAAGAACACTACAGCACACAAAAACAACACACATTCATACGAAAAGCTAGGATACATTTCTCTCCTCCGCCTTCCCCTGTCTACACTATCACTAATTGTCGTTGGAGGCTCGTCCATGCCTGGTGAGTTTTCTAATAAATGAAATATAAGCATTTCTTAATCATGCATAGAAAAGTGTTTTTTGGTATGCATACCGATGAATATACTAATTTGAGCTTCTTAGCATCCTTATTTCACACATAACTTCACCTGTCATCATAATGTATAATTTATATATATATGCGTCATTTCAATTGTATTCGTCCGTTCCTCCACCCATATTGTACGTATGGGGAGAGGAAAGGGAGTGAAGGGCATGCGGTACTTCTACCACATTTTACTGATGGAGGAGAAAAGTCGTTATGATTCATGCATAGTTATTGTACACCATATTTTCAATTCACAACATAGTGTTAACATTTTTTTTGCATAAATCTCATCATCAGCCGTTATTACTGTCATTTCACCAAAATGTACACATTTATTTTTTTTATTTTTTTTACCATCCCTGAGTTTTCCTTGTACTGTCAGTGTGACATCAGATTCTCACCCCACCCCCAATTTCAGGTTTGAGCGCTATCCTCTCCTACATTTTCTTGGGTGCTCCTGTTCTCAACCTCCCCATGGGCTCTTTGCACGTCTGTCAGATGTACCCAGTACTGCAACCCCTCCACTTTGACAGCTGTGGGTGTACATAATATTGCTTTGTACGGACCATGAAACCTTGGCCCATTCCACCGCCTCACGAAACTTCTCACGCACACCAGGTCACCTGTCACCAGCTGGCAATTGGTTTTGTCTGTTGTACGCACTGCTGTGTCTGTTGGTCCATCATGTGTGGAGGCGGGCGCTATTTGTTTTGCTATTGTGCGTGCAGCTTTTGTCAAGTTTCTGAGATATTTATGAAACTCTTGACCCAAGACTGTGGAGGTTTGGTGAGCATCTGACTGCCTGCACAGGGATGAATGAGCTGTGTGCATTCTTCTACCTGTCACTATTTCATGCGGTGACAGGTGGTGGTCCTTGCTAGGCTGGTTCCTCATCTCAAAAAGTGCTATGAGTAAGCAATACACCTAGTTCTTCTTGAGAGTATGGCACAGTTTAGACAGCCTGCTTTTAAGGAGGCGTTCATTTTTTCTACAATGTCGTTCGATTGCGGATGATAAATCGTGAAGAGCTTTTGTGTTATACCTAGCATTGCTGTAATGTGTTTGAACATGTCATTTACAAAATGGGTCCCGTTGTCCGAACGGATGACATCACAAATGCCCCAGCGAGGGTACACCTCCCTCACTAGAAACTTGGCTGCGCATCGTGCATCTGGGTGGGAGCAGGGCCCTGCCTCCACCCACCGGGAGAATTGTCACACAACGGCGATCAGATATCTGGCTCCATTACACTGTTCTCCCATGTCGGCATAGTCTATGGGCCTCATTACAAGTACTCCGGTCCGGAATTAACACTGCCGGTAAAACCATACCGGCACCGTTTCCATGTCCGCGCAATCATGACCCGCGGCCCCGGTAATAGCACCACCCTAAACCGCCACCGCGGAAATAGGGTTCCCCTTAAGTCCGTCTGCACGGAAATCCCTCCGTTACCGGCAACACTAAACACCGTGAGCATCACAACTAGCGCGGACACGGAAATACCGGGAAAAAATGGCGGAAATACCGTGATCACGGTGGCGGAACAGCCGCCAGCGCGAACATGGCGTTATACACTGCCTGCTGAACTGAATCAGGGCACAGGTGCACCAAATCAGCCCAGCTGGACCTAGTAGGCCACTGGGAGCCTACAAAAGGGCCACACCCAGCCCAACACAACACAGAACCATGCAGGCAGCAGGTCTAGTAGCACTGGGACTGGGCCTACTCAAACAACAGGCAGTACTGCACATGGGGGCAGTAATGGCGCAGAGGAGGAGGCGTAGGCGGAGGAGGCGCAGGCGGCAACCAGCCAACCCTGCAGCTATGGCAAACCCCATTGCCCAGCCAGCCCGACCCCGCCGCCAGCCACCAATACCACGCATCAGGGCCTCACCCTGGAACCTCACCCCAGGACAGATCCACATAGCCCTACCCCGCACCCTCCCCGAGGTAATTGCCACCAAGTTGGCCTTCCATGCCATAGCAGGCATGCCAAATTGCATAGGCGCAGTTGACTGCACCCACGTCGAGCTGACAGTACCACATGCAATTGAGGCGGTGTTCCGCAATAGGAAACAGTATCACTCTTTGAATGTCCAGATGGTTTGTGATGCCATGCAACTGATTACACACTGCTGTGCACGTTTCCCAGGCTCATCACATGACTCAATGGTACTGCGGAATTCCACGTTGCCACGGTACATGGAACGCTATGCCGGACAAAGCACGTGGCTATTGGGTGAGTACAGCTGACGATGCTACAACCCTGTCGGAGTGGTGTGTGTGTGTCCAGGCCAATGAGCATTGTGAGTGTGCCGCTGTGACCGCACATGCATCACCCCCCTTCCATCTACCAAATACACAGCGGATGCCAAACATCATGAAGGAAGACATGACAGGGCACCACAATGTGCCCGTGCACACGCTGCCACAGCCAATCCCGTCACTGTCCCATTAACCCTTTGCCACTGCAGACACCCACCCTCAATTGAAACACTGCCCCAAAAAGCACGGGAGGCATGTAAATGAGACGACGTGTATTTACTACTTCCGTACAGTGGAGTCACTCTGCCAGGTGTGGACAGCACTGCATCATGACATGCACACAATCAAATTTCACCCGCAGGGCACAGTAAACATGCAAGTTAATGTGTAGGCCCATATGCAGTCAGCGACATACCTCGTGATGGCCGAAACATACCTCCAGACACTGCATGGTACATATGCATGAATGAATGATGATACAAGAATGCACAGCAGCAGATGAGGACATGATGACACAAACACTGACATGTTCCCCCATCTACATCCCATGAAGGTGATGCGGGATATGCACTCACGCCATGGATGATGACACCTGTACGGAGACCAAGGAACAGGCATGAAGAGGCATACAAAAGGGCACATATCCGCACACGTGGAATGATTGAGAGGGCATTTGGACTGCTGAAGGCCCGTTTCCGCTGCCTGAGCAGATCTGGCGGATCACTGCTGTACAGCCCAGTGAAGACGGGCAAAATCACGCTCGTATGTGCCATGCTGCACAATATATGCCTGCGCAGGAACATCCCAATGCCACCAGACGCAGATGAGGAGGATGGGGATGGGGATGGGGATGGGGATGGAGATGGGGATGGGATGGCACCGCCTCCCCCTGGGGGTCCACATGATGGCCAGAGAGCACGGGATGCCCTGATTGGCATTTACTTTTGAGTCACAGCACATTCACAGAAATGCACAAACATGGTGACGACAATGAATTAATAGTTGCACTGCAAAATAAATGATCAATGTCCGCACATGTATGTCTTGATTTGAAATGGTGATGTATTGATGTGATAACAACAGGGAAGAAGGTTCATTGGTTAGGGAAGCTGTACACCCGGGGCCACCCACCACCCAATCGTGCCCACCCCCACCCAGTGCCCATTGTCCAAACCCCCAAAACTACCTATCCCACCACCCAAACGTGCCCACCCCTCTCACACCCTTGTAGTCCACATGTGTCCTGCACTGCCCCACACACATGCCATCACTTCCGCGTGCGCTTCTGTGCCTGTGCAACCTTGCCCGAAGGACCCGTTAGCCTACTCGAGCGCCTCCTTGCAGTAGTGGAACTGGATGGGGTGGTAGTGTTTGATGGCCCAGAATCTGGGATTGAGGGCATCCGTGCCAGATTTGCCTGTTGGCCAACCAACATGGCCTCTACAAGCCTGGTGGTGTGGTCGTTGCCCTCCCGCACATGGCGTGCAAGGGTCACTATGGTGCTCGCAAAGCGTCCAATGGACCTCGACAGGCGACGCACTGAGGCGCTGTAGCTCTCCCTCTGCAGCCTGGATTCCTCTAGCTGCCTCTCCACCAGCTGGGTGAGGGTAGCCTGCTGGTCCTCCATCCGCTGCATGCGGGCATTCAGTTCGGCCTTGGATGGGGTGGGCGACCTCATGGGACTCCCCAGTGAAGTGGGGCTGAACCCCAGCTCATGGAAGGAGCCCAGGTTTTCCAATGTGGGCATCTCCCCCTGTGGCCCCGTTTCTGAGTGCTCTTGCGGGGCACTGTTATCACTGCAGGCCGCCCCCTCTGCTGTGCTGCTGCCTTCGGTGTTGTGTTGGGTGTCCATGATAGGTTCCCGTGGCACCTGCCTATACTCAGCCAGTGTGGAGACGGTGGGGATGTCGGTGGTGGTGGTGTGCCGCACATCTGTAGTGGCTGATAATGTGGCCAGAGGTGCAGAACTGCCGGCAGCATCCTCCTGTGTGGTGGCGGTGGCTAGTGTACTTGCCGATGCAGATTGGCTGGCCTGTTGTGCAGTATCACTGTCACTTGAAACGGCTGTGGGGACACAAAGGGCATGCAATTAGTGTTGTTGTGGTGGCAGATGGGTGCATCACATGCGTCATTAAGATTGTACATTGAATAGTGTTAGTCACATGCATCTGATTGCTGGTGTCTGCATTCAGTGATATTGGTTGCCATTCGGATCATGATGGGTCCTTTGGCCCACACATGCACTGCCTGGGGGGTGGGGGTTGTTCATGGGTCCTTTGGCCCACACATGCACTGCCTGGGGGGGGGGTTGTTCATGAGTCCTTTGGCCCACACATGCACTGCCTGGGGGGGGGGGGTTGTTCATGGGTCCTTTGGCCCACACATGCACTGCCTGGGGGGGAGGGGGTTGTTAATGGGTCCTTTGGCCCACACATGCACTGCCTGGGGGGGGGGGGTTGTTCATGGGTCCTTTGGCCCACACATGCACTGCCTGGGGGGGGGGTTGTTCATGGGTCCTTTGGCCCACACATGCACTGCCTGGGGGGGGTTGTTCATGGGTCCTTTGGCCCACACATGCACTGCCTGGGGGGGGGGGGTTGTTAATGGGTCCTTTGGCCCAGTACTCACAACTGCATATTTACATGTGGCATTCATGTTTGGGCACTTACCGGCATCTGCAGGTGGGCTCACTCCTGCCTCAGCCTGCCCGATCCCATGGATTCCCTCTAGGTGGAGGACGCTGCTGCAACGACCCTCCCATGCTTGCAGCCTCAGTGGGGAAGGGGGTCCTCCGCCTGTCCCACTGCTGCGTTGGCGGTGTGTGGAAATGAGGTTGCGTACCCTCAGCCTCAGGTCGTCCCAACACTTGTGGCAGTCCTTCACGCTCCTCACTGCCACGCCCACGGCGGTGCACTTGCGTGGAGCTTCGGCCCACACCTCCTTGCTCCGCTGCTGTGTGGCACGCCGTTGGTCGGCGCTGAACAACATCTCAGCATTGTCCACAATGTGCTCCACCAAGACGGTCAGCTCCGCCTTGCTGAAGCGCTGTTTGCGCTGCCTCTGAGCAGGAATCCTGGCAGTCATGCTGGTGGTCCCTTTTGGCTTCTCAGAGTTAGGATTGTGCTTGTGCTGGCTCTGGATGGCAATGGATTGTGCTTTTATATGAGGGCCGCCTCTCTGTTTCCTGTTTTGGCGATCATGGTATTTCCGGTTCCGTGTCCGTGGTGGCGGATGCGGAAACGGGTTTAGCGCCACTTGTGGCTTCGTTATTTCCATTTCCGTGGGGTTTTCCGTGATGGCGGTAACAACGTTTCCGAGTCCGTGTGGTGCGCGCGACCGACAGCGTGTAATCGGACGGTTTTTCCGCAACCTTGCGGACACGGAAACGTTTTTACCGCCGTCACGGATTTTGCACGGTCCTGGAATGGCAGGTTGTAATGAGGCCCTATGTGTAATTCTCTATATGGCCCTTCTGGTTTGGTAATGTTCCTCTGAGAGTTTGCAGTGTCATGCCAGAATTGTATGTCTGACACGTGATACATTCTACTATAAGCTTTGTGACATGTTCTTGTAATCTGAGGACAAACCAATTTTCCTGGATATCTGCAATAATGTGTTGTTTTGCGTTATGGGCTGGGAAGTGCAATTGTTTAAATGCTACTTCTAACAATTTTGTTGGCATCACAACTTTGCTGGTAGTGTCATGTCTCCATAGTAGATCAGTGGGGGACTGGCCACACCCTCTTTTTACCCATACTTCCTTTTCCTCACTGGATGCATCATGTTGGAGCTCAATTATTTTGGAAATTGGCAAGGAGTGCAAACCCTCTGGCTGTGCTTCTTCTATTGTCTTTTGCAGTATGTACTCACCTGATGGGCTTTTGGGTAGGTAGGAGGCTTCTTTGGCGGCAGCCTCTGCTGCCGCGTTCCCTAATGAGATGACATCATCACCTCGAGTGTGGGCCTGACATTTCACGACAAGTGTGGGCTCTTTCAGGGTGTCTATTTAATCACATAGCAGGGCCGCATGTTGTACTGTGGACCCATCTGCTCTCCTGAATCCCCTTCTTCCCCACCACGCTAGTCCCCTGTGCACTGTGGTTGTCATGTAGGCGGACTCTGTGTAAATCATTACCATGCATTCTTTTGCTGCATGCAGTGCTTTTTTCAGTGCTACTAGCTCCGCCGCTTGGGCTGTGAAATGTGGAGGTAATCTCTTTTGTACAATCACTTCAAACTCCCCATCTTCCACCCATACAACTGCTGCTCCTACGTGTTTTTCTCCTGTCTTGCAATCTATAGAGGCAGACCCGTCAACACATATACCTCTCCTTCTGATAGTGCAGTTTCGTGTGCCTTTTGTATGTCTTCATCATTCCCTGTGTACGTGGCACAATCATGTTGTTGCATGTCTTCTACTGTGCATGTCTCTGTGATGAACGTGGCTGGGTTTACACTTTTGCATCGTACTATGTGGATGTTTTGGCTGGAAATGATGAGTTCATATGCTGAGGCCCTTTGGGTGGTCAACGTGCTTTTTGACCTTTCAAGTATGGCAAACAGGGAGTGTTCTACGTATAACATGATGGAGCATCGCATCACGATAGTAGAGCTTTTCTCTATCACGAATGCAGAGGCTGCGAAAGCCTGTTCGCAAGCGAAGTGTCCTTGCATCACTGAGTCTAGTGTCCCACTATAGAATGCAAGAGGTTTGTGGCCTAGTGACGTCTTTTGTGTTAGAACAGCAGTGATGAGTGACCCGTTGCAGTGTGAAAAAAGATGAAATTCCTGATTCATTGTGTGGGGTTGCGAGGACTGGTGCAGTGGATATCAATTTCTTGAGTGTATCAAAGGCTGTATGCATTTCCTGTTGCCATTGCAATTTATTGTTCTCCCTCAGTGCTTCCTTGAGTGCCTGTAACAGGGGCTTTGTGTATGACGCATAGTCTAGTATTTATGCACGGCAGTAGTTGCATATGCCGAGAAACTTCTGCATCTCCTTCACTGTACTTGGCTCTTTTACTGCTTTTATGGCTGCTGCTCTGTCTGGGATGATTCTTTTACCGTCCTTGGAAATGACACTGAGGGTGTGGTGTTGTGTCTTGCGGGGGTGGCATTGGGCGCTCACTCATATACCTATTGTCGGGATGGCTGTCTCTCCTACTGTTGCCCATTGGAAGTCCATACGGGCTCCCTGGGTGTGGACGTACATTTGTGTATGAATGATTTGGTCTGCTTTGGCATTCCCGCATAAAATGGCCCCACCTCGCGCACTGCCAACATTATCCTTGCATTCCCCCTCGTGGCCCTCCATATCCTGCACCTCCTCCTCTTGGCCCCCTAAATCCCTCTCTGTTGCTTCGCCCTCCTCTTGATTGCCACTGCTGTCCTTCATATTGGTTTTCCCCTATCCATTGCTCCTGACCATTACCTGTCCAATTGGCCACCATCTGCATTGGTATTCGCGTCGGACCGTCTTCTTCCTCTCTCTCCCTTCCTGCCACACTCATAACTATCGCTGCATTGACCTTCAACAACTTGCTTTGTACTAATTTAGCCTGTTCTGCCAACCGCCGCTGTACTAACCCCTTCTCTTTGATCCTCTTCCAGTGTTGCACTATGATGCTTTGAATTGCAGGCCATCCGTTGGCTTCTATCCCAGATATTTTATCAAGGGCCTTCGGCACTTCCTTTGGGAGCCCCCTCTTAATAATGAAGTAAAACAGAGACGTGCATTGGTCCCAGGCCGTACCCGTTTCCGCTCTCCACATGTCCTGCACCCGGAGAATGAAGGACATGACATCTTCCTCGTCATTCATGGTACACTGCATCAATGACTGAAGATCGGGAGTGTCTGGGAATGTTTCCCTCAACGTATCCCACACGCGTGCTCACACTGTGTTAAATGAAGCCCCATCATGGCGATCCCCGCACCCCCCGCACTTGGGGACTGTTTTTTCTGCATCCCTACAGTCCCTTCACCAGCACTAGACACTTGATGCCTGCACTTACCCTGCACTTACCAGCTGCTGGCCGTACTTTACTTATTGTTATGTATTCTATTATCCTTTTACTGCACTGTCCCCTCCCTCGTCCCGTCACACTATTGCCTTCCCCCTTCTTATGTACTTGCACGTTCTGAATGACACCTTGACTAGTAGGATCGCTGTCTGTCTTCCCTCTGTTCCCCCTCTCTTGCCTCGTCGCGCCTTCAAACACTTGTGTATAGGCGCGTTATAAATGCCATATCATATCAAAATCCTTTGCAAACTCTCGTTGGTTACTTATGTTTATTGAAGTTTTAGCGTGGGAGGTGTACTAGCGAATGGAAATACGTGGAATGGTGTGGAGAGGAATGGGATATATGGTGCAAAGCTATGTTGAAAGAGGAGAACAAACACGTTTATAAAAATGTGTGTTAAGTGTCAATGTTTTCTTACTTAAAATTGCTTAATTTTGCTCCAGGGTAAGTAAAGGTACTTCACGTCAGACCACCAACAGTGGCTTCCGTGTTCAATTAGGTGAATCAGGTGAACAGTGAAGGATTTTTCCGACAGTAGTCAGACCCACTTTCTTTGTGCCAGCGATTATTACCAGCGTATGGTAGAGCCGGTGTAACTCACTCCAAAAACGTTATTCTTTCCAACTGGGTACTTCTGTGTCTCAAAACCTCTAGTACACAAAACTCTGTCTTCAAGGTCTGACGCAGGTGGACTTTCAGAATGGACCGATACAGCCATACACTTTTCTTAGCTCGTATTAACATATCTGAAAACTGAACAGGTGTCAGCATGTGCATCAGGAACTGCATCATTCTTTAAGGGTGGCTGGAGCAGCGTCCTAATCACACGGGAACAAAACCACATATCCGTCGTCTTGCTGGGTGACTCTGGGTGCGGGTTAATGTCAATTGGAACATAGCTTGTCTTTTATCATCTGCACCTTGATCCTCGTTCTGTTTGTTTTTGATGTCTGATGCATAAAACATTAATGAACACATGAACATTTCATGGAAGATGAGCGCACTCCTGCATCACGAGACGAGCATTACCCAGCCCAGCCGCCTGGAACGTGTCTCCTTTAATGTACTTGCTCCTTCTTACACTGAACATGTGTGTGAGAGAGAGAGAGAGAGAGAAAGAGAGAGAGAGAGCGAGAGAGAGAGAGAATGAGAGAGTTTTATTCCACTAAGATATGAAAATTAAAATTACCCTAAGTTAGCATTCTGCTGCATGTTATGCACACATGGTGTGGAATTCTGTGCAATGGAAGGAGAGTTGAAGAGGCATGTCTTCTCTTGTTTTAACCTGGTGTGAAATAATAGCAGACACGTCATGTGCCTTGGCCATTTATTCACACATAATGGGCATACTATTCCTTGATGTTAGAATGTTAAACACACAGAGTAATAGTCCAGAATGCAATGTTCTCTTAGCTGAATACCCATAATCGAACTGAGATGTAAAACATGGCAAAGGTGGTGGCTTTGCACACAAAAAAAAAAGAAAAAGAAATCACAGTCTTCCACAATGGCACTGTTTTCTTTGTACGATATTCTTGGTTGATGCCATGATTTGAAATAAGGAATGCGGCCAAGCAATGAACACACCACTTTTACATATGAAGGTAAACATACTCATAGAGACTTGCACCAGGTGCATTTATGTCACCAATATTTTAACGGAAAAAGATCACAGTGTGCCCTGACACGTGTTTCGGCATTGGCCTTTTTCAAATCGGGGCATATTACATTGTAGAAATTCACAAAAGAAAACTCTGTGTAGATACAGTGTGTGTCAAAACACGAGTAATGTATATATACATTCATCAATATTCAATAAGACATGACATCAATACAGTTGCGTGACAAAAAATGATGGGTTGGTGTAGGGGAGGATTGTTAGGAGGTTGGAAAAGAGAAAATAAGAAAAACAAATCTAATTTGCTATTAGTTTTCAATTATTTTTCAAAGCTTGTAAAGACTGTATTCTAATCATACTTCCGCTACTTTTTCATTTTGGTTTACTCCAGTATGTGTGAAACTAATAATGGCTGTTCGGCAACGGTAGTAGTGAGACACTTGTTAGGTTAATTTAAATTAATATGTTGCTAACTATCTGGCACCAATCAATGCCACTTGTGGTCTGAGGTGGAAATGTGCTGTAGTGATTAGGTGTTCATCGTGTTACTTTAATAACATTACCCATTAGAAAATACAGATAATGCCATTCTTACCATTTGTCTTCTTCTATCCGTTGATTAAAGTATCCGTTTTATGAGCTAGATCCCTGTAAAGAATACGTGCATTGTCAGGCATATATAACCCTATGTTTACATTAATAACCATTACAGACTGTTAGTATGTGCTTGTCCACTTGGAAGTGTAATGCGCATATTTGTCACATTCCTATTTGGTGTGCAGCTTGTGTGCCACCAACTAGCAAATAATCGCATGGTTTCGCTTGTCCAAATGCTTTAATCATTATAAGTATTAGGAAATACGTGCTTTTCAAATTACAGTGCGCTCACCCCGAAGTGTGTGCGCTTCATTGCTTGATCGTGCCTAGTATCACACACTATCTTGCTTTCTTAGCAGAGTGTTGTGATGTAAGTCAGTATTGGAGCATTCTTTGTTCCAATTCCTTGTGGAGTCCTTGCTTCGTATGATTCTAGAATGTGGAAATCATACGAAGCAAAGACGGGTGCAGAGCAAAAGTGATGAAGGGAACTCTCCTAATAATAATACACTTAATTGAATAGTTACACTACTTCGGTGTGCTGACATTCATGTGTACATAACGTAACAAGTGGCGACGAGGAGGGCGACAGCTAAGGAGGAGAGTTCCCACAGCAAGCAGTTGTGCTGTCAGAACCGGGTGGAAGGCGCGTTTTACAGAAGAGTTGTCGGCTGGAATCCACAAGCCTACGCTGATGAGGTAGGCGAGCGACAAACTACACTAATTAACTTAAAGAGTAAGGCATCACCATAGCTCTCAACCATTTGTCTCGCAAAGGCGGGTGAAATCACCCGATTTTGTTTTTGGCGGGTGAGACGCCCATTGGAGTGAATGGGCATGCAGGAGGATGGGCGGGTGAGTCAGCCCTTTGCAAGGCGGGTGACACCCGCCAAAAGCGGGTGAGTTGAGAGCTATGCATCACCGTTACAAAAGCACAAAGGCTGCATCATTTAAACGGGCGCGAGCGCAGCCATCCTTGTGAGAAACTGGCATGAAAGAGGAACAAGCCAGTGACGTTGTGCAGTGGATGTGGCAGAATGATTCGAGTAAAGCACCCATGTACGTGCTTTACGTGCCACCATTTTGTTGTCCGTTACCACGGCAACATTATACGGAAAGTGACTATTATGTGCAGATAGCCAAGACAAGCACGATATAGATCGATCACAAGAAGCTGATGTCATATGAGTAAACAAACAGTCACAGTGTTTATTTTGCCAACCAGCAGTATAAAGCAAAGTAAACATTGAAAGTACTGGCAACCAACTCAGACTGTCAAGACTATAATTGCACATCAATGTAATGAATGATCTATGCTTCAAGCCAGCTCTATAGGGAAAAGAGTTTATATAATTGAATGGTGAATTCAAGGAAGAGAGACTGATACTCACGTCCCATGTCAATGAGCAACACTTGTTGGAATTTGCTGGTGGACAAGTTTGGGGTTACAGTATATCAAACTCACATCTACTGACGGTGGAAGGTCGGTTATCACAATTTCATCATGCAAAAGTTTATGGCTCCTGCAAAATTTTTGTCCCAACCAGGTAGTCCCATCTGCCCATGGGAACAATGGTTAGATAATTTTCAAGTTTATTTGAGGGCTATTGGGGGTGCAAAGTTTAATGATGATTTGAAGGAGGCTACTTTGCTTAGCTGTGTGGGGGCAGAAGCATTGAGTATATTTCGAACCTTACCAGAAGTGTGTGATGTTGCTCAAGGCTCTGGAGATTCTGCAAGTAGTTCCAGGAAATATGAGACTGCGCTATTGAAATTGAGCAAACATTTTGGTAATAAGACAAACGTAGTCTTAGAAAGGTATAGATTCTTTTCCAGAAAACAACTCAAGAATGAGTCTGTTGATATGTATCGTGCAACTTTAAGGGGTCTCATAGCCACATGTGAATTTACTGGGGTGGCAGACGAGTACTTGAGGGATCAACTTGTTCTGCATGTTGCTGATTCCAGGATCCAACAAAGACTTTGGCAGGCAAAAAATCCAACGTTGGAACAAACCTTAGAGATTGCAAGGTCTATAGAACTAGGAGAAATGTGCATGAAGGAAGTGCAGAATAAGCAAGAACATTTGGATGTGAGGTCTATTCAAGCTATACATGATGGAGAAACGAATAAGGAGGAAGAAGCGTTGGTTGCTATGGTGAAGAAGATTGTGAAATCTGATTTGGGTATAAATCCCAGGCAAAGCATAGACATGCCTCCCAGACCTCAAAATAAGTTTTACAGGTGTGGATGGTATAAGCATGTCAATCCAGATAAAGACTGCCCAGCAGTGATGGCTGAATGTTTCAGATGTGGGCAAGTGGGCCACTTTGGCAAAGTGTGCCACAGTATCAGAGGACGAGGCAGAATTAATGCACGTGGCAATGCTAATAGGAATTATTCCCAAGTGTCTAGGAGTACTACCTCTGGCGTGAGAATGGTTGAAGAAGCTCCATTTTCGAATGATGTGGTAACAACTGAGTTTGTGGAGGAAGAGAACATTTTGGCTCTCACTTCGGCAACAATGGGTCCGTGGGTGCCTATGACCATTGACAGAGTTGCTCTAAAGGTTATGGTCAACACAGGGTCCCCTTATACTATTGTGGACAAAGAGACATTTCAAAATGTTTTGCAGATGAAAATTGAGGATCTACACACAACTCAAGTCAGTGCAACTGGCTATGGCAAATCTCCTGTTGACATTATAGGGTATGTGTGGGTGCAGCTGGCGTTTGAAGGGAGACAAACATATTGCAAGATGTATGTGGCCCGTGATGGATTTCCAATAGTGGGTTGGTGGGAGCAAGCTGCATTGAAGATTAAAATCCATCCTGGAGAAAGTACACTTATTCTGAGTGTCATGGGTAAGAGTTGTGATTCTGCTACAATGTTGGCTTGGAATTTTCCTGAAATTTTTAACGACAGTATTGGTGTACTCAATATTGTATAATATTGAAGAGAGGGGCGAGGCCAGTAGTACATAAACTGAGACACATACCAGTTGGCACACGCAAACCACTTAAAAAAGAATTAGAGAAGTTATGCTCCCAAGACATCATTGAACCTATAGAGAGCTCTGAGTGGCTCTCTCCAATTGTGATTGTAAGAAAACCAGAAGGGTCGATTCAGATGTGTGTTGATCTCAGAGACCTTAATAACAACATATGGGTAGATCGACATCCGCTATCTAATATTGGAGAGATGCTTGCCACCATGGAGCCTGCTAAGTATTTTACTACACTGGATGATTTATCCTCTGCATACCATCAGGTTGTGTTAGATGAAGAGTCTAGACACCTAACGTCATTTATAACACCATTGGGCGCATTCAGGTTTAAGAGGATGCCGTTCGGCCTAGCATCGGCGGCTGCTGTTTTTCAGAGACTGATGCAACATCTTTTTGAAGGATTACGTGGTGTATATTACTCCCAGGACGATATCCTGATTTCGGCGATGTCAGAAGAAGATCACAATGCCAAACTTCTGGGAGTTTTGCAGATCATACGGCAGAAGGGTCTCACCTTAAAGATTGAGAAATGCAAAATAAAGAGAAAGGAAGTGACTTATCTGGGTCACTTTATTAATGCTGAGGGGATCAAACCTAAGGAGACTTTGGTGAACACAATACTTAAACTCCCTGACCCTTCCAGCAAAGATCAATTGAGGAGTCTATTGGGTCTTACTGAATATTACTCGAATTCATAGATCATTATGCAGACAGGACGACTTGGATGAGAAGCCTAATGAACAAAGGTGTCAAGTTTGAATGGTCAGAGGAGTGTAAGAATGAGTTAAAGTCAATCAAAATGTTGATAAAGAAAGCACCCGCTTTAAAGATGTTTGATTGCAGTGCAAAGACGATGGTGTCTGTAGATGCAAGCAACGTAGGATTGGGAGGTGTGTTAGAACAAGTACAGAGTGGAAAGGTGGTACCAATTGCATTTGCTTCCAGGACATTGAGAGGCGCATAAAAGAACTATTCCACGATAGAAAAAGAAGCTCTTGCTGTTATGTGGATACTTGAACACTTTAAGGGGCTTATATGGGGAGTCCCTATTGAACTCAAGACTGACCATAAACCACTTATTCACATACTTAATCCAAAAAACCCACATTTGACTTCTCCTCGTATCAGACGATGGATTTTGATTATAAAGCAATATAATGTGACCGTCAGTTTCACGCCAGGTAAGATAAACAGAGTTGCTGATTGTTTATCTCGGCTACCAAGTGCTTCAGAAGGTGAAGATGTGAACGTGCATGATGAGGAAACTGATTGTGTGATAGCGCAAGTTCATCCGAGTTTTTGCAAGGAGGAATGGATGGAAGCCACCAAATCAGATATAGAACAAGAACATCTAAGGAGAAGTGGAGAGTGGCTGGAAAGTGGTGGATGAAAATGTTGCATCTTGGGAAAGAATGAAGGATGAATTGTCCTGTGATGAAATTTGTGTATACAGAGGAGACCGCATTGTTCCACCGGTGAAGTTGAGGGAGAGGATCATGGAAATTGCGCATGAGGGACACATTGGAAGAAGTTTAACAAAAAGGAGGGTGAGAGAAACATTTTGGTGGCCCAACATGTGTGATGACTTGGAAACAATAGTGAAGGAATGCTCTGCATTTGCGGTAAGTGACAAGGCAAAGGTCACCAGAGCCACACCGTTGGGACCTGTATCTATACCAGATTCAGTATGGACAAAGTTAGCTATAGATATTGCTGGTCCATATGACATATTGGAGCCATATAAGATCTACCTTATTGTCTTGATTGATTACACATCGAAGTGGGTAGAATGTGGAATTGCTGAAGAGTCTGCGTCGGCATTGAAAGTTAAGGCATTCTTGGAGGACGTTTTTAGTAGAGAAGGTGAGCCTCAAGAATTAATATCGGATAATGGTGCACAATTTATCTCACAAGAGGTACAGTTGTTTCTCAAAGAGCGGGCTATTAAACACACAACGACAGCTATGCATCATCCCATGGGTAATGGGTTGGTTGAGCGTATGAACCGCTTTATGAAGGATGTTATCCAATTGGCTGTGGCTAACAGTTTACCATGGAGAGAGACACTTAAAGAGGCATTGAATATGTATAAGGTCACCCACATTCCACAATGGAGGTAGAACCTTTTTCTCTGATGAGGGGAAGAATTGCCACCAACAGACTTTAACCTGCTTGGCTAACCTTGAAGAAAAACAAGAAAGTAGACTTGGAAGAGGTTGTAAAAAGAGTGAAGAAGAAACAAGAAGATTATAAAAACATTATGACAGATAAAGACATGTTAAGGAAAGTAGAATCAAGCCAGGAGATTGGATCAAAGTGAAGGAGCCTAGGAAAGTTACCAAGGGGGAGTCCAAGTATCGCTCTCCACAAAGAGTGGTGGAATGCTCTAGAAAATCTGTAATTTTGGAAGATGGGAACAGATGGTCTTGTGATGATGTTATTGTGACAAGAGAGGGCAGTGGACAGTGTTCTAGTTCATCGGATGGTCTGGATCAATAAAATATGTTGAGGGAGGATGCTGTCTCAGCAAAAAGATCCATAGGAGACACAGAAATTATAAATAATGGTGGAACTGGTATAAGATACAGAAGAGTTGTGCCTAATAAAAGAAAATACTTTATATACTATTGAAATGTTGTTACTGTGGGTTACCACCACCTATAGTAACTTTCAGTCTTCAAGTGGAGTCTGCAACGTGTATCCTTTTTTTCTGAATTGATGTTATAGTGTGTTGTTGGTCTGTACAACTTTGTATATAGTTACTCACTGCGTTTTGTAAATATAGGGAAGGAGATGTTGTGATGTAATTCAGTATTGGAGCATTCTTTGTTCCAATTCCTTGTGGAGTCCTTGCTTCGAATGATTCTAGAATGTGGAAATCATACGAAGCAAATACGGGTGCAGAGCAAAAGTGATGACGGGAACTCTCCTAATAATAATAAACTTAATTGAATAGTTACACTACTTCGGTGTGCTGACATTCATGTGTACATGACGTAACACAGAGCACTGTCATACTGATAATTACAGCTGTTATTGGTTTCAGATCGTGTTGTTAATAAAAATCTCTTACCGTTTATCAGCATTCTTTTCCTGCGTTGGCTTTTCATTCGGACGCAAAATGCTGTCGCCATTGGATTAATGTTGTTTTCGGGTACCATGGTAACGCTAGGGAATGTGTTCTTTTTATATTTCCCTGCTTATTACCTAGGCCGCCATATTTTGGGAACCTGTTATTCCATTCTAAAAGCGTCGGCTCCATCTTTTGGGCATATACTCCATACTTTGCCTTAAACTAAGTGTAATGCAACCCAATTCATTTGTGCAAATATATGACATTAATGTCAATAGTCTGTGTTGACTATGCATTTTCACCCTTCTGGTAAAGGAGTTTGAGCTTTAGTTGGTGTCTGTCTGGCAAATATATAATTCATTCCAGTAAACATGATATGCGATGATTACACGGTTGGGTACAAACTTGTGGATTTCTTGTATCGAGTGAACATAATTACCTGCTTGGTTTCCTAATGTGCATTAATTCATTTTACTTTTTGAGGAGTTCTGGTTCTGAGAAATAAATCAATTAGCAATATCAAGTAATATTGTCGGTTCGCTGAATCAGATGCAAACTCCACAATCCTGAATTAGTAGATAATACAAATAAACATATACAGAACTGTGTCCTTAACCTCTTATAAAAGTCCAAGACATACTAAAAGCATGGTATATTATGGATCAACTCTGGCTATGATAATTGAGTTTTGAGAATGAAACGGACCATATTTAAACAATTTTGGTTGTTACGCTGACTATGTCCTCTTACTTAGGGCCTCATTACGACCCAGGCGGTAAGTTACCGCCTGGGTCGTACCTTTACCACCATGGCTTAAACTACGTTTACGCCATGGTGGTTGGCGGACTTACCGCCCCATTCCGAGGTTGGCGGGGCGGTGAGTCCCCAATCCCCATTTACCCTTCCCCATTCCCATTTTTGCCCCATAGGGCATAATGGGAGTGGGGAAGGCGTTAATTACGCCACCGTAAATTACGGTGGCGTAATTAACAACAAGGTCCCTTAGCGCCATGGATTTTAACACCTGCTAAAAGCAGGTGTTAAATCCTCCATGGCGCTAAGGGACCTCGGAATCAGGCGGTAAGGGTCGGCGCTGTTTACGTCGCCGTAAACCCCTTACGGCCTGGGTCCTAATGAGGCCCTTAGCGTCTATTCTGGTACTATATTTAGAGGAAAGATATCATCTCATTATCTGAGTTGAGACCTGTGACAGTTGTGTTCAATTTACATATGAGCCTTGCTTCGGCTTGCCTGAGTGCTTTTTCTTTGTCACCACCTCTTCTAACAAGAACAATTCTTTGAAGGCCAATAAATCTGATTTCTGATTTGTTTTCCATTTGGTGTGCTGTTTGCAAAGGATGGGCTATAGGAAACTTCGGGTCTTGACATTTTTGGCCAAATGCTCTCTTATTCATATTCTAAGCTCTCTTTTTGTGCTTCCAATATATGGGGCCTCATTACGACCTTGGCGGAGGACCATGGCGCTATTGGCACCATGGTCCATGGCGCTAAGTTCCCAACTCCGCCATGGTGGATGGCGGACTTACCGCCCCATTCCGACCTTGGCGGGGCGGTAAGTCCCCAATCCCCATTTACCCTTCCCCATTCCCATTTTTGCCCCATAGGGCATAATGGGAGTGGGGAAGGCGTTAATTACGCCACCGTAAATTACGGTGGCGTAATTAACATCAAGGTCCCTTAGCGCCATGGATTTTAACACCTGCTAAAAGCAGGTGTTATATCCGCCATGGCGCTAAGGGATCTCGTACTCAGGCGGTAAGGGTCGGCGCTGTTTACGCTGCCGTAAACCCCTTACCGCCTGGGTCGTAATGAGGCCCATGGTCTTTTTCATTTACATATGATGCCATAAACTACATATTTCATCCTGCAATTTATTCCTTCTTTAATTTCAATTCATTTTCCATTTATGTCACAAAATTTGCTGGACTTCTCGTGTGCAAATCCGCACATGGTACATGTACCACATTTTCTAAATCCAATGTACTCTGATTGTAACCATGTACTGTCCATTGTACTTGGTGTATTAGGTAGTTGTGAGGGACTTAGTTTATTTTTAAGAGTATTCACTCTTTTGTATATGATGTTTGGCAACACCCCCTGTGTCCTTATCTTACTTGATCTCTCTTCTGCCTTTGACAAGGTCAACCAGGCCATCCTGCTCAACGGTCTCCATGATAAACTGGGTATCACCGATCAGGCCCGGGCTTGGCTGACCTCCTTCCTCTCCGATTGACCTCCCAGGTCCAACTTGCGTCCTTCCTATCCTCTGCCTCTATCTCTACCTGTGGTGTTCTCCAGGGGTACAGCCTCTCTCCCTGGCTGATCAACCAATACCTGGCACTTCTTGCCAACCGCATTGCCGCTCTCTGCCCCAAGTTTCAATGCTATGTGGATGACACGCAAATAATTTTCTGGCTCCCTTCGGCCACTTCTCCTTCTCTCATCTCTCACTGTGTTTCTGCTATCCAGGAGTGGTGTGCCGCCAATGATCTCTGCCTTAATGCCAGTAAGACCAATATTCTCCTCATCGGCACACCTGCTCCCCCTTTCCTGTCACTCTCTGGCCAGCCTCCCTTGGCCCTCTTCCCGCTCCCACCTGTGAGGCTAAAAACTTTAGGGTCATCTTCAACTACACACTTTCCCTATCTCCTCATATCTCTGAAGTCTCTAAGAAGTCACACTACCAGCTACACCTCCTCTTCCTTTCCTCTACTTCCCCCAGAAGCTCACTGTCTCCAGAGCTCTGGTTCTCTCTAGGGTGGACTACTGCAACAGCCTCTTTCTAAATTTGCCTGCCTCAACTCTCTGCCCACTGCAACTCATCCAAAACAGGACTGCAAGACTTGTCCCTGGCCTCAAACCCAGGGGCCGTATCTCTCCAGGAGTGAAATCTCTGCATTGGCTCCCAGTGGCGGCGAGGATTAAGTTCAAAACCCTCTGAATTGTCCACAAGGCCTTCTGGAGTCTGGGACCTCAATACCTTCAACTCGTTCTTCCTAAATATCTTCCCTCTCGAGCTCTTCGCTCAACCACCTCCAACTTCCTCAGGGTCAGTTGCTTCTCCAAGCAGCGAGTTGGTGGTAGATCTCTTTCTTCTGCTGGGGCCTCCCTCTGGAACAGCCTCCAAGGCCCTCTGAAACTTGAGGAGAACCATCTCTGGTTCTGGAGCACCTCAAGACCTTCCTCTTTGCTTCTGCTTTCTCTCCTCCTCTCCCCTGCTGATCTCCTGGCTGAATCTGAAACTGCACTCGTAACCTGACTGCCCTCGGATCTCGGGCCCAGGTCCCCTCCCCACCAGTTGCACGCCTGCACTGCCTCCCCTGGCAACCCTTGCACTCGGGGACTGTTCTGTATCCCTACAGCACCGACTAGCACTTGACAACTGAGGACTGAACTTAACCTTGCACATGCCACCTGCTGGCCGCACTTTTATTTATTTATTGCCTTTATTTATCTTACTGTTATCCTATGTACTGCACTATCCTCTCCCCTTTCCCGCCACACTTTTCCCTTTCCCCCCCTGCCCTGCACTTGCGTGATCTCAATGTCAGCTGGCCTAGTATAATCATTGTCTTTGTCTTCCCTCTGTTTCCCCTCCCACGGCTTGTCGCGCATTTAAACACTTGTGTATAGGCACATTATAAATGCCATATCATATCAAGGAGCTGACAGAAGTCAGAGGAGTGTTTAACAACAGATCAAGAGTTGAGGGTAGGTAAGTGAAGCTGGTTGCCTCCTTTAATGGCCTTCGAAGGTGGGGTACAAGGATGTGGTACACCCGTCTGTGGGGGCAGAGCGGCCATAAGGGTGGCATATGAAGGGGTGGTAGGAGAGGGGAGGAAGTTAATGAGAGAAACCAATCCCGAAGAAGGAGGTTAGGCTGAGAATCATGGGCCATGATAGTGCTGTTTTGGTAGACAATAATGATTCACCCAGAAGATGGGAAGTATGCCAAGAGAACTTCCTCCCTGGTTCCACCATTAATGGGGGAGGAGGAGAAAGGGGCTAGGGTGGAGACCATATGGGGAGTCCATAGGTCAGGAGAAGGACAGTGAAGAGGATGTGAGTGATAGTCTGTCTGGAGGAAGCAATGACATAGATATCAGCAATGAGCAAGGCTGGGTTGGAGGTCAGGAGCGCTTTCTTAAACCTTTTCCTTTCAGACTCCGAGAGAGAGGTATGATAGGTGACAGAGTAGCCGTTAGAGTAGATAGGGGAGACATTGATCTTACTGCACACATTACTGTATACAGTATGCTTTAGCAATGCCAATACACCTATATGTGGTAATGGCTTGCAAGTCATATGTTATGGACACACTCACAGTGTCATGCTTGTGGAGTGCAATGTGAACACACATTTTCACTCACATGGAATAACGCCAAGCAGTGGACGATTTCAGTTATCCATTCACTGGGCCTGAATGAGCGACATTGACAGTGAGAAGTCACATGTGGGTGTGTTCCAGACAGAAGTTGCAGTGGTTGGCCAAAAGATGTTTAAAAATTGGTGACAAGACAGGCGCTCTGTTGCCAGTCAAGATTTCCTGCATTAGCTTCTCCTACAAATCCACGTTTTCATGACTCCATCAATCTTCAGGGAGGCTGTGTTTCTTTGCTTTTTCAGGCATTTGGAAACCTGCAGTAACAGTATGGTTGGCTGTTGTTGTGCATCCGAGTGTGATCCAACGGGGAGTCATGGAAGAGGTGACTGTCCTGGATTTAAAGGCAGTGCTTTTAAGTGATCATGTTTGAGGGTGTATGGCATGTGTACTTCATGGTAGACACAGACCAGAGTAGTTAAGGAAGGTAAGTGTTCCACATTAAAATGGTTTTAACACAAACATAGGGCAAAAACCACTGTATGGAAAAATGGGTTATAGCTCATCAGGAAATCCAGAGGCTTATGTGGACCAGGACCAATGTACTAGCACCCAAAGAGAGGGTACACGTACAAACAAGGCTGTGATGGAAGGATAGCAAGGGATAGATTTAATATCTAACTATCCCTGCCTAAGTACAAAACCTCATCTAGGTAACGGTGCTCTGCCGCTTACAAACAGTGGATAGAATAAGAGATAAACTAACCACTTCTAGGTAAGTAATACTTTCAGCCTTGTTGGACCTATGCCACTCTCTTCCACTATGTGTAAGTGGAAAAAGGAAGAGAAATGCTCAATGGTCACTTAAAAGGGTACACCTATGGTCAATTGGAGAGGCATCTAGTGGGGTATCTGTCAGTTTATTAGCCACTAGATTGTCTTTCTGGCCATGGTGCTCTGAGGTCTAAAAACGACACAGATACATTGACATACAATATTTGACATAACAAACAACGAAGAAGACACCAAGTCCCATAGTCCGTTGTGGAATGATGTAGATATGACGGGTCATGGGTAGTTGGTAAAAAGGAATGCTCAAACTACAAGGTCGGCGTGATTTGTGCCTCTTGTAAGTAGCAACCATTGTCGACCGGTTTCTGTGGCATGTATGCGGGTAAAGCCACTATCATCAGGATAGTCTTCTGCTAACATCAATTGGTACAGTCTGGTATGGGCAATTAAAAGTCTGACCATATTGAGGGAGGAAGGGTTCAACATATAGGGTTTGTAAATACTTTACCCCCAAGTTGTAAGTGCCGTGCGGCTGGATCACATGGAGAGGGAACCTATGCAAAACAAAAGGAAGTGTATGTAGCTATTGGGAATGACATGAAAGAATGTGTCTTCACTCTGGATCACTGTGCTACTCACATTACATGTGGACTATGCCACCTGTACATCATGGGGCCAAAGTGTAGCTGCAGTAACAGTATGGTTGGCTGTTGTTGTGCATCTGAGTATGATCCAACGGGGAGTCATGGAAGAGGTGACCATCCTGGATTTAAAGGCAGTGCTTCTAAGTGATCATGTTTGAGGAGGGTGTATGGCAAGTGTACTTCGTGGTAGACACAGACCAGAGGAGTTAAGGAAGGTAAGTGTTCCACATTAAAATGGGCCATGGGAGTCTTTGGTGTGGGTTTAAGATTTGTGGGGTACTGGGATGCCGGGGGACTTGTCGGTAATGTCTTAAATTAGGGGTTTGGTGCAGAGATTATTGGGGTACTGGGACAAAGGCAGACTTGTGGGTGCTGCCTTAAGTTAGCGTGTTGGGGTGCAGATTAGTGGGGGCAATGGGATGAGGGTGGACTTGTGCTTGATGCCTTAAGTTAGGAGGTTGGGGTGAGGATTAGTGGGGGTACTGGGACAAGAGCAGACTTTTGAGTGCTGACTTAAGTTAGAGGCTTGGGGTGCAGATCAGTGGGTGTACAAGGACGAGACCTTCTCAGTCTCAGGAGAGGAGTGGAATTAATGGTGATTGCTGATTAGTAATCCTTGATTACTATTTGCCATAGATCCTGCGCAAAAGTTGTCCGACAGCACTAGGTTCAGTTTGCCATGGGGGCATGTTATAGGCTGTTGGGAGGCAATGAATGTGTCATCCATAGCTTCTGACCCTCCCCTGCACTAATACTACAAAGGTGAGAGACGTTACTCACTGAGACAGCCGTTTCACCCTTATCTCCCACTGGTGCAGCAGGGTTTGGAGACAATGTAAGCTGAAGATGGTAAAAGCATTAAAGCTAACGTTGTAACAGTAAAAGGACATGCATTAGACACAAAGCAAACATGCACTCCATTTGAAGAACACGTACAATAGGTAATATAGCAGCCACAGACATGAGGAAAACTAACAGGATCGATGTGTAAGGTGAATGCAATATGAACAACACACAAATATAGCTCACAAACGGATAGCAAGAGTGTAATTGGGCCGCCACCATCAATGGAAGCTACAGCATGTCTTTGAATGAGCACAGGTCTCACGACCTCGAGGAAACTCAAAACGCTGAATGCACAGAAATGCATATCAGTGCAGATCTGAGGTAGTGACTGGCAACTAGTGCCAAGGTTAGAGTGAAATAAGGGAGGATTGGAACGTGGAAACAAAGGCACGAGATAGCAATTTCCAAGATGCAAGTATTTCACTCCCAGATTAATTAAGTTTTTATAAGAGCACAACCAGCCTTTGTTTGCCAGGTGCAGTACAAGACACACATTAATATTAGCTAAAAACTTCAATAATTAGGAGGTAAATCTATTCCAGACACAGTCCCATTGCATGTTACCCATAATTGGAGAACAATGGCTATTAATTAGAAACAAACATAGATAGGACACCTGCAATACTCCCTACACGCACACGTAGACATGAGGCGGCACACAAGGCCAAGCACAAAGGGATTTCCTGGTTTTATGATATGATATGATATGATATGGCATTTATAACATGCCTATACACAAGTGTTTCAAGGTGCGACGAGGCAAGGGAGGGAGAACAGAGGGGAGACAGACAACGATCCTACAAGGCCAGGTGTCATTCAGATTGCACAAGTGCATGGGAAGGGGAAAGGAGGAGAAGTGCGGGGGGAAGGGAGAGTGGACAGTGCAGTACATGGGATAAGAAAAAAAAGAAAAGAAATATATAAATAATAAATGAGTAAGTAAAAGTACAGCCAGCAGGTGGCAAGGGCAAGTTTAAGTGCAGACATCAAGTGTCAAGTGCTGGTTGTGGGACTGTAGGGATACAGGAAACAGTACCGAAGTGCGGGAGTTGCGAGGAAGGCAGTGCAGGAGTGGGACTGGCAGTGGAGGGGTTCTGGGCCCGAGATCTGAGGGTGACCAGGTGACCAGTGCCATATCAGTGTCAGCAGCCAGGAAGTCAGCAAGGGAGAGGAGGATAAAAATCAGAAGCAAAGAGAAAAGTTTTGAGGTGCTTTCATAACTGAAGATGATTCTCCTCAAGTTTCAGGGGGCTGTTTCAGAGGGAGGACCCAACCGAAGAAAGAGATCTACCACTAACTCGATGCTTGGAGAATGAATGCTAATGCCTGAGAATGAGGGATGGTAACTATTAATTGAAGGAAGAACTTTCGATGGAAAGTCTTGATATAGCGCCTCTACCAACAGATCTAGCTATTTCACAGAGGCCAGGTCTTGCAAGCCCCTGGAGTGCTGCCCAAGTTTTGGCCCGTCAGTGTAAATTTCCCATAACTGCTCAAAAGGCAACATGTAATGAATAATGTGGGCTGCGAGTTCCTCCCTCTATATGGGGCCCAATGCTGGGCGCTGTAACATCGAATTCGAAACCTGTGCTTCCTGAAGGTATCCTCCCCCTCTTAGAAACTGTTGTTGGGAGTGGCAAGTTTCAGGAAGTAGATATTCCCCCAGAAATCCTATACCCATTGATTTCTTCAGGTATAAGTGATTTGTTGCAAAGACTCCATAAACCGCTTATTACGAACCGCAAGACTGTTACATCTAATGTATCAGGATTGGGACTAAGAAGCCCTCAGAAATACTCTCTTGGTACCCCTCAAGGTAGCTCAGGGAACACAAACCTCTCTGGAAAACCTTTGAACTTAGTCAGAATGAGAAGTCTGTTGGGTTTGGAAGAACCAATTTGCCTAAATAGAGCTAATGTTCTGACTATTTTTGCTGAGATTCCAGCTCTTACCCTTATTTCGTCTAAGAACATTGCTAGGGTGGCCTTTCCGGATAGAGAGCATCAGAACATAAGCATCTTATTGCTTGCTTCACCGCTGGTTAAGGAACTTATCCTTACCCAGAGTAGTCCTTTGAGGAATGTGGGCTTTGCAGTCGAGGCTAGACGACCATGGAACCAGAAAACCTAGGGCAACCCAGTGACCATATAAAGGGCAGTCTCCTCTCGGGACCTCCTAAGGGCACACAGAGGCTGATAGAATCAGTTAAATCAGTGAAGAAAGAGGGCTCAGATATTGATTGGGCTGCCATCATCTCCACCCTGTGGCAGAAACTTATTCCCCAGCCTTTTGACTTGTTCGATAGACCTGAGTAGAACTTGTGATCTATGTGTTAAGTCCTGGAACTCAAGAGGCAATCTTCACTTATTAACTAACCCTGGCTGTCTGTCAGAGCTGACAGAGGCAAATATTGTGTGCCTGCAGGAGACCTGGATGACCTATACCCCACCTTGGATGGCTATCAGATCTTTGATCAGTTGTCCAGACCAGGTTTTGGGGGTAGACCTGCAGGGGGTCTCCTGATTGCAGTAGGCCACTCTCTGGACCTTAGGGGCACTATCCTTCTGGGTTTACCTTTTGGATCTGGGGTGTGGATCTTTCATCTAGTAACAGTGCTTTGAGGTTTCTGATCTTAAACATCTATTATAGTGGCATGTCACCAGTTGACATTTTTGTTACATCTATTTGTCATGCAATCACTGAATGGTCAGGTGGAAATGACAATGGTCATGTTTTGGTAGCGGGTGATTAGAATTGTGAGTGCAAATTTGAATGCCCCCCATGGGAAACATGTAAAACCAATACTGAATCATTGGGCCCTTTGTGGAAAAAACAGTTTGGCTTTGCTTGGTATGTGGGGCTGGGAACCGTAGGTCTCCAACCTTTATTTGGGAACATTAAATCACATCCTCGTGAAATGGCCTCGCATAGCTGGCGACATGGAAATAGTTCTTCCATGCTTGATTATATCTTTTGGATGATTTCCTGAGTAAAAGTTGTACTTAATTTGAAATCAGCACGAACAACTTGGGTGATCATGCTGTTTTAACAGCCCTTTTCAACCTGAATGTCTCTAATAGGAAATATGTGACACATTACAGGTTGTTTCTAGCCTGACCAGTCATGCCGTTTGATGGACCCCCAATAATATTGAGATTTTAAATCAAAATCTAAGGACCCAGCTTAATCATTCCACCATGGAGTGGAAGCTGAATACTTATAATACACCAGGCATTGTGTCCCTTGTGAATGCTGCGGTAAGCAATATAGGACATCTGCCCACTAGAGCGTTTCCGCCACCCCGACATTCTCATTTCTTCAATCCTGATTTGGCATTGGCTAAAATTGTCATGTGTAAAGAGATAAGGAGATTTAGGCCCTTGAACCTTGATGGGATAGTGCAGCAGAAGGGCATTAGATTGATTAAGCAAACTTATAAAAACATCTGTAAATCATTGTAACATTGTCTCCTTCAACAAGATGCAGAACTTATGCTACAGATCCGTATGCTACAGAACCTGTGCTATAGAACCAGGTCTAATCTGGGGGCCTTTTGGTCTATTGTGACTGGTCAAGATTTGAATACGGACATAATCTAACTAAATCCGATCTCCGAACAAGAATGGTTGGAGTTTTATGGCAATAGATTTGGCCCGAAATTGTCACCAATGGTTGAGGAATATAAAGACACGATACAAACTGGTACCTTGGTAAAATGGTAGCCTACCTTTGATATTGATTTAGTTTTGGGGCTGATCTCGAAATGTAAAAAATCTCGGGCACCCGATCCCGATGGGTTAACTAACAACACATTTATGTCAGATGCAAAACCTATGGGCTAACCGATTGTACAATGAATTAAAGGACATTTTAAAGTTGGGGGTCTGCCCCCAATCCTGGTGAATAGCGCATGTGATACATATATTTAAGTGTGACAGTAGTTTATGTCCTAAGAACTATCGCCCTATTGCGATGATTGATGCAGATTGTAAAATCGTTTCTGCCTTAATCTTTTCACATCTTGAAGACTGGGAAAAAAGATGCCATCCCTTAAGCCTCTTCCAGACTGACTTTCATAAAGGCCACTCCACTAATATCAATGGTATTGTGATGAAATGCATTCAAGACGCTGCTTGGAATAGGGAGAAGGGTCAGACTTTCATGTCCTCAGTCGACCTCTCAGCAGCTTTTGATTGGGTTGATCACCACAAGTTGTGGCGCAAGCTTGCTCTATGGGGACTCCCAAGAGGCCTGCTTAGCCTACTTGAAGGGGTGTATAAAAATGCTGGCATATGAGTCCGCCTTAATCAGCAGGGAGATATGTCAACTATTATACACACACATAGAGGGGTGAGACGGGGTGAGTCTTGGACCCGTGGGTTTTAAATCAGTATTGTCTGATGCTGCTGATCATCTGCTTAGAGAGGGGTTACTAGCTGCAAGAGTGGAACTTCGTAAAGTCATTTGGCTGGCCTATGCGGACGACTTTCTGTTGTTCGACTCCATAAAGGTGGGGCTACAACAGCTCTTGGACACCTTTGCTAACTATGCTAAGAGTAATGGTTTGCTAATTAATCCAAGTAAGACTAAAATTCTTGCATTTGCAAAGGAGTGCATAAGAATTTGCCTCACTTCTGGAATTTAGAGGGGGCCTAGTAGTCTTACTTACTTGGGCAATTTGGTTGGTGCGTATAGGGGCTCCAGAGGGCAGATTGATGTCCTTCTTAATAAAATTACTGGGAAATCAGATTCTAAAAATTGATCACAAATATGTGAGATTCTCCATAAAACCAGCCCTCCTGTTCTTTGAAGGGAAATGAGTTCCTAAACTGATCTATGGTTTGGAAGTGTGTATCGAGCATACTGTCTCCAAGCTGCATGCAATAGAGGGTAGAATCTGGAGACGGATCCTCTGTCTACCTAACGCGGTGCCTGTAACTGCAATCCAATATGAACTGGGATATAGTTCATTCGGGGCACGTGTTCAATGGAGGATGCTTATGTTATATGCAAAAATTAAGGCGCCATCAGTAAACACATTATATGAGTTAGTAGGAAGTAATATTGATTTCTCGGGTTTCTTAATAACATTTTCCATCTCGTGTGAAATGATTCTTCAAGCAATTAATTCTAATCTGGGGCTCCGATGAAAACTAAAAAGAAGTTGCTGGATAGTGATTGGATTCATACTGTAGAAAAATCCACTCATATAAATCGATGAGCAATTTATCGCGTGAGCATAAGCAAAGAGGTTCCCTCTCCAAGATTCTCTGACTGTTTCCGAATAGAATATATTGTTCTCTCTTGCTCAGGTTATACTGGAACATCCTGCCCACCCTTGATACTATGCAGAGAAGACATCAAATTAAGGAGGAGGAAAGCCTATGTAGATTTTGCCATTTATTGCGTGAAACAGCTAAACATCTGATTCGTTTTTGTTTGAAATTAGACACCCTAAGACACTCTTGTTTGGGTCTGTTGAAGGATTTGTACTCTGGCTTGTGTGTCCAAAATACACGGGAGGGATTGTCTCTTTCTGTATTCATTAGGGGCCTGCATTTAGGCCGACCCAGACAATCTTCTGAGGAACTTGACCTACTATAATGTATATCCATCGCATTATTTAACTAATTAGATTGGTTTTAGTTTCGGGTTAATATATATGCTTTGACTTTGGATGTTAATATGTTGAGAATATGCGGGAGAGCTGGGTGCTTTTAATTAACTTGTTCTAATTTGTTTGCACTTTGTCTTCTATGCTGGTCTTGTTGTATCTTTCTTCTGTTTGCTTTTGTTTTACTTTTATTGTAAATAACTGTTTCTTAACCTGTAAATATTTTTGTAAAGGTTTAATAAAACCATATACAAATAAAAAAATGAAACCTAGGTGTCACACTGCAATTATTTAAAAAAAAAAATACTTTCACAGTACAATTTTAAAACAGGAGGAGAACACACCTAAGATTGAGAGTCTAGCTAGGTGGACAGTGGTATGCAGGGTAGCCTGCGGGACAGCCCTGGTGGATGGCTGGCAACTGGCTACCTCTGCAGACACCTGCAGACACAACCAGGAGCTGTCCTTTGTCTTGGGCCCTTAGCTGCAGGGGCTGCCGGGCAGAGGGCTGCCAGGGAAGGTCAGTAAGATCAAAAGGGATGGCCAATCACGGTTCTGGGTGGGCTTGGAGGCGGGAGGGAGTGTGGGGAAGAGACACAACCTGAACCAGGAAGGGAAGGAAACATGCGGGGCAAAGGGGCACCAGAAACAACAAAAATTCACAAAATAAGATAGGGCAGGCACTGGAGTGGTCTCACCAGTAGAGGATCACGTGGAACAGCGGTCACCCACTCCACCAGCAGGAAATGGTGAGTGAGGAACGCTGTGGGCTGCTAGAGCCAAGCAGAGTCGGCACACTATCCAATCACGGTGATGGGTGGGCTAGGAAATGGGATGGAGGGCAGAGAAGAGAGACAACGGGAACCAGGAACAACAACAATTCACAAAATAAGATAGGGCAGGCATCAGCAAAGGATCACGTTGAACAGCGGTAACCCACTCCGACAGCTGGAATGACTATCTTAGCAGGCAAAGGATACAGGGTAGACAAGTAGAAGCTCCAGTATTGTCAGGAAGAGGTGTTATACATAGAACAGTTGATTTAACATGAGGGAAAAAAGGTGACACCTGAAAGAGCTGAGGCGATTATGAAAACAGTAAAACCGCTCACAGTAAAACAGATGCAACACTTTTATGGACTATGCAATTATGTTAGAGCCTGGGTATTTGACTACAGTTTGTAGACAAGGCCCCTTTTGCAGGCTTTAGAGAAAGCACAGGTGAATGAGGTTACAATAGAATGGACTGAGGAGATGGAAGAAGGGTTTTAGGAGTTGGAAAGGGCAATTTGTACATCTCCTGTTTTAGGAATTCTCAATTATGCTGAGGAATTCTACTTATTTTTGCACACAAATGGGATAAGGAGGGGCTACCTCCGCGCGGACAGCACTCCAGTAAATCACACATCCTTATTGGACAGGCTTATTAAGGCACTGCAACTCACACTAAGCAGATTGTCAAAAAGAAAGTAGTTATTATTACGGTAATGCAAGAAGGGTTTAATCATTTGCCAAAGACCCAATTAATGGAGATTCAAGGAAGTGCACCACAGGAGGAGCAGGCAGAGCAGGAGATATGGAAACAAAGGGGTTGTTCTTTATCCCCTACAGAAACAATATGGTGTCAGGATAGAACTGGAAAGCCGCTGATGCCAGTAGCATTGTAAAAGATACTGCTTGAACAGCTGCATTACCACACACATGTAACCAGGGAGAGTCTTGCTGCACCGATTGCGGAAGACTGGGTCAATGCAAATTTGGTAGAGCATGTTGCATTCTTTGTAGTGAATTGCATCATGTATCAAAATTGTACTGCTGGGCATACACTGAGAATGATTAGAGGAGTAATATCTCGACTGAATGGCCCTTTTCAGCATTAACATATTGATTATGTTGATATGCTGCAGGTGTGTAATGGATGCAGGTATCTGATAGTGGTGTGTCCCTTCTCTAGGTAGATTGAGGCAGGGCTGTGTACACAGCCTGACGCCACTTGCGCAGCAAAGTTTTTAGTATGTGAAAGCTTTCCGAGATGGGGTGTGTGTGAAATGCTGAGATCCGATAATGGGACACATTTTGTCAATGAAGTGTTCGAACAGATAGAACTATTATTGAATATTAAGCACACATTTTCTTCTGCTTATCAGCCGCAAGTGTATGGGATATGTGAGAGCCTAGACAGCCTCCTTAAATAAAGGATTGCCAAGATCAAGCTATCTTTGAAGAAGGGGTGGCTGTATTTTCTGCCCTTAGCTTTATATGCTCTAAGGAATCAGCCTGGTGCAGACCACCACCTCACCCCCCATGAACTAGTGACACGGAGGCAAATGAGAACACCTATTACACCTCCATCGAGCAGTTGAAGTGATGCCCAGAGTACAGCGAAAGTGTTTGGTGAGTAGCTGCATAAATATTTGACATGTATGACCTCTAGCATCTCTCTCATTTCAGATCAAGTCAAATGGCAGAGGGGTCGGTCTCAGAACACAGATGAAAATGATCCAGCTACCAAATCTCCTGAACTTTTTATCGACACCCAAACTGTTTTTTGGTGATTGTTCTGATTAAAAATGTCACCCGAAAGTGGCATGAGCCACGTCTTAATGGCCCCTTTATCATTTAAAATATAAGCTCCTCAGCAGTAAAAGTCCAAGGCAGGCAAGCTTGGCTTCATTTGAACGATGTACAATTATACTACACTGGCGAGACCTCCCCTCCTATTGTTGCCGATCCAGAAGCAAGACAAGAAGAGGAATTTCAGCATGTGCTGACTTGATCGATGATGAGGAAGAAGGACGATAGAGAAACCGACTAGCTGATAATCCAAATTTTGCATTTGGACTAATGTTCAGTCGGACACTCCTTATAGATATTTTAGTAGGAGTGCAAAACCTTGCTGCGAGCCTTAGGAATCTTTTGGAAATGAACATTGATGTATCGCAGATATGCCTGAACCTGATTTCGAGTTTGAAGATTGGAAATGAGAGCAGTATCTAGACTCGTTTCTCACTGAGTATCTATTTGGTTAGCCCCATGGTCCTATCCGATGGGGATGTGCACAGGCTTATATTTTCTGTTTTTGTGTTTATCCTTCAAGCTTATCCTGCTCTTGTTAGAAGAGATGTTGATGTTGGCACTTTTTTACAGGATCCTAAAAATGGCCCTATAATTAGGAGACTGTTTTAGTAATAATAGAGGAGATATTGCATTTGCAGGAGTAAAAAAAATAAATGTTTTCCTTAAATGATCAGTAGAAATGAGGAATGATGAAGCAAACACGATTTTAGGGAATGAACAAGCACGATCAGTACCAGGATGGCGAGAAGTTGGATGTCAATAGTCCTATGCATATTGTATGCATGAACAATTTCTATTTTTGTCTTTCTGTTTCAACTGGTTGACACTCTATTTCATTGGTCCAAATAAGGTAAAGATCCCTTTGATCATCCCCACTACGGGAACTACTTCTCATTTGTTTATTTACACTGCGGCAGAGTCCCCAATGATTTCCCCACCAGGAGAACTGTTTTTTACTTGCTTCATGAGTATTACACAACAAAACATACATTTGGGAGTCACAACAGAAATGCAGGGAAGATAATGATGGGATAAACACTTATCTAGATAATGCAGCACATCTGAGTAATAACATGTGGTATCAACACATGAAAAACATGGAAGACAGACCGTCTAAGGAGGGTTGCTACGTGTATGCTTTGGAAACCTCTAAAATATGCATAGCCACAGAAGTATCAGTGAAAAAAGCTCATTGCCTGACGCATCTTGCACTTTGCCTGACAAGAGGACAGTTCCAAGGCAGAATAGCATCCATGGTGTGGATGAATAAAGTGACATCTCAGAGTGAAGACACATATGTGCAAGATTTAAAGACAAGAGAAAAGCCAGAAACAAGGCATTAAGTAATAAAGTATGAGCAGCCTGGAATGCATGGAGCTGGAATCAAGATTGAAGAAAGCAAGATACTGCAATGCATAGGTAACAATGGGAAGGAAATATGAGAATGTTCGGAAAGAGGTCAACTACACATCAATGGAACAGTGCTTAATTATGAGGGATGGGTTGATGGACTGGTTGTGTGCAAAGCAGCAGAATTAACCGGACAGTGGGATAAGGTTGTGGTGAATGCAGAAAAATAATGCAAAGATCATTGGCCGAAGATTGCAAGATTGTTGACATTGGTCAACGACAAAGGAGGACCATTTCAGATCCTACCCCTGAAGGATTCGTCCTTATGTTTCAGAAATAATGGTACGATGAAGGTTGGAGAGAATTGCTAGTGTGGCCAAATATTTGATGTGCCAGGCATGAAGGAAGGGACAGCTGTCCTGATGGATCATTATTGGGCTTGTGGGTCCAGAGTCTACATGAAGCTGCCAAGGACTGAGGAGGGATGTCTTCCTTTGTGCTCATTCATGTCCCAGCGTTGCTGATTCCTCAGAGTGACCTGAACATTGGTGAATTTCTGTTAGACAGAATCACCTGCTGTACCCTTTGGGAACACTACAGGCAATTAGGACTACAAATGCAAGCACAATTTCACCTTTGGTACAAGCCTGTACTACACAGTAAAGTGGTAGCTATGGCTGAGCAGCCAGACCTATTTCAAGAGTTTAAGTGAGCAGTAGAACAAGTTACACAAAGGACCAACAAATACAGTGATTCAAGTAAACACTTACTCAAGGTTTCTTGGTAATAGAATATACATTTATTTACTCAGTCAGTTATAAAACATAACACTAGCACAAGCAGCTCAATATCACACACTAATATACCACAAAAATCCAACTGGTAAGTAACTGAACAAGTTTAGCTCAAAAATGAAGTAGGAGCAAAATGGCACTTCAGATACTTAATACGGGAGGGAAAAGACAAGGTTATAAGAATAGACAGCCCAAATACATTCATAGGCAGGGCAAAGAGTTTCAGTTAAATACAACCAGAAACTCTCTCAATAGGCCTGGGCCAAAGTCAATGGTTCAGAGTCTTCTGTATAGGATAGCACAGTTCTGGTATATAACGGTTAAGTCTTTGTCACAGATTTTTAAAGGATTTGGCTAGGTGAAAAATGTGCCCAGAATAGGACGGTGTCCAGGTGGCTTGCGAGTTGGTTGTTCCCACCAAATTCAAGGGAAGAAGCTAACCTTGAAGGGCTTCTCTGTCATCGGAGTTTCAGGCAATTCGGACCTGCAGCAGGGCTTCACCGGTCGTCTAGGAGGTGCAGCTGTCCTCTTCCTTCCTCTCCTCTTCGGTTCTTTCGTTCCAGTGGTCGACTCTGCTTTCCAAGTCCCAGAGACCTGCTTTTAAACATTTTTCCCCCATTCATTCCAGCATGGCTGTCACTCACACAGCAGGGTGGCTGTCCTTGCCGGACAGCCAGCCAGCCAATCACTCCAGAGTGCTTTTAGGTCTCCTAGGAGAATAAGCACAGGGAGTTTTGGGCCCCTCCCTCACATCCTGTACCACCCAGACACCCTGGCACAAGAGGAGGGCTTCAGCACTGAAGCCCGCCAAAGGCCGCCGAACAAAGGGACCAAGCATGGTTTGGCATGCAGAGACAAAGACAAGAAGCATCTTTCCTAAAAGAAATGGCGAAAAAAGATGACTGGTGTCTGTTTTTACAGATAGGTCTTGGGCACCATATTGAAAAACATGGCTGACCCGATTATTAGCTACCATTGTTAGCGGTCGGGAAAAATCATGGTAGTTAATCTAAACCACTGCCACCAGCCATTTAAAGTAGTAGGAAAATGTAATATTTTACTGTTACATGAGTGTTTTCACTCAGGAGAAGATAAGCAACCCCTCCGGCACTCTATAGGAAGATAGTTTGTGCCTGGTCAGCAAATTTAAAGAGACTAGTAAAGCCAATTTAACTTTACATGTTCTGGGAGACGGTAGTCAATCCCAGAGAAGGTATTTAAACCTTGGGAAGTCTGAAAACACCCCTGTGCCACTGCACTGAAGGTGCTTTGTGACACACGAAAAAGATGATGCCACTGGAGTTTTAAAACTCCATAACCAAAGAACACAAAAGTAAAACACATTGATAATGAAAAGTTCAAAGCCCCAAAATATAGCAAAAGAGCTGGAGGGCTCTAAGGTAGAGGGAATTAAACACTTGTGTGAGAAATCTCCCTAACAATTTCTAAAAGCAGAAGCCCATTTAACCCTTTAACTGCCATGGGTTCCCCCCGCCCAGTGCCAAGGCCTTTTTGGTGATTTCGGTATGTCGCCATTCAATGCCTTGTAACCTTTTTGTTACATGATGAATCTCGGCCAAATTTGGCCCCTTTATTTCCCATATGCAGGCGGTCGTAACGATACCCACGACTCCTAGGTTGCTGTAAGGGGGTGAGAGAAAATAACCAAAAAGGGAGAAAACTTGGAGGTTTTGGAAAGAAATACCAATACAATGATGTACAAAGAAGCCTGTGGTACTTTCCTTGTAAGAGCTTGGAACAAATGGGTTGCTGTGCTGAAATCCCCAATTTCCTGGCTTTCAAGAACAGGTTGAGTGTAAACGAAAAGATATTATTTTGATGTGGTTATCAACTGTTTTGTGAGAGGTAGGCGATTTTGGACATTTTTGCCAAATGGACATGCGTCGACAGAATAAGGGTAGGAAAGCTGAATTGGAGGACAGAAAGGCATACATTTCTGAAAAGTAGACAAAATTCCAGGTTTAGGAAGGGGTGATTTACGCAGGTCAGACAACAACTAGGTAGGGGAAAATTGCATGTGGTGGACATGGTTGGCCTGGTACGGCAATTTACTTCTATGAATTTTGAGAAAAACAATACTCCACTCCATTCCCCCGACTCTTGCACACACCATACAGATATGGGTCTAGGGTGTCCAAGTCACCAAGGAAAACAGGAACCCCATGCATTTCCAAAAAGAGGACACCCGTCGGAATCCACAGAGGTATGCCTTGCGCAAATCGCACCAGAATTTATTACCAAGAAACCCAGGAAAAGTCCAAATTTGGGGAAAAAAACACAATTTCTGCATATTTCACTCGGATAACTCACCGGGACACGCTGCCAACAACATATGGCCTACCTTCCCGCATTCCCACAGGCGTCCCGATGAAAACGGTACCTCAAATGTGTGCGTGCAGCTACCTGGGCGCCAAGTGGAAAGCCGAAAATGGGGCTATTCCCAAGTCATTTTGGACAGCAGAATTTGCGGAATTCTGCTGAAGCGCACACCATACAGATATGGGCCTAGGGTGTCCAAGTCACCAGGGAAAACAGGGAACCCCATGCATTTCCGAAAAGAGGACACCCGTGGGAATCCGCAGAGGTCGGACTTGCGCAAATCGGCCCAGAATGTTTTACCCAGAACCCCCGGCAACATCCAAAATGTGTAAAAAAAGAAACACAATTTCCGCACATTTCACTCGGCTCACCCACCGAAACACGCCGTCAACAACACATGGCCTACATTGCTGCGTTCCCACCGGTGTCCTAAAAAAATGGTACCTCACATGTGTGAGTGCAGCTACCTGGGTGCCAAGGGGAAAGCCGAAAACACAGCTAACCCCAAGTCTTTTCAGACAGCAGAATTTGTGGAATGTTGCTCGAGCGCACACCATACAGATAGGGGCCTAGGGTGTCCAAGCCACCAAGGAAAATAGGAAATCCCATGCATTTCTGAAAAGAGGACAACCGTGGGAATCCACAGAGGTCTGACTTGTGCAAATCGGCCCAGAATTGTTTACCCAGAACCCCCGGCAAAGTCCAAAATGTGGCAAAAAAAACATATTTCCGCACATTTCACTCGGCTCATTCACCAAAACACGTCACCAACAACACATGGCCTACCTTCCCACATTCCCCGAGGTGTCCCGACGAAAACGGTACCGCACATTTGTGGGTGCAGCTTCCTGGGCGCAAAGGGGAAAGCTGAAAACGTGACTAACCCCAAGTCTTTTCAGACAGCAGAATTTGTGCAATGTTGCTCAAGAGCACACCATACAGATATTGGCCTAGGGTGTCCAAGCCAGCAAGGAAAACAGGGAACCCCATGCATTTTCGAAAAGAAGACACCCATGGGACTCCACAGAGGTCTGACTTGTGCAAATTGGCCCAGAATCTTTTACCCAGATCCCCCGGCAAAGTCCGAAATGTGGCAAAAAACCCACAATTTCCATACATTTCACTCAGCTCACCCAAAGAAACACGCCGCCAACAACACATGGCCTACCTTCCCGCGTTCCCACAGGTGTCCCGACGAAAACAGTACCTCACATGTGTGGGTGCAGCTACCTAGGTGGCAAGGAGAAAGCAGAAAATGCTGTAAACCCCAAGTCTTTTCGGATAGCAGAATTTGTGGAATGTTGCTCAAGCGCACACCATACAGATATGGGCCTAGGGTGTCCAAGCCACCAAAGAAGACAAGGAACCCCATGCATTTCCGAAAAGAGGACACCTGTGGGAATCCACAGAGGTCTAACTTGTGCAAATCGGCCCAGAATTTTTAACCCAGCACCCCCGGCAAAGTCCGAAATGTACCAAAAAAAACACAATTTGCACACATTTCACTCAGCTTACCCACCGAAAAACATGGCCAACAACACAAGGCCTTCCTTCCTGCGTTCCCACAGGTGTCCCGATGAAAACGGTACCTCACATGTGTGGGTGCAGCTACATGGGTGCAAAGGAAAAAGCCAAAAACACGGTAACCCCAATTCTTTTCGGACAGCAGAATTGCAGGATTTTGACTCATATGCACACCATACAGATTTGGGCCGAGGGTGTCCAAGCCACCATGTAAAACTGGGAAGCCTATACATTTCCAAAAAGAAGACACCCGTGGGAATCCACAGAGGTATGACATGGGCAAATCGGCCCAGAATATATTACCCAGAACCCCTGGCACAATTTCAACACATTTCACTCGGCTCACCCACTGAAACACGCCCCCAACAACACATGGCCTACCGTCACACGTTCCCAAATCTGTCCCAATGACAACGGAACTTCACATGTGTGGGTGCACCTACCTGGGCACAAAGGGAGAAGCCAAAAACAGGGGTAACCCCAAGTCTTTTCTCACAGCAGAATTACATGATTTTGACTCATGTGCACACCGTACAGATTTGGGCCTATGGTGGCCAAGCCACCAAGGAAAACTGGGACCTCATGCATTTCCAAAAAGAGGAAACCCGTGGGTATCCACAGAGGTCTGACTTGTTTGGATTTTCCACGGGTGTCTTATTTTCAGAAATGAATGGGGTTCCCAGTTTTCCTTGGTGGCTTGGACACCCTAGGCCCATACCTGTATGGTGTGCGTTTCAGAAAAATTCCTTAAATTCAGCTGTCCGAAACGACTTGGGGCTAGCTGTGTTTTAGGCTTTCCCCTTTGCGCCCAGGCAGGTGCACCCACACATGTGAGGTACCCTTTTCATCGGGACACGTGTGGGGATACGGGAAGGTAGACCATGTGTTGTTGGCAGCGTGTTTCGGTGGGTGGCCAGAGCGAAATATCTGAGAATTGTTTTTATTTCCAGCAAATTTCAGAGACATTTCCCTCTGTCCACTCACCGAAACACGTTGTCAACAACAGATGTCATACCTTCCCGCATTCCTACAGGTGTCCCAACGAAAACAGTACCTCACAGGTCTGACTTGCGCAAATCGGACCCGCATTTATTACCCAGAAACCCCAGCAAATTCCAACTTTGGGGGAGAATAACACACTTTTCACTAATTTCACTCTGGTCACCCACTGAAACACGCCGCCAACAACACATGGCCTACCATCCCGCCTTCCCACAGGTGTCCCAATGAGAGCCAGACATCGTATGCGCGGGTGTCGTACCTGAAAAACAATGGGCAAATCATTTGTACAGTAAGTTCTCTTTAGTGTGCGCAGTAAAGAGGAAAGTGCTGTCAGTAAGCCTGTTCACATGCACCTTTGCTCACACTTCTCATACATACAGGTCACAATGCAGTCGGACAGGCAAAGTGCGGTTTAGCACCAGGAGGGACCTCCTTGTGTAGCACAAGGAGGATCGTCCTTGTGAGCAGTGATGCCACGGCAAGGCACCCACCGTATCACTGGCCATTCGTACCCCTTTCGTGTCTGCAGTCAGTAGACATCCATATCAGCAGTCACACCTCTACTAAATCACTTGCACCAGTGTAAGCATATCAACACACTTACACCATGTGGACATCTGCTCACAATGCAACCGTGTCTCTAGCAATATCTTGTACATCATTTTCCAGCAATTGCACATGAACTGTGGCTGCATTCAAATGTCATGTGGCTGCATTCTAATCAGTCGATCTCCCAATATTTTTCCTTTGTATGATACAAAAGGAAACAAGGCTGAAAGCAGAGGGATGGCTGGGAAGGGCACTGGAGACAGTACACCCGAGTATCCTTCCTCTTTCCTTGTTTTGTACACACCTTACATTTTCTGTAAGGTTGTGTCTTCGTGGTTGTGGGAGGAACATAATCACCAAAGTGTCACTCTTGCAATCTGGCCACATCTTCTACCTCTGGAAAGGAGGGAATTTGTACATGGACTATAGTCAGAGATTGAACAATTGCTGTTTCAAAGTTCATAAAGGAGAGGTTGTTTTGTGGAGTAGCTGCACGGTACACCACATAAGAATTATACGTCGCCATATGCACAATGCGTATGGCCAACTTTTTGTACCAGAAGTGCGACTTGCGTTCAGCACGGTATGACTCAAGCACTTGGTCGTTTTTATCTACTCCACCCATGTAATTGTTGTCGTCCAGAATGCAGTTCGGCTTCCACACTTGCTGAGTCTGCCCGCTCGGAGTGACTGCTGAAGTTTTATCATCATGAATAGTACTTAGCATGTACAAATCCGTTTTGTCAGAGAATTTCACTGCCAACAGTTCATCCCACTGCAATGCCATACATTCTCCCTTGGCCATCTTCTTACACACAAGTTGTCTGGGGAAGCTTTGTGGTTACTGCGGATTCTACCGCATGCCAGTGTGCCCACATTGCACAATTCCTTGAACAGTGGAATTCCTGTGTAGAAATTGTCCACATACAAATGGTGACCCTTGTGGAGGCATGGTGTGAGAAGATCCCAAACTATCTTCTCTCTTGTCCCTAAATGGCCTGGGCATCCCGGAGGGTTTAGGGTAGAGTATTTACTAGTGTAGACTCTCCTGCTGCAGACATACCCAGTGGTACTTTCACACAACTTGTACATTTTGATCCCGTATCGTGCTCTCTTGCTAGGAATGTATTGCCTGAACAGTAGCCGAACTTTGTACAACACAAATGATTCATTGATGGATATGTTCTGGCTAGGAACATACACCTCTGTAAATCGGTGAGTTGAGTACTCTAGAAATGGCAGGAGTTTGAAGAGCCTATCAAAGTTTGGGTCAGTTCTGGGTAATGCTGCCGAGTTGTCATTGAAATGCAACATACGGTGTAGTGCTTGAAAGCGATTTCTCCTCATTGTAGCTGGAAAAAACGGACTAGAAGCGGCGCACCAGTAGACCAGTTTATTGAGACAGACAGCTTCTGCGATATTCCCATGAGCAGAATGAGACCACAAAATGTTCTCATCTCAACATCGGTTGTGGGAACCCATGCTTGTGCTCTGGACTGGGATTTCAGAGTGGGTCCCCTTGACCTCATGAACTGTGCAGCGTATAAATTGGTTTGCTGAACCACATCTGCAAAGAACCCATCATCAACAAAAAGGTTGAAATAATCAATAGGCTGAAACCCATCTGTATTCACTGTGCACCCTGATATACCAGTGAAAGGTGGCACAACATGCTGAGCCATTGCTGGAGCACCCACTGCGACTCTTCAGCCATGTCAGGAACTGGCATTGCGTGGATGTCCTGCATGTCCCCTCCCCCTTACATGTCCTCTGTGTGTGGGAAGTGTGCGAAAAGGTGAATATACTCTTTCATCCTCTTCGTCATCAGATGATGATGATGATGAGCAGGAGGAGGAACTTTCATCGATTGACATTTCACTTCCCCAATCACTTTCCCACTGACCCTCAGAAGCACTATCTGTTTCAGATTGCATATCCACCTCTGTGCCTTGTTCTGAGCCAGACTCCATCACTGCAGCTAAAGGCTCCACACCAGACATTGATCGACGAGAAGCCATGAGTACTGTTGCTATGGAACCCTTCACTGCCCAAAGACCAGATGAAGACTGAAACAATAAGTATGTGTGCTTCTCAAAGTATGTAATGTAGCAGAGTAAGTAGTATTCAGTGGCACAAACCTACACCACACAAGTATGCCAAAAGGTCCAGACTTTGCTCACAAACTGTAGCAACCCTCTGCAATATGACATACTCTCTACACGCTACAAGAAATGGAGCACTATTTTGCAAACACTCACGTGAAATGCTAAAGACCGGCTGACTGCTTTCCTACAAGAGGGTAGACAGCTACAACATACCTGCACCTAAAACAAAGTCAACAAAAAGCCAAGGATGATGTCCTCTTCCGCTATACATTACACAAATACAAGTGTGGGGACGAGGATTGCACCCACACTACCAATTCAGAAACAGCCAACGTGTGTTTCACAATCCCCTCCTCCATGGGACCCTGGGGGATGGGAAATAGAGGTGAGAAGCATACATAATATGATATGAAATGATATGATATCATATGACATTCATAACGTGCCTATACACAAGTGTTTCAAGGCACGATATGCAACATATTAGTGATTGGGTGAGTTGAAAAGCCAGAGGCAATAAAGACGCAGACAGGGAAGATAAGAAAAGTACATGGCAGGCCCTTCCAGACAATTACTGGTGCACTTTTGACAAAAACACCTGCTCATTCACATAGGGGGAAGGTCACAAAGACGAAATTAATGCATGGGCAAGCAAGCGCAATTAGGCTGCTGCAAGTGGTGATGGGTAGCAAAGAAATAAGCAGCAACGACATACTGAATACATTGACATGCCATGAACTCAGACAATTGCTAGGAAGTGGGAGTCTCACTGTCAACATACTTACATTTTTATTAGCATTTCACACAATCCAGTAAGTCCATCAGTTACTGCCCCCCCACCCTCCCGGCAACATAGCGTCTGGGCAAAAGTCAAAATGTCATCAATGACCATCTCTGCTTCTTTTCAAAAGGTGAACCCTGTCTCTGTAAAACATCACTTCACCTTTGTTGAAGCCATGGTGAATAGTCCAAATTCTGTCATTGCCCTTTGTCAGTCTTGCCAGCTCCCCATTGAGTTTCCTCACTGAGGAGTTGATGGCCCTTGCATTCCCTGGAGTTCTCAAATCTCTCCTTGGAATCATCTGGGACCAGGCCACCTCAGGTGTTTGGAAACATCTGTGCAATCCATTCCAGTTCCACCATGAGTTGCTCCTGTACACCCTTCTGTCCCAAAGACGCCAAATTATTTCCTCCCAGGTGCACCATTATAAGGTCAGGGGGGGACATCTCCTTTTGCCTGGGCATCGCTGACGGCTCCTCTGAGCTGCTGAAGGTGCATCCCTCCGATCTCAAACCAATGCACTGCAAGGTCATCCCTCCGAGACCCAGATGTGGTTGGCCCTTGGAAAAGTCGTGCAGCCCTTTGGATGAAAGAGTGGCCGATAATCCACACAACCCTCATCCTCACTAGGAAATGGAAACAGGAAAACCCCCATGAATATGGCCAGACATGCAGTTTACCAATTTCCACAACGATTGCTTCAACACATGGCTCTTGAAACAATCCCAGACACACTCTTCCCCCATTCTGACATGCATCTCTCATGTGAGAGAACAGTAGGTCGATACATAATTGGCACATTCTTTTCCAGGGAAGAGGTGAACAGCACAGTATGTCACCTTGTGCCAATGATACAGTTGTGCTTGCGCAATTGTAATCAGTGAAGGTTTCTGCTCCTGTGGGCCACCAATTGCACTGCACAGTGGTAAGGTGCATTGCACGTGCTGCGCCATTACACTTTGGCAGGGTGACTATTCTGACAGAGGAAATATACTCCACAGCAAGTGTGCTTTGTATGCTCTCTGAATATAGGCACCCTGACAGAATGTGCGCCATTCATCACACATGGATGCAACTTTGGACAGTTTCATTGTGAGAGATTCGGCCACAGCTCCAGGATCACTGGTGAACTTGGGGACACTCGACTTACAAGGCAGAGAGGCGGCTAAGGTCACACACATCAACCACAACCATCCTACATCTCTGCCTGGCCAGCACTACAGCTTTCCCCTCCAGGAAGGGATGGGGAGCCTGCCGGGGCACCCTGCACCCACTGCTGACCTCGGGGGACAAAACACCCACATGCGAGATGGGTTCCCAAGGCCAGTGACATCACCCCCTGACTGTCCTGCCCCTCTAGCTACCCTGCATTACAGCTTTGCCCCCTGAAAAAGGATGGGGACCCAGGTGTGGCCCACTGGGACCACTGATGGAATTGGACCACAGAAATGATGACCATTGCTATAAAAGGAATGAGCTATGTACCAAGCGTGCAAAGGAGCCACCTTCCTCGATGCATGGCACGCCCATCACTGCCCCGAGGACCTCCCCACTACCCATTCCCACCCATAACACTGACACTGCAGCCACAGTTCCTCCCACCACATGAACCATCCACCCCCACATTACCATGGCTATCAACAAAAGTAATATATGAATTACTTACATAAGTCAGCAAAAGCTTTCCAGTAGCTTCAACTGCAAAGGAAACGAAAAAGAATTACATTCAGTAATTAGCCTACCAATAACACATCCAAACTCTCTGGCAGATATCTGCAAACTTCACGATTCCCTCCACCAGATACATGGCCAAACCCAGTCATCTACCATCACGGAAGGCTGGACTGCACACTGATAGTAAATGGGAATAAGACCAATGGGCGTATGGCAACCCTCAGCACAAACAAACCTTGTACAGATGGACTGGAGGGCAATTTGTGCGCTACCCCGGCAAGTGTGTCCCTGGCCACCCCAATACCTCCCCAGAGCAACCACTCCCATTCACACCACCAACACTACTGGCCTAGTTCCCATCCACCCCATTAGCAATCTGCCCTCTACATACTATACAAAGTTGAAATAATCAAAATTCCGTACATACATAACAAGGGAGAAGCTTGAACTGCTCAAGACCTGTAAAGGGAGAAAAAAATATAAATTATCAGTGTCAGCCCAGCCAAATACCAAACCACCCATACTGGCACCCCCAATTGCATTGGGCAGTAGGTTTTGGGCACCCTGGGGCCAGATTGGCACATTGAAAATGGTAGGCTGAGTGGCACCCTAAACCATCAGGGAATTTTGTAATGGGAAGGGGCGGTGGCCCTCTCCACCCCCACCCCAAATGGAGGAGCGGGACAACTCATGTAGCCCTCCCTGGGAGCAGATAAGGGGGGGCTGTCATGCATTGCTCCCTGGGGTCAAGTGCGCCTCCATAGGAGCATATATATGCCCCCAGGGAGGACTGCATGACAACGCCCCCACTCCTTTTTGGGTGGGGGGAGAGGGCCGCCACCCCTTCCTATCACAAAATTCCCGGGCGCTTTGGGGTGCCCCATAGCTCCCCCTAAAATGCTATCTACCATTTTCACTTTTTTGCTTTGTTTACCCAACTCCCCTTGGCACAGATGGGCACAATGGTGTGCCATTCTGCCCCCAGGGCACCCAAACCTTACTGCCCCACCCACTGGGGGGCCTTTCCCATGTTTTTAGGTGGTCTTCTCCCCCCACCCCAAATGGATGGGGGCACCTCATGCAGGCCTCCCTGGGGCTCCTACGAATGGCTCATGAGGTCCCTCCCCTCCATTTGGGATGGGGGGAGTGTTAAGGGAATTCCCTTACATTTTGAGACCCCCAGCAACTTTGCTGGATTTCTAGGATTTTATTTTTTACCTGCGAAAAGTGTGAGCCTTTGTTTCCCACTCTTCCATGTATTTTGTGTGTGTTTTACTTTTGTTTTCTTTGCTTTATGGAGTTTTAAAACAACTCCAGTGGCATCATCTTTTTCTATGTGTCGCACAGCACCTTCAGTGCAGTGGCACAGGGGTGTCTTTCAGACTCCCCAAGGTTTAAATACCTTCTCTGGGACTGACTACTGTCTCCCAGTGCCTGTAAAGTTAAATTGACTTTACTATTCTCTTTAAATTTACTGACCAAGCACACACTATCTTCCTATAGAGTGCTGGAGGGGTTGGCTAGCTTCCTGAGTGAAAACACTCATGTAACAGTAAAATGTTACCCTTTCCTACTTTAAATGGCTGGTGGCAGTGGTTTAGATCAACTACCGTGATTTTTCCTGACCGCTAACAACGGTAGCTAAAAATCGAGTCAGCCATGTTTTTCAATATGGCGCCCAAGACCTATCTGTAAAAACAGACTCCGTTCATCTTTTTTTCACCATTTCTTTTAGGAAAAGTCCTTCTTGGGTCTGTCTCTGCTCACCAAACCAGGTTTGGTCCCTTTGTTCGTTGGCCTTTGGCGGGCTTCAGTGCTGAAGCCCTCCTCTGGCGCCATGGTGTCTGGGGTGGACAGGATGTGAGGGAGGTGCCCGAAACTCCCAGTGCTTAGTCTCCTAGGAGACCTGAATGCACTCTGGTGTGATTGGCCAGCTGGCTATCCGGCGAGGACAGCCACTCTGCTGTGTGAGTGACAGCCAGGCTGGAATGAATGAGGGAAAACTGTTTAAAAGCAGGTCTCTGGGACATGGAAAGCAGAGTCGACCACTGGAACGAAAGAACCGAAGAGGAGAGGAAGGAAGAGGACTGCTGCAACTCCTGGACGACAAGTGAAGCCATGCTGCAGGTCCGAATTGCCTGAAACTCTGACGACAGAGAAGCCCTTCAAGGTTAACTTCTTCCCTTGAGTTTGGTGGGAACAACCGACTCGCAAGCCACCTGGACACCGTCCCCATCTGGTCAAATTTTCATCAGAGTGCTGTTGAAAACCGGATAGCCAGAGGGAATGAAACCAGCTTGTGGACTTTAAAGCACTCACACCTTAAACCGACGTCTTGCTACAGCTTTTGGCCTCTTCCCTGGGCAGTGCAGGAACCTCCCGACGTCCTCCTTCCTGTCCCCATGACTGAAGCTCAGGAACAGCGAGATCTGCTGGAACTACCAGGAACAACTTCCTCAGCTACAGCTTTCTTCATTGACAAGGTATGGTGCAAACGCGGTCTGGAAATCTTTTTGGCCACCGAGAAAGTGCGTGAAACTTTCCTCAACTATGAAGGCTTGTCCTTCCCTAAACATTCATCAAACTTTTCACCTAGCCAAATCCTTTAAAAATCTGTGGCAAAGACTTAACCGTTATATACCAGAACTGTCCTATCCTATACAAAAGACTCTGAACCATTGACTTTGGCCGAGGCCTATTGAGAATAATTGCTGGTTGTATTTAACTGATACTCTTTGCCCTGCCTATGAATGTATTTGGGCTGTCTATTCTTATAACCTTGTCTTTTCCCTCCTTTATTAAGTATTTCAAGTGCCATTTTGCTCCCACTTCATTTTAGAGCTAAACTTGTTCATTTACTTACCGGTTGGATTTTTGTGGTGTATTAGTGTGCGATAAATAAATGTATATTCTTTTACCAAGAAACCTTGAGTACATGTTTACTTGAATCACTGTATTAGTTGGTCCTTTGTGTAACTTGTTCTACTGCCCACTTAAACTCTTGAGATAAGTCTGGCTGCTCAGCCATCGCTAGCACTTTACTGTGTCATACAGGCTTGTACCAAAGGAGAAATTGTGCTTACACTTGTAGTCCTAATTGCCTATAGTGTTCCCAAAGGGTACTGCAGGGGATTCTGCCTAACAGAGAGGGCCACCAAAAAGAGTGGGACAGGCCCCGCAGTGGGTGGGGCAGTAAGGTTTGGGCACCCTTAGGGCAGATTGGCACACCAATGTGCCCATCTTCGCCAAGGGAAGTATCATGTAGCCCTCCCTGGGGGCAGATAAGGGGGGGCTGTCATGCACTCCTCCCTGGGGTCAGTTGTCCCTTCCTAGGAGCAGATATCTGCCCCCAGAGAGGGCTGCATGACATGACCCCCACTCTATTTTGGGTTGGGGGAGAGGGCCACCACACCTTCCCATTACAAAATTCCATGGCACTTTGGGATGCCCCACAGCCCCCACTAAAATGCTATCTCCCATTTTCACTTTTTGCATTGTTTACCCAATTCCCCTGGGCGCGGATGGGCACAATAGTGTGCCATTCTGCCCCCAGGGTGCCCAAATCTTACTGCCCCACCCGCTGGGGGGACTGTCCCACCTTTTTTGGTGGCCCTCTACCCCCCACCCCAAATGGATGGGGGGGACCTCGAACGGCTGCATGAGATGCCCTCCCCTCCATATGGGGTGGTAGGGAGAGAGCCACCAAAAAGCATGTGACAGGCCCCCCAGTGGGTGGGGCAGTAAGGTTTGGGCCCCCTGGTGGCAGATTGGCACACCAATGTTCCCATCTGCCCCAAGGAAATTTTGGTAAACAAAGAAAAAAAAATGAAAATGGTAGGCTGCACTTTAGGGGGGGCTGAGGGACACCCTAAACCTCCGGGGAATTTTGTAATGTAAACGGAGGAACACCTCTCCACCCGAACCCCAATTGGAGGGGCGGTCCATCTCTTGTAGCCCTCCCTGGGGCAGATAAGGGGGGCCTGTCATGCACTCCTCCCTGGGGTCAGGTATCCCTTCCTAAGAGCAGATATCTGACCCCAGGGAGGGCTGCATGACATGGCCCCGCTCCATTTTGGATGGGGGGGGCTACCACCCCTTCCCATTACAAAAATCCCCAGCACTTTGGGGTGCCCCGCAGCCCCACCCTAAAATGCTATCTACCATTTTTACTTTTTTTCTTTGTTTACCCAACTCCCCTTGGCACTGATGGGCACAACAGTATACCATTCTGCCCCCAGGGCACCCAAACCTTCCTGCCCCACCTGCTAGGGGGCCTGTCCCACGTTTTTTGGTGGCCCTCTCCCCCCACCCCAAATGGATAGGGGGCACCTCTGCAGGCCTCCGTGGGGCTCCTACGAACGGCTGCATGAGATGCCTTCCCCTCCATTTGGGTGGGGGGGAGAGGGCCACCAGAAAGCATGGGACAGGCCAACCAGTGGGTGGAGCAGTAAGGTTTGGGAAAGCTGGGGGCAGATTGAAGCCCAAAGCCAAGTGGAACTCTTGGTATGACTCCAACCTAGTTACCCTTAAACACAAGTGTAGGGTGGCTGAGAGGAAATGGCGGGTATCCTGTGCATCCTCTGACAAACTGGCCTGCCTCCTTTTCCAAAGGCAATAAAGGCTCTCTGTCTGCACTAAGAAGAGAGTCCACATCCAAGCTTGTGTCTCTGCGGCATCTAAGAACTCGGCCAAACTCTTTAAAATCTGCAAGGAACTGGCCAATCCTACTGCAGTCTCTACTTCTCCTGTGCCCTCCCAGGCCCTCTATGTGGCCCAGGCCTCTCATTCCTTCTCTAAAACCGAGGACATCCTGACCGCCCTCTCGTCTCCTCCTCCTCCCCCATCATCTCTCCCCGCTTCCCCTGGTTCCCCTTCAGCCGCATCTCCTCCCTCTTTCTCCCTGGCCGACTCCTTCAACCACTGCTTTGCCTCTGGAGCCTTCCCCTTCCCGCTGAAGCACTCTTTTGTGCACCCTCTCCTCAAGACACCCACAGCCGATCCCTCCTGACCTGCTAACTATTGCCCAATATTTATCACTCCTTTCCTGGGCAAACTCCTGGGAAAGCTGGCCATCTTCCAGCTTATTCTTCACACTGATTCTGTTGGTTGTCTCCATTACCATCATTCTAGCTTCAGAGCAGCCAGAAGCATGGAAACTGCTCTCCTGAACATCTGTGAAGACCTGCTCTCCAACCTTGATTCTAATCTCCCTTCTGTCCACATCCTACTTGATCTCTCATCTGCCTTCGACATAGTCAAACATGCCATCCTGCTCAATTGCCTATGTAATAACCTGGGTATCACTGATCAGGCCCTGGTATGGCTGACCTACGTTCTCTCCAACCAACCCTCACAGGTTCAACTTGGGTCCTTCGTTTCCTCTATCTCACTCTCTACTTGTAGTGTTCCCCAGGGATGTATCCTCTCTCCATGGCTTTTCAACCAATACCTGGCATCCCTCGCCTACCGCATTGCTTCTCTCTGCTGCAATTTTCGGTGCTGTGCAGAAGACACTCAGCTCATTTTCAGACTACCTTCTGATGCCTCTTCTCCCGCCCTCATCTATGACTGTTGTCTGCAATCCAGGAGTGGTGTGCCACAAACGACCTCTGCCTTAATGCCAGTAAGACATAGATCCTCCTCATCGTCACACCTGCACCTTCCTTTCCTGTCACTCTCTGGCTGGCCTCCCTTGGCCTCTCCCTGCCCCCACCTTAGGGTCATCTTCAACGCCATACTTTCCTTTTCTCCACACATCTCTGACATCTATAAGAAGTCAAACTACCAACTGCACCCCCTCAGAGATATTCTTCAGTTCCTCTCCTTCCCCCAGAAACTCACTGTCTCTAGAGCTATGGTTCTCTCTATGATGGACTATTGCAACAGCCTCTTTCCTAATCTGCCTGTATCTACTCTCTGCCCTCTGAAACTGATCCAGAACAGGACTGCAAGACATGTCCTTGGCCTCAGGCCCAGTGATGGCATCTCTCCAACACTGAAATATCTTCACTGGCTCCTAGTGGCTGCAAGGATTAAGATCAAGACCCTTTGCATTGTCCACAAGGAATCTGGGGATTGGGTCTGCAATACCTGTAACTCTCCCTTCGGAGATACCTTCCTACTGAGCTCTTTGCTCTTCCACCTCCAACTCCCTCAGGTTCTGTCACTTTTCCAAGCAATGAGCTGGGGGTAGATCTCTTTCTTCGGCTGGTGCATCCCTCTGGATCAGCCTCCCTGCCTCTCTGAAACTTGAGGAGATTCATCTTTGGTTCCATAAGCACCTCAAGATCTGACTCTTTGCTTCTGCCTTTGCTCTCCCTCTACCCTGCTCATCTCTGCCTGTAGACTACCTTCTGATTTCTGGCCCTGCACCCTGCCCACTCAGCCACATACCGCACTTCCTCTTGGTAACCCTTGCACTTGGGTCTGTATCTGGAACCCTGCAACCCCCTTCCTGCACTTATTTGTTACCCGCTGTCTGTGCCTTATTCTTGCACTTGCCAACCGCTGGTCACATTATCTGTTGTTGTTTTGATCCAGTGTTTGCAATTTCCTTCCTCCTCTGACCCTGTACTTAACCTTTCCTTCTTCCCTGCACTTGCACATTCTCAATGTCACTGGGCCTAGTAAGATCGATGTTTTTGTCCTCCTTGTTAAAAAGCCTTCCCTTGCCTTGTTGCGCCCTGAAATACTTGTGTATGGGTGCGATATGAATAAAATATCATATCATATCATAACAGTGAAGGTGTGGTTGATGAATCAACCAGAGAGGGGATTGTAGAGGAGCAGCCAACTGCCTCTGCAGGACGTTCTGCCCCCCCTACTAAATGTATGTTGGAAGCCTGAAAATGTGCAATGTTTGACACCAGCAGTTGTTACTATTCCATGTCGAGTCTTCGAGAAAAGGTATCCACTGAGAAAACCTTATAGAATGTATCCCTGAAGAGATGACAATCTCTTGAAAGAGATCACTGAAGGAATATGAAAAGGAGAGAAGGAGACGATGGTGACATCACAAGAAACGAGTCTGACTCACAGAGAAGACTGGCTGAAGAAGAGAATGTATAGACATTACAGAAACTGACGACAAAGTAAAGAAGCAAGTAAACTTTCATATGCGAGATAAAGATTGCATGTGTGAAGAGCACCTCAGAAAATGCAAGCTGCTTGATAAATTACAGATGCAGCAACACAAGTAGATCAAGTAATCTTAGAAGCTGGCTATACATAGTGAATATACAGCAGGGGAAGCTGCCATTATATAGAAGCTAGACATCATTGTCACAATTTTAGTTCAGACCATGAAGAGAAGGGCTGAAGGTTGTGTCGCAGCAGAGAATTAACTGGGAGCATGGAAGAAACAAGAAGGGCTGTCTGGCCTGGTGTCATGAATGGAGGCAGCCAAGACAGGTTATCTATCCTTGAAGGCAGAGGACATGAGAAGCTGAATCATCCCTTGTTAAGGTGCAAAGAAAGAACAGCATGAATGCCAAGTTTAGTAATTCAAATGCTATTAAATGGGCTGAATTGCGGTCTCCTATTACGTAGGTCAAGGATGGAAATAGAAGTTGGGTATGCAGTCCAGAACTATGATAGGCATGTGCTCACATTCCCTTGTATTCCCAGAGCTGAGAATATATTACAAGGCCAAGTTCAAAGACAGTCTGCATGGCAGAAGGCATGGGTGATGAGAGATGAAGGGCTAATTGGGTGGGGAGGTAAAGTCAAGTCCACTTCCTTGCACCTGGGTCTGAGCTCACATGCTGCTAAGTGAACCGAAGTTTCCAGAAGGGCACGAGTGTGCCAACCAATTGTAGAGGGCCATATAACAAAGTGATTTATTGTTTGAGAGCCAATAGTGTACTGTGTTTCTAATAACTGTTGAAGATGACTTGCACTAGGGATGAGCATGAGTTGTCCTCCTGACTGTAAAAACCAAATCACAACCCAAACCCTTATAGAAAGTATATTTAGATGTTCCCCTGGAGCCAACCACAATCCCCCGTAGTTTTTTTCTCATTTGCCACGTAGTATGACATCACATATGACATTTTCTTGCTTTAAAAGTGTTGTTTTTTATTAAATGCTTTGAGAGAGTTGTGCGACGTCTGTTGATGTCTGTTGTAACTCCCTGTTTTAGAAAATTGATATTAATACAGTAAACAAACGTTGCCATCTACCTGAGTTAGTCTGATTATTTGGTATAAAGAGTTACTCTGCAGCCCATCTACTGCATGACACGCTACCTGTAAAGGGACCTAAGTTTACAACATATTGGTAAGAGATTTATTGAGTAAGTTAAACATAACAATATTGTTTTACTGAAAAGGGGATACTATGTTCTATCCTCAGTATCCAATAGGTGAATGAACACAAATTCAAAACAGCATTTTATGTGCCAAGAGTTACCAAAAGGGGTGCCACTAAACCCAGAAGTATTCCTTCATTAGGCCTGACATACCCTCAAATGTGGCAGAAGGTTAGATCATTGCAATTGAACTAGAAGCAGCAATAGTAAGAGAAAACAGGGTAATATTACAAGTAGTAGATGAAGAAAGTGGTTAATTGGTGCACAATATTAGCGCTTGACTCAGTGCATAGACTGACTGACTTGACAGATGAATAATTGTTTACAGAGTAGGACTCAGGACGACGTGATGTTTAGCATCAGACTCACATATCAGTTGCACATTGAGGACAGGGAGTTTTCCCAGACAATGTGGATGGTTAGGAAATTACCATCCTATCTTCAAGAAGATTTGGCATACATGCAAGCTCACTATAGATCAGAAGTCAATATGATGGTGGTCTATTAAAAGGAGTAGGAACAGTCAAACTTAAACTGAAAAAGGGAGCCATTTTACCATGAGTAAAACAGGATCCCATCTCAAAGGTAGCTGACAATGGTATCTATGAAACTATCGCCGCCTTAGTGTGACAGGACATATTTGTGCCATCAGAATCACCATGCAACATTGCGGTGTATCCGATTAAAAAGGTGACGGGAGGATCATGGAGATTAATACAAGATTAACGCTCCCTGAATAATATTGTTGAGTACAAGTTTCCATTGGTTCCAAATCCAGCCACAATATTATGTAATATACATCTACTTCCATGTCTCTTCAATTCACTTAAATCAAGAGTCACATATTTGACTGCATTTACTTATTGCATAATCCAATTGCAACATTCCCATCTACACGAGTGGTACTGTGAATCACCCTCAGTCTTAAACAGGGAGCTAGAGATAAACTTCGGAAATGTGCAACTTGTCAGTGTGGTCACCCAATATGAGGATGCCATTTAAATATGCAGCACAATGCTGGAAGAGTGCAGGAAAGACTCAGTGAAACTTTTGACCATATTGACAGAGAAAGGGTATAAAATTGACATAGAGAAAATACAATATTGCCAGGAGAAAGTCCTATACATACGCCAGATAATATCAAAAGAAGGGAAACAATTGACACCTGAAAAAGCAGAAGCAATCACTAGAATGATCAGGCCAGAGACAGTGAAAGAATAAGAGCAATTTCTAGGCCTTTGCAATTATTGTAGGGCATGGGTCTTTTGACTACAATACATATGTCAGACTTCTCATAAAGGGACTAAAACAAGCACAGAAAGACAAAAGTGACATAGCCTGGACAGGTGAGATGATATATGCCTTTAATGAGTTGAAACTAATAATTAGCACAAATCCATGATTAGGGATTCTTGCAATGAAGACTTTTTTCTGTTTTCCCATTGAAATTGAGTATTGATGATGTCTGTCCTGGCGAAGCCAACTTTGTTTGGATACATACCATTAGGATTCTACAGCGGAATCTTAGATCCAGTAATGAAGGCCATTACCCATGTGAGCAAGCATTTGCTGCAGCAATTTTCCCTATTGAGAAATCAGCCAGCATAACTATGGGTTTTACAGTTGCATTATATGTTGAACATTCTCTTTTTGTCATCCTTGAAAGGCCCAAAAGTACATTGATGACACAGAGGGCCTCGGGCTATGAAGTGATTATATCAAATCCATTGCAAAATTGTCCGGTGTCGAATAGTGAACCCAGCCAGATTCACAGCAGAATGAGGCAAACCACTGATTATTATGATGATGTACCTCATGTCAAGGAAAATGCCCTAGGAGGGGGGATAGTTTTCATTGTTGATGGGTCATAAATAATAGATTAGAGCTCTGGAGAGAGGCACAGTGGTACAACAGTAGTGAAGGCAGGAGAGAATGACAGCTAAGAAATAGTAACCTGTGCAAGATTACCAGCGCATTTTTCAGCACAAGCGGCAGAGTTGGTAGCTTCAATTTTGGTGCTTAAAACGTATGATGATGCCATAACAGTGTATTCTAACTCTGCCTATGTGACGTCAACAGTACATGCAGGACTGTCACATTCGAAAAGTCATGGCTTCCTGCACGCAGATGGCACACCAGTACAGCATTCACCATTAATTACTAGAAAGGCTCATAGATGCACTTGAACTTTCATCTGCTATCGCTGTAGTGAAGTGTGCAGCGCACACCAGAGGTACACTCCTGTCATGTCTGTCTTGCATGCTGTCTCCTGACATGTGTCCTGTAGGTTGCTGCTCCTTTGTCAGGGGTCGACTGGGAACCAAAAGAAGCCCTGGATATCATTCTCAGAGTCACCAAAAATCATACATCTACAAAAAGCTGAATCCTTTCCCCATGAGAAAATGGGGAAATACCACACAAAAGAGGCCCAGAGTGCATAAGGGCTATCATGAAGTTACCAGAATTCCGTATAGGCAAGTCCGCCCCTGATCATGGAGTGGCAACATGACATGGCACTTGTCAGGAGACGACATGTAAGGCTGACATGACAGGAGTGCAAATGTAATGCCAAACAAAAAAGAAGCTACTGCATCAGCCCTCACCAAAAACATGTGCAAAGGAACATCCTGAGGGGACTGCTTCCAAGCAGCAAGTTGTGGAGGTGTAACCAACGCATGCATAGCTGATCAAGGAGACATGCACACACACAATTATGTAGGACAACTCACATCTTCAGTGACAGTGACCATCACACAATCATTACCATATACAATGTTGATGCCAACCCTATGTGTGCCAAATCTTGCCACTATTGGTATGCATATGTCACTAGCCATGACAAAGAATGACAGTACACAACCTTACTTGGTGTGGTACAGCTGTTTTTGCTGTGAATCACTCACCACCTCCACATTGGTTCTAGGAGTGTCAGGAGTGTCAGTGTCCAGCAGAGGGAATAGGGACTACGGTGGAAATAGGGTCCTGGGGGTCGTCTCAGGGAGTGTGGGCACTGGATAAGGCAAAATACCTGAAATTACATTGGGCATTTGTTTGGACCAGCTAAAGGAGTCTGTGTGACAGACTGCAGATATCCACATCAAGGTTGAATGGAATGTTCACCTGTATGTGGCAGTCTGTAGCAGTCCACAAGACAACATGTGTTAACTCCACTGAGCATGGCTGCATGTCCATTCCTTTAGATCAAAAATCTGCCGAGTACCATGAGCGATTGACTCACTACCCTTGAGAGCACAATGGCCCTGACATGAGGTCACAAAACAATGCTACAGTCCACCTGGGACAAGTAAAGAAAACATAATACAGTCCACCTTGGAGGGGTTTAAAACATAATACAGTCCACCTTGTACGAGGAACACAAATTATACAGTCCACCTTGTTCGGGTGTAAAAAAAGAATACAGTACACCTTGGATGGGGTGTAAAATCATAATACAGTCCACCTTGGACGAGGTAAAGAAATAATACAGTCCACATTAGACTGGGCTAAAAACATAATAAAAAAGTAATACAGTCCACCTTGGATGGGGCTAACAAAATAATACATTCCACCATGGATGGGGTAAAGAAATAGTACTGTTTTTATTGGATCGGGTAAACAAATAATACAGTCCTCTTTTTACGGTGGTACAAAAATAATGCAGTCCACCTTAGATGTTGCACAAACAAATATATTTAAAAATCTCAGTCCACCCTGGGGGAGGTTGGAGGTAAAAAAACATTAAAGAAAAAACAACCATGCCCGCTCCATGGGCTTGTAGAAGAGCGGATGGATTTCTCTTCTCTAGTCCATGCCCTCTCATCACTGTCTTATTGGAGTAGCAGACAAAAAGCTACAATTGGGAACCCATGCAAGAGTTTATGTGACATTTCCATACCGCATTGAATGTATGAAAGATGATATGCACTCAAACAGCCATTCAGAAGATACCCTCATATTGAAACAGTGGAAGGAAATTACCAACAAGGATATTCACTGCCAAAGTGCCAGAATGTGGCTATGGGAATTATGGATGAACGCTAAGTAAACGTCTGACAACAACAGAATGATTTCATGAAGAAGATATATAGACCTATATTGAAACAATATGAAAATACTTAAGACTGATGCTGTAGCTAAAGCACAAAGAGAAATATGTATCTAAAAATTTAGTAATTGTGCAAATAGGAAGATGAAGTAACTTGCTGACCAAAAACTGTAAATATACTGTAACGCAAGGTAGAAAAGCATATAGAAGCTTGCTAAAAAGACGTATATATACAATGTTTAGGACGGCCATTGGAAGAAAATAGATGACAGTCCATGTCAAAGAATAAACCCAGCTGCCTCAAAATACGAGCCTAGGATTTCAAATTGCAGGATTAATGAAAAGGCTGTTTTTGTGTGAAGAATAAGGGAGTACTCTGGCCTGAAGTCAAAAGGATATTTCAAGAAATGGGTGCAAGGCACAAAGGGAGTCGAATGAACAGACTATGTGCGTCAGATTTCTGCTAAGATTAGGAAAGACAAGGACATTTGCAGATGCCAAGTGTTATACAAATACGAAGGCAAAATCCTGTGTGAGATGGAGTGAGCAAGTCTGTAAAGGCAAGAAGGGTTAATGAGACCATGTTTAATAAAAATCAAATAACAGTAATTGAGAGGCGGACATTGATTGACATTGACAAAATCATGGTCTCCTAACACGGTCTCCTAACACGTGATGAAGAACTCAAAACAAAGACTATTCATTAGAGCTTGAGTTAAGATAGTGATGTGCTCACACTCCCTCGAATGTTGCAGAACAGTGAGCAGACTACGAGGTCAACTACAAACGATAGACCTTACCTGCTGCTATATACTCTGCTATAATCAGTATGTGACATACGTAGAAGTAGCTCAGGGTGTGTCCTACAGACAAGGGGCAGCCAATGAGATATTAACCCATATATAATTCTATAAGTAGATATGTTCCCCAAATCCAATCTCTCCCAGCGACATCATAGATGATGTAAGTTAAAGTATATGAACTCTGTACAATCATAATTATGTCTGAACATTGAGCATCTACTTTGATAGCTGTCATAACGCGCTGCTCTCAGATTAAAACAGAATTTTACCATCTTCCTTTGGTCTGTCTAGTTATTTGATCTGTGATATTTACTGATAATTCCATCCAGCACATGGAAGACGTTGCAAGGTGCTATAGCACAGGCTCATGGACATCAGTGTGCATGAAGAAGGTGTGGTGGTGGCAATAGGATAGTGGTGCGTGGGGACATGGCCGATGGCTTCACCTGCATCATTCACATGGAACCCCCTTCCAGTGGTGTATCCAGGGATGGTGCAATATGACCACACAATTCTAAGGCCTCATCCTCATTGGTTACTGCCACTTATGAGAGGGATGCATGCATGAGGGCCCCAACTGATACTCAGGGAATCTGTGTCTTGAGGTTAGGATACCCTTAAGGCCAACAGTTCCACATGCAGGGTTTCCCTCAAGGTGTCCCCCCTGATGCATCTGCTGGTCCTTTGAGGCCAATAATTCATCATACAGGGGTTGTTTTAAATCCAAACTGTCATCCCTAATCGCCTGCCTCATTCGTTGCATGTCATCTCTCCTCTCCTGCTACAATAGGTGGAGTTTGGCAGTGTGTGCACTATTTGAGGAGATGACATTTTCTGCCAGGCGATGGATTTCCCTGGCCACCTCCTACTGGACCTCGCCCCATTGGGCACTTGCATGCAGCAACTCCTCCTCCAAATCTGAATGTCCATCAGGCACTAGTTCACCATTTGTGTGGGGCCTACCAAGCCGGGATGTTAAAGCCCGGACCCATTGCAGTGAGTGCGTTGGCTGGACGTCTACAGCTCTCCAACTGACACTAGCCACTGGTGCTGCCTCCATGAGGGGCAAAGGCAATCTTGCAGACACTGAGGCCACCATTCCCACTGCCACAGGGCTTCCCACTGCCAAGCCTAGGGTCTCCTGGCTCTCCTCCTGCAACTCGGAAACTTCAAGGAACTCAAGGAGCTCCATGGCATCCCGACTGCTCAGTGGTTTACCCTCCACCATGTCCCTCTGTATGCCCTGCACGTAAGATTGGGCGTCATCATGGAAAGTGTTGGCATGCCTGCTGATGATGGCATAGAAGGAGATTCTCAGCAGGGACAGCACTCTGGGTTTCATTAGTGGATGCTTGTGCCTCATTCCCCTTCTACTGCTCCTCCTACTCAACCGATGCATCACAGTAGTGATCAATAATGATAACAAAATAACATCATGAGTGACATCTAAGGGGGAATCTCTGAGTTACGATTTTTGCCACTTCTCCATCTGCCAAATTTCACAGGTTCTGCTCTTATGAATTTCAGCATCTTAACTCTAGCTGAAATAACATAGGGCCTGATTCATGGAAGTGTTTTAAAATGGCACAATCCCATTGGGAAACGTTCCATGAATCAGGCCCATAGTGTTTTCACTGTTTTTCAATGTTTTTTTTTTGCTCTTCAGTCATGCCCACTGTTGATGTTGCACCAATTAAGATTAGGATTTTTTTCAGTGTGCAACATACAATGTTGCAAAAAAATGTTCTGCAACAAGACAGGCTCTCCTGACCCCGCCAAATTCTGCATCTACAAATGTGGTTCTCTTTACAACTCTCCACTGCTACCCTAATGTGAAATCACACCTGTTAGGAAATATTCCTCTTTTAGGCAACACTCCCTCCATATTATATGGACCCCCAAACACTTTGTGTTTATTTTCTGACCTGTCCTGACTTTTTACAAATAAGTGAATCCTTCAGTTTAACATCTCTGGCCAGTTTGTTACTTTGTCATGGGGAAAATGATCAGTCCTTCAGACTAGCAGTACTGGGAAACTATGTTCCCTTTTGTCTTTTTAATTTTTACCTGTTTGTGTAACCTTTCTAGCAGTGCATACAGTCTCTTACAATTCAGTGCATCGGGATACTTTGTATCACCCGAGTCTTTTACACTAGGATTTTTTGGTTACTTTTATATGTGCCGAAAGACAGGCTTGTGGCACCAGTTACATTTTTTACCACTTTTGTAGTACTTTTAGCGTGCACATTCGTGTTTGATACATCTGGCTACTGAATGTGGCTAGTTCCCTAAAATGGCTGTGACACAAGATGTTTTGCTTATTCTTGGCCTTGTTCCTGCCATCTCGGGTCAGGAAATTCCTAATATGGTCATGCATTTGCCCAAGAAAGCCATTGTTTTCACTGGTTAGTGCATGCCATTTGTGTGCGGACCCAGGAAGTGGGTGGGACTGTCTGGTCTCATTCCACAACCACATGCCAGAAAGCCTGATGTCCATACATGAGTGATACTGACAGTGGTCCCTGATTGGACTACTGCTGTCTGAGTGTGTGGTGCAGATACTTACCATTGGTGGGTTATTTTTTTGCCATTAGCCTGGGTTTGGAATAGAAAGAGGACTCCTGAAACCATTACGACAGATCAGCATTGGAGCCAAGTATCTTGTGTAGCTGTGCAGCCTACTGAAGACCTGTGGACAACTTCTTGTCATGGTTTTAATACACAGCACACTCCTGCCAGTGACTCCTTCCGCGATAATGAATGTGGTGTACAATAAAGCACTTTTTATTTTTAATAAACCACAGGTTCTTTTAATTGAGTAGGCCTCCAACCCCCATCCCGCACCCAACCTCCACAAAGATCCTGTGTCAAAATGGACCAGGAATTGAGCAGGGTGTATCAATAAGATGTGTATTAATTTACTATTTATTGGAAAAGGAAAATCAAAAATGTTATAGCTACTACTGTTGTGGCACACAATTGCACTAATTTCTACAAAACAATTCAGTGAAGATATACTGTTACAATTCTCACAATCTTTAATGGCAACACAGAAAAAGAGCATTTTTTAGAAAGAGATGACCCCAATGGTTTAGCACTCCCCCCTGCAACACTCACCCACAAACATTAGCTAACTTGATTCCTTTGAATGGAAGGCAGTAACAAGGAGTAGGGATAGAGAGAGAAAATTGGATTTTGAGTAAAGCACACCACCTCAGGATGGGAGGCCAGCAAAGAAAGTGAAAACCTGTTTTTGGAGCAAAACGGCGGAATCAGATTTTGATTATTACTCACACGGCTACTCACAGCTGCTATGGGACAGAATAAAAGGAAATTTGTGTTGCTACAATTGAGGAGATTGGGAGGTTTAGAGACTACTAATCAGCACACCAGGGCAACATGGAAATAAAGTAGGAAAATCGATTATGGGGCGAAAGCAAATACAAAAGGAAAAATACAAACAGCAAATGGAAATTTGTTTTACACTGGATTTACAATGACAAGCAGCTCAGGGAAGGGGTATAGCTCAGAATAGGAAAATCGGTTTTCATTGACATAGACAGAGACACATGACAGATAGATTTGTAGGCAAAAGGGATTGCGCTCAATGGGACTATGGTTTGGGGTTTTCAATGGGACAGATGCAAATTGGAATTTGTGGGGTAATGCACACAATGCACTGGCAAATTCGGTTTTCAGTTACAAGGAGACACATTCTTTAGAGGCAACACTTTAATGACATTGATTATTAAAGAAAGACACTAGGGAAAAGGGGGTTAATTTCAAATTTTAACCAACTTGTACTGTGAATTTTCAATGGGGGAATTAATTGATTTACTTGAGAATATGCTACGGGTTTACACAGACACTGAGAGGTTTACCAAAGGGAATGTGCTACCATACTCAGGCTAAACACAGATGCTTCTGTGGGAAGGTGACTGAATCACACTAGCAATGGACGTTGTCAATGGGCTTTTCAATCGGGGTTTTCAATGGGGTTTTCAATGGGTTTTCAATGGGTGCAATGCTACAAAAGGAAGGGCCTATACAATTTAGGGCTGGGGTTATTTGCTACTTACAATGTAAGCCTTGTTTTGGGATTCTGGAAAGTCAGCTGAATCTCAGGACTCTCTGGACAGCTAGGCAATGGGTCTGATCACTGCACTCTTCTTGGTTTGGGATTCTCTACAGTGAGCTGGATCTCAGGACACTCTGGACAGCTAGTCAAGGGGGCTGGTCACTGCATCTCCTTGTTATGGTTCAGCTGCCTCCTCTCTGTCCTCCTTCTCCTCTCTCCCTGGATTCTTGTGTGTCCCCTGACATAGTACAGTCCCCCTTAACTAGCCCAAATGACATAATTCATTTTACAATCTAGGGGGAGTCTTCTATAATTACCACTACCCCTCAGATAGGACAGTTTACCATTCCTCTCTCCAACCCCTGGTATGATTGGTCCAAGGGAAGAGAGCAACATCTTTCTATTGGCATTTTATTACCCTCTTTGTTCTCTTGTACACTTTTGGACAAAACCCCAGTATGTCTCATAATTTCATATTTCTACTAGACCCTGATATATGCATTAGATATACGGTTTGAGGGGGTCAAATAGAATTCGGTAAGCCGATCGCCACCTCCGTACGAGGTAGCATGGCCCTTTGGCACATTTTTGTCATTTTCATCAAATGTATAATAGTGATGATTCTGCAAATGAGCAAGCATATTCCTAATTTCACCTTCCATCTTTCCATCAAATCTCATACTTGTCACATCTTCCGAGCAGCCATAAACTGGTCTTAAGTGGCCATTACAGTCCCCAAAGTCCTAGGAAAATGCACTATAGCTCTTAAAAACCACCTGGAAATTACAAAAAAACATAGCATAAAACGAAATTATTTCTCATTCTAATTGTTACAAATTGTTACAAACATGCCTAAAATGGACTCAGTTCTTTAATGTAAATTTGGAAGATCTGTCCCCCTATGTGGGAGGAGTGCTTTATCCCCCACAGCTGGTACCAAATATTTTGATTTCCCCCTTTGAAGTTGTCAGTTTTTCCTTGGTAGTGGGTGCGGGAGGAACTCACACCTCCCAGTCAAGTTTTTAGCCACACTTCCCTAACAGTCCCTAATCCCCTGCTTCAAGTCTGGCAGAGCAGGGAATTATAAAGCCCTCAGTACATCACATGTCCTTGCAGGATTATTTACTATTAGGTGCAACTTTCAGTGGAGAGCGGGGCATTCAATTAAGAAGTTTCCTGCCTGAGCCCAAAAACTGTTTTTTTCCGGTATTGTGAGCCTCTTCCAAGGTGATTGAAGTCTTGTGGGTAGGAACATAATGTACATTGCTTAGTCAACCCCCTCCCCACAGCATTTTTCACTGACATTTCTGTGCGAGCAAAGCTTTCCTTTTCACAGTGGTATTTTAAAGTCATTTCTTTATTGTTTACATGTGTGCAAGCCATTTCTGTGTCTGATGTTTAAACTCTGATCATGTATGTCACTGGATTATTTAATTTGTCCTTTTTGGGTGAGTTGGCATTCATTTGCTGTTGGTCCATTGTCAATGAGGGGTAGGCCCCCTTCCAAAGGGTTCTTTGATTTGACACTGAATAAAGAAAAAGCCAAGCCATTTTTCATTTACAATGTTTTAAAGGGCAGATGTTAAAGTGAAATGGAAAGCAAAAGCTGTGTCTGGTTGTAGGATTGCAATTCTTGCCCCTCATGAGAATGAAAAGTACAATAAGGCCATTTTTGATGCAAAGCATGACTTCATGTCATTCAAGTGAAATAAAAGCAATGCAGGGCTGTTTTTGGTTTGCAGGGTTCAACTGCTTGCCACTCATGTGACAGGGAAAGCAAAGCCGAGCTGTTTTTGGTGCAGAGTTCCAGTGCGGTTTTTCAAATGAAGACATTTCAGTTTAGAACCTTTAAATGCACCCCACATTCTGAACAGGCCTGGTTAACTTTCCTGCAATTGATCGGTGAAGCCCTGCTGGACTACCTCGTTTGAGAAGGCCTGCTGCAGTGCTTTGAACCTTGGACTGGTGTGACCAACCAGTCTTGAGGTCTTCCCATACACCTGCAGTTCTGATCCCCTGGAATTGTCCTTGGACCACTCAGTGGACTGTGGGATGTTTTAGCCACTAGGCTCTGCCATGCGACAACCCTGTGTGCCGGTGGCACCAGAATCAGCACAATGGCCGCAAAAGTCCTATGCGTGCCAAAACCTATGAAAATTGCACTGTGAACCCGGAAAAGATGGCCACCAATCTACTTTGCCTGTTGTCAGTAGTGGAAGGAGACCACACTGTAGAAACCTATCATTGGGCTGCCCACCGAGTGAACATGGAAAGTGCATGAAAGGCAGTGCTTTATTGCAAGGAAACCCAGAAATTGCTCTGAAATCCTATTTTTTCCTTGGTTGCGGAAAATACAAAATAATGGTCCAAAACAACAGAAAACATCCAACATCCTTGCTGGGTGCTACCCGTCACTTCATTAAAGGAATCAATATGAGCACACAATGTCAGGAAAAGCAGAATATCCACATTAAAAAGTGTGCTTGCCTGTGAAAATCTGTCAAAATATGGGCGCAGTATGACAGCTGTCAGTAATTGCATTAGAAGCTTAAACTTGTGCAGTTAAAATCAAATGGTTAGAATTAAGTGACTTGCTATCAAAAGTAATATAAGTTGCAACTATTTAATCTCTATGTTTTAGAGACTGAAATTGGAGTTCTGTTTGCCTGTTTTAAAATTATAAGTTTATTTTCATCAAAGAAAAACTTAACAAAGTGATTTTTAAAGTCAGCCTGATGCAAGCCCAAAACTACAAAGCAAATTCCCCATCTTGCCCCAACAAAAGGCACGTCTCTTGCTTCCCACCAAAAGCCAGGAAATCACATTCAGGTGTTGATGAAGAGGGGAGAGATTAGGGCTGCTGCTCCTGGGAGAGACAAAGGACTTCCTCGGCTGAAAGGATATGCAGATGGCAAGTGTCAACAGTAGCCCCTGCCAGAGGAAGAAGAAGGGGATTGCTCTGGAGCCACCAGCAACTTTGGAGGTGGGAACAGACATTTTTGTTGATTCTTAAAGCACAGAAAGTATATTTTTGAAAATGACTGACAAAGGACTGTGCGAATTTGTAAAAATTGTAAAATTACAGTATTGTTAATGTGAATTTTTTGGTGCACAGTTTGAAAGGACTCAGTACTCTGTGCGATGTTCTAATAAGGTGTAGTGAAAAATCTGGTTTTGTAGGAATTGTATTGATGTCAGAAGCATGAAACTTCATGTGATTATGCCCAGATATCATGCACACATATGTGTAAAATTGTGGACAAATCAGACGTTGGGTCCCATACCAAAGGTGCAAAAAGTTGCCAAATCTAGGCCCAAGCTCTCACACCAATGGGACTTGGATGAATACTTGCTCCACAAAATATGTGACCTAGATATGCTATTGCTATCAAGTTTGTAAAATTGTAAATATGTATTATATGAAAAGTAGATTTCATGTGCAAAAACAAAGGGGTGGTTTTTCCTGCATCATAAACCACATCGTCATGATGACACTCAGTTTTCTTCTCCAATGATATAAGTGGTACATCATTCAGAAATAAAAGAACTTATAGACATAAATAAGTAATTAAGGGTTTCAGCTGTGCATCACACGCTAGGCATTGACTTAGGTGGAGCGCCGGGTTGGAATCACTTACAAGATTGACCAGCTCTAAATTGGGATAACGCACCAGAAGTGTTGCCATTCTGCATTTTCCTGCAGAACTTTGGTGGTCACCAGCTAGTTCTACGAGTCACCTTCTTGCCAAGCTTCTATTTCCCAGCATCAAGAGATCCTGTCCTGGAAGGTCTTCTTTCACCGTGACTTAAGGGACACCTGCTGTAACCCGTTTTCGGTGACTGCCACCTGAACCAGCTTTCCTCCATCAGGTAGAGTATCTTGAAGAGGCCTGTATCAGTGCCTGCTGCATTTCCACATCAGAAAGGGCTGTACTCAGCATCTGGACTCAGGCAGAATCTGCCTTGCACCTACAGCTCTCGGGATTCCTCTACTGAATCTAACAGTGGCAAAACCTGCCGCCAGTGATTCCCAGTCGATCTGCCTAGTCACTTGAGAAAATCGCAGCAAGGGTGGAAAGTAATCGCAATATTTAGTGATCCTGGTACCCCCTATAATACACCTTAGAATACACTTTATTTTATTCTATTTCATCGCTTTTTAAAAGTTTGTTCTAAAAGCTGTTATAAAAGATAAAAAAGAATCTTACTTACCTCCACAAGAACCTTTCCTACCTTTGTGCCCTCTCTTGACAAGAAGCTTTTGTGACCTTTGGGCGCAAAGCCCAATTCAACTTAGAGATTGGACAAAGTTAGGGTATTATTCTTGCAAACTGCTTTTCCTTACGGCATCATTACTTACCTTCCTTTCTGGTGTTTAAGTGAACTGTGGGCATTTCTAAAAATCAATGGTGACTGTATATATGCTTAATAACTGAGTGTTGGGTGGTCATATTATCTGCTTGATTCATTTTTCTAGTGTGTTTGGGCCTATGTTATACTATTTTTGTGCGTAACCCATCTAAGCAGAATTATTGTCTGCTTCACTGTGTGGAGTCATTGTTGAACCCCTGACCTCACTCACTCCTGAGACTAAGCCTTGACTACTCCCCACACGTACCTTGATTGGGTTTGGCTAACCTCCTAGACTGACCCTGCTCACTATAACTAGGGTGGCCTCCTGAAATCTGTCCACCAGGCCTGGTTTTAGAAATAGATCTTAAAAACCCCAGTCGTGAAATCTCATTTTGAACCCTTTTCGTTTCGGACTTCCTGCAGGATTCCCACAGTAATCGTTCAAATTGAGCACACATAATGGTGTCTCGTGTGGATAGCTCAGGGGCAACGTGCTCGCCTTGGAAGCAAGATGACACAGAGCACCACAGGTTAAACCTCTGGGTATTAAGCGCGTTATTATTAACCTATCATATCATATCATTTCTGGAAAGGATCAGTGGTGCACTGCTCCAAGGGTGATATATTAAACATCTTCCGACTGTGAGTTTTCCCTTCGTCATCGAATGTTTTAAAAAAATACTGGATGGAATTATAACAAAACAAAAAAAGAAATATCTGCCACGTATTTAGTGCAAAACTGGCCAGTGATTTTTGTGCTATGTGTATTCAATGGAAGCACACTTTTCTCTCTGGGAAAAGCAAACGGGGTAGGCCGAAAACGCGTCTGACCTATTTTATTGTTGATCTGGAGAACAACTCACTAAATCCTCACAAAAGTACACGCATTGCACAAATCTGTTTCAAATATGAATATTAATGGAGCGTATTCCTTTATTTATCCCGGCACAGATGGCGAGATACGGATAAGATCATAAATAGCACACAGCGCATTATCGAAAATATTAAATGCATGCACATTTTCCTATCTTGTACATGATGCTTTTAGTTAATTGCTTTATATCTTGCATCATCAAAGAAAGGAATCTCTCTCCCAGGAAAAGGGTTTATGGATTGGATTAACAACTGTGATGTGAGGCGTTGTGTTTTCTTGCTGGAACACAACGTTACAAACACACAAGAAAATGCGACCAAAGATATTTACTACAGCAAATCAAGATTCAACACAGGGTCTGAGTTCACTCGGAGAATGCACGTGCTTAAGTTTTTGTGGTCGATTAAGTCGGTCATAAGGCTTCATCACCGTGGGTGGTAGCAGACAAGTGGAGAGGGGCTAATGAATTCAATGAAACCCAAAACAGAATTATAAAGGTTTCGGAAGAGCAGCTGCACATCGATGGCTGCAGTTCTGGTTATGGCGACGCACACTCTTTAAAAAACTATTCCTGTGCCAACATGGGTGTAAGCAAACATAGTGAGAACTTCCTTAAACCTTTCAAAGTCCAACACGAAAGTTAAAGCTTTTAGGGTGCAGGACTTACAGACGCAGATGCCTGGTATTCTGATATCCACGTATTACCGAGTTCAGGTGGCATTGCACACAGAGGGTTCCAAAAGCGAATGGCTGAAATCCTGCAAGCTTTTAAACCGAAATTGGTAAAGAGAATGGAATACACTCCTTTTCTCAAAAATAGTTTAGGTATGTACGCCAATTCACAGATATCCCACTAACAAAGAGCAGATTAAACGAAATATAGACACAAGAATTTACATATTAGTGGGTACACAACTATTTTGTAGTGTAACTTGCTGCTTGCGAGATGGGCACAACCCTTCCATATACTGAGCCAAAGGGGACTTTCGATAAGCTATTTTTAATCCGATTGAAAATTAAAGATGGTTTAGTTGACTTCATGGACCGTACTTGGAAGGAGGAAACAGGATCAGAATGATTGTAAATAGACTTGGGTTGTGTTACAGAAGCTGGTTCACTCGTTAAAATGCAATACGTGAAGGTATTAGCAATAAGACCAGAAATGACCCTGTGCAAAAAAAACATTCTTTCAATGGATTTTTGCAACAAGGGGAACATTTGCCTCAGAGCACATACCTTTTTCTATTAGCACTTAGAAACGCATTGTCCTAGGGTAAAAATATAGTGAAATAATATGCTTTTACAACTAGAACAACTCGAGCAATGTTTGTCCTTGTGCTAAAACTTGAAAATTGCACTTGCACTACGTTTCACTAAGTTTACTTGCATTCATTTTCTGGGCCTGATTTACAAAGCATTTTTCAATGGGATGCACCATTCTGTAAATCAGGCCCTCAGTGTCTTGGCTCCTGGTCGGTTTTTGGAGTGGCTTGGCTGTACCGACCAAAGCAGACCTTGGGGCTTTAAAGAATCCATGAATCTCAGTTCAGTTAAATGGGAGTTAGTAACTGTTGAGATGAGAGAAGGTTTCTCTTACCTCGGGTGGCCGAGCTGCCCTATCTGCGCCGCGCCACCGGTGAATAATGGGAGACCCACATGGATTTGTGTCCGGTCTCAACCTCCTTTCTCTGCCTTCCCCTTCCCCAAACCCTGCGTCACTTCCCTTCCCTTGCATACCGCCCCTGCCCTAACCAGACTTCCACATAACAACGTGGATGAACTGTTGTGTCCAAACATGACAACCTTCCCCCTTTTTAAACATAGAGTCCTGTGCTAACCCATCTCTTCAATGAGTCTAATGGATTTAGTCTTAGCCCCGACAGGACAGCTGGCCCCTGACAGTTTGGGGCTGAAATGGGCTATCTATACGTGAGCCACTCACCATCATCATCTGTGACCTCTTCCCCGGACACCTTCTCATCTCCCCAGTATGCGTCATCAGCATCTGTCCATGTCCCTTCGTCGTTACAGCATCCTGTTCCTCCGCCGAGGCTTCCCATGGTGGTGAACCCCACCAGCTTTCTCTAAAGTGTGATACATTCCTTGTGATTGCTTGTCCTTCTTCATTCACAGATGTGACCATGGTGCCCTTTACTTTGGTGACAAAGCAAAAGTCTTCTCTCCTTCTTTGGGTCTGGGCTACCAACCCTCTGTCACCATCCTTGAAGCTCTGTTACTGGCTCCTCTCTTCTCATTAGCCACAATCTTCATTTTCTGTTTTTCTTTGGCGTCTCTGGCCCTCTCTTTGTCATCCTCTGGTGTGGTGTTGCACTCCAGGGGCCTCTGTCGAAGATTTGTCCGCAATCTACGACCAAATAGAAGGTCGGCCAGGCATTTGCCTTTGGTGCTGTGAGGGGTGTCACAGTAATCATAGAGGAGCTGGTACAATATTTGCTGAAAAGGTCTGTCGGACAGGTGCGCCACCTGTAGCACTTTCCTGAGATTGTCCATGAAGCGTTCGGCCATTACATTGGCTTGGGGCCAGAGTGGCGTAATTTTCCGATGTTTGAATCCCATGTACTGGGCAAAATTTGTAAAGTCCAGCCTGGTGAACGGAGGGCCATTGTCCGATTGTATTATTTGAGCGATGCCATAAGCTGTGAGCAGCTGCTGTGGATGGTACTATTTGTACTTCTGGGTACTTCGAGTATTCATCAACCACCACTAAGGCATATGTGCTGTCTCGTAGGGGTCCAAAGAAGACGACAGCCTGCTCCTCCCATACGTCTCCCGGAAGTGGTGACATCTGTACTGGATTTCGGTGCGGTGCTGGCGCTAGGCGCTGCAGATTGTGCAGTTCTTTAGAGTGTATTCCACCTGTTTGTCTAGCCCTGAAAACCAGATTTTCTGTCTCAGAAGTTTATTTTTTTTTGTCGAGAGAACCCCTCTGTGTCCCTCGTGGGCTAGTTCGACCACTTATTGGCGTAATGGCTTGGGCAAGATGATTCGACAGCCCGTCATGAGTATTCGGTCCTCTGTATTGGTGAGCTCCTCTTAGAACAGTAGCATTGCCTTTATGTCCCCTTGAAGGTATTCCTCTAGGTGTTTCATTCATTCTCTTGCATGCATCAATTTGCCTTGCTGATGCACTGGGCAAGGGTAGTCAGTTTGGGGTTGTTTGCAGATTCTTGTTGCAACTTCTTCTACGCTATTGGGAATGGTTTTAGTTGGTGTATGATGTATTGCAGAAATGCATCCGTGATGGAATGTTCTGGGGCAGATTGCACTGTGGGTTGAGAGAGGTAGTCGGCCGGGTTTTTTGTCCTTGCCTGGCCTATGCCGGATGGAGAACTTGTAGTCCTGGAGGCAGTGACCCCACCTTTCTATCCGTGAAAGCATCAGAGCCTGGGGTTTGCCGAAAATGGTGAGGAGGACTTGGTGATCGGTGACCACTGTGAATGCCTTTCCACATAAAAAACAAATGGAAGTGCTCACAGGCGCAGATGACTACCAGGCTCTCTTTCTCTGCTTGGGAGTATTTTTGTTTGGTTGTGGAGAGGCTGCAGCTGGCGTATGACACTACTTTCTTAATGTGGGAGTTTGTGGGTCGTATTGGGCCAGTATCATGTCCAAACCCATGGGGCTGGCATCCACCATCACCTCTGTGTCCTTGGTTGAGCTGAAGTAGGCCATGTCTGAGGCTGAGGTGATGCGGGCGCGAATATCTGTGAAAGCAGCCTCACATTCGATGGTCCAGATGAATTCCTGGCCATTTTTGGTTAGCTCTCTCAGTGGTGCACTCACTATGGCAAAGTTCTCTAAGTAGCGTGAACAGTAGCTGGCCAACCCTAGGAATAATCTCAGGTCCAATACGCCCATTGGCCTTGGGGTATCTTGTAGTGTCTTGACCTTCTCTGGGTCCGGCCTCATGCCCTGGTTCGAGAATATATGGCCAAAGGACTCGAGTGTTAATTTTCCAAACTCGCATTTGTCCTTGTTGAGTGTGACGTTAGCAGCTTCTAGGGTCCTGCAGACTTTGTGTAAGTTGCCATTGTGCTCATGGATCAATTTTCCGAATACCAGGATGTCATCGCTGTAAAGACACCCTGGTACATGTTTGATCACCTGATGGATCTCCTCTTGAAAGATTTCTGCCGCTGACGATATGCCAAAGTTGAGGAGTTCGAAGCGGAAGAGCCCCATGTGGTTACAAAAGTGAAGATATAACAGGACTCCCAGGCAAGTTGCAGCTGATGGTAACCCTGGTTGAGGTCGAGCTTCAAAAACACAGTTGCATTGAGGAGATGGATCATGTCTGTTATTCTCGGAGCCTGGTGTCACTCTCGTATTGCCATCTTAGGTCGGTGCATATCTACGCACATGCGAATGGAGCCCTCAGCCAATTTCTTAGGCACTGGTACAATTGCGGAGACCAATGGGGTGGTTCCCAACACTGGCTCGGCTTAATGATGTGGAGGTAATGCTGGGCAACTGGCTTGACCTCTGGATCAATGTGGAGTCTTACTTTGCAGTCACGCAGTTTGCTGAGACCTTAGAAGAGGTTTGAGTATGTTTTTGTGACGTCTCCTTCAGGGGACCTATATTTGTAGCTCATCATGTTGTATAGGATATGGACGAGTCCCATGTCGATGGCCCTCCTGAAGCTCAAGATGCAGCCGCTGTTGGTTTCTGTGGAAAGGACATTAGTTGTATCCATACTGTATGTGATTTTTGCACGCCTACCATGGTAAAGGTGCCCTTGCATAGCAGAGACATGTTGGAGTCGTAGGGAAAGATGTCGACTTGTGAGGGCTACAATTTCGGCAGGTGTTCCAGGCAATTGTAGGCCTCCTTGCTCATGACATTGATGGTTGCGCCCGTGTCAATGACGAATTATGTCGACATGTTGCATACTTGGAGTATTAGGATGGGGCTATGTTCTTTTGCAGTCTCTTTCCCCAGGACCCATATGTTTCCTTTCCTCCTTTGGCTGTCGTATGAAGAGAAGGAATCGCTCCCCGACTGTGATCGTATTTCTATGTTGGGGACGCTCTATCAGGGTCTGTGAGAGGGTCTCCTGTCAGGAGAAATGGAATGATCTGCTAGGGATTTGGCGGGTGTTCTCAGCCTTCACAGGGTGATATCTTCTGCGCTCGCGGCACACTCTCCTGTCTTCTGGAGGGTGTGTGGGATGGTGTCTGCTGCCCCTCGGGAAGGTCATCAGGACGGGTGGTGTTGGAGCATTCCTGCAGACCGCTCTATAATGGTCATCACCCCCACATGCTGCACACTTTTGGGTGATAGCTGGGCATGTGCCTTCATGGGGGAACTCGTAGCCACACCGGTAGCACGATTTTGTTGAGTGTGTAGGTTTGTCATGTGGCGCTGGAGTAAATTTTCTAACATTCGCTTGATCGTTGGTGTCTAATATATCTTCACCCATCCCAGGCCGACCACCTGCTGTGTGACTGCTGAGGCGGTGTGAGCCATCACTTGTATCTCATCACTGATCCACTGTTTCTGGAGTAATTTCCATTTGAATTCAGCAGATTCGCACCCCACGGTGGTGGCGTAAATCCTCGTTATTCGAGGATCGGTGGAAACCGCAGTGCTTCATGCAGATGCGCAGCCTCATAGCATAGTTGTCCATGGTTTCACCTTTCTCCTGCATAGTTGTGTGAAAGATTGTCTCTCGTAGTCTACGTTGGTGTGTGGGGCAAAATAGGTGTCCAGTGCCTCTCGAAGACGGCCCTGTCCCTCCAAAATGCATTTCCAGCATCACACTTGTAATATTCTGAGCACTTTGGTGTAAGCGACTTCAATTCAACACTACAGCTAAGTCAATGCCTAGTCTGGGATGCTGATGGAAGCCCTTATTGATGTATTTTTATGTCCAGTGCATTTACTCTGGATGACAACCCTTATATAAAACCCCTCTCTCAGAATCCCCCCGACCCAGCTGAGCCAAGAAGTAGCTTTGTTTTGCAAATTTAAAAGGTTTATTTGGAAATTAAACAATATATATCTATCACACTTTTATAGTAAATTAATATTTGATAGCACACTTGTGACGATGATAGTGGCAACAATGGATAATGTTACAGTGGTACACTCTTTTTGATGGCTTAGAAGTGATATAGAGAGGATGAAGTAGCTGAGAATGCTTTTATGGCTTCAAGGACAATGCAATGATGAATGAAAATGCAGTACAGAAAATAAACTTGATATGACTTCAACAAAAGACAATGTAATCATTTTTCTTTGACAATTCACCCCCCTGCCCCCTCTATGCAAGGTAAAGAGTTGGGAGGAAAGCACGCAGTTCTCAGGAATGCAATCAAATATAATTCAGTTCCCCCCTAGCAAGCTTAGAGGAAAACAGGTAGGAGTTTTAAACACAGGCAAAATCCTTTTAAATGTGGTGGCAATGAAGTGAAAAATATACTCAAATTGCTTTTAACTCCCTTTAGGAGGTTCAGGGTGAGTGAGAGATACTTAAATTAATTCAGGATCACTTTAGCAATGCTCTATGAATGATTGTCAGGTTGCACACGAATTTCAGCAAGGAAAGCAAGGACAAATATTTTTACACGTGGCTGAAATTAAGCAAAATGTCAAATTGCTGCAAATTTAGTCGCGTGCGTCGAGTGCAATTATGGAGGTAATTTAAGCAGTAGGAAGTCAGTTCTGGGCTCATTGGAATGCTTAGAATCTTAGCTTTAGCACAAACGGTTCCGGAGATACGGCCGATTTAGTAAAGGTAGTTTTTTCGGATTTAAAATTTTAAAGCTCAGAATGACAGATGACAGTTTTCAGTTTTAAAAATGACAGAAAGACACGATTTTAGGAGGCAGTTCTAATAGGCTAAAATAGTTTGGATTAGATTATTTTAAACTAAGAGATTGGTATTGGCACAGTGCAAGCTGGGAACTCACACTAGATTGTGGACAGGAATGCGACTTCGTCACCGATCGGGTCAGGATTGGCTGGACTTCTGCTAGCAGTTCTTCACAGCGATCTGGTCTGTGGTTCTCTCTGGTTCCGGATACAGCACTGCTTTCTGGATACTGCTACAGGTTCTTGCAAAAGTTCTTGGCAAAGGTTTCAAACAGCTCGCCCGGCGGTTGAATAGTTTGGTTGGTTTTGAAGGTAGCTTGTGGATTCAGGCCTCTCTGCTACAAATTCTGGAGTTAATTTGTGGTCTCTGGAGATTGATGGATTTGAAGTCTGGATCTCTGGATGTGAAGTCTGAAGTCTCCCGGCAAAGCGTCCCGCAAGAAAGTGGAAAGTGAATGTCCCTACCTGGGTTTCAATGTTCCTTTTATGTGTTTTGAAAATGGGTGTGTGCCTGGGCCTAGCTAAGCCTGCCCCTCTCACTTATCATTGGCCAAGCTTTCCTCTCTCCCTTGATTGGGGGAAAGCAATGGAGTGTCAGAGTGATGCTGTAGGTTTTATGGCCAGAGGAACCTCCCCTTGTCAAATTGCACACAAATCTATTTCTGACCCAAATACATATTTATCTATGTACCATTTTTCTAATGTTATAGGTCCAGTTAACATATTTTCTGTAGCACCAAACCATCCGATCCCTGTCTTTGTACGATGTCGTGTCCACTTATGACAGAATTCTCCCCTTTTCATCCAGATAACGACCTCTAAACCTTTCCAGATTTTACACAAATGTGCACCAGGGATATGGGTTTCAGATGATAATGTGTCAGATTTTTAACATGCATACATTTGGAGTAACAACCTTTTTTCCCGCTACTATCCCCAAGAACTTACCACAGGGTCCTAACACCTCTTAAAATGTGCATGGAAAAATCACAAGAATTATGTTATTATTTATATAATTTTGACAAGTCCGCACTATGAGTTATCCATCTTTTTAAAATCATGCTCTGGCCCCAACGGGGTGTGGTTTTCCAAAGCACATGGTGGAATTTCTGGTTTATCCACTTCCCCCAAGCTCAGCTGACTCACACAGGCACTGCCCCTCCCAGTTTCTCTCAAGAGGAAGCCACTTTACGGCCCCCCCAATATAACATTTGCCTGAGTCCAGGACAGGGCTTTGTTCAACTTCCTGCAACCTGCAGATACCACTCCCCTAATTCAATCAGAGAGGTGTCACATCCTTTTGGTGGGGGCAGCAGGATGCAGCCAGGCCTGGGAAGAGTTGTTGAGCCAGTTCAACTCCTGTCGGGGGTAGTTGTCAGGCAGAATTCAGCTAAATGTCACTTTAGTTCCCAGTTTTCTACATTCAAATCCAACTTACAATGTTTGCACATGCAGCTAGAATGCTGATTCTAAGTTCAAAACTATGGGCCTCATTACGACCCAGGCGTTAAGGGTTAACGCCGTCGTTAACCCTTAACGCCTAATTTTGATTTTAACGGCTGCTTTTAGCAATGCAATGGAAACAAAGTAATTTAATGAGGTGGGATTACATTCAATAAGGCAGCAATAGGCAACCAGTGGAAGTCCAGATCTTTCCGCCTACTTCTCCCATGATGCCACACCATGGTGTATACAGTGTGGGGTTTATGGGGGTCGTTTGCCAAATCAATTGGTATATAACAAGTTGTTCGCCTATGCTACACCAATTTCATTGCTACTAAGAACCCCAGTACTTTAATATCACACCAAGCCCACGACCCCCATTACCGAACATTAGATATCCCAGCATAACTTCAATGGAGCACCCTGCCTACTACACAAAACTTTGCAAGGTCTTGCACAGCTTCAGAATAGAACCATAAATAACTGTATCAAACTATGAGTTTCTCCCAGTCACCCCTACCATCTACAAGGCTGATTAACAATACTTGTATACATTATTTAGTTGAGAGGGGCAGTATTTTAGCCAATCTGAACAGGCCGACCATTGCAGTCATCTAATTCTTCAACATATCCACATGCACTTATTGAGACGAATTTCAGACTAACTATATTGGATTGTGCGAATTTCTGCCCAAACTTGGAAGTCTATGAACTTCACACCATGAGTAGAATAGCAGAAGTGTCAGATTGTGCACATCATCTGTTAGTCCAATCCTTGGTTTGGAAATCTGGATTTGTATTTCCACATTCATATCTGTTCCAACAGACCCAATATCATACCACTTGAGTATATATAATAATTGCTCTCATTTTTAGATTTAGATACGAGGTGGAGTCTTAATGCCACCTATGAAGACAAACATATTGTCACAGGAATAAAGATCAAAGGATAATGGGATGTGAGGAGAGACATACAGCATGTGTGTGCTGTTGGGCTTTTTACTCACCCATTGTCTGCCGATAGTCATGATAATCCCCATGCCCATTCCCACCCACTACTCCAACTATACCCTCCAATGATGTCTTCAGACCAGCTCTACAGCACAGTATCATCAAAATATGGGTTTGTATCGGCTGTCATTGTTATTTCTAAACACTCTTCTGAAAGGTAATTGCTTATTTGCAGCTGTAAATCAGTTCCTCTTGTAATAAAATGTTTTAACCAAGTGTGACTTCAACCACTTCATTTTTAATTGTAAATGTGTCCTTATACATGCCCAGGTCATTTTACAGATGTTCAAAAAAAGGAATAATCAGGATGAAGAAGATCCTACAAGTAAGCCAGTTGTGCCGTGCATGTATGTTTATTTTACATTGACACAGTCCTTTTTTAGTTCAATTAACAATTTATTTTACAGGTCTTTCGATAAGCACGAAAGTTTTTTGGCATCAAACGGACAAAAGTGATTGTGAACGGTGGTAACACGGGTTAAGTGTCAACCTCTGATGTATTGAGGTTAAAACTCCAGACTGAAGTACATTCCCTGTATAGATGTGATAGAGAAAGAACTATCAAGCAGGGAAAGTATACCTGAGGCTTGAAAATGGCCCCAGGGTTAGTTCACACAAGGTGTACACAACAGATATTTACACAACATACACAAGGGGGAAGATACAGTTGTGTCACGGGGATCGACACAGGTGTGTTTCGGCCAAAACATGGCTTGATTGAAGCCAGTCTATATGCTGGCCTTCGTCAGGAAAGGCACCATTGGTGGTGCTGTCCGTTGATTCTGCTGCTCCGGTGGCAGTGGCAAGCTGGGAAATATCCTCACGTGGTTGAAGGATAGTGTGTGCGTGATTGCACTTAGGAATATGCCTGAGAGTGCTTCAGGCCGACATCTCTCGGGTTCCCGCTGACTGTGAAGGGCCACAGTGGGTCCCAGATCGCAGTATGTCTGGCGTACCTCTGTATACGGGGTCCTCAGCTCGAAATGAAACTGTTTCATTTCAAGCTGAGGACCCGAGAGATGTCGGGTGGAATGTTTTTGACAATATTACCTCAGAATATACCAGGGTCCTAGTTCCTGTCCAAACCTCTGCCGAGAGAATTAAGTGAAATACCGTATATGGGCAATGAATGAAAATTATGTGGGGTGTTTGAAGATAGAGCCGGTGAAAATTGTTTTGAAAGAAGTAGTAATATTGCCACGTATTCCGCAGGATAAGATTTCGGTTGAAGGCGAAAAAGCATTGAAAAGTATTGTCTCAGATTTGGTAAAAAGAAATGTAATTGAAGAGATTACAGGTAGCACTTGTGACAGCCCCATTCTCCCGGTTTATAAGAAAGGAGGTAATGAAATACTGTTCCGTTTCATAATTGATTTACGCGCATTTAATAAAGTGGTTGATACTCAGTTCCCGTTGGTCCCAGATATCACTACAATTTTGACAATGATACCTGCTTCGCTGCATATTTTAGTGTAGGTGACCTTAAAAATGCATTTTTTAGCATTCCAATACACCAGGATAGCAGATACTTATTTGCTTTCATGTTAGGAGGACGGTTATTTACATTCACACGAATTCCACAAGGTTACACTGAGAGCCCAAGTATTTACAGCAGAGCATTAAAAGAACAGTTAGACATGCTAGAACTACCAGTGGGTTGTATATTATTGCAATACATAGATGACCTGTTAATTGCTGCTGATACAGAGGAGATTTGTAAAAAGAGTACCGTTTTGTTGTTGTCACATTTAGCAGAACATGGCCATAAAGCTAGTCTGAACAAATTCCAATATTGTCGAAAGGGGGTGGCTTATTTGGGCTACCTACTTTCGAAAGAGGGGAAAAGACTGACACCGGAAAGGAAAGAGGGTATCTCTTGTATGCCTACTCCAAAAACGCAGAAAGAAGTTAGAGCCATAATAGGCATGGCTTCCTATTGCCGCCAATGGATAGCAAATTTTGCAATGATTGTGAAGCCGATGGTGATATCTGCTGCCGAGAACTGGCCTAAACACTTTGTTAACATTTCCGAACTTACTGGTATTTGAATGAGTGCAGCAGTGAGAGGTATTCATGCCAGCCTCTGCCCTCTCCTGCACCAATGCTGATAATGTAGTGAATATAGAGACTGTAAAATTGCTGAAAAAGTATTGCCGTAAAAAAAAGATGTATGCTAATCATCACAATAATCATGTGCATTACGAGTATACTAGCACGGATAATGATAGTCCTGGCATTATGGTATTTAGAAGAGATACATCCCTTGGGAGTGTTTATGCCTATTAGAAATATTTCTGTCACCGAAAGCCCAGTCCATGTAATTTCCTATACTACCGATGGAGGAAATACACAGGGAAGGTTATGGAAATAAAACGTTAGTTTTGATAATGAATATGACACACTCAATTCTGAGAAAAAGTAATTGCTGGGTGTGTACCCATATACCGCAACATGGTGGTAAGGGAATAGGTTAGTATGTGCAGCCATTGCCGTTAAGTTCTGCATGTTACGCATCCTTAAGTGCACTGTATTATGGGAAATGGAATAAGAGTGAAACAGGTCGATTAGATAGGACAAACATGGACGAATTTGAAGAAGTAGTAATTAAACCTGTAGGTTGCTCTATATTTCACAAAGCAAGAACGATAACACCAGTAGTAATGCCACAAGATAGATTATATGTGCCATATAAATCATCTGTAATCACATTTCACATGAACCCAGAAGGAAATAAAGATACAGTGCCCCCATCATATCCAATAAATTACAGTCCTTGCACTGTTCCATTTTGTTTGAAGAAGAAAGGCTCCTATTCAGTAGGGACATTCAGTAGGTGTATGAACATTGCAATCCTTGAGAGAGAGGAAGAACCAGTATATGTAGGTGATCCTCTCTATTTCATATGTAGGGAAAAAGCTTATCCCTGGTTGCCGAGAAATTGGGGAGGTACTTGTTACTTAGGGATTCTATTTCCTGGGGTATTTCTTTCAAAAACGTCAGACATAGCAAAATGATCTAGATCAAGGCCACGGCGAGATGAGGAAGGAGGATTAATCGCAGAAGACATAGCAAAATCATTTATACCATTTTGGGGTCAAGCAATAAATTCATATAATATAAGACAACTGTCCAGAATTTTGGAGAAAACAATAAACGGAACAATGGATATATTGTATAATATGACTCTGGAGGAAAAAGCAATCAGACTAATGACTCTTCAAAATACGATGGCTCTTGACAGTTTTGGCTGATCGTGGAGGAGTTTGCAAAATCGTGGGGTCATCGTGTTGCGTATTTGTAAGTGACTCCTCCCCTATGTCCTGAGCTCTGACCTCCATCCTCCAGAAGGTAGTTGGGAATTAGACATAAGCTCCTGGTTTTGGGAATTATTATACTCATGGGGATGGAAATTGGTTGCAATTCTAGCAGCACTGCTCGGACTGTTCTTAACATGTTGTTGTTGCATACACTGTCTACCAATAATTTGCACTGAAGTAAGTGATGAAGGCATACACATGGTGACACAGAAAATAACTCCCTGATTGAATACAAACACACATCATGAAATGAAGACAATGAAAGAATTCATGTCAATTAATATTGAGGATAATGATGATGATTATAGCAGTATGCAGAGTTCAGAATCAGATACATGGTCAGAGGAGGACGCAATGTTTGGTTGATGCGTTTGGCTTAAGGCCAAGAGGAGGGTTTGTGAGTCTAGAAAATACCCTTCCATAGCATACACAGTATATTATGTTGGCCTAAAACCAACCGCATCATATATCTAGCATCGTCAGTACAGAATCGTCAGCACAACCATGGAGCGTCCATTTTGTAGTAATAGAATTTGGCATTTTAATTATTTTGGCTTTCCTTGCTTTTCTGTTCAAAATGCTTTGCTGTAAGTCAATTCTATTTCGTTTTGCTCATGCACAGAGCAAGGCCACAAGTTACATGTTGAAAAACTAGCCCTGACAGCACAGACAGCAATGCCCCGGTTTCCTCCCTCACAAGTCCTTGGAAGTAAGCAGAAAGGCATTTAATCACTACGCAGGTGCCAGCTAGTCTCGCTGGAGCGGCAGAAACTGTAGAAATGGACAGTTAATGGCTTGAATAATGCTCTCTTTTGCGACCCCCCTTCCCTGAGCCCCTGTAGATCGAGCTGACCTCTAGCTCACGAATAGAAACTCGAAGATAGTGAGGCCTGGAATGTGTCTCTCCCCTGAACGCAGCTTGCTTGTAGAACAAGAGCACTATGTTCCTTAAAACAAAGAATGGTGTCTGCAACTTTGCAAATTGCAACTGTTGCGGAATAAATGTCTTAAGGGTGTCAAATTCGTCATAATTGTCAATCATCGAACCATTGCAAAGAAAGATACATTATGGGTGGTTTTGAATTTGTCAATACTGATAATATGATGGTCATTTTGTATATATGTAACTGATGTAAAATGCTCGCTCTCTTGCATCCCACGAGGTCTGGGTGACACACGTTGCGGGACGTGAGACCCAGTCGGCTGACTGAGACTATTTGCTTTGCAATAAACCCTAGATTTTGGGAATTGAACCTCGTGTCTGGCATATCAGTTCGTGTGTGGTGATTGTGCCTTGTTTCCATACGCGAGGGTCCCCTAGGGGCCAGAACCCATTAAGGGGAACATTTCAAAGTAGGGCTGTCTCGTCTCACTTTCTGAAAATGAATGCTTGTAACTCAGTACACCACCAAGGAGTTTTCCTGCGGCTGTTCAAAAATGCAATATATCATACTTCTTGCTTATCTGTGAGCAGTTGGTTAGACAGGAGTACCCAGTGTAGTGTGTGACTAGAGACAGCAAAAAAAAGCCTGCAGTCAACTCATTTCCTGGTGAGATTGGTGCTCAGCTGAAGAAGATCCCTATATTTCGACCACCATTTTGGCTGGCCTTTGTACAATTGAGCAGCATTTTTGCAATTAGACAGTCTGCTGATTGGCCATTCCAACATTTGTGCATCCATTAAATTCCATAGTATATAGCTGCACAGAGAAGAACAGGTTCGATTTGGTCCTGTTAGGACCCAAGACTGAGACATCGACCCAGAATATGCTGATATTCTGAATTACATTTTATTTGCATTTTATTTGTAGGTTGTCTACCACCCTATGACTATCAACATTGTATTTCTTGGTCAAATGGGACACTTATTTTAAGTTGCATTTTTTGGTCGTTTAGGACCCTGTGCTTTTTCTACTGTATTTCTGGTCACGTAAGAACCTGTGATTTTTTAAATTGCCTCTCTTTTTTACACTTATTTCAAGTCGCATTTTTTGGTCGTTTAGGACCCTATGATTTTTCTACTGTATTTCTGGTCACGTAAGAACCTGTGATTTTTTAAATTGACTCTATTTTCTGGTTTAATCAATAGGATTAGACACATCATGTCTTTCTGTGGGTACATATTCAGTCCTGCACCAGTAAGATGATTCCCTCCCACTACTGTCACACCCCCTATTCTAATTGTAGGTGCCTGCAATAATATGATTATGGTCCATGGTCTCGCTGCATTCTGTTGTGCTTGTGCCTGTGTCTGCATTGGAGTTTCCTGTGTTTGCTTTGGTGCTTGTTGTGTTTGAGGTTGCATCCCCTATATCATCTGCTGTATTTGTGGCACTTGTGCATGATACTGCATGTGATCGAGGGGCATTATGTGTTGGCAGTTCTTCACTATATGGCGGGGGTATGTTGGCCACCCTCTCTTGTATTCCCCCTACTTCTGCACACATGTGAGATATGCCCCATTTTTCTGAATGTCCAACACTGTTGTGCTGGCCCTCCCCATTTTGGTGGCCCTCTGTTAAACCCCCCTCCTTGCTGAGCTTCGAATCCAAACCCACTGTCTCTGAATGCAAACCCTCAAACCCAGGGGTAATAGTTATAGTTCCCTCTTCCTGAAAAGTTTCTATTTGGCCCTGCTTGCGCTTGCTCCGCCTCCTTCACAATATTGTTTTCACCTGAGTTTGTTAACATAGCCCCTTCCATCATCAGTTTCGATAGATTATTTTGTACTAACTGTGGTTACGCTGTTTCTTTCCTCAACTTTCTTTCTGTCCTTCTCTTGTTTTAGTCGACAATGGTGAACAATAGTCAATTGTATTTTGGGCTAAGGTTGTACTGCTATTCCTGCAATGTACTTTAATTGCCTCTGCACCTTTTCCATGAGTCAAAATGGGATACAAAATTGTTATATTTTTGTCCCACCGTTCCCTAATCTCTAGTCTCAATTCATCTTGAATATTCTGCATAGAAGCAATCAGGTCTTCATCAGGCCCCATTTTACGATTTCCGATTGCACCCATATCTGATGTGTCTGGGTATTCTGAGTACCCTCAAAACTTCTGTTCTGCAATTATTAAAAGGTGCACCATCATGTCACATGTATTGGGCTGTCACCACAGGATACACTGCCCGCTTCCAAATATCTACCAATTGTTCACCCAACATGGCAGCCAGCAGACGTTTTATGTCACCTACTGCTAGCATCTCTCCAGATATCATTATTTCCAGCTTATAGATCCTCCTCCCTGCCCCTGCTGTGAGTGTTGGCAATGTATTTCTCTAATAAGGGGAATCGTTTTATCCCTGTGCCCCATCCAACAATGGCAGCACACTTTGTCTTTGTCACTGCATCCGCCATGCTAACTCTCTTCTGTCCTGCTAGATTTCTCAGCCTATTCACATATGGTGTTTTCTTTTCTAAACTGTTTGAGCGCACTTTTGGGCCACTCGGATATTGAACAGGTTCTGGCCATATCGCTGCTTCCTCTATCTCTGTCTACGCTATCTCTGTCCCTATCTGGGTACACGTGGATGGGGCTTGTACCGCCTTCTACTCGCTCTCCCTGTCATCTTCTTTGTCAAACATTGTATCTTCTTTGTCTTCATCATCTTCACCTTCTCTATCCTCAAAATCTAGTCATCCCAGGGGATGTCTCCTATATGTCCCTCCCAAGATAAAGATGATATATTCCATATGCCACATGTATAAAGACAAGTGTGAAATTTCAGAACAATATGATACATTAATAAGTGTTGCAAAGAAAAACAGATATATTACATTTCATAAAGTTGTCGACAAAACTGTGTTTCGGCCTCTTGAGCAGTTGGAAAATGCTCTTATTTCATTGGCCTTCATCATGATAGAAGATGATTTTTGTGTCTCTCTCAATGAGATAACCTGTGGTCAAAAATCATGCACTATGATATCATGCACATCTGGGGAGAACTTTGGATGTATTCTCTGTAGTTCTGTGTTTGGTATCAGTTGCTTTGTATTTGGTACCACGCGGGCCAATTAAACCACTTCTACTGGTGTGTGTTATGTGATCCTGGATGGTACTCAGGTGCTAGTCCAATCTGAAACAGGGCCTGTTAATAGGCCATTAATTGACAGGTTCCGCTCCCCCAAATTGGGACATTCAGCCCGCCAGCACCGCTTTATATATGAGGGACCCGACAGTCATTAAACCTATTGATAGGTCCTTTTTCAGATCTATATAAAGCAGTGCCAGACGGCTGAATATCCCACTTTGAGGGATGGCATTTAGAGCAGTTGGTATGGAGGGTGCAGTGATAAGGTAACGCTAATTCAAACTACAGGTACCAGACATTGAGTATTATTACTGCTCCTGAAACACTTGTGTACGGGCGGTTTAGAAATGACTTATCATATCATATCATATTGCATTAAAGGCGACTTTGTACATTTGGTGTCCTCTGTTACATGTTGCTTCAGCTATTTGGTTAAATGAAATCCCTATTTGTAACATCACCTGGAATATAAGGATGCCTTCTCTGAGGTTACTTTCCAGGAGATATAACTTGAGAAGCAAGAACTTCTTCACCATGATGGTGAGGCTGAATTCTTGGATGGGAGAACCATGGAACATGGTTCACTCATTTTAATGTATCTGACAGCACCGGGGCTAATATAAGTGAAAATAAGGCTTAGATGGAGAACGATGATCGTCATCAACTGGATAATACTGAGAACCAGGTATGTTCTGCCCTTAACTGCCATTAAAAATAACTGTGCCTCTGCCTTTGGGAGGCATTATGGTATGCTGAATTTGCTGAACCTGATTGGAGATGGCTTGGAGTTGGTGAATATAACCGCATTGAGTAAGTCCATTACCAAAACGGTCTGCAATTCCTTTCTCTGATATGATATGATATGATTGTTTATTTATATAGCGCCTATATACAATGTGTTTCAAAGCGCTTCAAGGCAAGGGAGGGAACAAGGGAAAATACAACCACATTCTTACAGGCCATGAACAGTAAGGATGTGAAGTTAACTATCGTACTCGGCCTGATGATATTTCAGATAGTGCAAGAGCTAAGACATAGATAAGGAAGGGAGGGGGAGAGTGGGAAGGAAATGGAAACGGACAGGCGACTACCGTACTAGGCCTGACGACATTTCTGGTAAAGCCAGAGAAAAACAAAAGGTGAGGGAGTGGGGTGCAGAAAGGGAGGGGAGGAACAAAACAAGCGACTATCATACTAGGCCTGACGACATTTCAGATAGTGCTGTAGGGATGGTGGGGAGGAAAAAAAACAGTAATGGGAGGGTGGAGGAAACAGACGAGGTTGCTATCATATTAGGTCCAGGGACAATTCTGATAGAGTAAGTGCATAGAAGAAAGTAAGGGGAGGAGATAGGAAAAGGGAGAAGGGAAAGGAGGAGAGAAAAGAGAGTAAGCAGTCAAAAAGAGTGGACAAGCAAGAGTGGAGAGCGAATATGATTGCAGAAGTCAGTGGTAACACATAATGTTGCAAGCCAGGACGCAAGATGAAGATGGGAACAGCATAATTCAGGGCCACCATGAGTACAAGATGCAAAGGAAGTCCAGAATGAGAGTTGAGAAAGAGTGACACACCGTGAATGAATGAAGTCCATAAAAGTCAAATCCAGCATTGGCCATAAGACATTGATGGTAAAGGAAGGCACCGGGTGGGCGGGGCTTGCTAAGTGGTGAAAAAGAGCAACAGGCAGGAAGGTACCAGGTGGGCGGGGCTTAGGCCAGGTGACCTAGATCCACTTGCACCTGCTCCCCATCTGCAAAGGAAAAGAAGCTGGAGGGCTCCTTAAGTAGGGAAACAGAGCAGCAAGCAGCAAGGCGCCAGGTGGGCATGGCTTGCTAAGTGTTGAAAAAGAGCGGGAAGCAGGAAGGCACCAGGTGGGCGGGGCTTGCTAAGTGGTGAAAAAGAGCGGCAAGCAGGAAGGCACCAGTTGGGCGGGGCTTGCTAAGTGGTGAAAAAGAGTGGCAGGCAGGAAGGCACCAGGTGGGCGGGGCTTAGGCCAGGTGACCTAGATCCACTTGCACCTGCTCCCCATCTGCAAAGGAAAAGAAGCTGGAGGGCTCCTTTAGTAGGGAAACAGAGCGGCAAGTAGGAAGGCACCAGGTGGGCGTGGCTTGCTAAGTGGTGAAAAAGAGCAGGGAGCAGGAAGGCACCAGGTGGGCGGGGCTTGCTAAGTGGTGAAAAAGAGTGGGAAGCAGGAAGGCACCAGGTGGCGGGGCTTGCTAAGTGGTGAAAAAGAGCGGCAAGCAAGAAGGCACCAGGTGGGCGGGGCTTGCTAAGTGGTGAAAAAGAGCGGCAAGCAGGAAGGCACTAGGTGGGCGGAAAATGAAAAGAGGCTGGAGGGCTCAATTTCCAAAAAAGTGTCTTATCCATGAAAGAGAAGTGGTGAACCTATGTGGAAATATCAAGTGTGTTATGGTGGGCAATTCAATGCCATACATATTTAAACCTGTACCTTGTGTCTTCCCAAGAAGAAGGGGTGGGGGAGTGTTTTTTTGATTCCTCAACCAGATAGAGGACAGATATATCACCTATTATATGTGGAGCACTACATCTTGTTTTAGAATCATTCGTCACATTAAATTACATTAAAAAACTCAGTCAAACTTGATGCAGAGATTTTTTAATCATACATTATATTAAATGACTTTTGAAATTTTACACATCCAGTTTTAGCGTTTTTGTGATTAATCCTTTGCTGATTGAAGAGAATGGGCCAAGTATTAGATCTTGGTAAGTAGCCTAATGATTTATGTGCGGTGACAAAATGTCCTTCCATCCCTTTTCTGAGAGAATTTAATATTGGTTGTTTTTTTCATCACATGATTGCAATCAATCAGAATGATTTTTGGTATCGATTGTAAGCTGGTAAAGAGGCAGAGGCAGTGGTTTAAAACGCTGCCATCCTATGAAATGCAAATGATGAATCGCCTGATTTGATCAGATATTACAAATGAACTGTTATATTTGACTTGAGATTGTCTGTACTTTCACTGGAACTGGTATTGATTTTACTCTAGTTTACATACTTTGTGGTATAATACTGTTTACTTTTTTCTTTCTGTTGTGAAACGTTTACTGTAAACTGTTGCACAATTAAAACATTTCAAATTAATTAAAACATATGTCCTAGTATTTTTTTCTGCAACGCTAAACTACCGCACCACTCTGACTTGTTTGCGTACTTATCTTTTCTTTTCTGGCTTTTCTATTTCTTTCCATGTGTCTTTCCCTGCCCATATTCCCATCCCTTTGCCTCCCACACCCCAAAGTGATTCTCCTCATGTTAACCATGTGATCCATCATGTTCCCATTTAACCATGATGAAGGACTTCCTGCTCATTTACAAACACCCCTCCCTGTCTTAATCTCTCTCTCACTCTCTGCATGTTCTTTTACATTATATGTTTTCCCTGTGCTTGAGTGACAGTCCCACAACCAACAGGACAGATCGCCCTGTACATGTATCTTCTCCCAGCCTTCCTTGCCCAACGTCATGGGAGGGGACATAACCAACACTGTCAATAAAGCTATAGAGGTTGCCTTTCATTTTCTGTGATGTCACATTGAGGTAAGACCTTCTCTGTATTATGTCTTTTTTCATTTATTTGTTCTATTTCTTTGATCATGTGTAGAATGTGAACACTGGGAATGGCTGGACTGTGGAAGTGGGCAGAACCTCTGCACTGGTCTTTCATCTGGATAAAGTACCAGGAATGCCCTAGATTGTGCATGAATATATCTGAGTTTGGCATTGTGCACTTGTTTTCCTGTACAAGCGAGCCGGGCAGTGCCAATTTTTGCAAATATGTGCAAATAGATGCCCAGTTTCCCAGGCGATAGATCATCTGAACATTGGGGCAGTGTGTCTCTCTCTTAACTCAGTGTCACCAAACCTCAGAAATTCATGGCATAGCAACATCCATGGATGAAGCCTGTTGGTGGAAACGTGAGATGGTTAGTGCTACTACTAATTTGCTTAGACTTATGTCAGTACAAGAATCATTTTCCAGGAGGACGGAGTCTCCATCCCTGTCCAGCTAATGCAGTCTGTGTACACTCATAACACAATGGGCCTCATTATGAGTGTGGAGGTAGCCATGCCCTTAATAAGGGCATGGCTATCCCAAAACCCGAATCCGGGTTCCCTGAATGGGGAAATACCGGGCCATTCCGACCTTGGAGGCCCGGTATTTCCCCATTCAGGGAACCCCAACCCGGTCCATCCTCATTCCCATTTGAGCCCCCATAGGGCTCAAAGGGAATAGGGAGCATGCTAACAACAGGGCCGTTAATGACGGGCCTGTTGTTAGCATGCTGGGCCGCTCGCGGGACCTGCTAAGGACGTCTGGTAAAACCAGGCGCCTGAGCGAGTCCCGCGAGCAGACCTCGTAATGGGGCGGTAAGGGGTTAACGGCTACGGCACCTTTACCGGCGCTGTTAACCCCTTACCGCCCTCCTCGTAATGAGGCCAAATATGTCCAATGAACTCCCCTCTAGCTTGAACCCTTTCACCTTCTACCTTATTTCTGTTTCTATCTAACCCTTCTATGGACCAAACTTTTTTTTCTTGTTACCCTATTCATCTTTCCATCCAATCTCCTCCAAAGCTCACTAATTTTTTACTTTTGCAGAGTCTTCATTTCATCCAAAACACATTTTATCTTTTAGCCCTTCTTATGTTTTCATACAACCCACTCACTAGCTCACAATTCTGACTTTTGTGCCTACTCATCTTTTGAGACTTTCTTTTCATACACCACAAGTGAATCTCGGTCTGGCTTCTGCTTCCCATCCCCCTGCCTTTCTATCTCTTCTATCCTCGTTTTATTGCTCTTCCATTTCTGGTCTCATATGATGACACACCCACAAGCAACATAATGTATGTCCTGCACAATTATTATTATTATTATTATTATTATTATTATTATTATTATTATTATTATTATTATTATTATTATTATTATTATTATCATCTTTATTGTTTTGGTTTGTATAAACCTTTACAATTTTACAAAATCTACAAAATCTATAAATATTTTCAACATTTTTCAGAATTCATAAGTATACAACAATAAAAGGATAAAACAAGAAACATTCCTAAAAGACATTGCACATATTTCTAAAATTTTCATTAAAATTCACAGGTTGTTGGCCCCAAGTGGATACATTTACATGTGGCTACAACTGAAATTTTAAGCGTTCTTAACTTAAGATTCTTTTTCATAACAAGTCTACATTTTGAAATAAGTACATCAGTCAAAAATAGCTTTCTAGTCTTACGTAATAATATTAGACCACGGGCGAAGATCAATTACTGTGTCTAGGGTTCAGCCTTAGTGATCATTCTAAGGCACATATGTTATACAAGAATTAATGCACTTTCATTTTTAAGGCAATTTGATTTCCATGTAACATTTCCTTCCACAATTTATCTCGATCAACATTAGTTGTATCTAATACAAATTTTGAGAAGCATTGAGTTCTTTCTTGAGCTAATTTAGGACAGACCAGTAATAGATGCATCAAAGTTTCATTTTCCTCTGTGAGATTACAAAATCTGCAAACAACCTTCTGCATATTCAAACCACGAATTGTCAAAATGTCATTAGTGCTCAAGACATTAAATCTGAATCAGATCATTGTATTCCTAAACAGCCTCGATGGATATTTTACTAGATATTTTTCTGGAATCAGAAACCATTTCCAAATGAGACTATTTGAGAATATAAATTTGAGTTCAGCAGTATAACATTGTTTTTTAACCAGTCATACACTTTTACTGTTTCTTTGACTTTCCCATAATTTCTTAACAAAGTCTCCACTGTTAAACCCACTTTCATCAATATGGTTTCACAAGCTGCTATTAGATCTGACATAAAGTTTCCTTTTACTACTACTTTCAGATGGCAGTATAATGATTCTCTATCTGCAGTCAAGCATTTTCTAAACAATGCTAGTTTTTTTAGATGCATCATGCAGGATATAGAGGTTAAACCTAATTCATACCTGATCATTTCAAAAGGAGTGCATTTCGTTATATAGAATAGAATTTTGCACCAAATTGAGGCTTCTAAGCTTTTCAGAAAAGGCACCAATGATTCAGGTAGAAATTCCATACCATAAATTAGGTTTGGGATAATCTTTAGTCTGTAGAATTGGATACAGGGGGCCAGGGTGAATTTACCAAATCTTCTCTCTATAGACTTAATTTGATTCGTGTTTTTTTTTGTTTCATTAGGAGATTGTTTTTCAAGAACACATTAGGATTGGAACTATACACTGTGTAGCCCAAGTATCTTAATACAGATTGACTCTTAATGCAGGAGTCGTCTTTTTACTTCCACCTTGAAAGATAATCGTTTTCGTTGGATTCATTTTTAGTTTTCTTTCATCAATAAACTCCCCAAAATCATTTATCAATCTTTGCAAGCCTATTTTTGAGCCATCCAGTAATAGAAAATCGTCAGCATAAGCTATCCATCTAAAGATATGCCCACCAAACTTTAAGCCAACCAGGCCACTAGAGTTTAACTTTTTTCCGGCTTCTGCAACATACAAATTAAAAAGTGTAGCTGCCAGCCTGCAGCCTTGTTTTAGACCATTGGCCGTTGTAATTTCATTAGATAGTAAGCCTTTATTGTTTAACCTCACTCACATGACAGTATCTGAATATAGGTGGATTATTACATTCAATAGACCACTATCAATCCCCAAGGACGTTAGATTTTTCCATAATGTGGGTCTGTCGACTAAGTAAGGTCAAGTCCATTGATGCTTTATAAATCTGTTCACCGTTTTTTTTTTTTCGCCAAGCTCATTAGTTGGTGCAATAAGAGACCACCCGCATCGGTGCCAATGTATTTTCTAAAACCTATCTGTCTAAAATCCAAAATCTCTTTGTCATCCATCCATTATGTCAGTTTCTCCAAGACTATGTCAGCATATAACTTGCACTCAACGTTTAAAAGGGTAATGGGTCTATAATTTTTCGGTCTCATCCTGTCCTCTTTCTTAAATATCAATATAACATATGACATTTTCCATGATTGTGGTATTTTTTTCTCTTACAAATGTCACTAAAAACTATATGCAGTAGTTTCGACCATATATAAGGATGGCTTTTCAGAATTAGAAATGATAAGTGGTTCGGTCCAGGGGTGGAGGTTTATTTTGATTTTTTGATATATTTTAAGATATTTAATTCCGTGATATTCAAGGACCATCTTTCCTCTTCGCCATTTATTACTATCCACGATTCTGATTACTTTTTATAAAGATTACTGAAATGTTCAATCCATGTTTGAGAATCAATAGGATTCGCTTGAGCTTGATATTGGGCTGTATGCAAGCTATTTATAATGGACCAATACATATGTGGGTTAACAGCGCTCATTGCTTTAAGCATTGATTCTCCATCGTTTTGGGCAATCTGGGCCTTCATATTTTTTTGCCAATTTTAGTATTTCTGTTAAATTGACCTGATCTTATGATTACGCACCACAACATCACCAGACTCTTTATTTAGCTTTCAAATGGACACTTATATACTCTCGTCCTCCCAAACCCACTATCAAGGATGGGGACACCACCACCAATCCCGGTTCAGTTACAATGCTTGCCTTTTTATTTTCTCTGACCTCCCACTAAGGTAAGACATCCTCTCGAGTGCTTTCTCTATTTTAAAGTTGATTTCTTTCTATGAGCATGTGTTGTGTGCAAACATAGGGAGCAGTCTTGTATCGGCAGTACCTCCAAAATGTTCCACAGCAAACCTCATATGGATAAAATACCAATGCTGCCCTTCATTTTTGTAGTGTATTAAACAGTACATGTTTTGTATTACTTAGGAAATATGACCCGAGAAGGGGGGCCAATAATGGTCAGGTAATGCCCCGGTGCCATAGTTAGAAGTCTGAGTGAAGCTAGGGCTTTAATGGTGCCCCGAAGGCATTACCCAAATGGTAATGGCCCACCTCTGAGAGTCATATTGACATTAGTACGGTGGCACGTCGTACTGGGGTACTAATTGCAATTTTTCTCGAGTCGCGAAACAGCGCTGCAACCGTTTCTCAAAAAGCAAAAAAATAGCCGCCATTGATCGGGAGAAGGGAATGCACGTAGTCCAATCTCCCTTTCCATGGTGGCCATTCAGACGAATGAAAAAAAAGGTAAACAAAAAAATGGCTGCCATGGACAGGGAGAAAGGACTACATGTAATCCCTTATTCCTTTCCATGGCAGCCATTCATGGAAAGAACCCTGGATCTGCGGCAGTGAAGCAGAGGCTCCAGGGCTTTCTCAGCGAGGTAAGGCATTGGCGAGGGCCAATGAGCTTTCTTGAAACAAGCTCATTGACCCTTGCTGGGTACTGGTGCAAGATAACATGCAGACCCAAGAGTATCAAATGCTACACAAAACACACATGATATGGTAAAGCTAACTGAGGCACTGCACCCAACTAAAATATATTTGGGATTTTCAAGATGATTTTCAAATAAAATATATTAGAACATATACAAACCCAAATATGGTATTTACAGTAATTTATAATAGCTTACATCATAAAGATGTATAGTCAGAGCAGTTAAGTAATCCTGAAACTACCTCTTCTACCATACTACCTCTCCATGCATATAAAATCTTTTCATGGCACCTTTCTTCTTTGTGTTAGAGGAGGAGGGTGTGGTATTCTCAAACTAAGCAGATGACACCCAATGCATAGTTCCCCTTACGGGATCCCATGAATAGGATGAGCTTGAAGTTAATAGAGTTAATGATCGTAGGCAGTTCATATGTCTTGCAAGGTCTAAATCAGTCTTATAGCTCTTTTAAGTTAGGTGACAATACTATAAGTCCACTTCCAAAAACTAAAATATTGGGAAATACTCTCGATCAGACTCTTAATATGAGAGCTCATGTTACCTCTGTTGTATCTTCTGCAGCCTGTTATGTAAAATTATTGTCACATCTGAGACCACTTATTTCACAGAAAAGCACAGAAACTATCACAGAGCGATTATTGGAGCGAAGATGGATTACTGTTGTAGTCTATTACTGGGTACCTGTATGCGGGACTTAAAGAGATTGCAGGTTGTACAGAATTTGGTGCTGAGGGTTGTTGTAGGGCTTTCAAGGTGCACTCACGTTTCAGAGGCCAGGCCATCGATTCATTGGCTACCAATTGAATCAAGGATTAAACTTTACTTTTTACCTGACAAAGTTCCTTTTGGCAGTGCCATAGAAAGTATAGACAATCTGCTTTTTAACTGTTTTCAGTTTATAATTGTCCTTAGATGCTCCACGTCCCAAAGTTTCTAGTTTCATGTTTACTTGTTGTCTGCGCCTTCATGCCTGCGGGTCTATAGCGCGCATTATAAATGCCATGTAATGTAATGTAAACTGTAAATTAAGCAGTAACTATTAAGAAAAATGACCAAGTATTACGAGGGGTGCGCAGGGAGTTTTACACTCGATTGGCCTGGCGCGAGAGGGGTACGTTTATTACGAGAAGTGCACGGGGAGTTTTACACGTGATTGGCCTGGCGCGAGCGGGGTACGTGTATTCCGAAGGGTGCGCAGGGAGTTTTACACACGATTGGCCTGGCGCGAGCGGGGTACGTGTATTCCGAGGGGTGCGGAGGGAGTTTTACACGCAATTGGCCTGGTGCGAGCGGGGTACGTGTATTCCGAGGGGTGCGCAGGGAGTTTTACACGCGATTGGCCTGGTGCGAGCGGTGTATTCCGAGGGGTGCGCGGGGAGTTTTACACGCGTTTTCGTGGTTGGGGGACTGTTTGCTGGTCCACTGGCCTTTGCGCCATGTACTGGATTTGTGCCATGTTTCTGGCGCACGGAGCAGGGTTGGGGGTGTAACTGGCACTGCTGCAAGGGTGCTGTGCCACTCTGTGCCACGGCTGCTTATGGATGTATAAATCCATGAATACGCTGTGCACCGAAATGGGTTTTGGTGCACGCGGCTGGCACAGACTGCCGCACGCACAATCTGTGCACCAGCTGCATGCACCACTTGTACGCTGAATTCTATGAATTACCCCCTAAACTCAAAGTGTAATTTTTTGACAATTCATTCAGTCGATCTACCATTACGCATGAAACACTGTTGTTTGCTACACCTGCAAGATGGTGACTAAACATAAATGTCTGTATAGCTTGGTCATGTAACTGCACACACAACTGCAGATCCTCCATAACCACCCTGTATAAGATTCCACTGTCATAAATCTACATCTGGCAAAGCTGCCATAAGCAGCCTCTACTCAAATAATAGAAGTATGTATCAATGCATCACACAACTGCAATCATCAAACCAAGAGCCCTAACCAGATGTGTATCAATTATAGGTATAACTGTGACTAAACAAAATGACAAATATGTTTCATATACGTACAGTTAAGCACACAGGAAACTGAAAAAAGCAGACATGTTTGCTCATTTCTAAAGTTTGAAAGAAGTCTGAATACAGACGGGGTACACTATTTTTGACGTTACAAGACAGACCAACCTCAAAGGACAGACAATGCCAAGAAGAGCAATTATTTTTCCCAGTTCTTAATGTTAGATGATAGAAAGTGCAATGTTTTCTTTGATGGAGAAATTTTGCAAGTCCTAATAATATGACAGACGAGAGCAAATCTGTTTTTCCACACAGACAAACAGCCAAATGAGAGCTGAGAACGTTTCTAAAATTCAAGTTTCAATTTCTCATGTTTAAAGAAAACCTACTGGTGCAAACAGAATATATTTTTCATTGTGACATTAAACCATACTGTGCAAGTGCAATACAATGGCAATAATGGCAATACAATCCCAATATGTATTACAAAGCCTCTATGCGAGAAATCATTACAATTCTGTACCCACCATCTGAATAATGCATACTAATTATATGACGCAAAGTGCATTATGGTCTTCAATGAAGACACATTTGTTATTTCTACGATAAATTATGTTGTGTAAAAAGTGACACATATTTTCCAATTGAAAAATGCTTTGTGAATCAGGCCTATAATCTCTAAGGATCCTGTTTGTAGCACCTCAAGGTAAGACTTTTCAAAGTATTATTGTTTTGTTCTCAATCAATACTGTAAACTGGTTTTGAATAGTCAAAGTTCAAGGTAGCGGAATAACAAAGTTATTACCAAGAACAAATTATGGTTCCAAAACAACCTTCTATATCAATTTTGTAAAGATGTACACAGGAACACAAAGGAACTCATTTTCAATTGAAACCTAACATCAATGGAAGATGAAAAATCCTAAGACTTTTACACCGTCCATTGATGGCACTGCTCATTTGAATTCATTCGTATGGTGTAGAGGAGTTGTTGAATCCCACTGTTGTTTCTGCCGCCTCCCTTCCACTCCAACATACAAACTCTCCATCATTTGCACTGGCATGGATTTTCTTGCTGGAACATATAGTCATAAATCCCTATGGCATAAAGCAGGTTGACCACATAGAGGTCCATTGTAAATGCCGCCTGCCATGCACGCATGCTAGGTAATATTTTATAATTACAAGTAATTGATGTACGACATTTTTGCATGTCAGACAGCGTTTATTTATCATTGTGAACACTGCTTACCAACCCGTGCATGGTAAGCAGTGTTCACAAATGAAAACTAAACTTACTCTGATATGCAAGCATGTCGGAGATCGTTTAATTGTAATTGGGAGTGCCGCCTGCCATTTGGGTTGGTACTGTTAAGTGGATTGATTATATGCTCCCAAGAGTTTCAAAGCGAAGTATGTGATTTATCAAATGCCTAAATGTTTACCGTTGAACCAAGTACAGTTTTGACCGTCTAGATTTGCAATTTCAGCCAATGTTCTGTGGCCACTCTCACCCTGAAAAGGATTCTTTGTATTGTTAAATGGTCTTTCTTTCTTTCTTTCTTTCTTTCTTTCTTCCTTTCTTTCTTTCTTTCTTTCTTTCTTTCTTTCTTTCTTTCTTTCTTTCTTTCTTTCTTTCTTTCTTTCTTTCTTTCTTTCTTTCTTTCTTTCTTTCTTTCTCTCTTTCTTTCTTCCTTCCTTTCTTCTTTTCTTTCTTTCTTTCTTTCTTTCTTTCTTTCTTTCTTTCTTTCTTTCTTTCTTTCTTATCACAGATAACAGTTAATGAACCGAATGGGCTTAAGATCTTACTGCTGAGATCTCAATGATCGATTTGAAAAAATGAATTGCTCTGTGCACATATAGACATGGTTTGTACTATTGATCCATTTTCCCTTCATATGGAAGCTTTAATTAATACTAAAAGAACAATACTTACTTATCCAAATGCTTGATAATTATTTTCTGTTTGCCGAGTGAATGTTTGGATATATAGTCTCTGCCAGATAGGTGCATACAGTTAGTTTTGTCTCTGCACAGTGCATGCTCAATCTTATAGTCACTGCTAGATATGTGCCCACAGCTAGTTCTGAGCTACTCATATATAGTCTCCGCCAGATAGGCACGTACAATTAGTTTTTTCTCTGCACAGTGCATGATCAAACGTATTGTCACTGACAGATATGTGCCCATAGTGAGTCATGTGCTATTACTGCAGTGCATGTGTAATCTGGTATATTTATACAGCAACATTTAAGAACTTAACACATTGAATGTTCAGACTTGTGGTCTCTGACAGATATGCACCCAATGTTCTTACTGCAGAGTGTGCTATGGAGCCACTGCCTGAAAGGTGTCCACAGCGAGCTTTGGATAAGTAAGGTGGGTTCTGGGAGTTTCTCTCTACTGGCCTATATCCCAGGTGTGAGTCTCAACCAGAGTCTTTAGCTCACCATCCTTTCACAGAAGAGAAATGTCCACAACATATCAGTCTTTGTCCTGCCCAAGGGCAGTCCAGGCCAAAATGCCAGGCAATTCTCTTCTAAACCATAGTACCAACAGCAACTCCAGACACGTGTTTCGGCCTGGTTGGGCCTCCTCAGTGAGGTGGAGCTGTGCCTCTCTAAGAAGGGTGAGCAAAGGTTCCACGTCTGGAATACCCTAGTAACTTAGGGCGAAAACCCAAAGCTACTTAATATCCATAAGTAAGGGGGGTTCTGGGAGATTTTCTCTACCGGACTAATGTCTGGCAGAGAGACTCCCAGAATCCCCCTTGTTAAATTGCATAATTGAATTAATTGTGGGTCTCACCCTAACTTACTAGGGGAATCCAGACGTGGACCCCTTGCTCACTATTCTTAGAGAGGCACAGCTCCACACTACTGATAAAGTCCAACCAGACCGAAAGACATGTCTGGGGTTGCTGTTGGTACTCTTATTCAGAGGAGAATTGCCTAGCATTTCGGTGCTGGACGGCCCCAGGGCACGACAAAGACTGATATGTTTTGGATATTTCTCCTTTGGGAAAGATAGTGACCTAAATAATCTGGGTAAGGCTCTCGTAACCAGGACTAATGCCTGGCAGAGAGACTCCCAGAACCCCCCATTGTTAAATTGCATAATTTAAGTAACATTGGGTCTCACTCTAAGTTACTATGGGAATCCAGACCTGGACCCCTTACTCGCTATTTTTAGAGAGGCACAGCTCCACCCTACTGACGAGGTCCAACCAGACCGAAATACATGTCTGGGGTTGCTGTTGGTACTCTTGTTCAGAGGAGAATTGCCTAGCATTTCGGTGCTGGACTGCCCCAGGGCAGGGCAAAGACTGATATGTTTAGGATATTTCTCCTTTGTGAAAGATAGTGAGCTAGATCATCTGGGTAAAGCTCTCATAACCAGGACTAATGTCTGGCAGAGAGACTCCCAGAACCCAACCTTGTTAAATTGCACAGTGAGCTTTCGCCCATTAACACAGTGCATGTGTAAATGTGTACATTTTTTCAGCGACTTTTGTGCTTTTAATGCAATGCGTGCTTGGATGTGTAGTTTCTACCAGATATATGTGCTCTGTTAGCTCTGCACTCTTAATGCAGTGTATTCTGCAATGTGTAGTAACTACTAGATATTTTACCACAGTGATTTTTATGCTCTTAACGCAGTGCATTCTGGTGCACTATCGGATATGCCATCATGATGCCTGTTGTGCTAGTAACACCGTGCAATTGTACTTTTGTATATTTGTACAGTAGTTCTCCTTAGTTTGGTATAGTACAGTAGTATATTACAGTTGTATTACAGTAGTAACAGTTGATTTTGTTCATACTGATGAATTGTTCGAATCCTGGCATGACTACTTCTTCTTCTTTCACATGATGTAACCCATGATTCGTGACTCCAACAATCAAAGCAGAACACCGAATACAAAGGTCTTGATGGGGCTAGTGTAAGCCTTTGAGCACACCCTTTCTGCAGACGAGATGGTTGTGGCGCTCAAAAGGATTAACCAAATAGCATTTAGGAAGAAATGGCATTACCTCAGCAAGCTTTGAGCAAAGCAACATTTGAAGTTAATATGTTTGAGCTGAATCTACAAGAAAGGATTATTGCCACTTATGATTTAGAGGATATAACTGACAATGTATTTTTCAAAGTAAACATTAAATTGCAATGTCTCTTGTGATGACACCCTCTAATTATGGGTCATCCAGGATTTTGACCCTTTGCACTCTGCTTGGCTGAGTTGATGGTGGAACATGGCCTCAAATGGGCGAACCCCAGCACCCCCTGAATCACGTGACCTAAAACTAATCCAGATGGTCTGGATCCATTTAAAGGGGTACCCCAGCCCACCCATTAGGTCAAAGTAATTAACATTATGAATAAATATTGTTTCAACACACTGGCACCGATCAGCAGAACATAAGCTACATGAAGAATATTCTCCCTATGGTTGAGATACACACGTCTAAATGGCATAGTGTTTTGTTTATGGACCCCACTTTGCTGTTCTAGAGTACTGCACACAAACCTATACTGTTGTCTCATTAAAAGTGTGTACAGTAATGAAGAAATAGACACCGGTCCTTAGTTTGCGCATTTAATTGAATCAAGAAATGTACAGCACTACAACATAATGTAGAATAGTGATACTAATTACAGGCAGTACTTTAAGTTGGATCAAAAATGAAGTGGGTGTTGTACAAATTTATAAAATGAATGTCTTGTTTAGGTGTGCGACCTAAGGAATGTTGGGCATGGCTATTTAGCAGAGAGATGGCCATAGCTCACTAGGGGTGCTGCCAATTCATTTGCTGATATTGCTCAAAGTTGAGCAAATGCTTGAACAGTATCTGTGCCATATCACCCAGACATTTGTTATAGCACAGTGGCAACGCGCTAGTCTATGAAGAAAGACCACGCAGAGCCACATAGGTTTGAATCGCATATCCGCTCTTAGAAACCATACTCAGGTGTGGTATTAGGCCAGGTAGGGTATTAGGCGTGTTTAGAACAATAACAACGATTAAATAAATGTAATAATAATGCCCTAATTTGTCCTCAGCTGAAGTTCTTTTTAGGTGGTTGTCTGTAAATGAAGATCCAACACTTGCCTTCCATTTAGTCATCATCCTTTGGGCTGTGGTGGCTGTGGTGGCTTGGGGCTTTCAGAAATGGACATGACCCAATGGTTAAAGACAAAGGTCCCAAAGGAGGCATGTGGTGGGTGACCTTGGTGGGCGATCATGTGGAACAAGTGAAGGTTCCATGATTAGCAATGGGGATTTTGCAGTCTCTCAAGAAGTGAGGCAGAAGACGTCTCAAAGGTGCTTTCAGGGCTAAAGCCAAAATGTGCCCCATGCTACTCTGAGACTAAATATAAGTGGACGGTGCTTGCATGCACCACCATTCTTCACATTAATATATAGATGAGCCTTTATTGTGCACACTTGATATCTGAACATCCTCCTCTACTCCTCCAACTCTGAGATCAGCTTGCACATGTGTAGAGGCTGTGCACGCAAGCCGCCGAGGGTGCTAAGGGGGATTTCAGCACATACTGAGGTTCTGAAAGAAACCAGGAATAATTGGAATGTGAGCTTAATGTACAGCATAAGGCGACCTTGCAGAAAATCTGCATACTGGTCTGCTCTCGGCTGGACTACTGCAACAGCCTCTTTCTTAACCTCCTTCTTCTCCTCTCCGTCCTCTTCAACTCATGCAGAACAGAACTACAAGACTTATCCTTGTCCTCAAGTTCAGGGACCGTATTTTTTCGGCACTGAAATCCCTTCACTGGCTCCCCATGGCTGCAAGGATTAAGTTCAAGACCCATTGCATTGTTCACAAGGCTTTCTGGGGCCTGGGCCCACTCTATCTGCAAGGCTCCCTTCCTAAATACTCCAATCGTCTTCCTCCAACTCTCTGCGGGTGAGCCGCTTCTCCAAGCAGAGACTTGGGGGGAGATCTTTATCCACTGTTGGTGCTTCCTTCTGGGACCGCCTCCCTGCCTCTCTCCGTCTTGAGTCAGATCTCCTTAAGATCCGGAAACTTCTCAAGACTCACTTCTTCGCCTCCTCCTTCTCCCCTGCTAACCACCTCTTTTTGCTCTCTCTCTCTCTTCCTCTACTTCTGTTCAATGTTGCTGACTGTTTGCCTGGTGTAGCTTCAGAGCCTCACAGGTCCCAGGCCTCCATCTCCAGTCTACTGCACTTGCCTCCAGGCCTTGCACTTGCTGCAGCACTACTGCACTTTGGTCACGACCCATGAGAGTGGTATATCTCTGCACTTAACCCTTGTTCTGACGGAACTGCATGATCTGAATGTACCACGCGTAGTAAGATCGTTTGTCTTGTCTTCCTTATTTCTTCCCCTCCCATGCATTGTTGCGCTTTGAAACACCAGTGTATAAGTACAAAATAAATAAACAATCAATCAATCAATCACTGTAAACCAAAGATGACTTCTTTTGTATTATTATATCAACCTTTTATATAAAACATTTCTGAGAATTATTACATCAAACATAACTCTAGTACTTATAAAATCATATAAGTAAAATCACACTATAAATCATAATTCATTTATTTAGCAAAGTACCACTTTATAATTTCCTGACAGAGCAAAACACACATATTTTACCAGAACAAAATAGTCATATTGTATATGTGTAGGCAGTTAGCATTCATCAATTTCCAAATGAATCCCCTATCCACAAAACTGATAGCCCTTTGCTCATTACCAATTGTGTCATTGACCTCTCTGGATACAATGGGCCTCATTAGGACCTTGGCGGAGGACCATGGCGCTATTAGCACCATGGTCCATGACGCTAAGTTGCCAACTCCACCATGGTGGTTGGCGGACTTACCGCCCCATTCCGACCTTGGCGGGGCGGTAAGTCCCCAATCCCCATTTACCCTTCCCCATTCCCATTTTTGCCCCATAGGGCATAATGGGAGTGGGGAAGGCGTTAATTACGCCACCGTAAATTACGGTGGCGTAATTAACAACAAGGTCCCTTAGCGCCATGGATTTTAACACCTGCTAAAAGCAGGTGTTAAATCCGCCAATGCGCTAAGGGATCTCGTACTCAGGCGGTAAGGGTCGGCGCTGTTTACGCTGGCGTAAACCCCTTACCGCCTGGGTCGTAATGAGGCCCAATGTGTTTTTCTCAGGTGTCCGTCACTCTTTGCTTCACTCCATGAACACCACCATTAGTTCCTATGACTCCACTTGTGTCCATCCTTCAACATCACATACAGTATCCACTTCCCACTTTGCCTGCTATTTTTGGCCTCAGATAAACTTGTAAGAAAGTACACAAAAGCACTTGATTGTACTTTCAGCAGAACCTGTGAGGTGGCTATCTGACACACCATGCTCCTGAGCTTCTCCTCCATCTCCGTTGGTATCTGGTCACACTCCCATTGCAGTCCCAGTGGGACCTTCAGTTGTTCAAAAAGAAAGAAAAAATACAATGAAACACATTGTATAGCAAAATACAGTAGCTCATGAACCATCAGCACCAGAGATGCTTCTATGTAAGGGGGAAAAGGGACACATTTGCAAACATTCTATTGCAGAGGCTTTGTCGAACAGTACCAGTATTTTCATACAGTACAGTATGTGAAGGAAAAGCAGTTTCAGTATGAATGGGTGGATCGAAGGATTGCATCGAAATATATGTGATCTTGGGCAAACGTCTTCATTCTGAGCACTGTACACATGCATTACTTGCTATAATAAAGATATCACTAATTCGTGTCTAGTATATGCAGGAGCAAGCTGCATTGTCTTTTCTCAAAATTGATCACATTTCAATTAATCGCCTTCCCTTTTTTCTCTTCAGCACCCCATTTTAGCAATCAATGTTATTTGGGTCCTGCCTGTAATGATGGTATTTCACTCCTGTTGAGGGATGCGTTCATGATGATACATTGGAAGAAAACGAGCTTCAGTTTCACCAAGTGGTCTGTACTGTAATCAGAAACTAGGGGCATTCTGCCTGACCTTGTACTACGAAACAACGTAAATCACTTACTGAGTAGTGTACTTGGCTGATGGACTGTGTCGATTGGGCTGTATGGAACTCTTTATCAGACAAGACTGGATTTGACAAAAATGTCTTCTGCCCTGGGGGAGTACATGGGTGAGTAAAGGCTAAAGCACCTATTAAGCCCTCACAGCTGTAAAAGCCAACACAATCATACAGGTAACAGAGGCACAGTTAAGAGAGATGCCCCCTTCAACTTTTCTGATAATGTGTCCTGTACTCTCAGGAGGGATCTGTATATTATTCAGTTGTGTAAAAAGTATAACAGTCCAAAATAAAGGAATAACCAATCAAAGTTCTATTAAAATGTAAATACGTTAATAAAACACACCATATGCCATAGTTTTTTTTAATTTTTATTAAATGATCGATTTATTTCAAACCTTACAAAAACATTCAAACTTGTCATGTCTTTCATTACAATTTTCCATACATCCCTTTAAAAAGGAAACCAAAAAATGAACAGTCACAAACAAAAGTCAAGAACGGGCACAGAACCATTAGCAGAGTCATAACGGCTCCCAGGAATCACCCACAAACTTAATAAAACAAGGAGAACATAATCAGTTCACCCCATCTCATCATGGCCGTTTGTCAGTTCCAATACAACCTCCAAAAACTTCATTGCAGCTAACATCAGTGAAGTTTTTTCTCCCAGAATGAACATATCCCACCGCTCCTGACATGTTAAAGTTTTACAGCACTTCGTTGTTTCACTCATATATTGCCTCCTTTCTGCCTCCAAAACTTGACACTCACACAGTAGATGTTGTGAGGATTTTACTATATCTTGATTTTTGCAGAATCTGCAGAAATATTCAGTAATCGGAATCTGTCGCCTGTAGTTTAGGACTTCCCAAGTAGAGAGAATATTTAATCTCCATCTCATAAATAGTACCCTATAGTGTTTGCTCTGGAATTTCAATAGCTATTTATGGAGAGTGTTCAACGGTCTCCATCCATGCTCCAAGTTCAGTGGTAATCTGTAGGAGCTTCTTTACAAGAGAGTACTGATCCAATCCAATCTTTTCACCTGTAGTTTCACGTTTTTCTGATTCGAGTGAAAGAGCTCCTCTGTTAGTTAGTTGTGACTATCTAAGTAGGTCTCTGAAGGCAGATTTCCAGTCATCCACAACCTCATAATTTTCTTTATAATATCCTTTATCAAAGATTTCAAATGGGTGAGCCTTCCCCTCAATCATACATTTAGAGAATAGACTCAACGAGCACCACCCAATCATTGAACTAAGAGATTGAAGGCCCAATTCAAATGAGACAAAGGAGATGGGCAGAGACTGTGGTAGCCCCAGCACCCTCCTTCAGAAGAGGCCCTCTAATTTGTCCCAGGTTGCCTCCAGAAGATTAGGGGCAGATTCAGAGACCACGTGTTAGTATCAGTGCAACTTTGAGTCTATAGAAACAGACTAATGGTTCAATTGTGAATTTGCCGAATGTGGTGTTTTTTTTTCTTGTTTGCGCAGCCAGTCTCATGCAATAGTAAATAAGTAGAAAACAGTACAAAAAATAACATCCCTGAGTAAAGAACATTGAGCCAAAGTGGGGTGCAGTGAATAGTGTTCATCCAAGCAGCAAGCTGGCAACAAGCTGGGACTGATAAGGTGCTTACAGCAGTTTGAAGGCTGCATTCGAGCAATGCAGGTTGATGCGCACATCATGATTGGATTAGGGTCAAGCCAATTCGAATCAGGGTTGTAACCTATGGGTAGGTTCAATGGGTGATGCTCCTGTGGTTTGAAATGAGAGCCGGCAACGGTTCAAAATGGTGATCCTGATGCCTTGGTGTGTGGTTCAACAAAGCAGCAGTTCACGGTCAGGCCGGGTTTAGTCATTTGTGTAACAGCAGTTTCAAGTAAGCGAGTGAAACGCCAGCTGTTTCAGTCGAGATCCGGCGATAAGCAAATAGTTTGAGCAGGTGACGAACTCCACGAGGCACAATGCAACATCGAATTGGTTTGAGATACAAGCACCCTGGTTTGAAGAGTGCAGTTGAGTGCCAAAGTCAGCACCTGTGGTTTCTGTTGTTTGAGATGTGGTGACTCCAGTTCAAAAACAGTTTGACTGGTTTAATGCAATGAAAACATGGTTGCTGACTGTCATGGCTCACATAGTTCTGTAAATCCCAATCCAGACAATCAAGGATAACTTTAGTCCTTGTTCTCAGGCTCTCAAACACAGGGGAGGTTGGACCACAATTACAGGAGTCCTTCAACACAGTGATGTCCTGGGTACTGTTGTACCTGGCAGAGAGGCAGGTCTTGTCCCAACAGTAGTTCACCTCCACTGGTCTCTGGTGATAGTTAGTGACAGAACTTCCCTGTGCCTTGTACACTCAGCCTTCACCTACTTGGTAGAGGACTTTGGAAAGATCAACTGTCCTAACCGAGGTACAATTAATTCTTCCTCAGGTTTTTGTTCAAGAATGATTCAAAGAAGGAGTGGGAGACACCTCCTTTTAAAGGCAAAAACCCCACATGCGATTGAAGTAAAGCTAACCTTCTTTTAGGGGTCCAATCACTGTTCTTAGAGCAATTGGACATTGACTTCTGACATCACACCCAAAATGCTTTGTGCTAAAGGAAGTTGAGGAGACAGGAAGGAAAGGTAGATTCAGAGATAAACAAGATGGTGGAACATTCCTCCAGATATAAAGACCTCCCTCTGTATACACTAAACCTGCCCCTTCCCTTCTCAATAGAACCAAAAGCCTTTAGATATACAGCACCCCGGTGTGAGGCTACTCCGTTGTGAGGGAGGGTGCCCTCTGATTCCTGTTCCCAGTGGCTGTTTCTCTGGTAAGGGTGTTACCACCCTCATACAGGAACAAAGAGATTAAATCTCAGAGACTACAGTCCAGCCTCTCTGTGGAAAATACAATGATCCCTTTCACAGCTTATCTAGGCTCACAGCACTGACACAAGGTTATAGCAACTAGTTTTGACTGTAATAATTATGAGAAATACCATCCACTATACCATAACTCAGGTTTGGCTTATGTTTAATAATAATAATATTTTTAATGTGATACAGATTGAAAAAATTCAAACTTTACACATATTGCATTTACATAACCAAAGAGAGAAAGGAAAAGAGAATACAATTTCACTTTATACATTTGTGTAGATAAAAGAAAAGGTGAAGGAAAAATACCGTAAAAAAGAAAAGAAAGAAGAAGAAAAAAAAAAAAAAAGGGAAAAAAGAAGAGGCAGAGTGAAATATAGAAGTAAATATATCTAAGAACATACATCTTTAGCGGAATCCAAAATCTTAATAAAACCTTCATATAAAAACACTTTTAGTCATTTTAGATCATAATGCCCAGCACTTTTTCAATTTGTAGCCATACATTGTATAATGCAATAAAAAGGTGCATATTAGATGTATTAGTGCAATATAACCAAAATTGATTTTCGGGTATAGATTCCAGGTTGTGAGCAAATTCTCCAAGGTATTTAGCAATTGAGGGTCTCATAATAGAGCATTCTGTCAGTAGGTGCTTGGCCGTCTCCAGGCATTCCGAAAGAGCACATAGACGACATATTCTATCAACAGTTGCAATTTTTTCCCTCGATCCCACATTATAAAATGTTGGTAATTGCTCCAAACGGAAAAGAATAATAAACCGTCTAAGCCTTACAGAGGGGCATAAGTGGAGATAGGCCTGAGGTTTCATATAGCTATACAGTCGATACTTTACAAAAGCACATGACTTTAAACTTCCTAGATGAGTAAAGTTCTCCAACCAATCCCATAAATCTACCTTTTTCCCCAGGGCTACTAAAGCCTCCTGGGAAACGGTCGACCCTCTATTTATCCAACCAATATCTCTCAGTAATTGGATCATACTTTTCTGAAGAGGGGAAGAAGTATCTTTTTTACTTACTTCTAAATATATGGTAGCCAATAGAGGATTGGGAGAGCTGCTCTTCATCTTGAGATAGAAGCTCACCCTTTTTTTAAGCATCATTGCTTTAAGTGAAGGTAAACCCAATTCAAGTCTTATCAAGGCCATAGGGACACTCGGGGGTAACCCCAGTATGCGCCGCCAAAATTTTCCCTCCACCACTTGAAGCCAGGCTAGGTCAAATGAGGTCAGGGCTTCCAGCCCATACGTGATCATCGGTGCAAACACCTGTATGTACAGGTGTCTCGTCCCCCATAATGTGAAACCAGACTGTCTACGGGTAAATGACGCAATGAAAGCTATTACTTGCTGCGCCCTTATTCTCCTGCCTTGTCTACACAGGGAATAATCACCCCGTGGTTCAATTTCAACTCCGAGGTAACGATAGGAGGGGTAATATAGTATGTTGTTATTCTGCACCCAGAGCTCAACACGTGAGACTTTTTTCTTCGTGAATCTTATAACTTTAGTCTTATCCAGGTTGATCACTAACCCATTGGTCTTGGCATATTCCCATAGTGCCACCGCTGAGCGCCTAATGCCAGCAACGGTGTTGTCAAAGATGACTAAATCGTCTGCATATGCCAACACTGCGCACGGTACATCCACTATTTTAGGGGGGCAGTTATTCACCTCGGCCAGCATTGTTGGAATATCATGTACATAAAGATTATACACCAGTGGCGCTGTAACGCATCCCTGTTTTACCCCTCTATCCTGTCTCACTTGTCTAGTCAGGGAGCCCTCTTGATTTAGCCTGAGGCATACCATGGTATTATAATGCAGCTGTCTAAGATAGTACAGGAGACTAGGCGGACAACCCATAGCTTCAAGTTTCTTCCATAGCCTGGCTCTTAGAATAGAGTCGAATGCAGCCTTAAAGTCAATATAGAGGGCGTAGAGCGGGGGTTGTCCCTTATCGAACGCCCGCGTTCGTAGTGTATCCATCACCCACAAATTGTGCGTGGTAGAAAAACCCCGACGAAATCCACATTGGAACCTGCTAAGAATATTCGCCTGATCAGCCCAGTTTTGCAATTCTGTAAGCAAAAGCGCTGCAAAAAGTTTTCCCGTAATGTCCAGCATGGAAAGAAGTCTATAATTGTTTGGGTCCATACGACAACCTTTTTTATACACCGGCACCAATATCGCCGTTTGCCATGTGCAAGGAATCTTCCCCTGTGCTAAAACCTTTTTAAAGAGTATGGAGAGGAGAGAAGCCCAAAATGTAGGATGGTTCTTAATGACGACATTTTCTAGGCCATTAGGGCCAGGAGCTCTGGAAGCTTTCAAGGTTGTTATTTTATTGAGAATGGCCTCCTCAGAGGGCTCAAAGGGCGGGGGATAGTAATTCTTCCTGGTTGTAGTTATTGGTACATCTGCTTCTCCTGAATTACGATCCAGAAGAAATCTTACCCAGGTTTCCTCTCCAATAGGATTATCCAGCTGGCCCTTGACCTTCTCTTTGTTCTCTTTCAGTAACTGCCATATGTTACGCGAGTTTCCAGAGCAGATGGTTTTTACCAGCCTCAGGTTTCTCACGTTCCTCTCTGTATTTCTGATATTTCTAATGCTAGCTCTATATTTGTTTTTAGCTTTTCTGACTTTATCATAATAGATAGTGCACGCTATATTTTGTCCCCTGAGCCCCCGCATCTCTGCTCTAAGCCTTCTCTTGGCGTCGCGAATTTCCTTACTGTAAGGCATAATCGTACCTCCAAGCTTTAACATATACTTTTTCCTAGAGGTGGCATGTAATCCTGAGAATCCCAGGATCCATTCTTCTATTTCATTAACGTTCAACTGTTCAAAATAGGAAAGAGGACCCTGGGCCGGATATGAGAGAGCTTCCGTAGCCTTGTTAATGTTTCTCTCTGACCAGATAATTCTAGAGCCTGCATGATTAGTTTGGATAGTGCCCGTGTTACACTTATTAGCAGGAGAGAGAGGGAGTTGTAGAGAGCACATCAGAGCCGCATGGTCACTCCATTGATTGGCTCTAACCCTCATATTAGTTACTGTGGACAACATTTCAGGACACATAAATATATAATCTAAAGTACTGAATGATGTCCCATTAGACCAAGTGTGTTTCCCCGGCCTGTCACCCATTGTTCGACCATTGATCATGGATAATTCCCATGACTCAAACAATTGTAGCCATCCCATCCCTTCATTATCTCTTTTATCGTGTGTCATCAAGCAACTTTCATTCAAGGCAGCGTGGGGGGCGACAAGCTGGTCATCCTTCATATGACAATTAAAATCACCCATCACCACTACCGCCAAATTTCCAGATCTTTGAGTCCAAAAGGTCAGTAACTCATGAATAGCTTCTTGTAGAGCTTCCCTTATCAGTGCTCCAGGGGGATTATAGAGGTTAATCAGTAAAAATCTGCTGTGCCCATTGTCATTGGGATAATCGACCTCGACCGCCAAGTGGTAATCAGTGGCGTTAACCTGGATCTGCCGTGAATTGACCGTATTGGCCACCCCTATAAGAAGTCCCCCGTACGGACGACCTTTGTCCCCTCTTTTGGCAAATGACTGATGCACCACAAAACCATCCAGCAGTAAAGGATTCATTGCCCAAGTTTCCTGGAGACATATACAACTATTTTGCAGTAATAAGTCCATAGACCCATCTGGTCTTAAAAGGTGGGCAAATCCCCGACAATTCCATGAGACAAATGAGAAACTTCAGAGATTCTGTGCCATTCGTGGGAGAGCTTCCAGCAATATTTTAAGAGCTTGCTGTATTTCGGTCATCGCTGTATTTTTTGGTGCCACTGTATTGGCCATATTTTCTGACACCACTGGACTGGCCAGAGGAGTTTGTGACTTCTCAGTCGTAGCTACCTCAGGTTCTTCAGTAAGGTCTCTCTCCTGAGGATCTACATCGATGGCAATATCTACAGTTATCAGTTCTTGTTTAAATTTTCTGATCAACTGTGCTGAAACTAAGAAAGTACAGTGTATTGCGGAAACATGAGGATTAGGAACCTGTAAGGGTTCAATAAACGCGAAGTCGTCAGATTTCATAACTCTCAATTGGGGTATGTAATGCAGTCGAGTTAAAAATTCTGAACGCGTCAGCCAGGGATTTTTACCACTAGGGTACAGATTCTTAATATAACAAATGCGATTCAAATTCCTTTCCTCTTCCGAACCTATTTGCACGGGCCATGACGGCTCAGGTGTTTCGTCTGTACCAACTAGGTCGGTGTGAACGTCTGGGTCAGCTATAACACTTTCATCTTGATCAGTGTCTTCCTGTGTAACTTCATCTGTGTCAGCCAATTCATACTTTTCTCCTGGCACTAACCAATCAGCCAATGGCCCCTTTGCTTTTGCGGCTCGTGCTACTGCTCGCGCCTTTCTTTTTCTGATTTTTTTGGAGAAAGGTTCCATGGCTGCTTTAGGTCTCACGCTGGGAGGTATAGAGTTGGATACTACTTTCTTGTTTTTCAGAGCCCTTTTAGCCAATCTACGTTGTTTCCGCGTAAGATATATCCCAGGACTCTGTAGAATTTCTAAATCCTCAACTGTTATTGCTGACAGGTCTTCCACTGGGGGGTTGCCCTCCGGGACCATATTCAGAGGAGCATCTTCGGTGGCTTCTTCCATTATCTCTTCAGCTTCTTTCATCTCCTCCATAGTTTGAAGGGCATCGCTTCTGTCTCATCCCGCGGGGCATCCTTCCGCTCTAATGTCCTCGTGATGATATTAGTGTTTGTCAATATGCTCCCTACCATTTGCAGAAGTATTTTAAGAGCAAATTGTAGTGAAGCTACAGATGATTGAAGCTCGCTTATTGCCATATTGTTGGTATGCGGACTTAATTCTTCATTGTCCTCCTTTTCCGGGTCATCCTCCATAGAGGCCATCGCAAGATTCGGAGATGCCGAGAGACGTCCACTACTGGACACAAGATTGGCTTCTTCCAGTGCAGTATTAATACTATCTGTATGGTGGATAGGATTGTTAATAGCCTTTGCCGGATTCTGTGTTGACATCCTTCTCTGGATACTCAGACAGAGGTCCAGTAATGAATTATTGTCTATGTCCCCGTAGTTTGTAGAATTTAGTGAGACACTCTCCTTATTCCCTGATTCAGCAATTTCCTCGTTTATTGTTGAGTTAATCTCTAGTGGTGGATTCACTCCAAAGAAATCTGTGATGGCTCCTTGTACCACTGGCATTGTTTTTAAATTTTTTTTGCCTTTATTGCCTTTCTTCCTATTTTCCTTGTCATCACTCAATGGCATAGTCTTGCCTTTCCGCAAATTGTAGATTGTCTGGGGTACTTTTCTTCCTCGCTGCATGTCCTCAGTGTATTAATTCCGCACAAGGGCGTATGCTAGATTACCAGGATAAAGTCCTCCTTCAGGTGTGAGGAATACTAGACTGTGCGCTACCCCAGGTAGGACGCCACTACACTGGGACTGAAAGAGTGCACTAGGACTGTTGAGGCTTTAAAATTTACCTTTGGGGGCTCAGTAGGTACGACTATAACTCGCGCCTGCTGATCGCACCTTGTTAGCCGTCACCAGCCGTCACCAGCCTGAGCTAGGCCCTCAGCCCCAGCCCCCGACCCCCCCAGTCAGAGCTCAACCCTCACCCCTACTGCATTACATAGTACCGCAAACCGGCACGTAGGGTACTGGAGTCGGGGATCTAGCTGTGCCGGCTAGCTGTGCCGACTCCCACTCCAGTCCTGTCACCCAGTTCTCCGATAACCTACTTGTGTAGTTTCCGGAGTGGCCCCACGTCTCCACACGTCTCCACAGTCCGTGTTCCGGAAGCTTCGGGATGCTGCCTCCGTGCTCCGTACTGCGTTCTCGGGGCCTCGGAGCCTCGGAGCCAAATGCCCTGCACTCCACTGCGCTCCTCTGCGTGGCCCGTGCTTCCTGTGCTTCCTGCACCTGCACCGCCAACGGCCAGCCGCCCGCTGCACAGCCCGCGGCCCGTAGCCCGCAGCCCGCAGCCACTGGGTCTGAGGAAAGGACCTACAGACTATAGAGTCCACCAAGTCAAGCCGCACTGTCGTCCTGTCTCGTCCTGCCTCCAACCTCAGGACTCGTAACACAGCCACTTCCGACTCGACTCCACCTCCAGGCATTCTTATGTTTAATGATGTACCTGCCAAAAGGACAGTAAGCTTATGGTTTTAGGATTTTGGTTTTTGGGTGCATAGCTTATATGCAGACCTTGCGCTGCAGAGACTTGGTTGTCACTTCAGCTGTCAAATGGGCATGTGTGTCCTCGGATCCTGCTCTGTGCCACTGGTAAGGCAGGCACTGCAGATCAGGATACTGATGCATCAGGGCACATGTGCACACTATGCTTTTGGCTTGGATCTTATGAGAGGGGAATGTGTCCTACATCAATGTTTTCATTAATAAAAAATAGCCAGGGCTTCTGCACCTTTTCCAGATGGTAATTCCTCTCACTGGACTACAATAACTGACCACATATTTGCACTACCACAAAGCCTTCACACTAAAATGTATAATCTTCTCTCAACATACCACTTCGAATGAGGGGTCTGCATCATTTATGTGGACAATATTAGACACTGTGATGGGACTTGGTGCTCAGTTGGCTAAACCCTCACTGGCAGCCTATTGTGAGTCCTGGGATGAGGGGGTGGTGTATTCATTATTACAGCTGGATGGGTTGATGGGTTTTAATAGTTTGGACTGGCACATGACATTCCTTCAAATGAGCCTAGAGTACAGTGCGGTAGCAGGTTGACTGTGGTTGTTAGTCATCCTCTGTTGGCCCACACTGATAGTCTGAAGTTGAGACATGTTGGTGAAGGAGTTTGGGGATTATTGTAAGGATGCAATAGAAACCCCCTTCTGATAGTCTGAAGTTGAGACATGTTGGTGAAGGAGTTTGGGTATTATTGTAAGGATGCAATAGAAACCCCCTTCCAGTAGTTATAGAAGGATAAACCTTGTTGCTTCAATACTTAAGGTATTTGGTGCCCTTTTGATTATGATGCCAATTTCAATTTCTGATTAATTTTTTTCTGGCATGTGGTGATGCTTCAACTATAAAAATTAGCCACTGTCTCTTCCAGGTAATGGTTTAAACCCACCTAGCACAAACGCTGTTCTCACTGTAATAATCAATACTGGTATTAAACAACTCTAATCATCATCTACAACATCTGTGGCAACACAGAGCAACATTAATCAATTAATTAGACTCCATCTTATCACAATTTTGTGATCTCACAAAATGCCATGAAAATATCCTGCTTCTTTTTTTTCAAAATTGAAAACGTCTATTTTCGCATAACGGCCGTTTTGTTAAATTAAGACACAAAGGGACATGTTTTCAAAATGTTTATTTGCAAAAGTAATGGAATTCACCAACACATCTGATCCCTTAAGGCCAAAAATGATTTGCGACATTTGGATGTTCTTTTTCCACCTCTTCACGTATTTAAAATCTTATTCCGAATTCACAAACTTGACGCTCTTTTAAATGTGTGGAAAACTAAGGCAACCCCATGCACCTGCATGGAATAGGTGCAAGGGGATGCAAAGCATAATAGGATTTTTCCTAACCATGTCATGCAATTTTATGCAAGTAGGACAGCAGAGGTATGAACCGCTGCTTGCATTTCTGTTCCTGAAATGGAATAGAAATGTTTTTAGCTTTTTAAATTGCATTTTACAGTGACAGGACCTTTGAGAATAAAGTGACGTTCTCCTTTCCAAAAATAGGGCACCTAAAAACAGTAATCCTCTAATCTATTTTTAGATGCACCATTTTTTGGGGATCTGCCCAAAAAAACAACCCTTTTCTAAAATCCAAAAATAGTCACAATATGAGGGGGAAAGAAGAGAGACGTGATATGTTGGGCTAGATGGAGTTTGATGGGCAAGGAAGCAGAGGGAGAGCAGTGGGCCAGAGTGGGAAGCGTTGGGTGAGAGAGCAGACAGGCACTGGTGGTACAGAGGTGGGGTGGTCGGCCATAGGTGGGGTGGTCGGCCGGAAAGCAGAGAGGAAGTGGCAAGCCAGAAAGCAGAAGGGCAGTGTAGGGTCAGTGTGATTAATTGGATTCTGTCTTGCAGGAGTACAAGGATGGGTAGGGGTAAAACGGCCCACTCAGCTCTCACACCTCAACAAACCAAAACACAATGCAATCAAAAAGGTAAAACTGGACAATCAAGAATTATACCTATTTCGCCTTTTGTGGCAACGTGGGCTGAGGGAAGGCTATACCCTTAAGAGGGGTTTGAATGTGAAAAAGTGGTGACCCAAACAACACAGTATCGAAGTCCAAAATAAAGTGATTGTCCAGTCAGGGTTCTATACAAATATAAACACTTTAATAAAACACACAATCTAAACATAGAACGAAAAGAGATTAGTATGCCAACACCGACCCCAAAGGAAAGAACAGAGAAGATGCAACAGACTGGAGAAAGTAGCACTCTGAGGTTATTTACAGATGTGGTAGGTAAGGTACTACCATAAAAAGGATATTGGGTGGAAAACAGCAGTGATCATGAATTTAGCAGTCTTTAGCGCCCAAGTGGACCGTGGAGGGCAGTTCAGTGTCACAGTATCTGGATTCAGTTCTTGTTGGGCTAGCAAATCACACCCGGGTTCAAATGTAGATGTGAGCTGATCTGATAAAGCAGATTACCCTTTGGAGAAGGAATCACTTGCATCATTTTATGTACTAATAAAAATAAAAAAAGCCTTGGTTTTGCACCCTTGCCAGATGACAATTCTTCACAGTCAGATGTAGAGGGGGCAGTTGGCTAGAGGAGGAACAGTGGGCCAGAAAGCAGAAAGGGAGCGATTGTCTGGAAAAGAGGCAATGAACTGCAGATTGGAAGAAGTAATGGGGGGAGAGTGCAATGCAATGGAAGCGAGAAAGAGTTAAAGACTAGACTTCAGGGAAAACTGGACATCATAAGCTGTGAGTTGAGAGCATGGTTTGGAGCATGGCGGAGACTGGGGAGTGCAAGCTGTCACTTGGAAGGGTGACAGAGCATGTGAGTTTGTGTATGACAGGCAGAGTGAGAGGTTTGGGAGTGAAGGTTGTGATGGGGAATTTGTGAGTGGAATGTGAGGGTGCTTGGGGAATTGAAGAACAATGTATGGGAATATTCGTACCATTAAACCTAATATTGATGCATAAAGTAAATGTTATTAAATATGCAAGGACATTAAACCAAAGTAGTGCAAAGCAAACACTGTTTTGTCAAGACATTGGCATCTAGAACTCTACCTAGTAAATTAATTCAAAAGGTGCAAACAATGACAACCTGGATCACTTGGAGCCTCACACACTTCCACTTTCTCGCAATCTCCAAATCTTACACACATCGGTAAATAGAAAAATGTGCCACAAAAATGCTGCAATAAATACAATTTTGTGCTGCAAATTTTGCATTCTTATTCCATCAGATTTTCAATTTCATGCTGCAATATTCTGGAGGGTCTATTTAATTGGGAAGTGGCCTCTGTAATGTTGTACTGTCTTACATTCAGTTCGTGCCTGTAATAATGAAGATCTGAAATGGCAAAATAATTTCTTGCATTCAATTGTTGCACAGATTTATGTTGTATTCCTTTATTAAACTACATACATATCTACAGCGTGTTTTATCTTAGGATTCCGTGGCAAGAATGAAATGCTTCGGAATTATAAGGAGTGTACTCAGAAATATGGGGGTTGGGAGGCTGCCTGCATTGTTAAAGTGGCCAAATTGAATACACATGGTCAGTACAGTTGGACATTTTTGCAAACGTAGTGTCTGTAACATATACTGTAATTTAGCTGTCATCTTGGAATGGGTACAGAGATGCAGGGATGTATGTCTGATAGTATCCCTTAAGACTTCTGTGGGAATTGGACATGACCACAATATAGATAAGTCGCTTTACAGTAAACTGCCTAAAATGCATAATGTTCAGTAAGGACAATATACAGTACACAGTATCACCACAACAAATCCTGGCTCCATGACAGAAAAAAGTACACTGACTACATGGTCCTACTGTATAGTAGCGGCTCCCTATGAAGCAATGGTTTGCTATGTTATTTATACGTAAAAGAATGTAAACATAAAATAAAAAATAAAAATTAAATAATGAGCATTGAGGACTGCAACCAGTTGATCTGAGTAACCATATGTATGAGGCATTCACTCTGTCAATTGATGAACAGCAGGCCTGAACCCTTGCTCCCAAATGTATTGCAGTGATTAATGCATCTGCAACTCCGAGCTGGCTCCACCACCATTACCCAGGGGGCTGGGTGTCTGAATGTCAGACTCTCCTCCCAATTGCACTGTTCCTGCAGGCAGCCATTGAAGGCATGGGTGCTCAGGCACCTTTCAATGGCAAGGAACTACCTAGTGGTGAAATGAGAAACAGCATCATGAAAGGTTGTGTACAGCCAGCGTTGCAGATAGATTGCACTCACAATATCACCGAGAGAGGTGTCTGGTGTGGCTTATTCAGTTTACAAAACCAGCAAGATTTTCAGAACTCGGTGACAGCAACTGTAAAGAATGACATACATAGGATGAACATTAAACAAGGACATGAATCAGGCTGAAATGAGTATGACCCTTACCTTCCAAATCCTCCACCATTTGCACCTCTGGAGGGATATTCTAAGGACTATGGCCACCCCTCCCCCATTATCTGCACACACAGCTGTGTCTGCAGCACTTTCACATTAATTGCGCTTAACTGCAGGCGACAAATGCTGATCACTGCAGTGTGAGCATATGTGTGGGGCTCGGGAACGGGCATCATGCTGAAAGGTTATACCCGCATACTAGGGCCTATGTGATAGATCAGCATCATGTGGGAAGAGAGTGTCCTGAGCACGACCCAGGTTCGAATCCTGAGTAAGGGGGAAGCAGCACAAAAAAACAAAGTGTGACTGTTACAAAAAAAAGGAGGGGTACTATGGTGGATTTCCCCAAAGAGTAGAGAAACCCTTTAGTTCCCGCAGACTTCCACCGCTGGAATTAGCATATTAAACGTACAAGTTTACATCACTGAGAAAACTCCAGCTATCTTCTAAGATCACTACCAGTGTCAGCTTGGCATTAGAGTTACCGATACAAATAAATGATATTCTGCTTTAGAAATGGCATCCGTTTACTGTGAAGAGAAAAATAACATGCATTTCTTATAACATTAAAACCTGGTTTAATTGTTTTAGCGAGTCATGTGTCTACAAAAACACAGTAGACATTTACTTGCCCATAAACTTAAGGGTACTTCGTGTCTTGGTGACTCCCTGTGGAACTGTGTGTGTTCTATCCCTTTAGGGCAAGACATCATCTTAACCATAGACGCAGTTTGGACATAAGTGTCTGTTTTAGGATGGCTCACATTGTTCGCAATCTATTTTAAAGTATTGGCCAAGAATCCGGCCAATAAAATCTCCAGTGACTCAGGACGCATACCAGTTCACACGGTGAGAACCTCGCCGTCACCCGAAAGCTATTTATTTTACACGACATTTCTTCATTAGTCCGGGGCTTCAAACTTTACAAGAACCCCCAGGAAATCCACTTTTAGAAAAGTGGGGCACATGATGTTTTCCTCTGATTACCGTAAAGCCGACAGCTGTTGAAGCCTCCAGACATGCTTTACATTAAATGATAAAACGACCCGGCTCCTGCACAGCTATAATTACACGACTTTGCAGATAACCAACCGGAGCGATTGGGGCTCTTACACCGAGGGACTGTGAAGGCAACCACACGCCTCGATCACACGGCGGGTGCGTCTACGAGCAGCGGGGAGGTCAAAAGTCTGCATTTTTCCATTGATAAAATGTTCCCTGCCAGGAAGCCTCGGAACTTATAAAGCGCATGATTATGGGAACTCTTAAAACTGGCCCTACCCAATTCCGCATTTTACGATTAAATCCATCTGACACATGGCAATTATTATGTCTTAGAAGGTCGCCATTTCACTGGTCATCAGATATAATTACCTCAAATCCGTGCACTTGCCTTGCTTCGTTTGGTACAGTTAAAAATGAAACAACGTATTTTAATTCTAGTTTAGGAACTTGGCGGGCACATAGGCATGTGGCCCTATTCATGGAAATATTTGCGCGGCAAATAGGGATATTGCGCGGCAATGTGCGTGCAAAATCCCGTTTGTTGATTCATGGAATCGACTGCACCATGCTTTTTCGTACTTTGAAGGGACTTTGCGCAGGCTTGGCACGTCTCTGCGAGTGAAAGAGTGCCTTTCGGGAGGCACCACGCAGAGTGTGGGCGTAGCTTGCGCACCTCGGCAGGGGAGAGGCAGAACACGCCCACTACCCCGCGGAACAACACGTATTCATGGATCCATGAAATGGCCAGGCAAAGCCCTCATTCGAACCGACACACAAAGGAAGGCATGCATACACTTGCACATAGGATTCACCACGCAGAGGTATGATCGAATGTCGGATTTCGGGGAGCATGTATACAGGCAGGGTTTTGATCTGAGTTAGGGGTGCACATACATAGTGTAGTGGGGCGTAGGAACAGTTTACGGGGGTTCACACACAGGTTTTCTGAGTTTTAGCCAAGCTTTCAAAAATCATGTGTCTGTTGTCAGGGTGCCCGTCACAGTTATGGGGGACCATGCGCAAGGTCCCTGAGACGAAGACCAGCTTGTGGGGGACACAATGCACTGTTTTGAGGGTGCATGTTATCGAGCCTGCGGAGCCCGCAAAGGTAGCTGTTTCTGGCTGCTTTTGCTTTGCGTGGGGGTGTGTCAAGGGCATTCTACAGCTACGATGAATGTTCAATTTTTCGCAGCACTGATCGTGGGACACCACAGGAGAAGGAGAATAGCCAGGCCCCACATTTATTTGCCCAGGACCAGCCTTTTTGGGATGCCTGATGACCAGGTCTATGACAGGTATAGGTTTCCACTTCGTATCATCCTAGACCTGGTCACTGAGTGGGAGGATGACCTCACATCACCCACCTTGTGCCCCCAAGCACTGAGCCCCTTGGAAAAGGTGCTCAATATCGTGCATGTTTTGGCCACTGGGTCATTTCAGCGGACAACTGCCATAGTTGGGGGTGTCTCACAGGCCACGCAGTCACGCTGCCTACACCAGGTGTTGGCAATCATGACTGCACGCCCCTCAGTCCGCTGGCACATATACATGCTCATAGCCCCCACAGAAAGGCAGGCCATGGTCCAGGACTTTTACAGGGTGGCACACTTCCCCAAAATGCTCGGTGCCATAGATTGCACCTATGTCCTATGTCCACCTAGGGTCCCTGAGCACATCTATGGAAACCGCAAGCACTTGCCTTCCATCAACGTACAGGTTGTATGCGATGCCCATGGAATCATCACTTCTGTCTATGCAAACTATCCTGAGTCCACCCATGACAGTTTCATATAAAGAATGTCTGCCCTGAGCCGGAACCTGGAATCTGGGAAGCATGGCGACACATGGCTCACTGGTGAGTACAAATGTCTGCGCACATGCATGCATGTCACACAGAGACAAATACACAAACCCAACTAATGAAAACCATCCTCACCTCCCCAGGGGACAGTGCCTACCCTCTGAGCAACCACATGATGACGCCAATACGGAACCCCACCACACCACCCCAGGTAAGATACAACGCAGCCCATATTGCAACCAGGGGCATAGTGGAGTGCACATTCGGAGTGCTCAAGTCACGCTTCTGCTCCCTTGACCGCTCTGGCGGGCAGCTACTATATGCACCCCCAGTAGTGTGCAGGATCATTGTGGCAGCATGTGTACCGGTGGACATGGTGGTGGCCCCACATCCCCAACCAGAGGCACAGGCCTGCCGATGGGATGGGAATAGTGAACGTGGCGAGGCAGCCCAGACCCAGCTTGTGGCCACATTTTTCACCTAAACTCCCACCCCTGCGGAGAGCATACATGCCTGGCACATACCAGGGGACAATCGATGATGACAAAGAGACAGGCAACTGTCACAACCTTACCACCCTGAGAATGTTGTCACGGAAGTGCTACATTGTGTGCATCCCTATCTACTTAAACATAACCAATCCTGTGTGAGCAAAAGGAACACATTGTCATGACCACTGTGAGGGGGCACAAGTTGTGCCACAAGCAGGCTCCCACCAGAGCCCTGAGGGCCTTAAAACCACTGCAAAAGGGCTCCTGAAGCCAGTCCAGACACCTTTGGCACCAGGCTCATATGTAGGAAGTAAGGGTTGTTCAAACTAGGTCCCATGTATGTACATGGGCCTTTAAATCCAACATGGAAGTACCCACACAGTCTAGTTCTAAGAACCAAGCCATGCGGTCTAGTGTTTTGGGTGTGGCAGTCCTGGAACTACTTTCCCTGATACAACTTTACCTGGGCTATATAAATCTCTCCCTGAATGCAGAACACGCTTCGTGTTATTCTACAACCAGCAGCGTGACGCTCACCGTGTCCAGCTCCTGGTCTTCAGCATCTTCCTGTAATCCTGCAAGAACAAGAACAAGATTATTCTAGTTTACCTGAGAAAAAACCATCCAGCACTCAGCATCTCAACTGGGCTGCAATCTGTGGAAACCGAGAGAAGAAACATCACTCACCTGTGAATACTAGTTTAAGGACTTCCGGCGAAACGCTACCACAGCTGCTGTTCGAACATTGCGACCTGCAATAACGAGAAAGGAAAAACATCGAATTCCATCAGTTTTACCTGAATTCCATCGCGCTGCGCCACGCTTCCACCCGGAGCACCACAGCAACATCTGCAAAGGAAAAGAGACATATTCAGATTCGTTTTCAATATTAAACAACCGCACAGCGCTATACTTACCTTAACGGATTCCAGGGGCCTATTTTTCATCGCGCTCTCATCCACTCCCAGCACCACAGCGGGCTGTGAGGAGAAGAAGAAGAAAACACAGGTTAGCTTTAAAAGTCAATAAAGGCGCTGCGCTTCACGCTTTCTCTTACCTAGAAAACGTGCCTCTCCATCTGGCACGCCAGCATCAAGACCTTCACACCCGAAAAGAGGGAGATAAAGACATTAATGAATTAACAAACATACCTGCCTACTAGCAGATTCGGGGTCACAGCAGGCCTGGGCCCAAGGAAGGCATACTGCACCAGTGAAGCAACTCGGCAGCTCACCAACAAACGTCAAGCTACCCCTGCACAAGAAACGCAAGACGGATAGCTCAACCTACAAATAACTAAGGTGAGAAAAGAACCCAGTGGGAAGGAAATCGTTCAGAGGGAGGTGGGAGATTCACCCATTAGAGACAGTTATCACAAATCCTTCCTTCTGTAATTGCAGATTCAGCATTCAGCACTGGGCAACTACGCATCCAGGGTTCCAGATCTCAGATCCTTCCAGACGCTCCCAGGGATATCAGGTGAGCGTAACACACATGCAAGGTGTATATCACACCACCCCCTGCAAAACAGGCAATGATATTCAGTGGCACGTCACCCAAACCCTCCCAACACACATCACCCTTGTCCGCCATACCATGACATGGCATGCAACAGCAAAAGAGCAAATCAAACTAGTCAAATCAAATCAAATCAAAATCAAAAGCACAACACATGACCAATTAGATACAAAGTGACACGTGATAAATGGAAAGAGGCCTGAGACAATCACACCTGACATGCCACCAGCGGTACCATCAACAAAAGACAGAATGCCTGTTGGCATGCACATTGGCCAAGCCAAATCCAAAAATCCCAAACCTGTGTGCTGTGTGTGTCTCCTGCAACACACTGCTCAGCACACAGCACAGTGAGCAGCCATTGTGTTGGGGATACACCTTGAGCATCATATAAAAAGGACAAGCAACAAAAATAACCTATTGATGCATGTACACGATCCCCAAATGGTAAGTGATCATGAGCTGCAGGGACACAGCATGCCAGAAAAGGCAATCTGTGTGCACATGTGGGCATGGAAGGGTGGTTGTATGTGTGGGGGAGCATTGTGTAAGTGTGTGTGTCAGTAGGGACATGCACCCAATACATGCATGTGAAATCTAGTGACCCTCAGTGTCCTGTACACATCACATGTGAACATTGGCCATGTGCACACCCCAGTATGTCAAACCACAACAATCCCCTGACACCTGAAAAGTAAACACAACACAGGAACAGCCATTGACCAACAGAACACATCTTGTACACAGTACCCCACAATGACAATGTCAGAGAGTGCCCAAACACTGTAGCCCAAGCGTACTGTCCGACAACAAAAGGCCCTCCCTCATTTACTCATCACCATGACATTTAGAAGAACTGTGTCTGGGGTCCGTTGGCTTCTTCCTTCTAGTGTACCTGGCTTCAGGATCCCCCAACCCCTTGGTTTCATGGTTCCACCTTTTGTGTAAATAGGGTCCAGACCCTCAGAGGCCACCTTGACTGGTAAAAATACCCAATCGTAGAGAACTCCAAGGAGCCAAAACCCCAAACTGGGGGAAAAGCCTCTAGCCACAAAAAAACCCTGGACAAGTCTTCAGTAGATGCTTTGAAGTTGCTGAATATGGCCAAGCACATGTCCAAGCAGAATGATAGAATAACTACCAAGGTAGCACAGTTGAACAATGGTTCAACATGATGGGGAGCAATTTCAGAACACAACAATCAATGAGGATGCAACAACTGATGGGTTGTGTCAAATCTCCGGTCTCCAGGTGCAGGAGTGGCACAAACCAACCACCCCCTTCGCGGTCTGGGTGCCTGCAAGGTAAAACTTACACAGGCCTCCGAGACCCCAGCGGGGAAAGAGGGTTTGGGATCCGTTGGTTGGATAAGCATTGGTAGATAGGATAACCGGAAAGAGGGTCAGGAGAGGGGAGGTGGATGGGCAAGGGAAAGTAGTGAAAATACAAAATACAACTATTGTCAATTACACATAATCATAGAAACCATGTACTTTATGCACATTCTACAAAATGGCTCCAAGGCGAGCAAAAGAGAGACTTATCTCTGGGTTGAGTGCTGGCCTCCTGCCTGCGTACTCTCAGGTCCGGTAACAGGAGCAGTTCAATGCTGCAAAGAGAGTGTGAGTTACTATTCTGTGTGTGTTTTTCCCAAACACACATAACACCATTCATGCCTCGCACTTAGTGACTCCTCCCCAAACAAGCACTCTTGTCTGCTGCTTTGTTCGTATAGTTTTTCTTGCCCCCGTGATGGTTTATACACTGTTAATGCGGTAAGGTAGCTGCATGTGGCCCCACGTTAAACGGATGACCATGTGTTAAGAATCACTCATGATAGACTGTGCCTTGGATGTGCTGCTAGACGCGTGTTGCGAGGTGCGACTTCAGTACACGTTGCTTTCTGCCAGCCGCAACTTTCTATAGGCAGCACACATGGCTAATGATATGCACTGCATTAGAGTTTGTGCGTCGCTGGGTGCCCCCCCTTGCGCTGTATTAGTCTGTGGCTAGGAACACTCTTGCGCTAATAACTTAGCTTCTATGGAGCAGGGGGGACTCGAGGATATGGGTGACGCCCCCTGTGTGTGCCCCTGACAACCTGGAAAGCTTCTTGGCATTTGCTCCTCAGCGCGGCTTAGCTGTACTGTGCGCATCCTCCCCAACGCCTGGCTATGCTCCCCAGCACTGGCACTACTTAGCTTGCATATGCGAGGGGCCTGGAGGACGGTCGTCTGGGTCATGGCTCCTCATGCTGCTCACCTTGCTCAGAGCTCCTGGAAACACGTCTGCTTCTGTCGGACGTCTGAGCACAAGCCCTTTGTGTCTGCTTGTGCACGCATGCGCACGTGTGCACCACCCAACATGGCCAGGGTTCTGTATTTCTTGGCCCGGTGTCTGCTGGGAAAGGTAGTCTGGAGGATACTTTTCCTGCAGAAAAGGCATAAAAGCTTTTAATAAGGCTGGAAAGTTTCCTGTGTGTGTGTCTTCATGCTGCTTGTCACTGGGCCATTTCTGAGACCTACATCTGACCTCCTCCCACACAACCCCAGGTTCTGTACCCTGACATGTAGAGCTGGAACTTGAATCAAAAATAACCAAGGAGGCTGGCACAACTGGATGGTTGACCTGAAACCCAATCAATCCTTGATAGCGTGAACAAAGAAAGGCAGAGACAGCACAAGTCTGGAAAGGCACAGAGAATGCAAGATAGCCGGAAACAGCTGACAGCAAGTTAAGAGAAACAACCGTTGAATAGCATTGGTTAAAGCCAACAGGCAACATAAAGGCATGGATGTAATAGATGAAAGACAGGAGGAGGGACAGAAAGATGCTGTTGAACAGAAGTGTACTGATGTAAACCGAGGCAGTGTAAGAGTGCGTGGAAATAACAGCCTGAGAGACTGGTGGACAGATCTGCAACAAGGACAGTAGAAGGAAGAAGAACAGGGACTAAAGGCATCAAAATGTGAAAAACAAGTAAAAGAGCAGTAGTCCAGTAGGAAAAAGCATCAAAGTCCAAGAGGGAAGCCAGACACAACGTGCCATCCAAACAGAATGTTGCGTAGTAGTAGTATAGGCGGACATTTCAGGTGAGGACTGGACCGTGAGTTGTGCTTCTTGGGTCACATTCCTAATGCATCCTCCTTTGCCACAATCCCCAGGGGCTGAACTCAACATGTACCAACATGACATTGTCAACATCCGGCCCCGTCCCACCATCAGTGTGACTTTGACAACCAAAGGGTTCAGGCTACCGTCTACAGCATGAAGTGCATCAAGCACGTATACAGGCAAGAAAAGAACATACATCACAAATAACATCAATAAATGGACAGTTCAATAATGTACACAACAAAATTGATATCAGACATGCCGTGGATAAAATATGCATAATCCCCACTAGGGGTGTTGACACAAGTAGTACAGAAGCAGACAGGCCACAGATATGATGAAAGTCCAATGCCCTTGTGTAAATGGTTGTCATACCGAACCATCCTTGCGAGCCCATCGATAGGGGAAGCAGGAGTGGCATATGTGTCAGGACTCCAAGCTGCAGACACATACATGGGACAAGTTTCAATGGGCCCAGCTGGAACAGACAGTGGATGCTTTCAAAAGCCACAAAGTACCACACCGTCACATGAATGCACAATAGACAAACAATTTTAAACTATATTAACTCATTAAACTAACTATAAAATAAAAAATGGCCACATATGACCCTAGGGGGAGGCACCCAGGAGGGGGAGGTACAGGGTGCACCTCAACACCCACATGCGATGATGTTGAGAGTCACCCTCTGGAAGGAAAGCAGAAGGTGGACGTGGTACAGTAACCTGACCATGCCCATGCCTATGCGCAGCTTGCCCCTCGTCGGCAGCAAGTCTGCGGGACTGGTAAACCTGGTCCTGTGCAGTGATGACACGTAGGTCAGCATGCAGCACCTCACATGATACGTGTGCTTCCTCTTGTAAGGTAGCATGTGTAACACAGAGTTTTTCCTGCATGGAATCGCAGCTCAGCTGAGATGGTATTCTCAAGCTGCTCCAACCTCTCCTCTGTCCGATCCCTCTGGGACATGTTTAACACACCCAGAGTAGAACTGAGGGATTTATGGTCATCCCTCAGAGCCTTCCTGTATGCCTCTTCATGAGCAGCAAGTGCATGACGCAGAGACACCATTTCAGCCTGGCGTGCCCTGTCTGAGGCTGCCATGCCCAGCCTGAGCGAGTGGGCTGTGGACTGTGCTGCCCGCTGCTGGAGATCTACCTGCCTATCAGGGGGGAGCACGGATTGGGCCACACGTTCCATGCTCTGAGCGATCTTATCAATTGCTGCCCCTGTTGTTCGGAATTGGCACACATGGCTTGCTCCCACTCAGTAAACCCCGGCACACGGCCACGGCGTTGCTGGGCTTGACACCCGCGGGGCCCAAGGAGCCAGGGACCTCGCTGGGTTGGCACCACCCACGGCTGCAGGACTACATTCCTCCATTGATGTGGTGCTCCAGGCACATCAGCAACTGGTGTGGAATGTGACCATGCATCCCGATCCACCACATTTGGAGGTTCCAACACTGTCTGGACCCTCAGTGCAGGGGACACAGAGGATCATCCCCATCAGAATCACTTACTGTCGACGAATGGACATGACGTGCATCCAACTCAACATTGTTGTCAGAGTGAACATCCGAGCTAGACCCATTGCCACCCCATGACCCCCACTTGTGCCAGGTTGCTGATGTAATAGCAACCCTGTGTCAGGATTGACATCACCATCCTCTGGCTCCATTGCATCATCATCTGTAATGTTGAAAAAAAAAAACATGAGTACACATGTCAGATGCACATAACGCACACACACATAGACATCACATCGACAGCCAACACAGGAAGCGGACATGTCGCACACAAATGAAATTCCGGCATGCATCCAGTGGCATCAATATGCAAACGCATCCCAAAAACAGAAATGGATGTGTGTAAATAGCGAAGCCTACACATTTACTGAATGTAGTATATCACCTCCATCACAAACCACCTATGTCAGGCACATGTCACAGGCAGAAATGACAGATGACAACAAAGAGATGGCACATACCATAAGCATGTTTGAACTGCCAAATGGCCACAGCTGCAAGTGAATCCAAACACACCATAACTCACGTAATATGCATGTACACATGCATCACTAAATCATCATCACCAATATTGCTTCATCCATCTGCAGATCAGCCCGTACCGGGTGTCATAGGCCATGTAGACATAGTGAATGTCCCGAGCAAAACGAGGGCCTGCAACCAGGCATGATGGACCATAAGGCCAGTACGGACTGAGCTGGCGCCCATGAAGCCTCCAGAACACCCCTCAGGGCCTTATTGAGCACATTGTGCTATGAATGTGCCATAACCATTATTAAGCATGTCAAATCATCACGGCCAGGCACCACCAGATTAGCTAAGTGGGCCGGGGCATACACATACTACACAACAGTGCACCTTCAGGATTGTGCCAGTTGAACATAACGGGCGTAATGCTGAAATCTCACCAGCATTAACGTCAATCAACTACATATTAGTCAGTCAACAAAAAAGCTTCAGTAGACACATGTGTAAATGAACACTTTCACACACACACATAAGTGAGTAGCCGCAATGTTGCACTACACAACGTTGAAGCTGCTTGCATATATCCATGTGAAAGTGTTCAAAAACACCTGTGTCCCTTTACACCTGTATTGTGATCATGAACAGCAACCAATACAGCAAAGCAAGCAGCTAGAAGGCTGCTTGCTTTGATGTATGTGAAAGTGTACACATACACAAGTGCAGGCAGCTCCACAGTCATTACAGCCCGATTGGCAGGCTACAGTCAATCTGCGACCTATAACGGTTAGTATAGGCCGCAGATTGACTTATCAACTTTGCTAAACCCCCACTGGGGTGTTTTAATACTGAGTACATGTGTCACTGGATGCACCTGTGCCTGTGCCTTTCATGACAGTGAAGGGATGACAATCTGACCATACATGCCAGGTCATTTTGACATTGCAGCAGTGAGTAACCTTGTAGAACGGTGTAACATGGCTCAGAAGGGGGTTGGTGCTGTGCAGAGCATGTGCACTTTACTGTCTATCTACATCATTATGATGTAAATCAATAAACAAGAAGGCAGTGTAAGTGCAAGGTCAGGCATCACTGGCAATGTGCATGCAATGGGTTGCATGGATACAGGCAACCTCCCCCACTGCAGGGAGGCATTGTATGGCAGTGAAAGGTTGACCAGATAACTGTGTATTGGCAGACAGTGTTGAGTAGCGTCAATTGCATCATCTGAGTCAACTGACAACACAGCCAATGAGAATGGGACAGTGAGCAGGACACATGATGAACCCTCTGTAGTACACCCATTTTGGCAGAAGGCACTACACAAGTTTGACAGGGTCAGGGGGCCTGAGACAGGGGGAGGCCTGTGCCCCACACAGACTATGACACCCTAAACATGTGCGTGATGCCGGACTGAGCCACAGTGAGCATGGAATGGATGATCAAATGCCATTAAATGTATGTCATCCTGGACACATACTACAATGATCATCCTGCAAAGGACACATAGAGGCATGCATGGAATGCACATGGAGCATGAATGTGCACTCATGTCCCAGCGGAGCATCTTCCATCTGCACAGTATGAGTGAGACACCCTGCATCAAGGACATAGGATGTACCCCACAGTATGTTTTTGGCTGGTTGGCAGGAGGATTTGTGCATGTACACAGGAGCGTTGAACAGGCCATTGCAGTAGTCCAACATGTTACCCACCAGTGCAATGGTGTAATAGTGGTGGAGAGGCAAGGGAGCATGCCTACGTGGAGTACCCGCATGCAGGAAGAACACACATGCACGTCCGTCATGCAATGACATAGTCCACGTGCTGAGTGGAAAGACACCCTAGGCTACTTGCAGAAGGGCCAGTGAGCAGGAACATGGACCGGAGGGGCAGCCGGGTGACTAGCATGTGAGTAGGGTGCAAGTGTGGTGATTAGGACAGTCCCTGTCTGCACTACATGTCCAGCATGCTGCACAGCAGGCAGGCATCAGTGAAGCATTGCATGACTCATAGAGAACTTAGCATGAGAACCATGTACACATAGCATGTATTGGCAGTCAAGCACAACACATCGCACAAGCAAACCACACATGGGCTGGACAAACATGCAACAACACTCACTGGACGGGGCATCAAAATCCAGAATCTCTCCCACTCCTTCGACCAATTGTGCCGGTATGAACTCCGAAGCGATCAACTCATGCGGAGTGAGTTCTTCCTCCACCACCAGTCACCCCATTCATGGCATAATTGGAGGCACTCTTTAGCTTAGCACAGCGTCGAAGGTCATCCCAATGCTTTTTGCACTCCTGAGCTGTGCGCACCTCATGTCCGAATGCACTAACACTCTCTGCAACACACTTCCAGTGGTTCCAATGCTGGGCAGCCGTAGTGTGACAATTTGGGCCCACTAGCATATCATGTTCGTGTTCCGACATGTAGCCCACAAGGAAGTCCACTTCCTGCTTGCCGAAAGGCTTCTTTCTCAACGTGCCGGAGGCCGGAGCCGTGTCTGGGGTCCCAGCCTCTTCTGCAGGTGCAACCTTCCTCCTCTTGGTCAGTGATCCGGACCCTGACTGGCAAATTCTGTCCTGATCAGTAGAGGCAGTGGCACTGGTGGATTGAACCGAGCGAGTGGCAGGTGGAACTAGGACGGAAGCCCTGACTTGCGTCAGTGGCTGCTGGGTGCCCTTGACTGGACCCTGCACAGCAACATTGGCTGTGCCAAGGTCATTGACCGGGACTGTCCTGGATGGTAGACTCACAACTGGGATGGTGTCGGCTGCATCTGCCATGCACTTGCCAACACGTGGCTGCTCGGGGCAGCAGATGACAATACTGCCCCAGGTGTGCCTCGGTCAGGGCAGCCCTGCATGCACCTACCATGTGCCTCCTGACCTCCTGGAAATCAGCCTGGGACTCTTCAGGTGCCAACGCAACATGCGCTGGCCGACCCTGAGCCTGGGTGGTGGTGGCCACAGCTGCACCTGCAGCTACCACTACCCTTGGGCCCGTGGCAGTTGATGAAATGGACTGCCGGGTCACATGGGCGCCAGTGCTAGATGCAAGAGCTGCATCTCCCGGAACCACAAGGGGTGGTGGCATGACTCCATCAACACGTGGCAGAACATCCTGCCAAAGTGGCGCACCTCTGCCTCTTCCCCCTTTGCAGCCACCCTGGACGCCCTGGAGTCTCCCTACTCCCTTGTCACCCCGGCCACATCCCTGACCATGCTCGCCACATGGAGGATGCCCAGCTGAGGCGCCCCTCACCTTTCGTGGCCTCCCAACCATGGCACAGATGTAGTAGTTCCGGCACATATGTAGTAGTGCCAATGGGAGGTGTACACGACAAATGTCCTGGACAATTGGGATGAAGGGGATGGAGTACTAGATGTTAACCGCACCCCTGTGCACCTGCAAGGCTGTATGTGACCCCAGTGATGAAGTGACAGGTCACGCATGGCTCAAGCACCCCAAAACTGCAGTAAAACCGTGCACGCAACCCCCAATAGCCCACGTGTGTGAAATTAATCTCCCGCAGTATGCGGTGGCACCCAGGGACACGGAAAACAAGTACACGTGGGATATGCTGGCTACTATTACCTCAAAAGGGGTACGCGATACACAGGGGGACCCGCAGTGGGAAAAATAACGTGCGTCACTCACCGTCTGACTACCGTGGTAATGAAAAACACACATAGCCAATACCCCCGCCAAAAGAAGAGATACGTCCTTGATCCGCTGTGAAGTAGTGATGGCACGTGAAACAAAGAAAAGTAGCAACACACATGTCAGTCTCCACGAAAAGCACATACAGTGAACTACTGGCCCCGCTCACCTTTAACCCTTGCTGATGTAAACACCTGCCCCCGTCACGTCACTTACGCGCTTAGGCCCTTTCCTCGAATTACACGCATTAACACACAGACATGCAGTTTTTTCACGTGCTGAATCACTATACACCTGTGCCGAGGTAAACGCCAGCACGTGTTACGTCACATGCATGCTTACGCGCTAAGGACCTTTCCTAAAATTACACGCTGACGTGCTGTTTTTTCACGTGCCATCACTGCAATCACTCCGTATCAAGCTGGCCATGCAACAACCCATGGAAGACCACGCTCCTGCCCAGGAGGCCATTTTCCTGCCCCCCAGAGCCCCAAGCTGACTCCCGCCAGCCATCTGCTGCTGCCTGCTGGCAACATGCCCTGCTATTTGGTGCCTGCACATCATCCATCTGCAGGGGTCCAGTTGCTGTGACCACCCCTGCTAGAACAGAAGACTCTGGACTGCAGTGCCATCGCTCCACAGCCCAGCACCAGGACCCAGTTGCCCACCCACACCTGCCTCAGGAGTTGCCATGTCGGGGGAAACAACATCTGAGACCACTGGCAATCCCTAGCCAGAGAGGCAGAGGGCTGCCAGCTTCACAGCAGGAGAGGTTGGCATCCTGGTGGAGCAAGTCCTGGTGCATTATGATGCCCTCTTCTGAAGAACACGTGCTGACAAGGATGGACGGAGAAGGATCTGGATGGACATCGTGGTTGCCATGAACGCGGAGGGGGTGGCAACCCGCGACCTACCACACGTCAATTAGCGCTGGGAGGACTTCAGGTCCAGGACTCTCAGGAAGGCCCGGCACCTCTTGGACGCAGCAGATGCAGAGGGGTGCTGGGTCCACCTTACCAACAACCAGATGAGGGTCCGGGAACGCATATGCCCAGCGCTTCACCTCTAGATTCTTGAGAGTCAGACCCGTCCGGAGTCGAGCGGTAAGTGACCATGTGTACTGATTGGACGCAGTGTATGTTGAGGTGTGCCAGGAGTGTGCAGCATGGACATATGTCTGGAAAGGCCCATGTATGGATGTGTATGTGCAGGGACATGAGCCTGCCGCATGTGAGTCCAGTCATGTGTGATGCACAACAATGGTGTATGTGTTCCAAAGCATGATGCACAAATGCATGTGGAAACGCACACATGTTAGCATTTCTGTGTATGTACTATGCCATGGTTGGGGTGTGACACATGGATGCTGGTTCAACCTTCATGTATGTGCACTGTGTACATGTGTGTGTGTGTGTGTATGTATTTGACATGTGTGCGAATGTGATATTCCATGGATGCATGTGACACAGACATCGAGTGAGCCGATTGGCAGATCTGACAAAGTTGCCGGTGATTGCACTGTGACAGGTGGTGGAGATGTACAGATGCATGTCTGTCTGGTAGCGTGTGTGCATGTGTTTGGCACTCCCCGTGTTGCCTGTGATGTCAAGCTGACCTTTGGATCTTCATGCTGTTGTGTGTGTATGGATGCTGCTGCCTGATGCACCATTCCTGTTAATCTGTGCATGTGTGTGGGTTCAAATGATATGTGTGTTGTGGAGTGTGATGCCATCTGTGAAGTTTGACACTGCCACTCATGTGCAACTGTGATGTGTGTATACAACCATTGAACAGTGCCCTGATGGCTGTGTCCTGTGTCTCCCTGTCTGCAGCGTCAACTGATGAAGAGAGCAGAGATGGTGCAGTGGTGCACAGCGGCAGGGATCCCACCTCCAGACGGAGACAGAGGGCCCAGCTCCCCTCCTGCGTAGTCATCTCTTCGGGGAGTGAGGAGTCTGTTGCCGCGTCCATGGCCGCAGCTGCTGAGGGTACGTCCAAGAGGCAGAGTTTGGAAGTGGACTCCTCGGCAGCAGTAGGGGCAGCTGAGCCCCCACAGGGGCCTTTGGAGGAAGATGGCACGGAGTCATCCAGGTTGGTGGGGGGTTCGGTTGAGGAGGAGGCCACTGAACGCCCACGCACGGGGCCTGGAAGTGGGGGTTTCCATGGTGCTAGTGGTGCAGTCCAGGGGCAGGGACAGGAGGCAGCACAGGCCGCCACAGAGGTGCCTGTGTGTAATTCTGGCCCTGATCCTGTGACTGCATCATCCGGCACCAGCAGGGATGCCTCCGTCCAGACCCGTTTTCAGGGAGGAGATGCGCATACAACAACTGACCTTCCTCTCCCTGCGGACATTGCAATTTGTGACCGTATTGAGCTAATCCTAGCAAGGGTGGCGTTGCGCCAATGTGGGATTCAGGATGACGTGCAGGGTTCTCATCTGAACAATGCACGACATTTCAGATCCCTCTTTGGCCGCATCGACCTAATAGGACAGGTCGTCAGCACTGGGTTCATCCATGTGCTGGAACTCCTGGCGGCCCCCTCCTCAACTGAGCACCATATGCGCCAGTCGTCCTCCATGCCATCTTCTAGCCCAAGTATCACCTGGGCCCCGTGTGGAGCTGCCCCTGAGCCAGCAGCCAGGCCGGTGGAGGACACATCCCTGCCACATTCGGGAGTCAGAGGTCCAGCAGGGGTGGCCACCCCACCAACTGGACCCCAGCAAGAGGAGGACGTGCAGGCATCAACAGGTCGTGCATGTGCACGGCAGCAGCAGGCTCAGGGTGGGAGCGATCATGGCTCGGAGCCATCAACATCACAGGGGCAGGCATCGGCCGGAGGGCAGGAGGACCCAGGATTGGGAGTGTCTTCCGTGTGGCAGCGGTTGGACCAGCAGATAGATGCTGAGCGGCGGCGGGCGGATGGTCAGGGCAGAGAACTCCATGCACAGGGCATTGAGGCGACTGAGTGCCTCGAGGCAACTCGCAGGGAGTTGGAGGAGGCCATGGCTGCATCCCTGCGAGACCTCGAGGCCAGGGAAGAGGCCCGCCTCTGGAACATCGACGTGGAGTTCAATGATGCCATGGCCCGGAACATCAAAGAGTGAGCCGTTGGACTTGCCCACTGCCTTTGTACATAGTTCTTTAGGCTTAGGTTTCCTTTGTTTTATATTCATTTTGTAGTTCATGGTCTTTGCTCCACTTTATGTATATAGTTTTTTTATTTATAGGCTTTTTGGTAGGTTTCCTTTTGTTTGGGGATCATGGACCCTTTGGACTTGCATTGTAAATAGTTCAAGATATATATATACTTTTGTTATTTCAACTTCCCATGGATCAATGGTTTTGTTTGTTTTTTATTTATTTATTTGATATGGACATTGGCGATGGACCACTTTTCAGTTTTAAGTTGTGGATTTTTGTTTTTCATTGGATTTTCCTTTTTTTTGGTATTGGTTTTGTTATTTCTTTATTTGCAAGTTTGATTTTCCTTATGTTATGTTATTATGTTTTTTAATACATTTCATATATCTTCATTATTGGTGTTGTGTACTCTCATTGGTTTTGTGCATGTCTCTATGAGCATTGTCTCAGTCATGCGTTGCCACTGTGTGGCTCTGTTGTACATTTATACATGGCCATGCTGGTTCTTTTAAGACTCTCATGGCATGGGTAATTTAGGAGTGGGTGCAGTGGATGGTTGTGTGCTTGTACTGGGGGGTAAGGGGGACTTGGGTTGGCATTAGGGCCATGGGTCTGTTTTGTTATGACATGGTGTTTGGTGGGCCATGTGTCAGGGCCTGCTGGCAGGTGCCCGTCAATGGGGGGGTGGGTGGGGTGGGGGGCCATGAGTCGGGGCCTGCTTGCAGGTACCCGTCAATGGGGGGTGGGTGAGTGGGGTGGGGGACATGAGTCGGGGCCTGCTGGCAGGTGCCCGTCAATGGGGGGTGGGGAACATGAGTCAGGGCCTGCTGGAAGGTGCCCGTCAATGGGGGTGTGAGTGGCGGGACATGAGGGAGGTGGAAGGGCCACACCCAGGAGGGCCCACACTGCCCAATCACGTGCAAAACACCCCGCGCACCCCTTGGAATAAGTGTACCCCGCTCGCCCCAGCAAAATCACGTGTACAACACCCTGCGCACACCTCGGAATACGCATACCCGCTCGCGCCAACGAAAATGCGTTGAAAACTCCCTGTGCACCCCTCGGAATACGCGTACCCGCTCGCGCAAGCAAAAATGCGTGGAAAACTCCCTGCACACCCCTCAGAATATGCGTACCTGCTCACGCCAGCGAAAATGCATGTAAAACTCCCCATGCACCCCTCGGAATATGCGTACCCCGCTCACGTCAGCAAAGTCGCATGTAAACCTCCCCATGCACCCCCAGTGTACATGCAAGCAGACCATCCACCCTCCCCATGCCCCGCAGGCAGACTATCCACCCTGGGCATGCTCCGCAGGCAGCCCTTCAAACCTGGGCATGCCCCACAGGCAGCCCATCCACCCTGACCATGCCCCACAGGCAGCCCTTCAACCCTGGGCATGCCCTGCAGGCAGCCCATCACCCCTGGACATGCCCCGTAGCCAGCCCATCCACCCTGACCATGTCCCACAGGCAGCCCATCCACCCTGGGCATGCCCCGCAGGCAGCCCTTCACCCCGGGGCATGCCCTGCAGGCAGCCGCTCTCCCCTGGGCTTGCCTTGCAGGCAGTCCATCCACCCTGACCATACCCCGCAGGCAGCCCATCCTCCCTGGGAATGCACCGCAGGGAGCCCATCACCCTGGCCATGCCCTACAGGCCGCCCATCCACCCTGACCATGCCCCGCAGGCAGCCCATCACCCCTGGCATGCCCCACAGGCAGCCCATCACCCCTGGGCATGCCCCGCAGGCAACCAATACACCCTGACCATGCCCCACAGGCAGCCCATCCACCCTGGGCATGCCCCGCAGGCAGCCCTTCATCCCTGGGCATGATCCGCAGGCAGCCCACACTGCAGGGGGGACTTTTTCCACACAATTTTGCTGGCGCCAGTTGGGTATGTGTATTCCAAGGGGTGCGCAGGGTGTTTTACACGCGATTTCGCTGGTGCGAGTGGGGTATGTGTATTCCGAGGGGTGCGCGTGGTGTTTTACATGTGATTTCACTGGCGCAAGCGGGGTACCCGTATTCCGAGGGGTGCGCGGTGAGTTTTCCGTGCATTTTTGCTGGCACGAGCAGGGTACGCGTATTCCAAGGGGTGCGCGGGTGGGATATGCGCATTCCGAGCGGTGTGCAGGGAATTTTCCACGCATTTTCGGTGGCACAAGCGGGGTACACGTATTCCAAGGGGTGCGTGGGGAGCTTTCCACGCGATTTCACTGGCACAAGCGGGGTACACGTATTTAGAGGGGTGCGCAGGGAATTTTCCATGCGTTTTCGCTGGAGCGAGTGGCTTATGCGTATTCTGAGGGGTGCGTGGGGTGCTTTCCACGCGATTTCACTGGCCCGAATGGGGTACGCGTATTCCAAGGGGTGTGCGGGGAGTTTTCCAGGCGTTTTCATGGTTGGGGGCTGTATGCTGGTCCACTGGCCTTTGCGCCATGTACTGGACGATGTTTTTGGTGCAAGGGGTGGGATTGGGGGCGTAACTGGCGCTGCTGCAGGGTCGCTGCGCCACTCTGCGCTACGGCTGATTATGGATGTTAGCATCCATGAATTCTCTGTGCGTCAAAATTGGTTTGGCACACGCGGCTGGCGCAGACTGGCGCACGCTTCCTCTGTGCGCCAGCCGCGTATGCCACTTCTGTGCTTAATTCTGTGAATTACCCCCTGTGTCTCGGCTACACCTCGACTGCTACCAAAACAATGAGCTTCCTTTTGTGCTCATTCGGTTTGTGAAATTAGTAATTAGTTGACAAATGCAAATACAATTATGGTAGTCTGTTTCATAATATACTGCTGGGATTTAGCACAGGTGATCGGGAGTCTGTCTACAGGTTTCCACTTAATCCAAATCAAAAGGCTGTTTATTAAATGCATTTTAATTAAAGTGATTAAAATATTTGATTGACACTAAGCAGTATAATACTATGGGCCTCGTTATGAGTTTGGTGGAAAGTGAGAGGCAAATCTGCCAATTTACCATCAAACGAATGTACCATTACCACCATGCGGTCCCGTGGCATTACCCTGGGATTCCAAGTGGTGGTACTCCATAGGAATCCATGGGGATTTTACGGAATTAACACAAGTGATGATTGCACATCTGCTGATTTCGGCATAAAAAATCCTTCGCTTCGAGGTCAAACTTGTAATGAAGCAGTGCGGTAAAAGTGGTGGTAAATATGTTGCTGCCAAAAAGTGGCATAACTGGTTAATGTCACTCTTTTAGCACACCATCCAATTTGTAATGAGGCCATTTTATTTTATCAACCAAACTGAAATTACTATTACTCCACGTTACAACAGTTGGAAGATCTGTTGCATCAGAGCAGGCAAGTATTAAAAGGGGTAATGCTCCAGCCACATATTATAAGGAGTAAAGCATCATCTGCTGTACATTATAAAGACATTGCAAATCACCTCAGAGTTCCGTAAACTTATAAAGGATCTTGGCTTTCTTTTATGTCACAGATCTTGTTGGCGAGTTGCAATTTCACAGTTGGAGTGGTATAACCAATGTTTAGTACCCTTTATACAAGGTTGCTCAGTCAAATGGCATGCAGGCATTTCCAGCATTAATATATGTTAGTGTCTCGAGTTTCTCCCCTAAGAGACTGCTGCTCAGCAATGTTCTCCTTCTCCCCCACTGCCCCGGCTGACCCCTGTCTCCCTTTGTACCGAGGACTCACTTCCACTTCTCTCGGCCTCTTTCAATTTGCTCCCTCTGCCTACTGCCTGCCTCTCTGGTAGCCATGCCAGTGATCTACCGAAGAGGGTGCATTGCTGTTATTGCATATTCTCTGGCACAGGGCAGACGTGGCCGACTCTATGCCATTTTACAAGAATTACTTCCGGTGTGGCTTCTCTCTCCATACACTGGTCTCACAACGGCTAATCCCACTTGGGGGATTAATAATCCAAATACTTTGTGGGTACTCAATATGGTGTATACAAAAGGAAGGATACTGAAATGCTTCAGTCTGTAATCACAACTGTGAATCTACACTCAGTACCACATTCTCTCTCCATACAACAGTTTCCAAAGCAACCCTGCAGTTGCCCTTACCTTTTTTGCAATTCTCTGTTCATTTTTTGTGACTCCTAATCAGCCACCTGCCCTTCATCACACATGTGCTGAATGTCTTAGCAACCGCAAGGGTGGACCCCCTGTTTATTAGGTTCCCACCTTTCTGGATACCTATTGGCGGGATTTCCGCCCCTTTGGTAGCTGATACATAATAGCCTTAAACCTGCCAAGTTATGATACAACAATTTAAGTTACCTTCAATAACAAAACAATAATCACATTGTTCTGACAACATTACACTGTCTCTGAGGGACATGCTACATTGCTCTCCCAGGCCAAAATTAACCTTACCAGACATTATTCTTAGGTCTGCTCCAGCACCTCACCCAATGACCATTCACACTCTTTGCCTGATTCCCATCCCAATCACCACCCAGAGGCCCACCCCTACCCCAAGAATCATTACACATTTCAGTCTCACTCTCATGGCTCATCCCCGCCCCTAGGCCCAACCTTCTAGCAGACCCTTTCCTGGTACTAATCCCTTGCCTGCCTCTGGATCCATCCCTACACGGAGGCCCTTTTTGCACTGCCAGTCTCCTCCCTCAGACAGCACATTTTGTCTGAGACCACGCCCAAAATATTGCTATGGTATATAATAAGGAGAGCACAATTATAATTGTTTGTCTTTCATTGTTTTGAAAAATATCAAAAGTCAAAAGGTTACTTGACATGATATAACAAGTAAACCGTGCCTATGAGGCCATACATAACCGCTTAATGGCATTACCTTTTTTATTTACATTATTCTAAATCTTATAGATCCACCCATCTAAATTGTCTCTAGGCACTTAAGCAATGAGTGCTATTATTACCAAACTCAAAGGGTTCACTTTATGAACCACATAATATTGTAAGGCTGAATATGCCCTGCAGGCTACTGAAAGATACACTTCCCAGACTTGTTTGCTATCAAATTGAATTTGGTTAGGGTTCAGTTCAGATGTAACAACTCACCCAAACAAGAAGACAATGTGCCATGAATAGAAGTAAAAATATCAGTTAAGGCACGTATCTGTCGTACAAATGGGTAATTGGAAGAAATGTTATAATAATATCAATGTAACATTTTATCCTATTTCTTTTTGCTAGATATCACTGAGTTGGGGAATAACCCCTTTCTCTTTTACAAGAAAAAACTTAATATTGCCTAACACTCTGTAAACCATGGTCACATTGCATCGAAGGGTGATCACTACTGCTCAATACTTCAACCAATCCCCATCCTCCTCTGCCCTGAACCCTCTGTTGTCGTTCATTCTGTGTGACACTCATCTCTTCTCCTGTCTCTCTCTCATCTCAATTTCCATGGCATCGTCCTTGCCATTGCCTGGATAGACTTCCCCCTAAGTGGAGGCTCTTTTATATCTCCTGGAATATTGAAGCATTGTATGCCACCCCTCCTGGGCCCCCTCAATGGAATCTCATTAGTCCCTTCTTGTTTACTCCCATGCATTTTCCATGGAGATAGCAGGATACAGAGGATAGCACAGGGGCAACGCACTTGTTTGGAAACAAGACTATGTAGATCAACAGAGGTTCAAATCCCAGATCCGCGTTTAGAAACTGAACTCAGGTACAGTATTAGGTGTGTTCATTACTAAATTACTCGCCCTTTAGCACACTCATCTTTTCCTCTGGGATCTCCTATCAGGTGTTGCCAATGGAACATACATGTTTGTTCATTCATTCTGTCATCACAAACATTATGGGAACCATACTCAACTCGATGGCAATACACAACCTGATGCTAAACTCCTCCAAAATTGAGATAATCTACCTCCCATCACCTAATGCCTCCATCCTGATTCCCTCTCCTCTGTCCCTCCCCTCCGAAACCTTTACCTCACGTCAAAGCACACAACCTGACTGCAGTTGACAGCAATCGAATTATCTACATCACTAGATTACAAGGCTCAACCTCCATAGCACCCATAACATTTATGACAATCACTCTGCTGAAGAAATTCCTCTCTCACGTGTAGACAGTATATTTGACTACGGATCAAGTACATTTATGGGACCCCTTCTCTTCTCCTCTATACTCCTGCACTACATACACAAAAATAACTTGCTGTTTCAATCTGTGACCTTTCCATTTTTAGATTTTGCTAATCCCATACATCTATGTACACCATCTCCAAATACAAAATCTGTAGCAATTGCATACTTTTTAAATCCCAAAATCTTGCGTAGATGTCCATTCATGGTCTAGATTCCTTCATCGTGTGTACATACCCATCCACGGTCCAAATAGAGTTCATAATTTGAAAGATGCCTACACAGTTTGTAAGCCACTAAGTATAATGGATGCTTCTGTTGTCTACACCCTTACTGCTAGCCAGTGCATTCGATGTCATTCGGGACAGTTTATTTCACAATCAGATATATAGTTTGGTGCGTCCACTCATGCCCTAGAGGCAAGGAGTATTACACATGAATTCGCTGAGTACTGTATCCCCGAACTATGCTGCTCATCTAGTTTCTGCCAATTTGTAAAGTTCTGTCTGCATTTGCCTTGTTCTTTTCTACTTAGCTACTTCTACTGCAATGTTTTATTTGATCTTCTTTTAAATTATAAAGCATGTATATTTTTGCCTGGTACAATTTGCACGTTATGTCTCTCAACTATAGTACTTTAATGTATTAAACCTTTATGGGCATTGCCCAAAAGAAAGTTACTATTGATTGACTATGCATTAATGCATATAAGAGCAAGATTTCTAATAAGCTAATATTTAAATTATTCAACAAAGCAAATGGGTTCTTCACTGGGCATTTCTATTAGGTGTCTGATTGTTGTCTTCTCGCTGTGCCTTCTTTAACCCAATGGTAATGCAATCAAGTCAAAACAGCTGACATTGATTAAAGATAGCCATAAAGCAGAGCTAATTGGAAGGGACTGATTCAGATTGGCCATGTTCATGAACGGAAATGCACAAGCATGCAAACAATGAGCCATTCATTGTTTAAAATAAAAATAAAAAAGCTGTAGAGAGATAGGCTATGGACTGTTTGATGTTTCAGATATATGCACATGCATATAAGTGAAAAAAAGGAATAAAGTACAAGCTGTATGCGATCTGTGATTTATAATTATAAGTGAAATCCTAGGTAGCATAAATGAACTATGAGTTTCTCTTGCAGTTTGGGATCTCTGTAAGCCTTAGACAGCTCAAATCAAATGTGGAATAAAATGTCCTTTGATTGGTGTCTGCCATGGTGTGATGCATTGGGATCTGGCAAGGGTGTGAAAGCACTGGCATTTTTATTTGTATTAAACAATACAATTATGGGGGTAATTCCATCTCTGAAAAGGTACTCTGCTGATCAAATTCCCCTTTCATAAGCTTCATGCCAAAAGCATAGTGTGTACCTTTTGTCTTGTTGCATCAGTAATCTATGGCACACCAGGTTCAGAGGTCACAGTTGCTCATTTGCATATTATTTTCTCTTTCTACTGCGTTTTTTTAATATGTTTTCTAGTTAGTAATTAGTGTACATAGTGTGTTTGATTAAAGTGATGTCCTCCTGTTTAAGCCATGCCGGTATTGCCGACAAGAAGGGTCGCGTGCCCGCGCCCATGCCGCTATTAGAGGCACCGTTAATTATGGTGCCGCTAATACTGGATTGGCGGGTCATGATCGTCCGGAGCGGTAAGCGATGCCGGTAATCCTTTACCGGCATCGTTGTTCCCTTACCGCCAGGGTCGTAATGAGGCCCAAGGTCTCATTACCTAGTCCAAACATTCGGCCCTCGGACAGTATAACCATTAACTAGGCTCAAAGGTCGGGAAGGCTCGTTTACAAGTTGGAAACACAGTCCACCATTTTAGAACACAGAATTACATATGAACAGAAATCAAAATGGCGGATGATCCTAAAATGGCGGCAAAGTCGATCTAGAATCAGAACTTTGCAACGCGGTTTTCTTCGCAGAGCGACTAAGATTAGGCCAATATATATTAGAAGGAGGCACAATATGATTTCCCGTTTAACAATGTTGGCCAGCCTAGCTGCTACCCATGGGTTTACACTGCATTCAATTTCCAGGCCCTTCCAATCCCCTCCTCACCTGATGCATAGATTCAGTGCCTGCAGCAGGACAATGATACAGGAACTTATGATCTTGACAATGAACCTGTGAATGGTGGTGGATGGAGAGACAGATACCTCTGTAAAACCTCTAAACATGTCTGCACCACTGGCAGTGTGCCCAAGTATGTCCTTGAAGGGATCTGGAGCAGGCTAAGCAACATTAAGCAGTGACAGGAGTGCATTGAAAACATAGTGGAGCAGCAGCTACAACACCTGTAGGCCATTAGGAATGGTGTGCAGGGGTCATACCAATGGATAGCCAGGATGAAAGACAACCAGTGCCACCACTTTACAGTAGGGACAACATCCAATAAAGTGGTGGGCCGGGGGTAAGATAGCTGGCACTGAGACCATGCAGAGAGTACAGGAGCATATCCGTGGTCAGAAGTCACATGGTTCCACTTCCGTCACCCCATAGACTGGTCACTGGCAGGGAGCACCTTTCATCAGTCCAATGTTCCTCTGCATGTACACATGCTGAACAATCTGGTATGTGGAAAAGTTCACATAAATACATTTGCAGTTCATTTAAGGGTGGATAGAAGGGAAGAGTGTTAGGAATGAGGGTGGACAGAGGTCAAGGGTGTTGGGGAGAAGCTGGGAGGAACGGCCTTGGTGTTTTGGATGAGCATAGAGGGACGGTGAGGATGTTGGGGATGAGGTCATAGGTAGGGCAATTATTTAGTATAGACTGGGGAACAAACACACATATGAAGATGAAATGAGGAACGCAAAGTCATTTTGTGTGTGCATGACAGATTTATTTTGTGACTATATACAATGTAATGTATGTGTCCTCCAATGTCCTAAAAATAAATCCTCAATCAGTTCTTGCCACACAATACATCTGTCCCTGCCTACCAAACTATCGCTGCATGGCAGCAAGTAAACCGTACCATGTGTGCCCTCATTCTCTACTGGGGGTTTCATGTTGGCATCTGGGGGCCTGGGAAAATGACTCCCGATGCACATATGTAACAGGAAGGAAAATACCACAATTAATATCCCCTCCCTGTTTGGCCTGTACTTAGGCCATATACCTGCCTGAGGAAGATCGGCACTATCCCTTCAGAAGACCAAAAAAAACATTCAAAACAAAGCCTGCTCATAATGTGTTCCTCATTATATGCCACTTCCTGTTGTGTCTGAGGGTTCCAGAGAGGGGTCTCCAGTCATGGGAACTGGTGCTATCAGGAGTCACAGGTAAAGGCAAACTGGATAGGTGCTAGTATTGGAACAATAAGCAAGTTTACCCAATAGTCCTATTCTACATACAAAAATAAATCCTATTTGTTATTCAAGTGTCACCCTTCACTGTTCCCACATCAAGTGGAACATTCCAAAAGATTATCACAAATGTTTATTAATCATCAATTACCATATTTTTAAAAACACAATCATAAAAATGATCACAGTACATAAAACACATACAAAGTGCTAAAACAACACCAACACAAGTAGAATCAGCATAAGTGAGTCGTAGTACAATACTTTTTCAAAGGATCAAACATGTGTAACCAATTTACACTATGATTCCGTTGCCTTCCTACTTTCGGCTTATTCCCTATTAATATATATATAAAACCCGACTTGTACAAGTTTCTGTCCTTTTTGAACACCAATGTAGGACATTCTTCAGGGGAGTGTGTGTTGTGTCGAATTTTAAAATCTTCCTAAATTGGGGAGAGTACCCTGTTGGTAAAAAGGGACACCCTATTAGTGTTGAGTTTTCAGTCTTGGTTTCTATTTCCATATAATCAAGCCCTTATCCCTAAAGGGGCTAAAACAGTATGTTCATTATTACATACGTACATTTCCTTGTATTAACTCCTGGACCTTTACTGATTCTTGCTGCGGATTTCCAAATTTCTATTGAAATTCTCGCTCTTCCTCCTTTTGATTCTGATCTAGTGCACAATGGATGCACATTACCATAGGTTATCATACGTAATGCACTATATTCTTTTCTTTGTATATGTAAAAAAAGGGATGGAGCTTACCCAAAAACGAATATTCCCATCCACTTTTTACTACCAAATATTCTCTGTTTTCTGATTGGTGAATATCACCCTGTAAAATAGAGTACTATCTCAGTTTTTCATATTGGTTTTTCATATTACTTTTTTCAACCTTACTTTCAAATGCATAATAGATTGTTGGACATTATAAGGAAGGACTTACTTTTGTCATTAGGTGATAAATTCCACCTCACTTTGGACTTTGTTTCATCCAAAAATATTGGCCTCAAAATCTTTTCCTTTTTCAATTTCGTTTCTATAGAACAAAGCCAAATTAAAGGCTGTATTATAGATATTAGCTCCCTTATAATATATATTATTACCCAAACTCATATAAGTGCGGCAGAAACGGTGAAAAACCCACGTGTCTCATGATGCAACGCCATGACGTCATCGCGTCGACGCAAACGTTTACGCAATGACGTCACCGCGCCAGCGCCAATGCAAAACATAGCGTCCACAGCCCCTGATGTTTGAGGGACTTGTAGGAAGGAATAGACATGGAATCCCATGTCAGACAAAGTCCTACCACAACGGAATTGCCCTTGCGAGGTGTGTTAGGGCTTTGATGGACAAAAAGATATGTTAAAAAATTGAATAATGAAAGCCCTTAATTATCAAACTAGGCCGGGCCATGAAGTGGGAAACATAGTTGGAATGAAACACTCCTTTTATTCTACAATACATTGAGTGTTTATGTGTATAACCTAGAAAGACCCAAAGGAAGCACGTGGTCTAAATTGACTACATTTTACAAAAAATATATATACAACAAAGGGGCAGATGCACTAACTCTCTAGGTAATGAGATATATGGGAGGTTATATTCTGATTGTTTATAGTTGGGCATTATGCCATTCCACTCCCTCATTTAGCCCTCTAATATGGCTTTTTGACAAAAAGATAAGTTTCTGTTCCAAATGCAACAATTTCTTATTGATCACCAACTGTGATTTCCCCTTGATTTGTTTCAAAATACACCATTCAAAGTCATTACATGTGTGTTTCATTTCTAAAAATGTTTGACCATCGGTGCTTGCTCCACCTTATTCTTGATGCAGCTCCTGTGTTTGATCATTCTTGTTCTACATTTCCTATTTGTTTTACCAATGTACATGCGTTTACAAGGACATGTTATCAAATAAATCACATTGTTGGTGTTACAATTTGTGTGTTCACTAATGTTTCACATCTTTCCATACCCAAGTCTACATCAGTTGTCTTTTTTGTTTGGGTACACATGGTACAATTTCCACATGGATAGTGACCTGTCACAGCCGGTAAACCCCATAAATTAGTCTGTTGTAGGGGTTTCTGCTTGACACTCACATCATTTCTCATGACAAGGTTTCGTACAGTGGTGCAATTTCTGTTGATAATACCCTTAATTTTGTATGACAAGTTGCTGAATGTATTCACAAATACTATGGGTGTTTCGTTGGTACTTCTCTCTCTCTGTATTTGTTGATCAAGTAGAGATTCCCTATTATTATTAAAAACCCTCTTAGCTGCGTTCTTAACCATAGGGGCGGGATACCCACGATTTACCAGTTTGTCAATCAAATTGTTTGCTCCGTTCTCATACGATTCGTTTGTACTACTGTTCTTTTTTAATCGTAAACATTGACCGAAAGGGAGATTGTTCTTTACATGTTGAGCATGGTGGCTCTGAAAATGTAACAAAGCATTTTTATCTGTGGCTTTTGTATAAGGTCGTAAAAATAATAGACCATTATGATTATATACACAAATGTCCAGATAGTTGATTTCCTTATTGCTACTATTACAAGTAAATTTAAGGTATTGATTTTGTTGATTAAGCCACTGTATGAAGTTGCAAGACTCTTCTTCATTCCCTTTCCATATAACAAACACATCGTCTATGTAACAAAGCCAACAAAGAATGTTGTTCTGGAAAGGATTACGATTATTTTAAATAACGGTTTCCTCAAACATATTTACAAACAAGTTGGCTACATTGGGAGCCATCACTGACCCCATTGCTGTCCCCTCAATCTGCTTGTAAAACTGCCCCATAAATTGAAAAATGTTTTCTGTCAGTGCCATTTCTGTGCACCATTTGATGAAAGAATTGGGAACTGGATTTTCATCATCTCTTCTCAATAGGGTCTCCTCCACCACTTCCAGGGTCGCCAATTGTGGTATATTAGTATATAATGCTTGGTTATCTAAACATAGCAGTAAATTCACACTGGGATTAAATGCATTTCCCTCTATTCTATTGATTGCATCGGTAGTGTCCTTTATATAACTCTTCATAGTTGGAATGAAAGGTCTTAAATAAAAGTCCACAAACTTGGATAGAGGTTCCAATAGTGAGTTTACACCTGAAACAATGGGTCTACCCGGGGGGGGGGGTTCTCTAAGCTTTTGTGAATTTTGGGGAGTATGTAAAAGATGGGAACTCTACCATTCTCTCTAATCAAGAAATCCCCCTCTTGTTTGCTAATCAAGTGTTCTTCCACAGCTCTCTGAACCTTATCTTTGATCACAATCAACAAATCATTACTCGGGTCTCTGTCTATTTTTAGATAGTGATCATCATCTGCCAATAGATTATTATATTCTTTGATGTAATCGATCCTGTTTAGTATTACAATCGCACTGCCTTTGTCAGCTTGACGGATGATGATCTTATCATTAGACCCCACATTTTTTAAAATATTGTGTTCCATTTTGCTCAAATTGGAATGGTTAGGTATCCCTCCGGCTTCCAATTTGGTAATCTCTTCTAACACGTTCCTTTCAAAGACCTTTGATTCTGCTGAGTGTGAATTGGGAGAGGCACAAAATACAGAGTGATTTCTCAGCCCATGCAATTGTCACCTTTATCAAAAATGCTCTCCATGAAAAATTCTCTTAAATGTAATTTCCGCATGAACTGATTGAATTCAATCCTGAACTCAAATGGATTATGAAATTTCGTTAGTATGAAATTCAGTCCCTTATTTAGAACTTCCTCTCCTTTTTTTGTAATCTGGACATTGGAAAGATTCACTACCAGCCCCTGTGGCTGTGTGTTTGCATCCGTTCGGATTCCCACTGTCTCTGATCTCCTTCTCTTCCTAAAAAAGATTGTCTTTGGTTATTGCCTCTCTGACCATTATTTCTTGTACCTCTACCTCGAAAGGGACGGGTATCTCCCCTATTGCTCGAATTTTCACAGGCTTCTTCATGTTCAGAATATCCCCCATCACTCGAGCTGTAGGAGGTATTCCGGAAACGTACTCTCCGGTTCTGTTTGGTATTAGGTCTAGGTTCTACAAACTTATAGTCCTTATTTGTATAACGGAATGCCTTTTCATGAGAGAAATCCTGTATATCTTTCTTCATTCTCTTCACTCGTTCAGAGATAGTTTCATTTTTTGACTCTTGCATCTCTTTTAAATGTTTGTCTAGGCCTTTCTTAAAGGCTTTGACATCCAATTTACTTTTAATTTTTTTCTTCTAGATTTTTTAGATCGATCTCAATCTTTTTAGCTGTTTCTTGAGCTGTCTCAATAATCAAAATCAACCAGTCACGGCCACATTTATTGGAGATGTAACTCCATTTCAATTTAAATTCTGGATTGTCAAGGAATAGTCTGGGTTCATTTCTCACAGTAAGGCCTTGAGGTAAAGCTTGGTTTTTAACATACTGTAACATGATAATGGCATGAGCTCTGTGCGGATGAGTCTCTTCCTCATCTGTACTAATTCATCCCATTGATCATCTTTGTTGAAAGCTTCAAGATCTTTATTAAGGCCCACTATAGGTAAAGATTCTATTAGTTTCCGGACATATTCATCATCGTAGGCTAAACACTTCTCGAATCCCAATTTGGGGCCCGAAAGTTCACCTAATCGTGCACTAGATAGACTACAAAAGGATAGGAAGAATCGTGTTACTTATCACGACCGCCACGGAGACCCTATCGGTCACTAACAACACTGTTCTCAAAAGAACAGTTCTGAAACACAGATGGGGATAAACAGATTTCTTACTCTGTGAACATATCTATTCTATATACAAAAAGAAATCCTATTTGTTAATCAAGTGTCACCCTTCACTGTTCCCACATCAAATGGAACATTCCAAAAGATTATCACACATTTTATTAATCATCAATTACCATATTTTTAAAAACACAAACATAAAAATGATCACAGTACATAAAACACATACAAAGTGCTAAAAAAACACCAACACAAGTAGAATCACCATAAGTGAGTCGTAGTACAATACTTCTCCAAAGGATCAAACATGGGTAACCAATTTACACTCTGATTCGGTTGCCTTCCGACTTTCAGCTTATTCCCTATTAATATATCTAAAACCCAACTTGTACAAGTTTCTGTTCTTTTTGAACACCAATGTAGGACATTCTTCAGGGGAGTGTGTCTTGTGTCGAACTTTAAAATCTTCCTAAGTTGGGGAGAGCATCCAGTTGGAAAAAAGGCACACCCTATTAGTGTTGAGTTTTCAATCTTAGTTTATATTTCCATATAATCAAGCCCTTATCCCTAAAAGGGCTAAAACAGTATGTTCATTATTACATACCTCCATTTCCTTGTATTAACTCTTGGACCTTTACTGATTCTTGCTGCGGATTTCCAAATTTCTATTGAAATTCTCGCTCTTCCTCCTTTTGATTCTGATCTAGTGTACATTGGATGCACATTACCATAGGTTATCATACGTAATGCACTATATTCTTTTCTTTGTGTATGTGAAAAAAGGGATAAAGCTTACCCAAAAACGAATATTCCCATCCACTTCTTACTACCATATACTCTCTGTTTTCTGATTGGTGAATATCACTCTGTAAAATAGAGTACTATCTCAGTTTTTCATATTGGTTTTTCATATTAGTTTTTTCAACCTTACTTTCAAATGCATAATAGATTGTTGAACATTATAAGGAAGGACTTACTTTTGTCATTAGCTGATAAATTCCACCTCATGTTGGACTTTGTTTCATCCAAAAATATTGGCCTTGAATTCTTTTCCTTTTTCAATTTCGTTTCTATAGAACAAAGCCAAAATAAAGGCTGTATAATAGAAATTAGCTCCCTTAGATAACATATATTATCCCAAAATGACTAGTCTACATAGTCACTCCGCTACTTACTTGAAAAAAACCACATGTAGTTAGGGTTTGCCTCAAGGTATCCCATTTAACTCTGGATGCTTACAATGTCAGCTACCCAAAATCATATAAGTGCGGTGGAAACGGTGAAAAACCTGCTTGCCACATGATGCGACACCATGACGTCATCGCGCCAGCGCCAATGAGAAACATAGCGTCCACAGCCCCTGATGTATCTGGGACTTGTAGGAAGGAATAGACATGGAATCCCATGTCAGACAAAGTCCTACCGCAAGGGAATTGCTCTTGCGAGGCATGTTAGGGCCTTGATGGACAAAAAGATATGTTAAAAAATTGAATAATGAAAGCCCTTAATTATCAAACTAGGCTGGGCCACGAAGTGGGATACATAGTTGGAATGCAACACTCCTTATATTCTACAATACATTGAGTGTTTATGTGTATAACCTAGAAAGACCCAAAGGAAGCATGTGGTCTAAATTGACAAAATTTTTCAAAAAATATAGATACAACAAAGGGGCAGATGCACTAACTCTCTAGGTAATGAGATATATGGGAGGTTGTATTCTGATTGTTTATAGTTGGGCATTATGCCATTCCACTCCCTCATTTAGCCCTCTAATATGGCTTTTTGACAAAAAGATAAGTTTCTGTTCCAAATGCAACAATTTCTTATTGATCACCAACTGTGATTTCCCCTTGATATGTTTCAAAATACACCATTCAAAGTCATTACATGTGTGTTTCATTTCTAAAAAAATGTTTGACCATCGGTGCTTGCTCCACCTTATTCTTGATGCAGCTCCTGTGTTTGATCATTCTTGTTCTACATTTCCTATTTGTTTTACCAATGTACATGAATTTACAAGGACATTTTATCAAATAAATGACATTGTTGGTGTTACAATTTGTGTGTTCACTAATGTTCCACAATCTTTCCATACCCAAGTCTACATCAGTTGTCTTTTTTGTTTGGGTACACATGGTACAATTTCCACATGGATAGTGACCTGTCACAGGCGGTAAACCCCATAAATTTGTCTGTTGTAGGGGTTTCTTCTTGACACTCACATCATTTCTCATGACAAGGTTTCGTACAGTGGTGCTTTTTTTAAAAGCCACAATAGGTCTACCTGCTTCCTTTGTCATGATTTTATTCCAATTTCTGGTGATAATACCCTTAATTTTGTGTGACAATTTGCTGAATGTAGTCACAAATACTATGGGTGTTTCTTTGGTACTTCTCTCTCTCTGTATTTGTTGATCAAGTAGAGATTCCCTATTATTATTAAATGCCCTCTTAGCTGGTTTCTTAACCATAGGGGCGGGATACCTACGATTTACCAGTTCGTCAATCAAATTGTTTGCTCCGTTCTCATACGATTCGTTTTTACTACTGTTTTTTTAAATGGTAAACATTTACCGAAAGGGAGATTGTTCTTTACATGTTGAGCATGGTGGCTCTTAAAATGTAACAAAGCATTTTTATCTGTGGCTTTTGTATAAGGTTGTACCAATAATAGACCATTATTATGATATACACAAACGTCCAGATAGTTGATTTCCTTATTTCTACTATTACAAGGAAATTTAAGGTATCGATGTTGTTGATTGAGCCACTATATGAAGTTGCAAGACTCTTCTTGATTCCATTCCCATATAACAAACACATTGTCTATGTAACGAAGCCAACACAGAATGTTGTTCTGGAAAGGATTACGATCATTGTAAATAACGGTTTCCTCAAAAATATTTACATACAAGTTGGCTACATTGGGAGCCATCGCTCACCCCATTGCTGTCCCCTCAATCTGCTTGTAAAACTGCCCCATAAATTGAAAAAAGTTTTCTGTCAGTGCCATTTCTGTGCACCATTTGATGAAAGAGTTGGGAACTGGATTTTCATCATCTCTTCTCAATAGGGTCTCCTCCACCACTTCCAGGGTCGCCAATTGTGGTATATTAGTATATAATGCTTGGATATCTAACCATAGCAGTAAATTCACACTGGGATTAAATGCATTTCCCTCTATTCTATTGATGGCATCAGTAGTGTCCTTTATATAACTCTTCATATTTGGAATGAAAGGTCTTAAATAAACGTCCACAAACTTGGATAGAGGTTCCAATAGTGAGTTTACACCTGAAACAATGGTTTGGGGAGTATGTAAAACATTGGAACTCTACCATTCTCTCTAATCAAGAAATCCCCCTCTTGTTTGCTAATCAAGTGTTATTTTTTAGATATATTAATAGGGAATAAGCTGAAAGTAGGAAGGCAACAGAATCAGGGTGTAAATTGATTACACATGTTTGATCCTTTGAAGAAGTATTGTACTACGACTCACTTATGGTGATTCTACTTGTGTTGGTGTTTTTTTAGCACTTTTGATGTGTTTTATGTACTGTGATCATTTTTATGATTGTGTTTTTAAAAATATGGTAATTGATGATTAATAAAATTTGTGATAATCTTTTGGAATGTTCCACTTGATGTGGGAACAGTGAAGGGTGACACTTGAATAACAAATAGGATTTCTTTTTGTATATAGAATAGATATGTTCACAGAGTAAGAAATCTGTTTATCCCTATCTGTGTTTCAGAACCGTTTTTTTGAGAACAGTGTACCCAGTAATCCTAAAATGATTGTCAGAATTTCAGATAATTTCCATATTGGCAACATGGATTTTTCCACTATTGGTCTTTTTGTCCCGGAATTATATCATGCCTAATGATACTAGTGAGAAAACGCTTAATGTCACTATGAGAATCTCTGATTTCCAACATCACTGCCCCACCCGAGGGAACAAATTGTAAGCAAATTTCTAATGGGCATGCAATCTGTGGATCTTTGTTACTGAACACTCTTACCAGCTAGCAGATAATCCTGTTTACTTTGTATGATATGATATGATATGGTATTTATAACGCGCCTATACACAAGTGTTTCAAGGTGCGACAAGGCAAGGGAGGGGGAACAGAGGGAAGACAGACAACGATCCTACTAGGCCAGTTGTCATTCAGATCGCGCATGTGCATGGGAAGGGGAGGGAGGGGAGTGCGGGGGAAAGGAGGAGAGGACAGTGCATTACATGGAATAAGAAAATAATAAAGAATAAGTAAAAGTACCGCAAGCAGGTGTCAAGTGCAAGGGTAAGTGCAGGCATCAGGTGTCAAGTGCTAGTAGTGGGACTGTAGGGATACAGAAAAGAGGCCCCAAGTGTGGGGGTTGCCAGGAAGGCAGTGCAGGAGTGCGACTGGTGGGGTAGGAGACCTGGGCCCGAGAACAGAGGGTGGCCAGGTAATCAGTGCGTTTCAGTGTCAGGCAGAAAGTCAGCAAGGGAGAGGAGGAGAAAAAGCAGAAGCAAAGAGAAAGGTTTTGAGGTGCTTCCAGAACCGAAGATGATTCTCCTTAAGTTGCAGGGGGCAGGGAGGCTGTTCCAGAGGGAAGCCCCTGCAGAAGAAAGAGATCTACCACCAACTCGTTGCTTGGAGAAGCAAATGACCCTGAGGGAGTTTAAGGCAGATGAGCGAAGATCTCGAGAAGGAAGGTATTTAGGAAGAGAGAGTTGAAGGTATTGAGGCGCCAGGCCCCAGAAGGACTTGTGGACAATGCCGGGGGTTTTGAATTTAATGCCCATGGCCACTGTGAGCCAGTGCAGAGATTTCAGTCCTGGAGAGATACGGTTCCTGGGTTTGAGGCCAAGGACAAGTCTGGCAGTCCTGTTCTGGATATGTTGCATAGGGTGGAGATTAGAAGCAGGCAGATTTAGAAAGAGGCTGTTCCAATAGTCCAGCCTAGAGAGAACCAGAGCGCTGGAGACAGTGAGCATCTAGGGGAAGGAGAGGAAAGGAGGAAAACATCTGATGAGGTGCAGCTGGTAGTGTGAGTTCTTAGAGACATCAGAGATGTGAGGAGAGAAGGACCGTGTAGAGTTCAAGATGACCCCAAGGGTTTTAGCCTTGCAGGTGGGAGCAGGAAGAGGGCCAAGAGAGGCGGCCAGAGAGCTACAGGAAAGGAGGGAGAGGGTGTGCCAATGAGGAGAATCTCAGTCTTACTGGCATTGAGGCAGAGGTCATTGGCGCACACCACTCCTGATTAGCAGACAGACAGTCAGAAATGAGGGAAGTAGAGGAGGAGACCAAAGGTAGCCTAAAGATGAGCTGGGTGTCATCCGCATAGCACTGAAAGTTGGGGCAGAGAGCGGCGATGCGGCAGGCCAGGAGTGCCAGGAATTGGTTGAACACCCAGGGAGAGAGGTTAGACCACTGGGGGACACCACAGGTACAGAAAAAGATAGCGGAGAGGAAGGAACCAAGTTGGACCTGGGAGGGTCGGTCAGAGAGGAAAAAAGTCAGCTATTCCAGAGCCTGACCAGTGATACCCAGGTTATCACAGAGATGGTTGATCAGGATGGCATGGTTGACAGTGTTGAAGGCAGAATAGAGATCAAGCAGGATGAGGACGCAACGGATGTTAGAGTCAAGGATGGAGAGCAGGTCTTCACAGATGTTCAGGAGAGCAGTTTCCATGCTTCTGGCAGGTCTGAAGCCAGACTGATGGTCATGAAGACAACCAACAGAATCAGTGTGGAGATTAAACTGGGAGATGGCCAGTTTCTCCAGGAGCTTGCCCAGGAAAGGAATGATGGAGATTGGGCGATAGTTAGCCGGGTAGGAGGGGTCGGCCGAGGGTTTCTTAAAAAGGGGGTGCACAAGGGAGTGCTTCAGGGGGGATGGGAAGACTCCAGTGGTGAAGGAGGGATTGCAGAAATCACCCAGGGCAGGAGTTAGAGAGTCGATGTGGTCCTTGATAGTTTTGGAGAAACAGGGTTGAACCTGTTTCGATGAGACTTTCATAGATCAGACTTTTCTAGTAACCGTGTCTGCGGAGAACAGAGGAAAGGCAGAGAAGGAGGGAGGAGAGGTGGCTGCAGAAAGGCTAGAGGAAGAGCAGGGAGTAGGGGGAGGGAGGGGATAGGAGGAGAGAGAGGACAGGATGTCCTGAGTTTTAGAGATGACGTGAGAAGCCAGTGCCGTACAGAGGGCCTCGGAGGGGACAGGAGAGGTAGAGACTGTGGCAGGATTGGCCAGTTCCTTGCAGATTTTAAAGAATTCAGCCAAGTTCTTAGATGTCGCAGAGACGCTGGCTTGGATATGCGCTCTCTTCTTGATTAGGATAGAAAACCGGTATTGCCTTTGCAGCAGGCGGCAGGCCAGTTTGTCAGAGGATGTACATGAAGCACGCCATTACCTCTCGGCCACCGAGACGAGACGAGGTCAGAGTCATACCAGGAGTTGCACTTGGCTTTGGCTTCAGGTGCATTCTCATGACAGGGGCAAGGATATCAAGAGCATCAGATATAGCAGAGTGGAGCGTGGAGAGGGCTGTGTCAGGGTCAGAGTCAGCCAAAGAGGAATGAGGGGTGAGAAGGTCACAGCGAAAGCCTCAGCTGACATGCACTTCATGGGTCGGATGACCGAGAAGGTGGGTGGCAGTGATGGAAATGGCTTGGCCTGAGGGGTAAGGAGGGTGAGGTGGGAGGAGAGGAGAAAGTGATCACTCCAAGAGAGAGGAGTGGTGTGAGGGACAGAGGGAGGAAGGTCTGCGGAGATCAGAGCATCAATGGTGTGCCTTGCAGAATGAGTCGGGCCAGAGGGGAGAATAGTGAGTGAGAGAGAGTTGCAGAGCTCACAAAAGAATCCAAAGGGAGGACAGGAGGCATCCAGGTGGATGCTGAAGTCTCCAAAAAGGAGGAGTTGAGTAGTAGAGGCCAGGAGTTAGGCAGAGAGGTCCGCCCACTCAGAGAGGAAGGATGACATGCGACCAGGTGGGCGATAGATAGTAGCCACAGTAAGAGAATGGCTAGGGGAGAGAGAGAGCCTGCAGATGAGGCATTCAAAAGAGGACTAGGCCTGCGTAAGAGTGACAGAAGCAGGAATCCATTCAGGGAAGATCAGGGCTACACCCCCACCAGAGCAGTTGGCCCTGGGCATGGAGAGGATCTTGTAGCCGTCAGGTATGAACGTATCAAAGCTCGGGACAGAGCTGGCCGTGAACCATGTCTTGGTGAGACCGAGGACATCAAGGTCAAGTTCTTCCAGAAGGCGCAGATATCAGATTATTGTTTGACAGCAGAGCGTGAGTTTAGAGTGGCGGTATATAGAAGGTTTCCATCCTTGAAGGACTTCCGTGGAGGAGTACAGATCAGAGGTGCACCCTGCGGAGGTGTAGAAGGAGCCTGAGAGGGGTCAGAGAGGGAAGGGAAGGCAAGGTAGCCAGGGAGGAGGCAGAAGGGGGAAGGGAGGTGATCAAGGAAAGGCGAGAGGGGACAGCAGGAGAAGAAAGGAAGTTGATGAGGTGCGGGAAACATCTATCAAAGAGGAGAAGGTTGGCCTGAGGGCCTTGGTCCAGGACTGTCCCATTAGAGTAAACACTAATGATGACCTTAGAGGAATGGAAGGATACCAGCAGGGCGTCCCAGCGGGTTCCAAAATTAATGGGAGAGGAGGAGAAATGGGAGGTTACAGAGACCATATGAACGGTCCATAGGTCTGGCGAAGGCACGACAAACAGGATGTCAGTGAGAGTTTCCTTGGAGGAGGCACTGATGTAGGTCTCGGCGATGGGGAGGCCAGGGTTGGAGACCAGGATGTCCTTTTTAAACTTCTTCCTACCAGATTTAGTGACGAGAGCAGGACAGTCAATAGAGACGCAGTTATAAAAGATAGGAGAGACAGAGAGCACCATAGTGTAGGTGGGAGAGAAGGGGGGATGGAGGGAGGAGGGGAAGACACTAGCAAAGGTCACTAGAGTAGGCAGACAAGACAGCAGGATGCAAGCAAGTTGCACAATAACACAGTTGACAACAGTACGATAAGAGTTTTCAAAATGCACCGGTTAGAGCACACGTAAAGTTTGAGAATCCTAAATAGGGGATATATGGCCCGGTTTTTCACAATGCAATTATTTTATATACTGATACAGTGCATATTAAAACAAGACGGGGAAAAAACACCTAAGTTTGACAATCCTAAATAGGAGAGAAAAGGCCTGTTTTTTCATAACAAGGGGAAAATAACACAACCGAGAAGGGTCTGATGGTGGCAGGAAGCTTGTGGGACTAACCTGAAAGACTGACTGGTAACTGGCGTACCCTGCGGATGCCTGAAGACACTTATAGGGAGCCGCCAAGTAGGAGACACCCTTTGCCTAGGGACCCTTAGCCTTGGGGCTGCCGGGCAGGGGGGCTGCCCAGGGAGGGCCTGTAAATAGGACGGGAGAGCCATTCCGGGAGGGGGACAAGAAGGGAGGTGGTCGGAACAACGCTGTGGAAGAACAATGAAGGACAAAGAACAGGGGACATGCCAGTCATGATGTTTGGCATTCATGGCATAGCTGCCTGTCAGTAGTGCACTGTCATCTTTCACATCAGATCTGTGCCTTGCCCTACCTATGTGGTTTACCTATGTACTGTGGTTCCTGTAGTTAAATGTGAAATTATGCATTTCTGGCATGCCCTGATGTTGCCATGCAGGGCCGTGTAAGGTTCTGTAGGAGTTTATATGCATTGTTAGTGGGCAGGTCCTTTATGCACAGCACAATGGCTGGGCATGCATTACAGTGCCATTACTTACATGCATCCCTTTCTAGTCATCTCACCTGTTCACTTGTGTTCCATGTATGAGTTGTTTGATGATGTTTCTACTTACCCAGGATCCAGGTCTGTTGCACTCTGTAGTTTTTCATTTATGCAGGCAGTGGACTGTTACGCAGGACCATGGCATCATGGGTTTAAGTTTAACCTGGGATAAGAGTACTGCAATAGGTCACGGTCAGGTCTACATCACAGGTCACATGTACATTTAGGGCATGCAGTTGTTTCCTGTTCCAGCACAACTCTTCTTAGCCTTGGGGGCCAACAATGTTGCATGCATACAGCCCAGAGCTGCAATAACTTTAGGGAAATGGGCAGCTTCATAGAATCATCCCTTAGTCGCATTTACCTTTACATGGGTGGTGGGCAGGGAGATATGCTAAGGTGCATGGGTGCATGAGTGCATCCAGCACCTGATCAAGCACTTCTGAAAATTTGGACTGTGACTTGTCATGCAGCACACCCACAGTGTGCTGGTAACTGCCTGGTTCAAATCATGCAGCTCAGAGACAAGCTTCAGCAGTGTTGCAATAGTTGTTTTTAAGCTAATCCTGTTTTTCAAATCTTTCTGTTTTACGGTGAGTAGGACAGCTATTATATCACTGTAAGGTGTTACAGTCATGTTGTCTGTGTATCAGCTAGTGCCCAGGGGATAGCCTGACCTGAGGAATGGGTGCACTCCTTAAATTCCTTCTACTCCACCTTTGTGCCCGTTATGTACTTTGACACTGCTCCTGCCCATGCCTCTGCAGCTCACTGTACATCAAGGGCTTCTGGAGGTCAAAATGTAATACTGCTATGGACAGCATGGTATTTGGAAGTGTGTTTGGTGAAGGTGTAGGCCTTAAATTCCCTTCCAAGGACAATTTGGGGCACCTGTGGTCTCATTTCCACCAACTGGATGCATTTAGTTTTGCCTATATAAGAAACCATGGTGGCAACAGTAAAGACAGACACAAATGATCACAGTTCAAGGGTGTTTATTAAACTTTACAATGAGTGAGCAAAACGTGCAATCTTAACCTAAATCTAAGATGGGAGCAAGCTACAACTATCAAATAATAATAAGGAAGTTCTAGTGGAGTCTTGTGAAAGAGAAAAGGGCCTATACTTAAATAAAATATTGCCAATTCTTAAACTAAGTTACAAAATAGTGTGAGATAATGTTCTTAAGAAATGAAAGAAGTGTTCACCAAATGATAAGTCAGGATGGTATGGCTAGGGTCTCCCTTCCCCATGTTTTTCGCATGGGACTAGGCAGCACCTCTGAGAACAGCACACTCCTGGACCTTGCCAGCACAAGTGTTAAAGACTCCAATCAAGCAGTCCCACTAAGTCAGTGCCTTGTCTGGGATGGCTCAAGGGAAGCCCTTATTTATATATTTTTATGTCCAGTTTGTGTACTCTGGATGACAACCCTTATATAACACCACTCTCTTAGAATACCCCTGACCCCACTGAGCCAAGAAGTAAGTTTGTCTTGCAAATTTAAAAGGTTTATTTGAGAATTAAACAATAAATATATATATATATATATATATATATATATATATATATATATATATATATATATATATATATATTGCACTTTTATAATAAATTAATAATTGATATCACACTTAGACATATGACAGTGAGTGATAAACAATGGATGATGTGATACTAGCACACTGGGTAATTACTTAGGAGTAGTATAGAGGATAAGGTAGCTGAGAATGCTTTATATGGTACAAGGAAATGCAAGGTAGAAAAGAAGAAACACAGGAATAAACTTGATATGATTTCAGCAAAACATAATATAATCACTTTTCCCCTTTTGGCAATTCACCCCCTCTATGCAATGTAAGGAGGTGGAAGTGCCACACACAGTCTTCAGGAATACAATCACAGTACAATCCCAATTCAGTTCTCCCCTAGCAAGCTTAGATCAACAGGGATGATTTTAAACACAGGCAAAGTACTTTAAAGGTGGTTTGCAAAGAAGGGAAAAATATGCTAAACATTATTTTAATTCCCTCTAGAGGTTCAGGGTGAGTGATAGCTAGTTTAAATTAGTTCAGGATCACTTTAGCAATGCTTTATGAATGATTGTCAGGTTGCAAACGAATTTCAGCAAAGGAAAGCAAGGACAAATATTTTTACACGTGGCTGAAATGAAGCAAAATGTCAAATCACAGCAATTTAGTTGCAGGCGTCGAGCGCAATTACGGAGGAAGTATAAGGACTAGCAAGTCGGTTTAGAGCTTGTTGAATCTCGCTTTTATCACAAACGGTTCAAGAGTTACAGACGATTTTGTGGAGGTAGATTTTCAGAAATGAAATTTTAAAGTTTCAGAATGACAGATGACAGTTTTGCAGCTTTGAATCAAAAGACGGGACACGATTTCTATGATGCAGTTCTCAATAGGTTAAAATAGTTTGAATTAGATTATTTTAAACTAAGAGATTGGTTTTGCACAGTCCTGGCTGAGTACTCACACTATATGTTGGACAGGAATGCGACTTCATCACGGATCGGGTCAGGATTGACTGCGGTTCTCTCGCCACGGACGGTCTTTATTACCGGTTCTCTGGTTACAGCGGTCTGGGTCAGCTCTGCTCTGCCAGTCTGGCACTCGGCACTTCACAAAGGTCTGGCCTCTGGCTCTGGGTACAGCTCTGCTTTCTGGGTGTTTCTGGCACAGGGTTTTAGGCCAGAATCAAACAGCTCAGCCCAGCTGTTTTACTCTGATGTGCCCCTTGGAAGTCTGGGGTAAATCAGTTTGCAAAAGATTTTGAGGCCTGCTGACAAATTCTGAAGTCTGAATTCAAAGTTCTGGTCTCTGTCTGGATTTAAGTGCTGGATCTGGTGTCTTCTGGCAAAACGCTCCGCAAGAAATCAGCTTGAAGTGGGAAATGAATGTCCCTACCTGTCCTGCACAGTCTCCTTTTATGTGTTTAGAAAGTGGGAGGGTCGGCTAATTCTGCATGCCCAATCCTCTCAAGATTTGATAGGTCAAAGTATTCTTTGGTCCCTGATTTGAGAAAGGATAGTGTATCAGAGTGATGTCAGCCATTTATGATCTACTGAAGAAACGCCCCTTTGCTTTTACCTTAGAAATCATTTTTCTTAACTACACATATTTCCCAGATACACAGTTGTTTGACATTACATGTACATATAACAGATTACTTAAGGTACAATCTGGCCCAACTCTGATCTTCCTGGGGGCTTGCATTAAATAATGACAACTTATTTTCGTTTTTAGTTGATTTACCAATATCGGACGTTTACCAAAAATGGCACACATGTACACCGCCTTTCTACCTATATTCCATTAATTTACTAGGTCTCTAGCATAAACACAGTGTCTGTAGTATTAATAATTAGCGGGGTTTTGGCTCAGAACATCACAGAGCGACCAGCCTAGTTTTGAACTGGGAGTGAATGTGTCAATTTAAAGATCCCATAGTTGTACATTTCTGTCATCTGGTTACAATTAGTTATCAGTGTTTATATAAAACATATATTTGCCTTCAATTCAATTCACAAAAAGTGTCTGGCCCGCCCCTAGGAACTGGGTGAGTCAGGGATCACATGCCTCTTCTTCCAGGCAGAGCTCTGTTTACAGTCCACACCCAAATTAACATACCCCATTCAATTGCAAGAGTCTATTGTGTCGGCTGAGGTCTGCAGGCCAGGGGGCCACTCTGCATTTGGTTAGCATGTCCATGTGATCTCCTGGCTTCTTGTGTGTAGTTCTGAGGTGAGAAGGTTTCCCAGTCTCTTGCAATGTTAATTGAATCAGCATGTCTTCAGGGAACAGCAGGTGTTTAAATTCTTAATTAACCAAAAAGGCTTTGAAGTTTCCAGCTGTCTCAGGAGGCTGGCAACTCCTGAAGTACAGTTCTACTGTCAGAGTTTAGACCGCTAGCACCAGCTTGTGTCCAAAGCTGGTACTGCAGCCATTTTTTTAGGAGTTGAATTTGACAGGAGGATTTTGCTTGACAGCTCTAATCCTTGCTGCCATTGTTTTGATGGGCATCCTTACAGTAGAGTGGTGATGTGGAACCCCCCTCAAGAAGGTTGAATCTTTAGAGTGGTCTTGTGCCCATGATTTTAGCAACTTGTTGACATCAATAAAAACAGATTTTGAACAAATTGAAATGGACATTTTGAGCTTGCACTTCAGAGAAACAGCAGTGATTTCAAGGCACTTTTGATCTAACAGGCACTGCCATTTTTCCTTTGGCACCACCTTTCACCCCTGGCGCTTCCAGTCCATCACGCTTACACTGGTGGGTGGCAGGTTAGGCGACCATTTTGGTGTGCGCAAAACTGCACGGTTCTCCTGGTACTGGGATAGAATGATGGGCGGCGACAGCTCAATCCCCACATCTACCCAATCTATTGATTTAGTTTTGTTCTGGGATAGAATGATCGGTGGTGACAGCTCATCCCCACATCTACCCAGTCTAATAATTCAACATGGGTCAAAACCCTTGACACAAGGTTACAGTTCCTTTCAATGTTGCCAGGATCTTCTTGTGCCAAGTCTCTTTCCCGCAAAATCCCTTGCCTTAGAAAGCCTGCTGTAGCAAAAACAATAAACAAACAAAAGCTCCTTTGGTAATCTTTCACGTTGGGCGATTGTTCTTCGCTCTTGGATCCCCCTCAGCTGATCATTCTTGCAATATTAGCCTCCCTCTATCGGATTCAATACGGCCTTTCACTGAAAAACATATCATTCAACGGTCTCAATGTCCTTTTAAACAACTATCCATTGTGGACATCCCTCAGCCGGATTCACACTTGTTGTCACAATGTGCACAGGTATATCACTGTTTACCCTCAATTCGCATGCATCCGTCTGTCAAGTTCACATTTGCCAGTTTCACAGTTCAATCAGTTTTCTCCAATGTGTCAAAGACTTTCAAGCGTACGAGTGGCTTTGCTCGACCCTTGCAGGACCACTTTGACACTTCACAGTGGCCTCTCATAAGGCCTCTTGGTTCTAGTAGTTTCAGCAAAACAACACAACCCAAAAAGGCTTCAGTAAGAGTCCTTCGAAAGAGCTCCATGCAACACTTGACCAATCTGCTTCTCAACCTTTTACTAGGGTTTCTTTAAAGTTCAATTACAAAAGTTCCTTGTTCTACAAGGTTGCCCCCTGAAACTTTGGGCCCAGCAAAGTTTGGTTTTACTATCTGTCTTCTCTGACTCACCGGCTATGCTGAACTGTTGGAGTTTCTTGTGTTGGGAGTGAAGGACTGCACCATAGTGGCAACTGCTTTAGCTATCAGCACAGGATGGCCCATGTGCTGTTGACACCTGTCACACCACATACCAGCAGTACTTCTCGGTCTTATGATTCCCCTTTCTGAGGCTCTGCAGGTTTGAGTTGAAAAGGTTTCCTTGTCGTCCCTCCAGGTCTCTCTGCCAGGTCTCTCTGCCATTCTCCTCCATTTGAACTGCCGATCCAGAATATCTGCTTCCTCGTGCATTCAGCCTTGCTAAAAGTGTGCTTTTGTGCTATAACTTTTATCCCTGTGGGGAAGGAAAAGGGCCGCCAAGTGTGCGTAGTTATTGTCAATTGACTGACTCTGCCTGACCCTTGTGTTGGGACATGCCAGGTAAATGGCACTGGTGTTAGTCTGTTGTCTTTCACGGTATAAGGAAGTGTGTGTGTCTGAAAATGGGGGCTAGAACATTTGAATATCCTACGGGGTAGGACGGGGAAAAGATGTTATAGGAAAATGGGAGCTGCATCTCACCTGTTGGTGTCCCACTTCCACTCCCCAAGGACCCCGCTCCAGGTGATCCTCCTGCTCTGGTCCACCCCGAGGAACTGGATCCAATAGCGATGGCTGTGTCCTAGCCACCTGGATGACAGATCCCGGGGACTAGTGGGTGAGATACCTTCAGGTTTCTTACACTTCCAGGTGGAGGTGACAACACTCTTATTTTGGTAAAAATAGTGCCTTTTTAGTGATATTTTGGTGGTACTTGATCTTTGTAATTTTGCATCAGTGAAATTAGGATTTTTTGCCACTGCTAATTTCTCCAGTGGAATTAGACCCAGGGGAATTACCATGCGTTCTTGTCGATAATTCCCCAGGCGCTAATTGTTATTTGCACTGGGAGCATTAATGCCAGTTAATTTAATTTGGCAAAATGGTAGAAGTGGTGGCATTTCCATGTCTGCCACTGTAGGTCCTTAGCACCAAACTCATAATGGTACGCAGGACCTCATATCACGTTTGGCGGTGCAGAAAAAAAAGTGGCGGTAATTCTGTTTCTGCCAATTTTCCCACACTGCCAAATTATAATTTAAAAGATAATAAAGCTTTTACATTTATAAAGCTTGTTGCTGGAGGTAAATCTCCTAAATAAACATCCAAAAATCAGTAGAATGACGGAAAAAAGACAGTCTGCTGCAGTTTGTCAACAGAAGCAGAGGAGTTTGTGGGTTTGTGGAACATTGTAACTGGCACTTTAGCTTTTGAGGTGGAGACATATAATACGTCAGTGGCGCAAAGCACCAGCATGAAGGACGGCCAAAGGACAGTCTGCTGCAGTCTGCTGCAGATCCATGGCAGAAAGAACGGTGGTGTCTTCTAATTACCATTTACCCATTTACCCTCTGCGGTCTTGGCAGTGTCTTACTTCTTACTTTGGTGGGGGAGCGAGCAGCAACAGCAGCAGTCTGGGAAATACGGGAGTCTCTGCCCTGTGCCTTGTGAGTTAACTAACATTTATTGCTACTCATGCCACTCGTGCTGGTGTGTTCTGAACTGTACTGCGTATTGACTTTATTGACTGAGAAGCCTGTAAGTCACAGATGGCTACCACTATTGCGATAACTATGACTAAGGTAAGAAGTGGCCAGAGCTTTAATACTGGCTCTCCTGTTTCCACTTCGGTTTCCACAGCTGCTATTCAACTGGTGGATATTCCTACAGGCAATATAATGGGGAAGGTGGTAGCCCAACAGAATGTGAGGGGGAAAGAGTGTTACTATAATAGCGTTCATCCCCCACAACCCTCAGTCTGATATAACATCTGCCTGGAGACTGACAGATAGCGGATTTAGCAGATGGTGGGAATATTTTGTCTAATTATAAAGAAAACGGTGGAAACTTGTTATCCAGTGCTTCAAATCACAGAATTTCACTAGACCACTCTTATATGATGTGGAATCTCAGAACGAATCAGCAGCTTTCTCTGTTGGAAAGTGTGACGAGGGAATCTTTCTGGCACCAAGCAACATGTATACCTTAAATTAGCATTTTGAAGATGCTATGGTCCTGGATGAATCTTTTCTCCACCTCTGATGCCATATGGGAGATCTTGGAAATTCAGGGTACTCAAGATCACTGAGGGATATGCAAGATGGGGCTACCATAGTTACATGTACACAATGGGAGAAACTGAGTATACTGAATCAATCTTTGTGCCAGGGGACACAGTCAGAAGTCTTCTTTAAACCAAATTTAAAACCAGCTTCTATTTTTGAGTATCACACCCCAAAAAGCACTCTGGATTGATGTGACTCAAATATTCTCCCAAACATCCATTTTTTGGGTCCCGCCTCTATCTCCGCTCTCCATTTGGTTCTCCAGTCTATCTTACATTTGTCTGACAACATCAAAGACGAAGTACAGGACAGAGAAATTGACCTCAATAGGTAGAAATGTGAGTTTTCTGAAGGACAGTGTGTTTAACCTTAAAGAAGATCTTAGGGGCTTGGGTAGGCCTCTGAGGCATGCTACTGAAGAATGTGAGGAGCTTCGTGAGGAGCTTCCTTTGAATGATGGTCTGGTGGTATCTGTGAATGATCCTTCAGATATGCAGGCACCCTGCAGTCCCTCTGCCTTGTTGGAATGTTTAGCAGCTCTAAACGCTTCCCTTGTTCTTTCAGACTCCTTTGAAGCTCAGCCTGAGACAACGATGGCTGACCAGGACCTGGAGTTGTCCATGAATCAAGCTATCATCGAGAACGTAAGCCCACAGCAACAGTGGGAGACTTCCAGAGGGAGAAAAAAGAAGGCCTGCAAAGCCCATCAGTCCAAGAAGACAAAGAATTTACCAGCGGTGAACCACAATAGGAGTACAGTATTGAAGAATCTTTCTGGAAGTCTTATCGGATGTGGAAGAAATGATGGACATGACCCAGGGGTAGACTGTGCCCGGCCAGGGTTGTTGCCGGAGATCAAAGAAGACAAACCGGTCTCGGTCGGGGCCTGGGCAAAGCCAGGATGTGAATTCTGCCACATGGTCTCAAACAACATCTAAGAAATGCTCTCAGCATTACATTTCTGCATTTATAATTCCAGATAGACATACTGTGGTCGGATGACAACACCTTTCAAGTTAGAATGGGGAACTTGAAGCTCTATTGGATGGCATTTTCAGGCGATTTAGGTCTTCATAAAAAGCTCAATCTTTTTTCCATCTATGCGGCTGAAACAATGTATGAGTCAATGGTTCAATGTCAAAGGAGGTACTTCTTTCCAATAACTCAAGACCTGTTGGTTGTTTGGGATCAAAGACTTAAGGAAACCATAACTACACGCTACATGGGATGCAATCTAACAAACAGTAGCTCATTGGTGGAAACCGGGGTTTTGCTGAAGGTAAAGGTAAAACCGTTGATTTCACAACCAAAATGTATCAACAGTCTACTCTGCAAATTTGCTCTTTTGCGCTAATAAAATTTTATCTAGCCACGGTGGAGCCAAATGTTTTTTATGGACTGGACCTTTCACTACTGGATCTGGGAGATATCCTTGATTCTGTACAGAGCAGGGTCTGGAAGAATACTTTGAGCATGCAACAGGGGCATTGTTTGCTTGTTTGTTTGTTTATTTATTTATTTTCTAATGCACACCAAACCCTTAGGTAGCTGGGCGCTACAGATACATGGATATTTGAAGCTACTTAGGCTACTTTGTTATTAAACTCATTGAACTGATGAGAAATCCCTCCTTCTTTGAATTACTTGGAACACCTTTCACTATTGCACTGTTCAGCGCAGTGAGACTGAGAACTGCCTGTGTTCATTTATATTTGAAGCTTAGTTACAACATGTAAATAGGTACAGTAATTGAATTAGGGAGTGCCATAGGTGTGGAGTAACATACAGAACAAGTGCAGTGGTCAGTTCAACAGACAGGTACATTAGATAAAAGAATAGTCAAATAGTGAAGTGCACATATGGGTACAGCAAGACAAGCAAGTATTATATGTTATTTGCTCAAACCCAGTTTAACATATTGCATCTGATTCTAGGGTATGGCTGTTCAGCTCTGAGGTCTTGGGGGAGTGCATTCCAGCCTAGAGCCACTTTAACTGGAAGTTATGCAATCGTAATGCAATTATTCGATATGGGTTGTATCTAGTTTCTCAGAGGTCGGGGTATTCATAGAGGCAACTGATCTGCTATGCTAAGATTGTTAGGTCCCCGCTGCCTTCATTCTATGACGATCTGGGGATATTTAGTCAGCATGAGATAGTTAAACTCTATGATTACTTTATAGAGGGAAAATAATTAGTCTGAAGTGGAATTGGTGAATTGGTGAAAGGACCGGCTATGATCAAACACAAATTGTTTGTGCTTGACTGGTGTAGAACATCTGAAAAGTTGGGCTTCTACAGGGAGTATGTGAACTTCCCAAGAAAAGGCGTAATATGCCTAAGTATATGTAACGCTCACCTTGTATCCACAGAGACACCACCCAACTGGACTGGATCGCTTTGGATTCGGGTTCACCTTCCCCGGTGACTCGTTCTGCCGTTGGTCTATTTTGGAAGACAGGACTTCTGTTTTAGCCACAATCTCCTTCTCTCAGGGCCCAGCTCCCAAGTGCCCCTCTACAACCCCCTTAGATTCTTCCTCACCTTACATCTCGACAAGATGTGCTCTCCGTCCTGCTGTTCTGTGCAGGGGCGTGTCATGGCAAGCACCTTTCTGCCAAGTTACTTCACGGGCGTGGGCCCGGGAGTCCAGTCCTGCTGTGACTCCGCTCTTGAGGTAAGTCTATAATTCTAGTGTGTGTCCATAATAGTAGTTGACCTGTTAATCTCCTCCTTTTCTCATAGGTGCAGAAGGGATGATGAAGACGTGGAGCTGATGGAGAGGGCGATGCTCGAGAAGATGAGTGAAAGCGCGAAGCGCGGCACTATGAGCGTCTTTGGAATATGGCTAACCTGTGCTGTTCTTCCCTTGCAGGTCGCCGAGAAGTTCCTGGAAGAAATGCGATCAGATGGAAGTGCAATGCTGAGTGGAATATGTCCGGACCGCTGTCAAATACCAGGAGAGTTTTGGTAGGTAAGCGTGAGTCTGAAAGGCGTTGGAATCGGAAGACGAATGCTTACTAAAGTGTCCTCTTCTCTCTCTCTCCCTAGGATGTTGCTTGCTGGTGAGGACAGGTTCTAGAGAAGACTCCGGAGCAATCGAGGAGCTGGATTGCGAAACAGGTAAGGAGGAATAATGGTGTTCATCTTCTCCCCCCAGATTCAGGCCTGGAATGCTGCAAGCAGGTCTCGGTGAACATCACGCTGCGAGTGCAGAACAACGCAAAGCATGTGCTTCAGCTCGTGCATGGCTTAAATAGCCTACAGGTATCCCAGGTGCCTCCAGGGCAGACCACGCCCTAGATGCTAGACTGCATTCCGAACTGAACCTTGTGGGGGCAGTCATGTTGGTCCATTCCCCAATAGGAACTCTATCTGCCACATGAGCCTGGCGCCAAAGGCACCAGGACTGGCTCCAGGACAGCCGAGAGGGGCATGATTGGGCCCTTGGGGCCTTGCAGGAACACTGCGGCAAGGCCCAGAGACCCCAAGTCCCCATTCCAGGGGCTTTGGCCGTGACAGTATATCTGTTTGTTTCCATTGTCTAGAACTCAAAGCTTATACTAACTGTTTAAACTAAACATATTACCCCCACTGGACAATACTAGCATATTGGGTGGTAACTTGATACGATCTTCAGCTTGTTGACTATGCAACCAAGCAACTTGTATAGAGACATTGAACCACCTTACGCTTTTCTGCCCTAGTTCAACCGAACGTAGAATATTTTATTTTGGGAGTCTTTTGGGGTCAGAGGGGGGACCACTGGAGATTTGTTTTTGGCCCTGCTTATGTGGCGGGATAACACCTCACTTTTCTTAGTACTTTATGATGTTTTATGTGAGACAATAGGAAAGCTTAAGGAAAGTATATATAAATATGTATTAAGTTTTATATAATTGTATGATGTGTTATATAATTGTATAATGTTTTATGATGTTTTATGATGTTTGGTCCAACATTGTTTCTTTTTTGTTAATTTTCAAGCGGTAACACAATAGCAGATTTAGTGCATGGTAATTCCGCTTGTGGTAAATCCATCAAGAATCCCCATAGAGTTCTATGGACTCTAATAATGGGGAATACCTCCAAACTTGTAAGGAGGCCGACAATGTCAAAATGTTACTTGAAAATAAATGAAGTGGTTTGTTCACAAATGTTCTATCTCTAACCAACTGTGTGAATTGTTTAGAAATGTAACAACGTAAACACTGAATTCTAAAAAAGAGGTAGAGGATGGGTTATCCCAATCATGCATCATTAGGGCTATTAGACAGTGCTATTTATTTTAAATCAGCTTAATTTCACTAGACAAATGTTGCTACTTGATCACATAATGCTTATCAAGGGGGAATTATAGTGGCTGACATTTGCAGAAAAGCAATAACTGGATGATCTTAAAAGATTATTTTTGAGTGTTATAATTTCTTCCATATTGATAACATTTGAAATAGGATGAAAAAGTATGTTTATCTGAGGGATTACAATCTGACATGTATTATTTCTTAGACTGATGTTTCCTTTTCTTGTTGCTTCTCTGAGGGATGGCACAAATCATTTACATTCAGGTTACTTATTTGATCGTTTAACTTGGTTTTAATGGGATCAATGCGTCAACACAATATTGTTGCCAAGACTTGACTATCAGCATTGAAAGGATTTAGTGTAAGAAACATACTGATCTCATCACAAGTAGCATCCAATAGGGAACACATGTTTTGGTAGGGATGGAACCCAAATCTGAGGCTACCCAATGATTTACAAAGATGTGTACTTCATAATGATTGGTCCATGTGAAAGGAACAGGATCTCAATTGATAATCATGTAATCTCTACAAAAGATAACATCTATGGTACTAACCTTCAAAAGAGTGTCAACCTTCTGTTCAAATTGAAGTGTGTTAAGATATTCTAATAGATACTGTGCTTATTGGCAACTATGTGACTTGGCTCCAAGTAACTCCAAAAATTGAGGTAAGGATCTTGTGGGTCTATCTCAAGAGCCAAGTTGGGCGCACACCATAATGGTTCATGCAGAGGCCTGTATATTAGATTAAAAACTGCGTATCATTTGGGAAAAACTGATATTTTATAAAGAAAGAATCACAATATAATAATTCTGTATCCAAGATTAAAGTAACATAAATGGAATCTCTACCGTTATGTAAGGGCACAGACATACCCTGGAACCTCCTTCTGGTACTCATTAATTGTCCCCTTTTCACGCCAGTCATGTATACTAATGTCTGTCAGATGGTCTCTTGCAGCCATGCTTCAATCACAAACAAAAGCACCAAAGAATTATCTATAATAAGATTATGGATCTCTTCTCTGTCTAAGATTGTAGAATGGAATTCATAAGCAAGCTGTAAAATGATTTAGAACAGTGGGTACATCTGCTGACACTCACAACAAGATCAGGTTTAGTATTAATTTAAGCAGGTGATGGTGAAGTGAATTAAGGAATCATCAATGATTTTACTTGAGGTTAAATGAGGGGAAAGTTTAGAATCACAACACCTCCTTAATTCAACAGAAGAATAGACAATGACGAAACTAACAGAACTCGCTGGCTCCTGGTGTGGCCTGGTGTTGAATTCGAGGGGACATTATTCTCTGTTTGTTTGCATGGGTACCCCTGTTTTCCTGTTATGGTGTGAAACTTCTCCAAGAAGTGTGGCCCCTAGATACTCCTCTTCTGAATGAGTTTACTAATATGTCACAAAAGGAGCTTTTCCTTAAAAAAGGACCCTGCATGGGAGTTCAATTGACAGCAGTATATAATGCAAAACTACAATTTGGTCAAACAGTCATTTAGGACTTCTTGGAGTCAAAGCAGAAGCAAAGTTGAACGCATTGCCTGTGCAGCTACTAATGCAGCTATTAATGGTAATCTCTTATTGGAACCCTTATACATTTAACTTGGATACATTTATTTAGACTCTTATGGGCATTCTATCCTCCTGCTTGAACGAGGGATATCTACGTAAGTTTATAATAGCTGGGGATTTCAACTGTACCTGATGTGAGCCTGATGAGGAAAACATTTTGAATAGTCTTACAGCCAAACAGGGAGAAAAGAGAGAGGCCAAAGGAATTACATTAGATAGCAGTCAGGGGCACCCATGATGGAATATTGGATACACAGAGGCATTTCATGTTACGTAAAGATGCGTTATTATATGCTTCCCACATCTGTTGACTACATACTGTGTAGAATAAATTAAAGTTCTATTTCAAAGTTTGGCCCCAGAGGCACCCATGCATGCCTCCTTCGAATACAAGTTTCTATCCATTGAAGGTTGTACTGACATATGGAGGCAGTGCCCCAAAGATGGTTCTGAAGTGTATATCACAACTGCAGCTGGGGCACATCAGGGCAGTACCCAGGTGATTTATGGCTAGAACCCAAACTGTGTTTGCCTACTTTAAAATCATGGTATTTTATGAATGTGTTCTTATTGGAGGTGTTTTTCTTTGGTAGCAATTCCTATTATGTCATCCAGGTCAAAAACCATGTGACAGCACTCCCTGTCCTGCAACTGTGGTCAAAGTTCATGAAATGTGCCTTCCAGAGATGTTATCATGTGAGTGATGTCACTTGCACCACCTCTGATATTTTGATGAAATTAAATCTCTCACCAAAGTTTCATCAGGAAATATATTTAACATGAGCTGGGCCTACAATTCAGGAACTAAATTATTTAGTTCAGAACTGCTAGAGGACATGTGATGAAATGCTGTTATGAACACAATCAGAGTTCCATGTTGTATAGTCCACCAATATACTCTTCTACACTGGCATCATAGTCCAGCTTCTCTCCTGCTATGTTGATATGAGGAAACAGCAGCCTCCTTAAAGAGACCAATTATGGAAATTATTTAGCCTGGATAAGAGTATGATTGCAGATCCCTCCCGCTTCAAGTTCTCCAAAGTCAACACTCTTGAAGTGGAAAAAATCATTCTGTCTCTGAAACCATCCAACTGCCAGGGGGATCTGTGCCCAGCTCAGCTGATCAAAGACGCCGCCCGTGATTTGTCACCTTTTATCACTAAATTGATCAACGCCTCATTTACTACCGGCTCCATCCCTACTAATTTAAAACAATCCTGGGTACTGCCTTTATTAAAAAAAAACTACCCTTGATCTTGCCACAAACTACCGACCCATAACGACCGTTCCTTTCCTACTAAAAATCCTAGACAAGGTTTTCTATGTTCAAATACAGAAGCATTTGGAAGAACACCACCTCATAGGATCCAGACAATCAGGATTCCGCCCGCAACACGGGACGGAAACTGCACTTATTGATTTGAAAGCCCAAAATGACACACTCAGGGACAAAGGGCAAGTTGCCCTACGCTTCCTCCTCGAACTATCCGCAGCCTTCCACTTGGTCGACCAGTCTGTCCTATGCTCACACCTTCACACAGCAGCACATTTCTCCTCCGAGGCCATCACATGGATCACCTATTTTCTTAACGGAAGAAATATGAGGGTCTTCTCTCATACTGCAGCAGCAGACCCGATACCTATTACCTGCGGTGTCCCACAGGGCTCCTGTGTCTCCCCGACACTTTACAACATATTTACCAAGCCGCTTTTCGATGATTTGGACCATCTCGGTATCACCTACACTAACTACGCAGATGATACCCAGATCCTCCTTCCGCTTTCAGGAGATTATGAAAAGGATTTGGCCTTGCTAAATAGTGTGTACATCATCATCCAGGCATGGATGGCCACTCACGGACTATGCCTGAATGATGAGAAAACGGAGCTTATCATCTTGGGCACCACGCCTAGCCTAAAGAAACTCAGCCCGGCCTATAATTCCTTCATGATAGATGGGAACAATATCAAAGTCAGACAGGAGGTCAAAACTCTGGGATTTTACTTGGATTCAAACCTTTTCTTCAAAAGAATATTGAGTTCCTTGGCATTATCATCGGCATACACATGCAAATTAATCCGCTCGGCCAAATGTTTTCTTTCAGACACTAGCTGCGTTACACTCGCCAGACCCTTATACTCTCCCGCCTTGACTATTGTAACACCCTTTACCTGGGTACCTACAAGGCCACTACCAACAAGTTACAAACTCTTGAAAATAATGCTCTGAGAGCAGCCCTAGGCATCCATAGAAGAGAACATATTTCAGGATTCAGCCAACAGAACAACTGGCTATCAACTAGTAACAAAATACTCCTAAAAACGGCATCACTTACCTATAAATCTCTCAACAATGCCGCCCCGATATACCTGATCAACAGATTCCATAGACAAGCGTCCTCGAGACCCCTCAGAACTGCGTACAAAAACTGCCTTTCCGTCCAACACTTCAAACTTGCTACCATAGGAGGTAATAGCTTCCCAGTAAAAGCAGCAAAAATTTGGAACTCCTTACCTCCCAACCTGAGAGTAGACATGCCCTACTTTCACTTCCGCGCCAAAGTAATATCATGGCTGAATCTGAATGACTACCGAGACAACTAAATGTTATGGCTTCATTTATGCTATCTGCACATCGTGCAGCTTGTGTGCCCACCTTTGTAATTTTGTTGTTACGGCTTACATTGTCTACCCTCCCTATCTGTGTGAATATACTCCCTATTGCCACTGTGTACCTCTATACCTGTAACTAAGCTTTGCAAATTCTTGTAACTGCTGCGCCCTGATACCCTTGGGTACAACTGCGCATTACAAATAATAAAACAAACAAACAAATATAATTGAAAATCAACCTAAACATCACATGCAGGGTAGCAAACAACACACTCCCATAATTCACTTATTATCAGCTGCACGTAGCTCCCATAGACCAGCACATGTCCAAAACTAAACCTCACCCGTTGCTCATAGCTGCTGAGGACCTGATTAGCAAGCGATAAAACAAAATGAGAGCAAGACAATATTTTTGCTTAACAAATCAATGAATGGTGTGAGTAACATAGTGGACAGCAGAGAAATTGGCTAATGTACACTTGTGATAAATGGTTCAGTTTATGATATTTGGATTGCAGGTGTTGGGATGAACGTTCAATGTCCCACATGTGAGAGAGAATACAAACTGAGAAAACCCATTCAAGATGAATCTGAAACCACACCAAAATCCAAAGGCCCAGATAGCCTCTACAATACATGGACACTTCCACCATCTCCCCGCTATGTGATTGAGACAGTAGCCAGCAAGATACACACATACACCTACATTTAGACTTTAGGTAAGTAAGAATGATGGGAACGACAAGTAACATATAGGAACATATTAGGCTTAACCAGACATGCATGCACAAGTAAGCAAGACTAAGATACAAGGAGTTCTTTAAGTAGTCATGTAAGCAATCAGAAACATTGAAAGATAGTACTTGTAAGACACACTGTACATCTATGAAACATCTCTTATGCATGTGACACACAGAGTAGGCATCAGAAAAAAGAAAGTTTCATGAGCCATTTTGATTCACTAGGCCTCAGAAATCCATGGTTAATTCAAAATGCACTTGGTTTCAGCCCATACAAAAGATGTACGCAAACAATGTCCGCTGCCTCAATGCAGGGTGCAATGTAGTGTTGCGTTTGGTCAGAATTATGAGATTAAATACTTTCCCAGGCACAGAATGAGAAAGAATGATTTAATCAGATGTTGCAACCATGAGCAGACCTTGTGAGAGGAAGCTGTAAAGCTGTGTAGGCATTGGTTATAAATATGAAGGTGCATCAAGTTCCCACACATCTTACAAATAATCATACAACCACTGAAGTTCCTGCCCATGTTCATATAAAAAAACAAACACAAGGTCACAGCTTGGTGGGAACGAGGCAATGTGCAGAGACGTGCACAAGACGTCACTCAGACAGAAGACTCACACTGCCCCCTGTAGGAAAATATTCTCTTAGGAGTCAAGCAACAGATAGTATAAGTGCCGTTCATCAAGAACCCACAGTGATGGTTAACATAAGATTGTAGAAACTAAAGATTATATTAGGTGATGTAGGAACATAACATAAAGGGTGCCCTGGAATGTATTAAAGTACACATGTACACATGCACACCCACCCATTCACTGAATACCCCTTTTAGTCAAGCACACGGTCCCAGAGTAAGAAGCCAAGAAGTATTTCCATGAAGTCATGTAGGCACATCATGAGAAAGGATATAGAAGAGCAACATTTTAATGAGAAATCACAATATAGCTGCTGATTGAGCAGTTAGAAGGCTGAGAACTGTAAGCTGGTGCCAACCTTGTTTAGGTCTCATGAGAAAGGATGTGATTATTCTTTTTGCTTCCATACTGTTCACACCTCACAATTCCATTGGTCAGCAACAAACAAAGCAGGCCACACCAGTATAGCCGAACGGGCAACACCAATCACCTGCAAAGTTGTATATGATATGTTTTAACATGTCAACTGTCCAATTAAATTCGTGTGAAATTAGTTGATCCCACCATGAAATCATTACCATGAGATAGTCATCAGAAAGGTCATTAGGAATAGGATAGGCCAATAGGGCTAAGCATTGTATAGAATCATCTATGGAGAAACCAAGACTGTCTATTCAGCAAATATGAGTTTGAATGTATTCTGAAACAATGTTTGAAATTTCACTCCATTTCTCATTATAAAGTAAGCCGATTTGTGATGTTCATGAAATAGTCCATAGGTGCCCCTCTGCGAGAACTAACACGGCTAAATGACCTGTTCTTTGGGAAGGTACCCACTTGAGAGTCCACAACCACACTTTAGCTCACTGTACATTTCAAAGAAGGGAAATATCCATTTGCATATCAGTCTTTGTTCCACCCACAAGGGCAGTCCTGCACCGAAATGCTATGACAATTCTCTTCTGAACAAGAGTACCAACAGCAACCCCATACACGTGTTTCAGCTTTGTTGGGCCTCAACAGTGAGATGGAGCTGTGCCTCTCTGAGCACAGTGAGTAAGGGATCCACGTCTGGATGACCCTAGGAAACTTAGGGTGACTAAACCTAAGTTCCTTAAACTATCATAAAAGAACAAGAACGAGAACAAACACTGCTAATTTACCTGTTCTTTGGGAAGGTACACACTCGAGAGGCCACAGCCACTCTTTAGCTCATTGTACTGTGGAAACAGAAAAGTAATATGAGGCCGGGAAGCCCAACAAGAAACACACCAACACAGGTTACAAAGAACATACAAGTGCTTTATTTAAAAGCTACAAGAGTTACCAAGTCAATTGACAAACGGATAGCTATTCGGCTCTCAGAGTAACATAACGAACTTCAATGAGGGTTCGATGCGTCAGTGAGAGAGAGAGCACATTGAAATACTCAGGCTCTTTATACGATTTGTCCAACCCTTGGCCAACCCTCTCGCGGGTTAACCATTCTGTGAGCCGGGCCTATGGGTTCTTTGCCAGGTCAATCCTATAATATATGCATTTTGATTAGTTTCACTGATATAGTTGTACATTTACACATAGGTCAACGGTAGGACAAGGTCTCAGTTTGCGACCCCGACATGTGGCCTGCAGGCATATTAATTATTCATGTATACGGAGGTCACAACGGCCAGAATCTTACTCAGAATGTCATTTGGCCTCCATTTTGATGTTCAGGGTGACTTCCATATAACAAGAGAACCTAAAATGGAGGCTTAATCCAAGATGGCGACTTACATTACTTTCTCTAAGGTCAAGACCTTGCCGTGGAGTTTGTTCGCATATGATGTTTAGACAACTTGGCATAGGCCAATACACATACAATTGTTACGATAGGAGGCATAATATTGTTTCAATTCCGACAAACCCTCCTTTTGGCCTATGCCAAGTGCTAATATCATTTCTAATACCTCCGTAAATAACTCCATGCATTGTCGTCCATACATCCTGAATCATTGTCTGTAATATCTATAGCCATTAGGTCGTTCATCAGAACCTCTTGTAACACAAACTCTTTAGATGCTGTATCTGGGGCATACATTTTGTGCCCTACTGTGCTCACTGCCTGAGCACAACATCCCCCTAGCATTGCACATATACTAGGTAGACATTGGAAACAGCAACAAAGGAATAGCAGGATTCCAAAAATAACCAGTATAACAGAAAGCACCTTCCAACCCCAGGATCGTAGAGAATCCCAGAACCAAGTGCTAATATTCCAATCTCCCACAGGAACATGCACTTCAGAACTAAGGATGTGCAAGTTCTGTATTGCTTTGAAAATTGTTGGTGCGGAATCTGGTACGAAAACACAGCAAGCGGACCCCACTAACTTGCATACTCCACCACGTTCTGCCAGGATGACATCTAATGCCATCCGATTTTGGAGTTATACCAATCTTATTGCTTTCTGTTCTAGTGTCATTTGTAGAGTATATCCGTGGTTCAGTTGATGGTTCTCTCCAGTACTCTTGCTAGTCCCCTAATATTTTCAGAATTTGCTATCTGTCCCCAAAATGGCACAACTGATTTTGCTATATCTCCCAATACTTGCCCATGGGTATCTCCGTTCTTGTCCCGCCATGGGGGAGCCTTAGAAACCTCCAATGTACTAGCTATGAATACCCCAGGTAACATGATTCCTAAATAACAGGTTCCCTGCCAATCCTTGGGCAACCAAGGAAATGCTAAATTACCACAAACGAAATAGACAGGCCCCCCTACATACAGAGGCCTGTTCTCCCCGGTCAAATTTACAATGTTCACACAACCTTCAAAATCTCCCATTGACCGAGTGCCATTTCTTTGTACACAAAAGGGGACTGAATCGGGGCTATGATTAATATTGTAGGATGGAGGCACAGCGTCCTTATTGCCTATCGGAGCCATTTTAAAGGAAATTAGAGTTTGAAAAGGAAGAGATAGTTTGTCAGATGGCCTAATAGAAGCAACATTAGGTCTACTTCTATTTGCAAAAAGCGAGCATCCCAGGGGAGTCAATTCACGTTTCTCAAAATCATTTAAATTAGTTCCATCAAAGTTCCCTGAGATGCTATCAACGGCCAAAGAATAGTGCTCTGAGAGAGGCATAGCAAGCAGTCGTTAAAGGTAAAGGGTGAATATACGATCCTAGCCCCTTGTTCCCATGTTGCGGTAAATGGCTGCAAATCCAGCAATTAGTCTTATTAAAAATGGCATGCGTTGAATTCATTATTATCATTAAAGTGTTATTATGGTGCTTTCGTCTATGCTGGGAGTCTCTAGGTGACAAAGTATGAAGGTGTACAGAGGGAGTCAAGGCAGTAGGTACAATTTCAATTGGCAGTAAAGGTTTTAGAGGGTAAATTTCTTCAAAGTACCAAAGTCCCACAGCGGTAATTATACAAATTCCTATTACTATTAACACAACACAGCAATACATTTTCGGGGCCCAGGCACATTGTTCGTTGTCCGAGTTGGTCACCCCTTTATTTACAAGTCCAATGCGAGCAGCAGCAGTGGAGGTGGCAGGCATCGTAGTTTCTCAATCGACGACCCCAATGTTCGTTGCTGGCGACGCTGCGGTCGCACAACTTCTTAGTCCTTCCCCAACCCTAGCCAGCAGAATTCCTTTTTTTTTCCTTTTGTTCAAAAGGAACTTTCTTTTACAAGAGAAAACTTTCAATCACTTCTTCTTTCCAGATGCACAGGAAAAACCTGTGCCGTAGTTCTATTTTCTTCGTCGAAGGTTGTACCTGGTGGTACCCAGTACTGTTTGATCCGGAAACAGGGTAACGTCACTTCCTGAGGGAAGCAACGTATCGGGGGCGACGGAAGTCGCAGAACTTGAAACAGTGTTTTCTGGAAGTGACCTTTTCAAAGAGTGCAGAGATGAAATGGACTGTTCCCCATGCTCCAAGGACTCAGAGAAATTCTACGACACACTCACAGCGCTATTTGCTACTCCAGGATCAGAGATTGTAGCATCAGCGAGGGGTTCTGCTTCTTCTGTAACGTGTGGCGTCGGGTGAGGAAGTTTCTTGACATGCGTCACGTGGATCCAATGCTTCTCTCCAGCCACCCGCACCTCTGTCTGGGTGACCAACAGCACCTGGTAGGGTCCCCTCCAGCGAGGCGCGAGACAGGAAGACCTTTCGTAGGCCTTCTCTAGGACCCAACTTCCAGGCTGAATATCGTGTCCTGGGCCCGTAAACCGTACAGGTAAAGCTGATTGGACCTGATGATAAATGAGATACAGATTTTTAGTCAACTGGTTACAGTAGTCTACAAGCAATACATTCTCGACCTCCCTCAGGTCTTTGGGCTTCGGAAGGCCCCAAATGTTAGCAGGTCTCCCCATCACTACCTCAAATGGAGAGAACCCAGTCTAAGTTTGAGGTGTGGTACGCATGGCTAACAATACAATAGGTAAGGCATCTGGCCATCTCAGTTTGGTGCCGGCACATGTTTTGGCAAGCTTATTCTTTAGGATACCATTATGTCTCTCTACCAACCCAGCACTTTGAGGATGCCTAGCTGAGTGAAATCGTTTTTCAATGTGTAACGCTGTGCATATCTGCAAAATTACTGCTGCAACAAAATGGGGACCGTTGTCCGACCAAATTACCCTTGGAAGCCCAAATCGTGGAAAGAATTCTTTTACCATTGTCTTTGCAGTGGTCATGGCAGTGTCATCCTTAACGGGGAAAGCCTCAACCCATTTACTAAAAGCACAAATAATCACAAGAACATATTTTAGATTGTTACACCGTTCCACTCAATAAAATCAAAGTGGATGACCTCGAAGGGGACAGAAGGGGGCCCAAAACTACCCCTTGGAGTAGTTTCCCACCATTTCCCCTTCCCACCATTGTGCTGTAAGCAAATCATACAATTCTGAACATGTCGCTGTACAATCTTCAAAATGTTATCATTCACCCAGACTTGTTCTAACATTTTCGTGATCTGCTGAGCACACACATGCATAGGACCGTGTGCCATCGTAACCATCGCCAGCACATATGAATCAGGGAGCAACCATTTCCCTTCATATGTATTCACCCAACACCCATCGTCATCTAGTTTCCCCATTCCTTCGCCCCACTTTTTAGATTCTTCTATTGTAGCATCAGTTTGGATATCTCGCACAGACCCGATACCCTCATCCATTACATAGGCATCTTTTGTTTTCCTTAGAGCATACATGTCTGCGCTAAGGTCTGTAGCCGTTTGCCTAGCTATCTGGTCAGCAAAAGCGTTCCCTTTTCCCACATCATCTATGATCTTACGATGTGCTGCATATTTCATGATCGCTAACTGACTAGGGAGTGAGAGTGCCGAGAGCAATTGCACTATCAGGGGACCATGCTGAATCTTGGTCCCATGTGAGGTTAGGAACCCTCTTTCCGACCAGAGCCTCCCGAAGTTGTGAGCCACCCCAAAGGCGTACTGGCTATCAGTATATATGTTTACTATATGCCCTTTGGAGAGTTCACAAGCTCGGGTCAACTCTATAATCTCTGCGGCCTGCGCGGAGTTATGCGGAATTCTCTTAGTTTCAACAACCGTACTCAATGTAGTAACTGCGTAGGCAGCTGTAGATGTACCATCGGGGAGTTTGAAGCAGGAGCCATCAAAAAAAGCTCCCCTTCTGCATTGCCCAAATGTCATGATCTCTGCTTCCAAAAGGCCAGGACTTACTCAACTCCCTTGGAAGCAGACCCATAACCCAGGTTCCGAGTGCCAGCCAGTCCCAATTGGGACCTTTTGGACCCTGTCCTGGCGCCAGTGGCGCCAGGCTCATAAATATGCCCAGTCCCAGCGCTGCAAGCGCCGGGCTCATAATGCTTGGGTGGACTTACCTGCAGCAGACCATGCTGCTTACTTACCTGCCAGTTGAACCCCTGATCCTCTTCTGTTTGGGACTACTTTTCCTGTTGGGTGGGGCAGGAGCCACTCCCTAGGTTCAGAACACTGGAACTCTTCTGGAAAGCAGGAACTCTTTTCTTACCTAGGCGTGGCTGTGGAAGGAGACACCTAAGCACTACAGGAGGCTATTTAAACCACACCCGATGGATGAATCTTGCTTTGCGTTATTCTGCATCCTCTGCAGCAGAACGCTCATCGTGTCTTCTGCATCTGATCCTGGGCCTAAAGGAAAAAGGCTTACCATCCTGAATCCAGTCTTCAGCAACATCTATAAAGACAAGAAAGAACAGGTTAGCACTACGGTCTTCAGTGACAGCGCATCTCTTACCTGGTCCATCGGCTGTCATCAACGCCTTGCGCCGCATTCCTGCATCTGAAAGACAAAGGCTTATCTACTCTTCACGCGCTCCGGAGGTCATCGCACTGCATTCCGGCATCTGAAAGACAAAAGCTTACCAACTCTTCGCGCGCTCCGGAGGCCTTCGGCGCTGCATCCCGCATCTGTAAGACAAAAGAAGGTGCGTTTAAAGACATTGGGTAACGTTCAATACTCACGTGCCATTACTCCATCCACGCCGAACTCAATGGGCATTCCGGCATCCTTCAGCAGCTCCGAACTGGTATCTGCAAAATAAAAGGACAGTTAGTGCGCATCGTGAAGCAAGCAACAAGCGCTTACTTACGCGCTTCCAGGCGCTTCTATTCCGCATACGGGTCCATCCTCAACTCACTTCAGCCAGTCAACCGCCATCGCCGGAACCCGCAAAATAAGAGACAGCATTACAAAAGACTTTTAAAGACATTTGAAATATTCGGAACTCACCGTTCGTGAAGTAAACGACGGACAGCAGTCCTCTGAAGTCAAGAGGCCTGCGCTACCTATCCAGTGAAGAAACTCATTACAGCACCCTGCCCCGAGGCAGATGGAGAGCTCGGCGTTCACTTACCTAAGGTGAGAGCGTTAACCTTTGGGGTTCTACAGGAGAGGAGAAAAGGAAAGAGATAGGGACACCCCAATAACCCCAGTTCATTAATCCCATATTTTCTATCTGCAGACATCTTACTCTTCGAGTCAGGCATACAGTGCACAGAGGTCCAGCCCAAAGAGCCAACCGGGTGGTGCACATCACTTTTGAAGATACGGTAGTCGCCCAGTCAAGACCGCGCCTCTGCGAGAATCAGGTGAGCGTTACAGAACGCAAAGCCTACCGCAAAACTCTCGCCCAGGCGCTATGGAAACCTCGGATACCGACCACCTAGCCCGGTTACTTGGGGAACTAATGGCAGAAGTGCATGCAGCTCGTCAGGAAACGAATGCTCTAAGAAGGGAACTAATTATTTCCAAGGAGCGAATTGCTACAGTCACAAGCCGGACAGACCCCGTTACCCGCATTAGGGGAAAATCTTCCTTCAACATCCCCTATGAATCCAGTGCAGATCAACCTACCTGGGAATGTACCTCTGGCTCCGCCCGAACGATTTTCTGGTGACCCAAAGAGGTTTGCAGTATTTATCAATCAGTGCCGGTTGCATTTTTTATGCCGGCCAGCAGCCTTTCCAACTGATCAAGCTAAAGTAGCTTTTGTGCTTTCGTACCTTAGTGGCAATGCGGCAGACTGGTCGATCCCTCTAGTTAATCAAGATGATCTGGTTCTCCATGATTTTCAAGCCTTTCAGCTTAGTATGGAAAAACTGTTCGCAAGACATTCACAGGGGCAGGCCTTGGACAATGAGCTTCTTTCGTTGCGACAGGGTAATCAAGACCTTTTGGCTTATATTGCATCTTTCAACAGACTAATAGTGGAAACTCAATGGCCTGAGGACAAAAGGATTACGCTGTTTTATAGAGGTCTACGTGGAGAGCTCAAAGACGTTTTAGCCCAAGTAGTGAATCCCCCACAAGACTGTTCGGATTATATAGACTTAGTCGTTCAAATAGATCACAGGCTGCAGAACAGGAAGGCCGATCGTTCCAAGTTTGATGCTCGAGTATTTTCCAAACCACCAACTCCTTCCAAAGGAGTAGACTCCGGGGAACCCATGCAAATAGGGGGCCTGAAAGGACCACTAACACAAAAGGAGCGGGAAAGGAGAAAACAGTTGCAATTATGCCTCTATTGCGGAAACTCAGGGCACTTTCTTCGAGACTGTCCGGTGAAACCAGCCAAGAAGGCGGTAGGAGCTGCAGTTACCAAGGTCACAAACTCTGAGCAGGGAAACGACCTCGCCCGACAAGAATAGAGGTCCTCTTGCCGAGCGTTAAAACCAGTTCCGTGACCTCGCATTTCGTGATACCTATGGTCCTCATTAGCCCTGATCATCCAGATAGATTACATGCGATTGAAGCTTACGTCGACAGCGGTGCCATCGGCAATTATGTGGATCAGGAAATTGTTTTGAGGATGAATCTAACTCTTTGTCCCAAGGCTGTAAAGGACGTCATTACTACGGTGGATGGTACGGAGATAGCCTCCGGACCAGTAACGCATGCCACTCAAGAAGTGACGCTAGTAAGTCAAGATGGACACCATGAGAAGATCGTGTTCGATGTGATCAAGGCCCCTCAGTTCCAGATTATTCTAGGGATACCTTGGTTAGAAAAAGACAATCCTCGGATCGATTGGCGAGCAAGAACGGTTCAGTTCCCAAAATGTGTCTCTACTTGTCACCCTCCACCTGGTGTTGCTCTAGCAGCAATTTCTTCGGAGACTCCCCAGTTACCTCCCGAATACCTAGAATTCCAAGATGTTTTCCGGAAGGATCAGGCTAACTCTCTACCTCCTCATAGGTCCTATGACTGCCAGATAGACCTGATACCTGGATCTACTCCTCCGTGTAGCAGAATTTATGCCCTCACCGAGCCTGAGAACCTTCACCTCCGACAATACCTGGATCAATACCTAGCGAATGGGTTTATTCGTCCTTCTAAGTCCCCTGCTTCTTCAGCTTTGTTCTTCGTTCCAAAAAAAGAAGGGGACCTTAGAACTTGTATAGATTACCGCGCCCTGAACCAGATCACCGTTAAGAATAGATATCCGTTACCTTTAATCCCTGAACTCATGGACCAAGTCAGAAGAGCATGCATATATACAAACCTGGATCTTAGAGGAGCCTACCACTTGGTACGAGTAAAAGAGGGCGATGAATGGAAGACGGCCTTCCGCACCAAGTATGGGCTATTTGAATATCAGGTCATGCCCTTCGGGCTTTGCAATGCCCTGGCCGCCTTTCAATATTTTATGAACGATGTCCTCAGAGAACTCATAGATGTATGTGTTGTCGTTTACATTGACGACAACCTCGTTTATTCTTCATCGGAATCTGAACATAGGAAACACGTGAAAATGGTCCTCGAGAGGTTGCGTCAACACAGACTTTTCGCTAAATTGGAAAAATGTGTTTTCAACGTGACTGAAGTTGAATTCTTGGGATTCATATTATCACCTAGCGGAGTGCGTATGGATTCAAGGAAGGTCGATGCAATTCTCAAATGGCCATCACCATCCTCCGTAAAAGGGGTTCAAAGCATGTTAGGCTTCGCCAACTTTTACCGCAGGTTTATCCCCGAATTCTCTCGAATAGTCCAGCCCATCACCCCCTTGTTAAAGAAAAACAAATGTTTTGAATGGTCTACCGAGGCGGAACAAGCTTTCCAGAATTTGAAGACAAAGTTTATCTCTGCACCAATTCTAAAACATCCTCGCCCCGAACTCCCCTACATCGTTGAAACTGATGCTTCGAGCCTTGCCATGGGGGCAGTTCTATCACAGAAGGACCCAGTAACCAATCAGTTACATCCCGTGGCATTCTGGTCTCGCAAATTCTCGCCTCCTGAGATCAATTACACTATTACTGATAAGGAACTTCTGGCTATCAAGTCTGCCTTTAAGGCTTGGCGGCATTATCTTCTGGGGGCCCGACACACCGTTACTGTGATTACGGATCACCGAAACCTGCAATATCTGAAAACCGCAAAAGCCCAATCCTCTAGACAACTCCGTTGGGCACTATTCTTTGCCGAGTTTGACTTCATAATTACCTATCGACTTGGTACAAAAACGGTAAAGCTGATGCCCTTTCTCGGATGGGAGTGGAGGAACACTTGACCAACCCTAAACCTGTACCTATCATTCCCGAACAAAGAATTCTGGGTGTAATAACCACACAATCCATAGAGGAAATTAAGGATAAAACCAGGCAACTTATAACTCCAGCAGAAATACAGAATTGGCATCTGCAGGGAAAGGACTTTGCAGTAAAGGACAACTTATTGTATTTCCAAGAACGATTATACCTGCCCAGCACAGATTTACAGAAAAAGGTGATCTCTTGTTATCACGAGTCTCTAATGGAAGGACATCCCGGTATGGCCAAAACCTCAGAAAAGATCAAGCGCTACTTCTGGTGGCCGTCTTGGAAAAAAGATATCAGAGACTTTATAATGTCCTGTGGAGTATGCGCCCAAAACAAGAGTCAAAAGGAAAGACCAGCCGGCCTCTTACGCCCTATTGACATCCCACCTCGCCCTTGGCATACGCTTTCTATGGACGTCATCACCGACCTACCTCCATGCTCCGGATACAATACGATCCTGGTAATCGTGGACTTATTCTCCAAGATGGCGCATTTCATTCCACTCAAAGGCTTGCCAACAGCAACAACTCTGGCCCGAGAATTTCTCGAAAACATTGTCCGACTGCACGGTTTTCCTTCAGTGCTAATTTCGGATCGAGGTAGTCAATTCATTTCTCATTTTTGGCGAAGTTGTTGTCGGTCGGCTCAAATTGATGTGAGATTATTGACCAGTCACCACCCTCAAACCGACGGACAAACCGAGAGGACCAATCAAACTCTGGAACAGTATTTACGCTGCATGCTGCAACAAACTGAAAAAACTTGGAAAGATATCCTTTGGATAGCCGAATATGCCTACAACAACTCTGTCACTCAGGAACTGGGAAAACCCTGTTTTTTCTTTTATACGGCTGTCACCCTCGAACCTCAGAGTTGGATCCACCCCAAGATCTTGGAACACCAGCAGTAGACTACCTGCACTCTACAATCACCCAAGCTTTTAAGGAAGCCGTTTCTCACCTTCAAAGGGCTAAGGAACAATACAAGAAAGGAGCAGATCAACATCGGAAGGAAGCCCTCCTATATCAAGTAGGAGATCAAGTCTGGTTATCCACCAAATATCTACCTCTAAAAGGACCACGCACATTCAACCCAAGATACCTTGGTCCCTATTCCATCACTACCATAGTAAACCCAGTAGCGGTCAAGTTGGACTTGCCCCCTCACATGAAGATACATCCGGTCTTCCACGTCTCTCTTTTAAAACCCGTGCAACCTCAAACCCGACTAACTAAATCCCCAAAACCTATCCTAGTTGATGGAGAACTCGAGTTTGAAGTCAAAAGCATCCTGGACTCCAAGATCTCCAAATCTAAGCTATTTTACCTAATTGACTGGAAAGGCTACGGCCCTCAAGAAAGATCCTGGGAACCTGCAGAATATGTCCACGCTCCTCGTCTAATCAAAAGATTTCATCAAACATTTCCTGACAAGCCAAAACCCCCGGGGAAGCCCGGTTTGGGAGGGGCCTTGAGGGGGGGTACTGTCATGATCTCTGCTTCCAAAAGGCCAGGACTTACTCAACTCCCTTGGAAGCAGACCCATAACCCAGGTTCCGAGTGCCAGCCAGTCCCAATTGGGACCTTTTGGACCCTGTCCTGGCGCCAGTGGCGCCAGGCTCATAAATATGCCCAGTCCCAGCGCTGCAAGCGCCGGGCTCATAATGCTTGGGTGGACTTACCTGCAGCAGACCATGCTGCTTACTTACCTGCCAGTTGAACCCCTGATCCTCTTCTGTTTGGGACTACTTTTCCTGTTGGGTGGGGCAGGAGCCACTCCCTAGGTTCAGAACACTGGAACTCTTCTGGAAAGCAGGAACTCTTTTCTTACCTAGGTGTGGCTGTGGAAGGAGACACCTAAGCCCTACAGGAGGCTATTTAAACCACACCCCATGGATGAATCTTGCTTTGCGTTATTCTGCATCCTCTGCAGCAGAACGCTCATCGTGTCTTCTGCATCTGATCCTGGGCCTAAAGGAAAAAGGCTTACCATCCTAAATCCAGTCTTCAGCAACATCTATAAAGACAAGAAAGAACAGGTTAGCACTACGGTCTTCAGTGACAGCGCATCTCTTACCTGGTCCATCGGCTGTCATCAACGCCTCGCGCCGCATTCCTGCATCTGAAAGACAAAGGCTTACCTACTCTTCACGCGCTCCGGAGGTCATCGCACTGCATTCCGGCATCTGAAAGACAAAAGCTTACCAACTCTTCACACGCTCCGGAGGCCTTCGGCGCTGCATCCCGCATCTGTAAGACAAAAGAAGGTGCGTTTAAAGACATTGGGTAACGTTCAATACTCACGTGCCATTACTCCATCCACGCCGAACTCAGTGGGCATTCTGGCATCCTTCAGCAGCTCCGAACTGGTACCTGCAAAATAAAATGACAGTTAGTGCGCATCGTGAAGCAAGCAACAAGCGCTTACTTACGCGCTTCCAGGCGCTTCTATTCCGCATATGGGTCCATCCTCAACTCACTTCAGCCAGTCAACCGCCATCGCCGGAACCCTGCAAAATAAGAGACAGCATTACAAAAGACTTTTAAAGACATTTGAAATATTCGGAACTCACCGTTCGTGAAGTAAACGACAGACAGCAGTCCTCTGAAGTCAAGAGGCCTGCGCTACCTATCCAGTGAAGAAACTGGTTACAGCACCCTGCCCCGAGGCAGATGGAGAGCTCGGCGTTCACTTACCTAAGGTGAGAGCGTTAACCTTTGGGGTTCTACAGGAGAGGAGAAAAGGAAAGAGATAGGGACACCCCAATAGCCCCAGTTCATTAATCCCATATTTTCTATCTGCAGACATCTTACTCTTCGAGTCAGGCATACAGTGCACAGAGGTCCAGCCCAAAGAGCCAACCGGGTGGTGCACATCACTTTTGAAGATACGGTAGTCGCCCAGTCAAGACCGGCGCCTCTGCGAGAATCAGGTGAGCGTTACACCAAAGGAGTATCTATAAGGTCTATCCTGCCCTTCGTTTCCTGTTCAGTGGTATACAGGCAGTCATGTAATTCTTCGTCACTGCAAACAGTATTTTGCGGGAAAGGTAGGAGTTCAGCCGGATTAAGAACACAACACCTCTTAATTTGAATGTGAGGGGCAAACAGAATTAAATCATACCTCGTCAGTCGTGCAGAGGTGAGGTGTTGCGTTTGGGTTTTATTCAATAGAACATCTGCAGAGTGGGGTACCATCAAAATTAGATCATGGCCTAGGACCATTCCTTCACTCTGTTTTACAGACGCGGCAGCAGCAGCGACAGCTCGCAAACATCTTGGCAAAGCGCATGCGACAGGATCAAGGGTGGAAGAGTAGTAGCCGCACGGCCTATTCTTCCCTCGTGTTCCTGTGTTAACACAGCCAAAGCACATCCATCACATTCATGCACAAACAACACAAAGGACTTGTCATAATTTGGAGTACCCAGAACCGGTGCAGAGCATAACGCAGTTTTGAGAAGCTCAAATGATCGTTGATGTTCCGATTTCCATGGCAGCGGCAAAGAAATGCCCTTCTTCGTCAAAGCCAATATCGGTTTTATCACTAGTGAGAAGTGTGGGATCCACAACCTACGGTAAGAAGCCATACCTATTAAGGCTCTGACTTCCTTCTGTGTATTTGGAACAGACATGCCAGAAATGTGTTTTATTCTTTCAGGTGTCAATCTTCTCCCCTCCTTTGACAGGAGGTCGCCTAAATAGGCGACCTCCTGAGAACAATATTAAATGTCTTGAGCGAAGCTTTGTGACCGTTTTCGGCCAGATTAATAAGTAACAATACAGTGCCTTCTTTACAAGCACTTTCAGAATCTGCAGCTAAAAGTAAGTCATCGACATACTGAAGCAATGTACAAGTAGGTGGCAATTCAAGGGTTTCAAGCTGCTCTTTCAAAGCCCTACTATAAATGCTTGGACTTTCAGTATTCCCTTGAGGCGCACGAGTAAATGTGAATGAACGTCCCCCCAAGGTGAACGCGAACAAATATCTACTCTCCTAGTGTATAGGAATACTAAAGAAAGCATTCTTTAGATCCACAACACTAAAGTGCGTAGCTGTAGCAGGGATCATTGTTAGTATCGTTGTCACATCAGGCACAATTGGAAATTGTGGGGCGACAACTTTGTTAATAGCACGTAGATCAATTATAAAACGGTATGGGATTGCATTGTCGCCTTTCTTGTAAACAGGCAAAATCGGGCTGTTACATAAACTACCTGCAATCTCTTCAATCACTCCTCGATGCACAAAATCGGAGACAATGCACTTCAAAGCACGCTCGCCCTGAACTGATATTTTATATTGGTGAATGCGTGGTAGTTTAACTCCATGTTTCAAAACTATTTTAACCGGTTCCGACATTCCGGAACAACGCTAAGCTCAGGAGGCAATGGTCGAATCAGAAACTGGGAAGTGGGAAGCTGCTGTGGTGAAACCGTCAATCGTACTCCGTCAGAGGAACAATGAATTACTGCATTCAATTTCTTCAACAAATTTAACCCCAGCAAATTCTCTCCACAGTTCGAAGTCAGAAGGAAGGGACAATGGTCTGTAAAGGGACCCAAAGAAACAGACACCGGCGAAGAAACCGGGCAAGCAATTGGTATACCAGAAAACCCTACAGAAACATTTGTTTGCCCTGACAGTGGAATGTTTGGAACCCGGGAATAATCAACGGAGCACTTCTGTGCTCCAGTGTCTATCAAAAACTGATGTTTCCCATTCCCCACTAACAATTCAACGTAGGGACCTTTCTGATTAACGGGAATAGGTGAAGGTTCCAAACCCTGCTTCGGGCAGTCCTAATGAAATAAAATGTCATCGGAAGGAAGCTCTTCAGAAAGGTAGGCAGCAGAAGGGTGATCAAATATGTTTCTCGTTGTCATGATGCCCGCTCCCGGGGAGCCGGTTCAAGCCCTGCATCCCCGAAAGCGGACATCCAGTCCCCAAGGAAGGACCCAGCAACCCCATATAGGGGCTCTTTGGACAGTGTCCTGGCGCCTATGGCGCCAGGCTCATAAAAGACATCAGTCCTTGCGCCATAGGCGCCAGGCTCATTATGGAAGTGCTTGGGTGCACTTACCTGATGCAGACCATGCTGCAGGATCCCGGCCTCCTTGAGGCCTGAAAGGAACTACTTTACCTGTGGGACTAATTTACCATCCGGGCGTGGTCAGGGAAGGATACATACCTGATTGGAGGAAGGATACATACCTGGAACTTCTTCCAAGGCCATTTAAACCCCACCCGAACAGCTACACGTGCTTCGCGTTGTTCTGCATCTAGCAGCTGGACGCTCATCGTGTCTGCTCCTGCATCCTGACTTCTGCCACGCCTGCCAGCATCCTGGATCACCTGCAAAGGAAGAGAAGAAGAGAACAGAAGAAGGAAAAGTCCTTACCTGCTAAATCCGCATCCCGGAGACATCTCGCCGACAATCCTGAAAAGGAAGACTTTTATTTAAAAGCTCATCGCGTCCGGATTCGCAGTCACGCCCCAGCGCCTAGGGAGAAAAAGACAAGAACAAAAGGTGAGAGAGAGAGAAGGGAATAAGGAAAGCTAAATCTCCATGTTAAGACTTACCTGTTGATTCATTCCCTCTTCATTTCGGGTCCGCGCCGCATCCTAGCATTTCCGGACCCCGGCCCCTAACGGGAAAAAGAGACATCAGCGTTAATGAGCGAATGAAAAAACATTACCAAAAAACGCTCATTAAAGACTACCTGATTTCTACAAGGATTTCACCTCTCATCTCGGGTCGGTGCCTGTTCCCCGGCATTCCGTACCCGGGCCTCTATGGGGAAAAAGACACTAGCATTAGTACATTAATGCATGGACACAAGGGGAACCTCTTATCAAAAAAACTTACCTGGAAGCCAAGCAAGTTTGGTTCTCACCAATCCGAAAATCCAGTGAAGTAACTGGATACCAACGCGCCCCTGCATCAGAAGCAGGATGGAGAGCTCGTCATTCCAGACCCTAAGGTGAGATGCTTCGAGGAATCACAGAAGGGTTTCGAGGAGGGTGAGAGGGGAAAGTGGGAGGCCGATTGCATTACCCCACAGACAGTTAATCCGCTATTTTCGCCCACAGAAGGATACTTCTGCGAGCCAGACAAGCCAGATTTGGGGGCCCGGTCCAGTCCATCTTCCGAACCCTGCGCATCACCTTAGAAGAGGTCACAGCAGCGCGAACCAGGCCAGCGCCTCCGTGGGAGTCAGGTGAGCGTTACACTCGTGTCCACACTCGAAATCTGATTTTCCCCTGAAAAAGGTTGCTGAGGATCTTGTGAGAACTGACCTCTATCAGGGCCCCCCGCTCCAGGGCGACCTCTAGGTCGTCTACCCATACTCCCAAATGCATTGTTTGACCTTTGGCGAAGGACGGGGCACTGTGCTCGCCAATGACCTTCCTGGCGGCAATAGGCACATTGATTAACATTCACAGGACCCAAAGGAGCGTTTCCTTTCGGGATATACTGACCTCTGGTCTGTGAAGTACCTCCTCTGGGATTTCTAACAATTTGTTGTAACAATACTTTAGTCTTCAAATCTCCTTTCCTCTTCTCTATTTTCTCTTTTTCATTATTAACACGCTTCTCATAATACTGAGCCATGTGCAAAACTTCAGATTGGGATTTCGCCTGCCAAGAGCTCTCAGAGGACATAATCTGTGACTGGATGTCGGGCAACAATCCACGTACAAATTTGTCCACAAACAACCTTTTCCCAGACTCTGTGCCCAAGTCCTGTCCACTGAAGTCAGAGAATACCTGTTTGAATCTATTTAAGAACTTGGTGGCACCTTCAGTTTTTCCTTGAACACAGGCCGTAAGCTTGTCCCAAATAATTCTTTTCTCAGGAATTATGGTTTTCAATTTTGCGACAATTCTATAAGGAAAAGTAAGTATTACCTGAGGTAGTTTCTCACCAGCTGGTCTCTCCCCATCAAACCTAGTCATGTTAGCCCACGTATCTCCCAACCCTGGCACATCGTCTATTGTTCGAACCTGCTTCCATAAATCTACGGGCAGGAGTACAGGGAACAGCAAGTCAATATCACTTAAGGTGAACGCAGAGGACTGCAAAACGGACTCTATCTCTTTGTAAAACCCTGTCGGGTTTTTCCTGATATCGGGAATTGATTGTCTAATAGTGTTCACTTCCTGTCGTGAAAATGGGACGTGAACAAATTGCGATACATAATGCGCAGGGATGTCCACAGCGGGTGACCAGTCCCAGCGTTAGCTGGAATCTCAACCTCTCATAGGCAACTGAGATATAGGTAACTCTGACCGCTTACTAAGCAACAGAGCCAGGTTGAGTGCCAAGGCAGCTGAAGAAGTGTCGGGCGAAAAAGCCCTCATACAAATACCCAATAACTCTATTGGACAACTAACCTTCTTCCTTACACATTCATCTTGCAGGTACTGTACCACTACCTGAATCACCTTCCTCTGCATTTCTACTGTATACTGACTATATGTGTCATATACTTCATCTGGTGGTATCGATGAATCCGAGATCCATCGAATCGCATCTTTAGTACAAGTTCGTACTTCCTCAGATGCCGATCTATGACACGGAAGGAAACGTTTCTGTACATACATACTGTCGTCTTCACCATCCCCATCCCGTAATTTTATAAGTCCCTCCTATACTCAAACAATCTCTCAACATGACCATGTACTTTCTCCTCTGTGTCCCTCGAAAGCGCTAAAGTATTTAAATCCCTCACCCCTTGTGGGAGATCCGCATTGTGTAATGTACCCCACATTACGCATAAATGAGTCCCTAAACCTTCGATAAAAACATTTTTCTCAGGAAAATTTCCCATATTTAATAATGTGGAAAAAACGTTAACTTGATCACCTCTCTCCATACAGTGCTTAGCCCATGCAAATAATTCCTGTTTCTTGTCTGCAGAAACAGTATTGCGAGTGACAATCTTTGACCCCGCCCCCCGATCAACTTCAATCAGTTCAGAACCACTCTGGAGCAGAGGTGTGGGCATATTCAATGGGGGTACAACTATCAGCGCAAGAGGAAGGGGTGGCGGGATAGATGGAGGAACAACAACTAGAGGAATAGGAACAATAGGTTGTACAGGGGGAACAGGAATAACAGCAGGAATAATAGCAGGAATGGGCAGAGCACCCGGGAGAGGATCATACGGAGGTGGCGCAGAGGCACCAGGCCTGCGTTCGTTTAACAATTTTTCAATAAATTCTTCAGAAGCATGGAAATCTTTAGAGGGATACATTTTCTGGATACCTAGTGAGAAAGCCCTATCCATATTTTTGACTGACTCCGAATGTTTTTCCTTATCATATAACAACACCTTTTCGGCATTTGTTTTATGACGGCGTGCATGTTTATCCCTACTTTTAAGCTGCTGCAACGCTTCTTTTTTCCAATTCTACAAAACATCAAATGCTGCAGGTCTGGCCTTCTTTTTTAGCAAGACCGATTCTAGGTATTCAATACGGGGGATCTCGAAACTACCATTGATTGGCCACTGCAATTCGGAGGCATGTCTGGTATGTCTGTGCCAAATATCATTAAATACTATACTTCCAATGCCATACTTACAGTACATAGTACATGCCGGCGAACCCTCCTGTGGTGCCGGGCGGCTAAATTCCAAAGATTGTCGATCGCTGCGGAACAGAGCCCTGAAGCAGCTAGACAATTTCCCAGGCATTTCACAAGAAATTGGTGTTACCTGGTCAATAATTGTGTCTGCAGATACAATACGCCAAATTCAAATTGTCAGGGTTAAATTAAGAGCCGAGTCACGACTGCACCTGACCAAACCTAAGGAGGACTGTACGGTTGATCAAAGAACTTACCTAACGAATTTTACCTTGTGTTTGGTGGTTTCGACAAATCTGCCCGCCTCAAAAATGGACCCTCGTCAAGATGCCGTGTCAGACCACACGACTTTCGTCCAAGGATCGGATCGTGCAGCGCTGCCGAGGTATTGCGTCTCGTTCGGTCGGACCCGCAGTATCACACCGTCCGATCCCGGTTCGATAGTCTGTGTCAACCTTCAATGATCCGGCATCAATCCTGAGGGGCCCTGTTCTGGGGTGCCAACTGTGGAAACAGAAAAATAATATGAGGCCGGGAAGCCCAACAAGAAACACACCAACACAGGTTACAAAGAACGTACAAGTGCTTTATTTAAAAGCTACAACAGTTACCAAGTCAATTGACAAACGGATAGCTATTCGGCTCTCAGAGTAACATAACGAACTTCAACGAGGGTTCGATGCGTTAGTGAGAGAGAGAGCACATTGAAATACTCGGGCTCTTTATACGATTTGTCCAGCCCTTGGCCAACCCTCTCGCGGGTTAACCATTCTGTGAGCCGGGCCTATGGGTTCTTTGCCAGGTCAATCCTATAATATATGCATTTTGATTAGTTTCGCTGATATAGTTGTACATTTACACATAGGTCAACGGTAGGACAAGGTCTGAGTTTGCGACACCGACAAGTGGCCTGCAGGCATATTAATTATTCATGTGTACGCAGGTCACAACGGCCAGAATCTTACTCAAAATGTCATTTGGCCTCCATTTTGATGTTCAGGGTGACTTCCATATAACAAGAGAACCTAAAATGGCGGCTTAATCCAAGATTGCGACTTACATTACTTTCTCTAAGGTCAAGACCTTGCCGTGGAGTTTGTTCGCATATGATGTTTAGACAACTTGGCGTAGGCCAATACACATACAATTGTTACGATAGGAGGCATAATATTGTTTCAATTCCGACAGTACCTTTCAGAGAAGGGAAATATCCATTTCCATATCAGTCTTTGCCCCACCCACATGGACATTCCAGCACCGAAATCCTATGGCAACTCTCTTCTGAACAAGAGTACCAACAGCAACCCCATACACGTGTTTCAGCCTTGTTGGGCCTAATCAGTGAAGTGGAGCTCTGCCTCTCTGAGCACTGTGAGCTAGAGGTCCACGTGTGGATGACCCTAGGAAACTTGGGGTGACTAAACCTAAGTCCCTTAAACAATTATAACACGGTCCATAGGCACCCCCCTGCGAGAACAAACACGACTAAATGACCTGTTCTTTGGGAATGTACTCACTCAAGAGTCCGCAGCCACACTTTAGATCACTGTACCTTTCAATGAAGGGACATATCCATTTGCATATCAGTCTTTGTCCCACCCACATGGGCAGTCCAGTACCGAAATGCTATGGCAATTTTCTTTTGAACAAGAGTACCAACCGCCAGAGACGTCTTTATGGAGGGGGGCCCCAAAAAGGCTGCCTGGTCTGAAGAAGTAAGATTACATTGTTAACCAGTCTTATCTTAAATACCAGTCTTATCTTAAATAGCACACATCAGGATATTTTATGGGGTGCTACTGAGTCCTTAAACCCATTGCCTTTCTGTTTTGACAAGTACATTCTGCCTTGATCAATTCATCATGTATTGCTTTCTGTGTTCACTGTGGTATACATAGTTTGTGTGTTCCTTACGGCACAACTCTGTAGCATTCTTCCCTTCCTGTGGGAATTCTGTTGATCATGTGCAATAGGCAACAGTGAAATGCATATTGATAAATTGAGTGCGACAATGGTTGGGAAGTTAGCTCAGTGTGTGAAGCACCCATTGCAGAGATATGTGTTCATATGCAAAATTAGAATATCATATTCCAGCAAGTCTGGCTGAGCCTTTCCTATGTCTGAAGTGTATACAACTGGATGCCTACTTGGTTTTGCAGAACAACATCTGCTGGTTTCAGCAATGTACCTGTACCAGATAGGGAATGCTATAAAAACGAACATGTCATCTGTATGGTGAAGGTCTAGAAATTGGTTTGTTCAGATGAGGTGTTGTGAAACCTACGCAATCGCCTCCACCGATGCTATCAACTGTTAGTCCAAGAGGTGAATAGGTATCCATGGAAAGCGTTCATGCTTGTATCCTGGCTTTGTCAGCAGATAGTACAGTGATCCTGGTCAAATCATCTCATACATCTTACATTACTTTGCTGTCTTCTGTGATTTGCCTTCTTACATGCTTCTGGCATCGTTTAGCCCATTACTTGATCTTTCTTCTTATGTAGACCATTTGAGTGGAAGGGGTGGGTAGACAGAAGACAGAAGAGAGCGGACCAGATGTTGCAGGCCTTAGGCAAGCATATTTCAAGGTCTGCTTTTTTGACACAAAAAACTGTTAGCTTCTTGGTAAAAGTCAAAGGTTTTAATGCACGTTTATAAATGAAAATGTCACAAGCCATTGTTTTGGAAGTATTTCAAGCTTTAAAATACAAAAGACAAACCCAGATAACATTTGTTAAATCACATCGATTGGTATGCTGGTACTTATATACTTCCCTTGATGATGGAGAGAATGAAGCTAGAACCATTCCCATTTTGCGTAGAACTCTTCTATATTATTTTGTTAAAAATGGTCATGTTTGGTAATGTGATTTGTGTACATCCAAGTCCATTTTTTATAAAATTAGATTGTTTTAGTTAATGGTAAGAACTGAAAAGAAAGTGTTCAAATGCAGAAATTGCAGTGTTGGCACAAATCCCAGCTTCACCCTTTCAGCCCTTAACCAATGTGTGATGCTGGGCATCTCATTTATTCTTATATTGCCAGTCCCTAAACATTTCACAATTGTCAGCCCTTCAGAGTGATTTTCTTCTCATGGTATGATCTTCTTAAAAGACTTATTCATGGTGTCACTGGCTATAGGGTTGCTACCACTTTAATACTGAGTATATTTATATTGCACATCACAGGCATTTGTTCCTTTGATATCTAATGGCAACACTATTTGAAATCCATATCCCACTTCTAATCTCAATCTGTCTGGATAAAGACACCTTTCTGGTAGCTTCTAATCTGCATCCACTATCCATGCTACGGTATGTGTAGCGTTCTCCTTCCTTCCAATTGGTCTCCTCTGTCCATGCATGAGCACTTTTGCATTCTATGAAGTAGCTAATGTGAGTTATCTGTCTATTATGGTTGACATGTACCTTTTACATATCGTCCTGCATTAATACTACAGGCTGCATACCTTCCTGGATGCTTTTGATAAAAAAGTATCCTGTATGTACTAGAACAGTAACCTCTTCGTAGACTGCTATTGTTGGTCTTCAAATGCTACTTGTTTATCATTCTGATTAGAGCAAGAATGAAGAAGGTAAGGAGACTTAAAGGGAGTAAACATGCTTATTATGCTGCAAGACAGCATATCATACTATAGGTTGTGAGCGCAATGGGTGGGGGTAGGGTATGCAACCATTATTCTTGATCCCTTAATTCATTTGGTTTGGTGGAAGGGAGCCCCAAAGATGTCCGTGCCCAGGGCCCCAAAAGTGCCTAAAATGGCCCTACCAACAGCAACCCCATACACGTGTTTCAGCCTTGTTGGTCCTCATCAGTGTGGTGGAGCTGTGCCTCTCTGAACACAGTGAGCAAGGGGTTCACATCAATTTGTGATGTTAATTCAAATGATTTGTGGATCATTCCCAGCTGTGGTTGCATGTAATAAATACACTGTTGTCTATCTGGCTCCCATGCATTTTTATTGGCACATTGAATTACTTTTGTAATATTGATTTGTGGGCCTTACGTTACAAGGGTTACTCTTGTTTAAAAATAAAATTTAAAAAACAGCCAAAAAAACAGGGAAACAACACTAGACCTCACTTGGCTGTAACCTGTAGTAGGGTGGCTCCAATTTGTGTCAGCTGCCTTTCAAGACAACCTGTGTTTCCTCCTCATGAAATAACAGTACAATTGAACCATAACTTTCATTTATAGAAAAGAACATTGTCAAGTTCACTGTAAATCACGTACATAGATAATATTATGAAGCATTAATGGGAGCATAGTTCAGGGTCAGTGCACCCTGGTCCCACACCTAGAAACTTGTCTTTGGTACTTAGCTTGTTATAAAAGATTCATGAATTTTAAAATAATTCTTGCAGTAGCACAACATTACTTTTTTCTGTGCCCAGAGTATCAGGCATCCATGGCCCAAGTGAGAACCCCAATCCGGTACTTATGTTCTTTGACCAACTGAAAACGTACACATACAAACTGTTGATTTTATTTGCCATTTACATTTGCTAGAAACTGTCAAAATAGAAATAATAAAAAAACTACAAATATATGCTATAAGACTAAAGTTATGGCTTTTTAGGACTGGTTTACTTGGCAACACCTTTCCGGTTGCTTCTGCAGTATAGTTAGATTTGTTATCAACGAGTAGTTGTGAAATCATTTGTGAACTGTCGCGTCTTGGGTGAGTGAGGTGGTAAAGGCCATCAACCACCAATATTAATTTCTGAATCACAAAATCACTCATGTAGATCTGCACCAGTTAAGTTGTAAATCAAGAAAAAGTTTAATGTGAAAGATTATCCAAGTGTGCCCTTAGTGATGACACGTGTTTCGGCTTACGCCTTTATCAAATCATGGCATGTATCATCTCTAGTCAAAATCACAAAAACAAAAAAAAATCAATTGTTCTTGTGTTAAGCGTTCATTCTTGTGTCAAATTGAAGGGTTACATCCCTGAGCCCTAGTGTTCCTGTTCCCGGCATTGGCTTGTGAGTCGGGCTTACAAATATATGCTGTTTGTCTTCCTGTGACAATCACAATTAATATAAGCAATTGCTGGGATTCTAAGGTGTCAGAAGCGGCCTCTTTGTTTACTGAGCTTACCTGCAGCGAGGTGGGGCTTGACATGTTGTGTTCATGTTTGTGGGTGCTTTCCTTGAGCTTTCTTTGAGCAGAGTGTGGAGAGCGGAGTGTAGCGAGGATACAATGACCCCATCCCAGTTCCCCGGTGTGGTGCTGCGGCCAGGAGGTTTACACAACACGGGAGGTTTACACAATGCAGCATTTTAGTCACTAGGTTGCTTGGTTGTGTGACCCTCGCCAGCGGAGGCTGCAGCAGAGGTGGCAGTGGGTCAGCCCTGTAAGCCTTGTGGGGTATCCCTGTGATCGGTAGCTATGTGACTGGCCGCGTGACCGGCTGTGATTTGATAGCGGTGCAGGACGTTTTACTGAAGGAAACCTGGATTAAAATAAGATTGAATTCAAAAGGAGCTTTAACAGCACTAATCAGAAAATTTAAAGGGTTAAGGCAAGTATGCATATTTGCACCATGCCTATTTAACCTTTTCATGGCTGACTTCTATCAAGCATTGAAAGGTATCGGTCTTATCTCACCTAAATTGGGGGGAATTAATAAATTGGTTGGCTCATGTGGACGATTTGGCACTTATAGACTACACACCTATCGGCTTGCAGCGCCTAATATTTAAAGTGACTGAATATGCTGAAGAGAATAGATTGGTTATTAATGAAAAGAAGTGCCATATTATTTAGATAAACCCATTCAAAGATGGCCAGAGTAAAATATATCTGGCAGGCAAATAATATTAAGATAGTACCTCAGAGGGAGCTATTTTATTTAGGGTTCCAGTTATGGGACAGAACATCTCGAGATGGCAGTATTAAGCAAATAATGAACAACAGCAAGACATTGATTTATCAAATGAAGAAGATGTATAGTAAATATTGCAAGTTTACAATAAAGACTTGGTTGACTTATTATATAGCAAGGTTGTCCCGAAGATAATGTATGGGATAGAAATCCAGTGAGCCTAAATATTCAGTGGGTTAAGATTGAGGGTCACATATGGAAAAGGGTGTTGAATCTTCCCATGGGGACACCAATGCCGTCAATTAGATTTGAATTGAGAATACTGTCCCTGGCACATTGGTTTCAAGGGAAAGTTCTGATCTTAATGGAAAATATCTTTAACCCGATGTGTAACACCCTTTTTGAAAATCTGAACAAGGAACTAGTGTCAAGTAATTCCCTGTTTCTTATGGCTATGGTTTACGCTGCTGATATCATATTATCTGAATGTAATAAGGGCAGGAGAGAACTGCACAAACACCCAGACTCAATTAAATAAAGATTAAAAGAGACTGGTTGGATTAAAACCATTACTATGGTTAGAAATTACAAACGTCATACCACTTGGGTCAGAATTGATAAACCATTGGGCATGTTGCCAATATATCTAAAACAATCAATTCCTGTGTCCTAGAATAAGGAGTCAATGTATGCGTTTCTGCCTCACTCTACTGCCTACAGGGGAAATATTGGCTAAGAGATCAATTCACACACTTCAAAATACAGACACGTGTTGCTACTGTAAAGAAAATAAGGAAACCTTATTCCATCTAATGGTAGAAAGCGCGAATTTGAAAATAATGAGAACGCGCATTCTGAGTAGATTTTTCACAATGGGAAGGACAGACCTGGCACAAGAAGTATGGTATAGGCTGAGTGGAGGGAATGAGGTTTTCTTGACTGCAGAGGTCATAAGAATGCTGGATGAGCTTGGTTTAACGAGGTCAAATTAGTGTCTATTTAAAGGTTATTATTTTCCTTTTCTTTTTTCTGATTTGCAAAATGGTGTTGTATCTTGAACGTGTGAGGTGCTAGTAATATGCATTTTAGGTAGAAGTTAATGATGATGAAAGTATTTTATGTGTTAAAAGTATATCCTTGTGTTAAAATGATGAAAGTATTTATCTGTTTTAAAATTATGAGATTGTTTATTTATGTTTTAATCTTTTTTTTGTAATACTTGTGTAAAAGTTCAAATTTTGAACATAACCACATTAAAAAAAAATAAAAAAAATAAGCAATTGTGACTTTTGACTGTGAGCCTTGAAGCTGCCCAGTCATCAGACAGCTTTTTATGCCCTACCTTCTGTATTGCATAATGATTTTAGCCATGTGTTTAAGGATATTAGGAGTGCACGGATCATTAGCCGATAGATTCCTGCATCTGTTTTTAGCTGTCCAGCAGTTTTATCATCTCTGATATTGAAATTGAATGCATACAGCCTGTGAGATGTTTACAGTCAACCACAGAATCATCAGATACGTGAAGCAGTTTTGACTGTGAATGCCATCTGCTTAATGTGTAAATAATAGAATCAAATTGCTCTAGCGTTTAAAAGAAACCCGAATGATTGCCGTCATTAAAGTAGAATTACACTGGCCAGCTACAAAGGAATAGAACTCACTGGAGCTACATGGTGTCATAGCGAATTATTCTTAGAACTGTGGAGGTTTTTCTTTAAACGTCGTGATCGGGTTTTGTAAATATCTTTACAACAGGATGTCATTCTTCTCTCAATTTTGTTAGTATTCGAAGACAATGGCCCCGATTTCAGGACGTTTGCAGCGGGGTTGCTGACACTTTGCATGGCATTAGCACTACTGCAAACCGTTCCCAGGTGCAAAACAATTTATTTTCCAATGCATGTTTGCAGCAGGGCAATATTTGCCCGAATATTCAGAAGGAACTCTATTTGCACTACTGAAACCTTGCCCCTGTTCATACACTGAATATTTTTGGCACTGGGTCATTTTTTTCACTAGGACTAGTACAGTGCAAAACTGCCATTGCACCAGTGTGTGATATGGTCCATGTTGATCAACTAATAGATGAATGCCTTAACCAACATGAGCCTATTGTGCAATGACTTTTACAGCTTTACTGAATCACGTGGTAGCAGGATAGGCTTGTCTACAGAACTGAGCAGGCTGGGGCTCACTCTCACCAGCACACAAGCAGACACATTATACCACACAACAATATTAAGAAAGGATTATAGTATTACAAAAAGCACATATTTTATTAGGTCTGCATCCACTTGGAAACCATTTTTACAATATGTGTGAAAGTTGGCGGTTAGTCATAGGCAGTCAAGGCATAGAATGCTGTGGCAGTTCCTTAAGAGGAGAGTTCTGTGCCGGGCTCAGTGCCCCGGAAATGACATCACTAAAATATTGACAATGCACCAGCTGAGCAGGGCAAGCGTAAAAACAAAAAAAATACGAACACATCTTGATAACATTGAACCACATATTTGCATCAGCTTTGCCATTTAACCATTGCTTACATTGATGTCCATCGTGTACTTGTGTGTGAGCAAACCATGCATTCTCACAGTGAAAGGAGATGTGAGATTGGCGAGGCTGTGGCTAAGTTACTGACTTTCCGTAAACATGGGTTCTAATTGGGTTACAGTAGTACATCTCTTCATGGACGTCTTTCTAAAACTGTGCACCTTGTTCGTGCACAGTTCTATGATGTTTCCCCACAGACCAATTTCGCTGAAACTTGTTTTGCTGTGTCCAGTTGTGGCGCTCCAGGGAAACATCATCCCCTCTCAGTACCCCCTTCCCGTTTACCTCCCAGTGTGGAGACAGCGCCACAACACCCCTCCACCATGCCATCTGTTGTGCGGGGGACACCCCGATCCCCCCTGAACACATCACCCACCCTCCCTCTCAACATGTTAGACGTTAATACACATCCTGGCACAAACATACATACACACATGCATACAAATACCACTACCCCTCCCGAAGCCAACTCCTTACCTCACTGCTCACGCCATCACACAGCAGCCAGTCCCACTTCCTGGAGGTACTGTAAGCACATGCAATGTTCACTGACAGGCCGCTGTTCAGCAAAAGTGGCCTGTCGGGAAATTGCATGCCACAAAAGTGGGCTGGCTCTTGTGCACTTTTGGTCGAAATCGACCAATTACATGTAAATCTACGCAAGTATGAATATGTGTATGATGGGGTAGGGAAGTGTGGGTTTGATGGGATGGGCTATAGGGGGCAAAGTGGGATCCCTCTATTTAAAAATGTTAAAAAAAATAAAAAAAACGAGTCGATTTCATTTCGAAAAAATGTGCACACATTTATTTTTATTTAAATGTTTTTTTTTAACATGCGTTATACCTGAGTTTGGTTTCGTAGCTCGAATCAGAGGTTCGTACACTCTATTGCTTTCCGTTCACACGGTTACAAAGGTGCCTATCGACCCAATCAGGCTCAGTTCATATTTCAACCTTGCTGAAAAATGAAAGTTTGCACTTAAAGCTAAAATTCAAAATTATTCAAACGATGTTAACCCTGGTGTGCAAGGCGCATATGGGTACGGGTCCCCCCTCTTGACCTGACTATGCTCTGTATTATACCAGCAATCTCTCTTTTTACTTATATTATTTTTATTTTGATGTTATTTTAATGTATTTTAATGTATTGTGCAGTAATGCCTTTATTTGTGTGCCCATTAAATGAACTTGCGTTGAAACAATGGGTGCTGATGATACAAACTGTTTCAATCTCGTTTGAACCAAAACTGAGACTAATCAATCGTGATAAGGCTCTATCTGTATGTGGGGTTCTACAGGGAAATTATACTGATTCAAATCATTATTCCAATTCTTTAGACCAAGTTTTGAGGGAAGCTTTTTCAGGCTCTTCCACCACTATCACTAATCCCTGCCTGGATTGAAAATTGTCTCAAACGTATTTGCTTTTGGTCAAATATCCTTTTTCCCCTCTGCCTCAAATTATACAGGTTGACCATTAGATGTACATATGTAAAAACAAACAACATCTGTACAGTGTTGCACCAACTTTTGTTCCAATTACATATTACTACCCTCTCCAATATATTTCAAATTTCTGGACCACTCACTCTGTTTGGTTTCATGTAGGGTCTTGCTATGACATGAGTTGTCAGTAAAGCAGATTCACCCTGATGTATAATCCTATCATAAAATATAATGTAGTGTCATAGAGTGAGGGTGCAGGATGATGACACGCCACCAAGTTATGGTCTGAGGCTTCTCCTCAGCCATTAGTTGGGGAATGGTCACTATCCCAAGCAATAATCTCCTCTCCCAAGGTCTAAAAGGCTATTATCAAATGGTAGCAGTACAATGAACATTCTTTTTAGTTTTGGTGCTGAAGTAAAACTACTACTTTAAGAGTGAGTAAAGTAAATAGACTAACTGAGTTAGTAAATTAAATGTGGTTTACATTTCTAGTATTTTAATTACATGGTTGTCTTCTTCATTCAAGCATTTTAATTGCAACATGATTGAGCTGGAACATGTTTAACATGAGCATGCATCAAGTGTCCGGAAATAGTAAACAGTTTCTCAATACAAACCTGAAATAATTGTCTAATGTGTTAGCTTTTTATTTCATGTATCAAATGGCATGTTGCAGCAAAAAAGGTCCTCCCACTGAGGAAATGTCTTGTTGGAAAAATAAATCATTGTATTATTATTATTATTATTATTATTATTATTATTATTATTACTATTATTATTATTATTATTATTATTATTTTTAGGTAGGGCAGTGAGTGGATGGTGTGTGGCCCTAGGTGTTAGGGAGGAGACATTCCTTGGACTTGAGAGTCTTGAGCTCCTTCCTGAACTGTTGAAGTGAGGGGGCTAGTATGATGTTGATAGGGTGATGTTCCAAAGTCTTGGGGCATATACCGAGATTGCTTGTCTTCTGGCTCTTTAGTTCCTGCACTGACAGAGTTTAAGGGCCTGATTCACAGAAGCGTTTTATAATGTCCCAGTCCATAGGAAAATGCTCTGTGAATCAGTTCCTTAGTCTGCACATGTCCTTACGTCTGTTGGATTGTAGATTATGCAGCAGGATTTGAAGATCATACAGGGTTGCAGCGGGAGCCAGTGCAGTTCTATGAGGGTGGGGCTATGTGGTAGAGTTTGTAGAATCCTTTGATGACTCATGCTACAGCATGCAGGAATTATCTTAGTGGTACCAGTGAAGTCGCTGGATGGTTGTATCCATGTCTTTTCTTGGAGACAGAAGGTTCAGAATGCAATCAATACCCGTTGTTTTGACTGCACTCCAAACATTTTGATTGGATGAGAGGAGGTCAATAATGATCTCCATTTGCTGTCAGATATATACGACCAATCCATCTATCACAACACAAGATTTGCTCCCGCCATGGTACATACCAAGAAGGGATTGCCAGTAGAGAAATGGGCCTATTAATCAAGTTTCTATATTTTACTAATGTTGTTTGGTAAGTGAACTGCACAGATGTACAATGGGTACCACCCAAAGACAGACAGGAGATATTCAGAATGCATTAAGTGCTGCACGCCATCACCGTCCAAGGGATGTGTGATAGCACTGGCAAACTCATCATCACACATATATGTGGCTAGTTTTTAGCAGTCGAACCCTGATGACACGGTAGTAAGAGTTGGATACAGTTCTACCATCATGAAAGTTACCACTGTGTAAGATCACAGCTACTGTGAGTGCAATGGACAGTAGTGCCCTTCAGAGATATCTACATTGAAATTACATCTACGCTTCATAGGCTTTAGCAAAATGTTCATAAAGTCAGAAAATGTGTCTAGTTTTCCTGATACAATGTAAAGCACTGGAGCTTGTGACACAAATGTCTATATATATTATGTTATGGGTTATCTCCATTCTGAATGGTGTGAAAAGCCGCCAGAGATTTGGGGGGATATTCATTTGAACAGAAGCAAAGTATTTGAGGCCTGAGAGTACTGCTTCCTGAACCAACATATTCTGATGATCTTCAGACAGCAAAGGACCGATTATGGACAAGGAATTAAGATGGAAGTTCGCAGATTTAAGTGAGATTCACAAATGAGGATTAAAGGTAAAGGAACATGAGGTGAGGGAAGAAGGAGCAGCCAAAAAAAATGTATGCTATCAATAATTGAACCTCTCAGAATTGATATCTCAATTTAATATGGTGTTAGCATCCCGGTTGAAGGGCTGGAGCATGGGGGTAATGGCCCGGTATCTGAATTATATGCCCAAGCAAAGATGGACACTGCAGGGCAGGGAAGGTAGCTGGCAAGTTTCATATATAGCGGGCTAACATTAGAGGTTTCAGCCCACGATCCGCGTAACCTGATTAGCTGCGCTCCCTGGCGCGGGTGCTTATCACCATTAATGCAGATCCAAATATCACATGTCAAATGCTGCAATCACTCATAGACCACCTGAACAATGCCATCATGATCACTCTGTAGGTTCAACAGGATATCAGGATTATCAACATGTACCTGACACTGTAGAGAATGAGCTGCTAACAGGAGGGGATGGAAAATAAACATACATTGAAAAGATGTGTTTGAACAGGACTGTATAGAAAATATTGGGCCTCATTACGAGGAAGGCGGTAGGGGGTTAAAGGGGCTGGTAGAGGAGCCGGCCCCATTAGTCCCCTACCGCCTCATTACGAGGTCCACTCGCGGTACCTTCTAAGGACGCCTGGTTTTACCAGACGTCCTTAGCGGGTCCCGCAAGCGGTCCAGCATGCTTACAATGGACCCGTCATTAACGGGTCCATTGTTAGCATGCTCCCCATTCCCATTCAGCCCTCTGGGGGCTCAAATGTGAATGAGGATGTACCGGGTCCGGGTTCCCTGAATGGGGATATAACGGGCCCTCCAAGGTTGGAATGGCCCGGTATTTCCCCATTCAGGGAACCCAGACCCAGTACCCGGAATGGGGGTAGCCATGCCGGAAAAAGCGCCATGGCTACCTCCTTCCTCGTAATGAGTCCCATAGAGTTAAACTGAAGGAATGGCTACTGTTGACCTCAGCCCTTGCGGGTAAAGTGAATGCATGTCAGCTTCATCCCTCCGATGCCAATCTCCTAGTCTAAGCACTAAGCAGAATGTCATGGTCCATGGTGTCAAAAACTGCCAGCGGATCTAAAAGAAATAACTCAGATGGATTACCATGATCCCAAAAACGAAACTACTTGGCCTAATTTAGAATAGCCTTTTTCAATGGCAAACTCACATTGAAAAAAGCTTTGAAAATTAGGCCATTAATCTTTGTTGTGCTTTCTCTGCCTCTATGTGGACAGAAACCTTATTGGACATCAGATAGAAGGTAATTATGCTGCTAACATGCCTGAAGAAGAATGGTGGCCCTCACTGACATAATTTGCAAAATAATGTCAATGTAGCTGTTTTTTGTTGTTGTTAGAGATAGCATTTTAGTTTCTGTGAGGGAGCAAGAATATTCCCTGCAAAATTCGATCATCTAATATGCTGTCAAAGTTCCTAAGAACTATTTTAGATTTCAGAATATAGCCAAATTACAGAATCCTTGCACAGGTGCAAGTGCAAAGTTGCACAGTATTAGCACTAGGGCAACGCTTGTCCTATTTCTAAAACACTTGGACATTTTAGAAAACCATTGTACCATGACAAGTGCCTGTAAGCACCATTTCCTATTCCCTGTAATTGCTCACATCTGTTTCAAAGTTGTCTGCATCACTCATAGAGCCTAGTGGAAAACGGGCTACACCACGCATAAAGTTAGAAATAACGCACTACCTGGCTCCTGTGATCACTGGGCTCAAAGTCTAGTGTAGTCCCTGTCTTCAGGGAACACACATAGGACAGCAGAATTTCTGCTGCAGCCATGGCTTCTCAATGGAATGAACTTCCAGGATGCATCAGGGATTTTGGAGAACAGCTTCAGTATTTCAGGCGGAGGATGGCAACCTTCCTCTTCAGGAAAACGTTTGGTCTGGATTTCATGATTAAGTATTGTTAGCTGCATGACTCATCTGTTGTGTGTATGTATCTCCTGTGTCATGTAATGCACTTCTCCTTCCTCTTTCCTTAAGGTAGCATCTTGTTAACACATAGCTATTATGTGTTAACATGCTAACATGATTGCTGCCCTGTTATCTACCTTTGGGCGTATCTTATCAGATTGTTCCCATGCCTGCATAGATCAGCTCTTCCTCCTTCCTTCCTTTTATTTGGAGGCACAGTTGGTGCCTTATAAAAATCCTATTAAAAAGTAAATATATAGATACATGGTCTGCAGTTTTAATCTGAAAGAAACATCTGCCTAATACTGCATTGATATGTGGAACCAGCATCATAGGCAGGACAAAAAGAACCACTAAATGTTGTACTTCCACTGGGCGAGCAAGCCTTCAGCCTAAAAGGAGGGAAGGGGGGATCATTAAGGCTGAATGTATATAACTACACAGGTCCCACATATTTTGTCCTCATTTTTGCTTTTATTGAGTTAAAGGTTTCTATTTTTCATCCATTCATGCACTCTAAAGAGGCAGTCCCACAGGTTTTGGCAGTTGTCCCCCTCCCTGAAGATCATAATCATTCCTTAATTTGTAAAACAAAATGAGTACCAGGGCCCACATTTTTTCTAGCATGCTTATGACACATCAGGCCGAGCACACACTCCATCAGTATTGCCACCAGCCACAGCTGTTCCCACAGTGCCAACATATTTGGGGTTAAAACTGCAACTTGAGCAGGATCATTGCGCGTTGATGGATGCACTAAGTCAGATTTGAGATTTTCGAATAACAATCAACATAACACAGGATAACATACCATACTAGATGACACTTGAAATGAATCACATGTTTAAGTGCTTCACTTAAGTGCTGGGGGGCAGAGCCTATAATGATTCCTTAGAGGAATTCAGGACGAACATAGACACCATTAGCACTGAAGGGGAATCGTGTGTAGATTGGTACTCAGGACATACACTCCTCCTAGGCATTGGCCTTTACCCAGGCAATTTCCAGGTGTTGCTGGTGCTGGCTATCCTGTTGTTGTCAACTCACCCTGCTGTGCAAGTGCTGCTGCTTAATGCAGTAGCTGATCTGCACCAGTTAGATGACGATGAACGAAGCAGTGTGCAGGCATGACCAGCAGGGGAGCCCAGCATTGTCAGCTTCCTCATTGTTTTCATGAAACTGAATAACTAGCACTCTCACATCAGTGTGGGTCATCAAGTACATACATTACAATGAGCCAGCCCAGGGTGCAGAAGCAGAGATGGTAGCCTGTGCACCTGTTGTTGCTTGCTGTGTGGCTTCTACTGACTGACAGATAAAATAATAAAGCACCACATCACAATAAAATTGAGTCTGATGCAATACGTGCTGGGGCTCAAAATAAGTGCCAGGGCAGAACACTAGCAAGCACCTCCACAATTCAAAAACTGATCATAATGCATACCTGCATGTCATCTGCATATGATTCATTATTGACATCAAAGTCATTGAATATGTTAAACAATGGATTCAGGGATACAGCAAATAGTACTGGGGAGAGACAGGGCCCCTCTGATACTCCAGAGTTTATGTAGACTTTGGAACAGTGCTTGCAAAATCTCCTTGCTCAGACTTTGGTATGGTTGAGGCCCATTTGCATGGTTGTTCTCGGCCAGGCCTCTGGGAGGCAGCATTGCTCAAAGTATATATTTTATCATAGGTGAAATGCACCATTTAACAATAAAATCATGTGCTATTTTTTATTGTATAAGGGGTGAAGGAATTTGTTGGGGGTATGTACAGTAATTAAATAGTCTGGTAGGGCTAGTAGCATCTTTAAGAATTTGTGAGGCATGTAGAGAATTAGGTGTTCCTATTTTGACACATTTTGACATGTAATGTAAACGTCTTGTAGTGTGCGCTTCTGCCTCTATTGGTGACATGGCTATGTGTGGATCTGTAAGAATAAAATTGGGGTGGGCAGGTGAGGTGCATTAGTCAGACAGTAGGAGAGACAGATGTGAAGCGTGTTGTGTTGATGGGTCCAGGTCGGACGTACCCATTTCTGAGTGTCAATCTGCTTTCTATGGATTTTGCAGAGAAACTTGGGAGCATGATTCCCATGGGGAAGAGCCCAGTATCTGATAGACTACATCGCTTGCTGGAAAATGATCCGAATCATCTGACGGCATACAGGGAAGCATATGCGATTAATGTCAAACAAATGAGGTAGATCTCATGGTCAATTTCACGGGAAGCTGATGGTAAATTAAGCACAGCCATGTGAAAACCATATTGATCGTCAATAGAACAATCCTACAAAGCAAGCAAGACAGATGTTGTACATGTGTTGGGTAGAAGCCTGTTTGCATGTGATAGAAACAGCTATGGTTGTCCAGACATATCTGCAGCTGTTGGTAAAACAGACAGATTGGTAATGGGCCAGAGGCATGCATGCATGGCCGTTAATTGGGTTTTTGTTTGCTGAAAGGAGATAATTCCAATCTTAAATGGGGCAGAAATTAAGTCTGTCCTGAAGTAGGTATCTATCATGTGTTTTAAACAAGTGCAAACTGACCTAAATGTTATTTTTAGTCACCATGCAGGGGCCTTCTTGTCTTCAATGTTGGTCTTCAACATGCTTAAGAGGACACATAGAATAGGTAGCACACTGCAAAAGGGAGGTTAAGCATTATAAAGGGTTGCATGCTTATCAATCACAGCCATTTCTTTTCTTGGCATTCCAATTGTGTTCACAAATAAATAGGTTAAGTGTTCCACAAAGTTCTGGTGAATCTAGGATTTGTCTCGGAAATAATGCCCAAAGTTTAGCCTGGAGGATATGTTCTTGAAAGTTGTAAGTGATTTCAATCCGGCACTTCACCTAAGTCAACGCCTAGCGTGTAATGCACAACTGAAATCCTTATTTATTTTGTGTCTAAAAGTTATTTTATTCTGAACGATGTACCACTCATGTCACGCCCCTCTCTTGGACCCCCCCCCCCGGTCACACTAAACCAGGAATCAGGCTGATTTGCAAAGTTACAATATTTCTTTATGTATTCACAATATAGTCACACTATGTTTAATGGGTATACAATAATCACCAATGGGGTTATGTAACACTAAGCAATCTCCTTAATCATAAGGAGTAATAGTGAGTAAAATAATTCAGCACAGAAATAATACTTTTGTGTATGTTCAGATCAAATAGCAGTAGGGTTACTATTTCCCCCTGCAAACTCCTTAACCCCCCAACAAGCAGCATAAAGATATAGGAGGAGATCGAGCAGGTATTCAGGAATGCAGAATTCAAACAAAATGTCAATCCCAATTTCCCCCCAGCAAACACAAGAGAAAAACGGAATTGATTGGCAAGCTGTCAAACTGGTTTTTAAAGTATCTTGAGAATGGATTGGGTAAAACACTAAATATGGTTTAAATTGCTGAAATTGTTTAAATTCTTATGGGAGCTGCTTTAGATAGTTGCAGACAAACACTAGCAATGATTTGATACTAAGGAACAATGTGAAATCCTAAAATTGAGGTCAGGTGCAATCAAAAACTGTTTTACACGTGTCAGAAATTTCCTAAAACAAAATTTGCGGCAAACTTTTCCACGTGCGGTAATCGCGATTGCGGGAGAACTTTATGAACTGAGGATGTTAGCTACAAGCAGAAGTTGAAATGTTGTTTTTAGTATAAAAATTGAGGAAGTTATGGACATTTTAGTGGAGGTCGTTTTTCTGAGATAGGCGCAAGCATGGGAAAACAGGGATGCGCTTTTAAAAAACAAATGGGATTTCTTATACTGGATTATGACTATAGAAAAAGAGAATGCCACACACAATTCTCCACAGTCCTGGGCAGAGACTCTTCAAGTGGTGGACATTCCCTTTCTTTCTGGGATTCAATTTATTTATTCACAATACTAATGATTTATGATTTTAGAAAACAAATGAGAAACTCAGCGCAAGAAAACACTCTGACAATTCAAAAATACTCCTAACACTAACGGCTCTGAATACAAGAGAGGATGGGTTTAAGACAGGGATTAATATGGACAGTACATATGCTAGTGACACAGTTCTATCTATATATACTCACTATATGGGTTTCAAACAGAACCGTCAGGGATTCTGGTCAGGGATTCTGGTTCAGGGACATACTGCTGGGCACACCGGATTGGACTGGGTCTTCAATGGTGCTGGTCACGGCTTGGCACAGGACTGGATAGGGTCTGCAATGGTTCTCTGGTCACAGCACAAGACAACGGGATTGGATATTTTGGTTCTGATGAGAATTATTTTAGAAGGATAGCACTTACATCACAGCCGGCTGTTTGTTTGATGTTCCCCTTTAGTTTTGTGGGTTTTTTTCTGGTTCTGGAAATTCAAGGCCTAGTTGAAAATGGTTCAACTAATGGAATGGGCCTTTCTGCTTGCCAAGTTTCTGGAGTCAGGATCAAGGAAGATGGACAGTTCTGCTTCAGGGTGCTTCGCCAGGATCAGGATAGTGGGTGAATCTGTGTGTGTCTCTAAGTCCTCAGCTGTCTCCATTTATGCTTATGCTAAAGGGGGTATGTGCTGGTTTATCCTAAGCATGCCTCTTAGGCAGGCGATTGGCTGGAGTCTCTTCTCTCCCTTGATTGGAGAGGAAAACAGGGTGTCACCATGATGATGTGGGTTTATGAGTCAAATAATCCTCCCCTTGTCCCATTGAACATGAAATCTACTTTTGGTACAATACATATTTACTTGTGTGCAATCTTTATAACAATAACATATATAGATTACATATTTTGTGTAGCAGATACTCCTCCAAACTCCTCCAAACCTCATCGTTGTACGATCTTGTGTCTGCTTTTGACAGAATTTTGCCCTTTTTGTTCGGAACACAATATCCAGTTTATCAGAAATTGTGCACAAAAGTGTGCATTGAATATGGGCATTAGTGTATGGCATGAATACATTTGGTGTAAAATCAAATTTTCTGCTATTACTTTCCAGAACATCTCACAGCATTCTGGCATCTCTTAAAACGCGCATCCAGAAATCACATTAACAATGCTGTTATTTCTATAATTTTCACAATTTTACACAGTAATTTATCAGTCTTTTTAAAAATTTGCTTTTGGCCTTTGTTAAGCAGCATATGGTCGTTTGTCTCTGCCTCCTTCTTCCCCTGGCACCTCAGAAGCAGTCTCCACCCAGTGCCTTCAGGGAGAGGCCATTTATGATTCTTCATACTTCGCCTTTCTTTTCAGCCAGAGGATGTCCATTGTCCCCTTCCCGTGCAGCCCCAAATTCTCCTCCCATAATCTAATTATCAGAGAGGTGTGATTTCCTGGTGGAGTGAAGCAGAAGGGAGATGCCTGGCCTCCGTGGGGGAAGCTGTTTGACTGGTTTGATTGCTTTTAGGCAGTCTTAAATCCAATGTCATTATGTTACATTTTTTTCTTGGTTTAAAACAAACTTGTAATTTCAAAACAAGCAGCTAGAGCACTTATTCCAGCTTCTAAACCATGGGATTTAACAGTTACAACCTAGGTTACTATCAATAACAGGTCACTTAGTTTTCAGACATTAGATTTCAGTTGTACAAGTTTAAATTCTATCATGCAGTCTACTGACAGCTGTCATACAGGCGGCCATCGGTACTGCGCCCTCATTTTGACAGATTTCACAGGCAGGCACATTTTTGCTGTGAATGTTTTGTTGACAAATTCAGCTTTCCTGGACATTGTATGTTCATAATGATTTCTTGAACTAAGTGACTTGTAGCGCCCAGCAAGAATATTGGATGTTTGAGGGTGTTTTGTACCAGCATTCTGCAGTTTCAGAAACCAAGAAAAAAGATTTAAAAACAAGATTTTGGATTTCCTTCAGCAAAGCACTGCTTTTCAAGCAGGCTCCATTTTTATGTGTTGTGAAGCCCAGTGACATGTTTTAGGAGTGAGACCTCCATTCCACCACTGACAACATGCATGGTAGATTTGTCAGCCATCTTTTTGTGTTGTACAGCGCAGTTTCCATAGGTTTTGACACGCACAAGGGTTTTGCGGCCATTTTGATAATCTGGCACCATCAGAACACAGGGATGACCTGTAGGGCAGAGCATAAGTTGGTTAATACATCCCACAAAGCCCCCCTCATGACTTGAATTTGACCGCCTGTCAAGGGGAAGTCAGGAGATTGGGATGTTTATCCTTTCTTTTTGGTCCAAGTGGAAAAATGTGTCTGCTTCTCCCATCAGTGCTGGATCGATAGGTTCTCCTCGCCGGTTCCAGGTGGGAGTATGGAGCAATTCTCCGGGCCCTTGGGTCTTTCCTCCTGGTCCCCGAGTGGTCCTCCTTGGTGCTTAGAATCCTTGGATCCAGTGCTTTGATGACAGAACAGAGCAAGGTTACGGACATTTCCCCACCACTATTCATGTAGTGGGGCGGATGCATACATTTGACATGAAATTTACAATCTTTCCCGCCTGTAATTACTAATGATTTTAATGGGTGGATTGATTTTACAGTTGTAATTTTCTAGGGATCCAGAATGTCCCCCTCTGGGTTTCCAGATGGCTCCTCTAATTGCCGCAGAGTATGCCTAGGATGGCAAAACTTCAGCTGGTTGATGTGAACTTACTTATCTTCCCCTTCTGCCAAACTGCCTTTGGGGATACGGATTTTGTAGGTGACTGGTGAGATTCTGTCTACAATTTCAAAAGAACCCTGCCAGCTAGGAATAAATGTGCGTTGTTTGGCCTAGTTCCTTTCGAAATTGTCCAAGTAGACCCGGTCTCCTACTTGGTATTCTTTTCTAGTTGTCTTAAGGTCATAGTGGGTCTTCATATGTCTGCAGATCTTTCTAGATTCTGCTGAGCATGGGCAAAAGCATGTTGAAGGTGTTTTCTCAGATTCCCAACATACTCATGAGTTGTGGAGCCATTTATCAAGGTCTGCTCTTGGGTTCTGTAGAGCAGATGCTGGGGAAGAACCTTCCTTCATCCAGTCATCAGCTCAAACGGCAACATTTTAGTTGCAGAAGAAGGGATAGATCTGATGGCCATCAGGACAAGAGTTAATCGAATTTCCCAACTTGGCCCAGAATCTGCCACAAACTTTTTTAATATGCTCACAATTGTCTTGTTGTATCTCTCAACTCCACCACTAGAGGCTGCCGGTAGGCAATATCCCACATTACGAGTTTGGCGGTAACCATGCCACTATTGGCGGCATGGCTGCTGCCGAAATCGCGTCGTGGTCCCGGTCCTCGGAATGAGGACTTACCGGGCCATTCCGAGTTCGGAAGGCCCGGTAATTCCTCCCTCCAAGGACCCGAACACGGTCCTTCCCCATTCCCATTTCAGCCCCTATAGGGCCCGTTGTTTGCTCCCTCTTCCCCTCGCGGGACCCGGTAAGCATGCCTGGTTTTCCCAGGCGTTGCTTCCTGGGTCCCACGAGGGGAACTCGTAATGCGGCAGTACGGGGTGAACGGCGCAGGCACCTTTTACGGCGCCATTCACTCCGTACCGCCAGGGTCGTAATGAGGCCCAATGTGTAGTTTCCTTTTGACCCCAAGTATCTCCCACATCTTTGTCATCACTTTGCTAGTGAAGTGGCTACCTTGGTCTGACTCAATCCTTTGGGGTAGTCCAAAACGCAAGAAGATGTGGTTGATCATCAGGGTAGCTGCTGTTTCTGCCTTGCAATTTGGGGCCAGGAGACATTCCACCCATTTAGTGAACAAGCATGTCACGGTCAAAATGTACTTGTTCCCCCTAGAGGAGCGAATCACGGGCCTGATAAAATGAACTTGTAAATCTGACCAAGGCAGTGTCATCCCCCTCTTTTGGAGGGGGCAAGGTGTGTGAGTGATATTGGCTGAAATTGTGCACACACAAGACATCCCTTCAAGTATTGGTCAAGGACCTGCCCCATGTGTGGCCAGTATGCAACCTCTCTCAAGATTTCTAGTGTCGTATGAAACCCCCGATGACCGACTGTGGACATGGGCGTGACTTAGCATCAGACTTCGGAATGAGGTAGGGACCACCCACTGGTCATAGCCAGCAATGGATCTCCTTACCAACAACCCGTCTTGGATTTGGAACATTTTTGGACATTTCATCAACACTCTTAGGTCATCTTTCCCAATGTAATCGATATTCATCAGGGGAAAGTTCTCCGGGTCCTCAATGTGTTGATAAAAGTTACCAATTATTGGATCCCATTTTTGAGGCGTAATCAAATCAGCATCTGGGGTCTCCTTACTCCATTGGAAAGTTGAGAGTTCATTGTGAGCATTTGTCTGGGACCTAGTGATAGCAGTGATCTGGATTTCCCCCAACAGTGACTCAGTCTCAAGTAGATCTCCTTGGATGGCTCCGGTTTTGGGCAGCTATCAGCTAGGTAATTTCCAGTTTTGTCTGGTCACTCTACTTTAGAATGACCCTTGATCTTTTTCCAGTAGATGGTCATCCCATTTGAGGTGACCAGATCATCAATATTTTGGATTAATTTTCCATGTTTCAATAGTTTATTATTAGCACGCAGCATGCCTCTGGTTTTCCAGTTAACCAGGTGCTCCACAAACCCGTTCCGTACATAATCCAAATCAGTGATTATGACCAGTTTGTTGAGTTGGTGTTGGACAGCAGTGAGGATGGCGTGATGCACAGACATCAACTCTGCCACTTGACTACTTCGGGGACTGATTTTGTACCCAGCGCAGGGTTCTGGGGCATCATTCACCCATGCATTCCCTACGTCGGCCACAAGTTCTTTTTCCCCGTTGTTGTGAACATGGTAGGAGCACCCATCCACATCGACAATGGGCATTCCCTCACACTGGTCTTCTTCATAGGCTTTGTGTGGGGAATTGAGGTATGCCTCCATGTTGTCCTTGATTTTAAGACTTTAGACCTTGAGACAGATTTCTCTGGCACAATCATGCAAGTCAGCCAGACCTTGCGCGAGGGGACACTTCTTGTTTTGGCCATATCTGACCTCCACAGGAAAGCCTTGCATTGAAAGAATCCAGGAAGTAATTTGGAATTACTCACAAAACCGGCCCGGATTCTGTCACTCTGAAGATATTGCAAAGGTTGGTGTGGAGTCCCACTATGATGTGTTTGTTTGTTTGTTTTGTTTGTTTGTTTTATTATTTGTAATGCGCGAGCGTACCCGAGGGTATCAGGGCGCAGCCTTTACAAGAATGTGCAAAGCTTGGTTACAATAGTCATAGAATATACAGAGAGACAAGATGGTCCACCAATAATATATACAAATCAACAGTGAGTTACATAGATATAATATACCTATAGACGAATGAGCACACATGGTTACAATGTGTGCAAGTGGCACGACGGGGGACAGCCTGGCACTTGAGGTGACTATGGCGGCTTACGTTTTCAGCCAAGAAATTACCTTGGAGCGGAAGTTCTGGTAAGGCAGGTCCTCTCTGAGATTTGGCGGTAAGGAGTCCCAAAGCTTGGTTGCTTTCACTGGGAAACTATTGCCTCCTATGATGGCACATTTAAAGTGAGGGACAGAGAGGCAGTCTTTGTAGGCAGTTCTGGTGGGTCTCAGGAAAAGTTGTCTGTGGAATCTGTTTATCAGGTAGGTAGGGGCAGCGTTTTTGAGGGATTTGTGAGTGAGCGATGCAGTTTTTAACAGAATTTTGTCATTGATGGAGAGCCAATTGTTCTGTTCACTAAATCCTGAGATGTGCTCTCTTTTGGAGATGCCTATAAGGGCTCTGGCGAGAGTAAGGCAACTGGTGTCAGACAGAAATGGTTTAGCTGTGTGGATTAATTTACACGTATATGCCATGGAGGAGGCCAGGGAGCTCACCTGTCTTCTAAGGGAGAAATTGGAATCCAGGTAAAAGCCTAAAGTTTTGACCTGGTGTTCCCCCTGGATGAACGGGTGGTAATTCTTCAATGCCCACACCATAGCCAGGAATTCCTTCTCACAATCGTTGAATTTTTCCTCCACAGAGGATAAAGTTTTACTCGCATAGGAGATTACTTTATTGAACTTGTCATGCTTTTGATATAATACTGCAGTCAAGCATGTATTTCAGACCCCTGTCTCCAAGAAGAACTCCTTGTTTTTGACAGGGTAAGCTAGGCAAGGCGCTTGTGAGAGGCTTCTTTTGAGTTGTCTTACTGCCTCGGCTTGTTCTGGACCGCACTCCCACTTGACCCCCTCTTCAAAAGATGAATCAGGGGTCTTGTGATGTCTGTGTAGTCCTCAATGAACTTTCTGCTGTAATTAGTTAGTCCAAGGAGGCTCCTTAGTTCCTGCAGAGTTGTGGGGTCTTTTAATTTCTGGAGTGCTTCCACTTTCTTTTCCTAGGGACAGAGACCCTGAGGAGTTATCTCATGCCCCAAGAAATTGACACAGGTTCTGCGCCATTGTGCCTTTTGAAAGGAGAGTTTTGCTCCGGCAGCCCTCAACTGTGTCAGGACATAACGGATCTCCGCTATGTGTTCCTCCACAGTTGAGCTTTTGACTAGAACCTCATCTACATAGGCCAGGTTACCCCTTTCACCCAGGTCGGGCATGGCCTTGTGTAGAAAAATGTTGAATTCATTGCCGGAGTTAATGTATCCGAAGGGAGTCTGGGTCCATGTGTACTGCTGCCCCCCGAAGGTGAAAGCCAGTTTATATTGGTCCTGACAGGTACAGTCCGGTACCCATTGCTCAGGTCTATTGCAGTGAATACCCGTGACCCCTGGATCTGGGCCAGCCCTCGGTCAATGTAGGGAAGAGGCCATCGGGAACTATGGACATGTTTGTTGAGCTCACATAGGTCAGCACAGAGTCTCCAATGGCCGTTTGGTTTCAAAATCCCCAGCAACGGATTATTGAAGGAGCTGTGGACTGGACGAATTATCCCACGGGACTCAAGGTTCTTAATTATTTCAGTAAGGGACTCCATTGATGCGAGAGGCAAGCGATATTGCTTCACAAACACTGGAGTCATGCCAGGGTCCATGGGAATTGTTGTTGTGTGGATGTCGGTGTGACCACAGTCATATAAGTCCAACACAAAGAGTTCCTGAAAATCTAAGAAAACTTGTTTCAATTTTTGCCTTTGCTCCAGAGTCTCACAGGCATCAGCTAGGTTGACTCTCTCTTGAACCATCTGCCTGAAGCCTGGAAAGACTTCTGCTTTGGCTATCTCAGCGGCCTCCTCCAGCTGGGTGGAGAAGTCAATGGTCAAAGTGCTGATTTGGACTGATGGCTTCAGGTGGGGAAGGCAGTCCTCGCGGACTTGAAAGATCACCTCATCCCTCCTGAATTCACAGGTCACATCTTCCTTACCATAAGGGCAGGAAGTGTACACCAGGAAATACCCCCCATGCCGGGTGAAGATCCTGTCTGGTGTTGCGTCATTGTCGCTATCACTGTCAAAACATTCCTTGGGGATTGGTCCTAACAGTTCATTACCTAAATCCATGGAAAAATGTCAGTCATCAACCGCCATTCCAATAATGGTGCCTGCGCCCAGAGTGATACTCTTTAGGTCGCTGTTATCTACCTCTATTGAAATTGAGTCGTGTTCTATGTTGACTAATGGTGTTGGGTTTAACCCCAACCCTTGCTGTTGGAAATGAGCATTCAGTTGGACATAGGCGTCAGGATTTTTCACTTTCTGTCCTCTTTTAATTTTTACTTCCAGTGAGCATTGTCGGGTCCGTTCTGGGATGGTGACCTCCTCTCCAATCTGAATTTCAACTGCATATGGCAGCAGTTGTGCTGATCTAAATGCTTTCTCGGGATCATCAAAGTCAATGGGATTACCCGCTAATCTGGACCAAGCTTTGAAGTTTATTAGGTCCTAACTAATGGCAAAGCGATAGAGAATGTCACTGCCTAAGTAAAATGCAGCAGGGACATCTCGCACGACCCAACAATTATGGACTATGCTCTTGTTGCCTATGGAAATTTCGAGCATAAACCTGGTAGGCAGAACATGTTTGGAATTGGGTATTTCCAGGTCCATTTCCCATTTGTCTAAAAGTTTAAATGTGGGAATGGCTGGATCTTTTGGGAGTTTGCGGAACATGGCCTCGCTGATGAAGCTCTTACCGTTGTCCGCACACACTCAGGCGAGAACAGAGTCCTTCCCTTCATTTAGCTGAATAGGGATGAACAACAGCTCTCCAATTTTCTGAATATCATCCAAGCTTTGAGCTGATTTCTCATCTTTCTGGACTAAGGGAGTGGGATTTTCTGATTGTGAATTTGTAAAGAATTACAGAGTGTTCCCTTCCAGGGTGGAATGCCACCTTAGACTGGAAGGAAGGTTGATTTTCAGGAATAGAGAGGACTCACCCTCACCAGTTTGTTGCCCTACTGCAATTACTGTCACATCTGGGATTTGGTTATTCTGGAAGTGAAATTCTATTTGGTCAGGTTTTTTTCCAACCATGTGGCATGTGCTGTTTAAACTAACATGGTTGACACTATGTTTCAATTTTATTGGTCAGCTAGTCTGGGTCCAGAGGACCATGTTTACACAAACTGTGAGGGGAGACAACCTACGCAGGATGTCATTCCCTAGTAAACAAGGTGTGCCCTCTGGAGTCACAACTATGACCGGGTGCTTCACCTTGTGTCGCCCAATTTTAATGTCCAAATCTGCAGTCCCCTCGACGGGAATTTCCTTCCTGTCGAAGTTCTGAAGTTGTCTAGGAAGAGGGGGGAGAGGAATTTGGTATTTCTCCCCCCTTCCTGAATTCAGTTGATCCAAAGCCCTTTTTGACAGAAGAGTAGCTAGGGATCCAGTGTCCACCAGTGCCAAAATTGTACATTGCCCCTGTATTTGGACCGGGGCATACAATCCTCCCTCCTTTTCCTCAAGAGGCAAAGATAATGCACATTTTTTGGCCAACTGGTGGGTTAATTTCTTGGTTTTGGATATTGAAGAGGTGATTTGGGCAGTATTCTGTTTGGGATCTTGGGAATCTGTAAGAAGAAGGTGACAGCTAGATATGGGGGAAGTTTTGGGTTCCCCTGGTTCTGATTCTGGGCCACCCCCACCTTTTTGGAGATAGTCACCAGGATGGGTTGAACCAGAGGATTTTCGTGCTGATCATTCTGGGTACTGATGATGGGCGGTTCTAACTCGGTCCACACATCTACCCAGTCTGGATTTGGATCCTTTGGGACCCATTTTTCTTTGGGAGGAGTTCCCCCATCCCTGAAGGAGAAGATCCTTTCCAAGAATCCTCTGAGCATCCTCTCCTTCAAACTTGAAGATTTGTACCTCCTCCACAAAATGGGTGTTTTTTGGGCTCTTTATTTCTCCTACCCACCCTCTACTCCTTCTTCTTGGGTGGCAGACTTTCGGGGGCAGGAGATTTTGGTTCTGGTTCCTGGGTTTCCAATGGCTTTTCACAAGTGGGGAAGGAAGCTTCCTCCAAGGCTTTACACCCCCCTTCCCCTTGTGCCTCCTCCCTGGGAACCGGTGGGTTGTCGGGGTGCTGACCCCATCATTGTTCTGGAGCACCAGGTCCAGATTTGGGGGCATTCTGCACCGGCATGCCCATCTGAGGGTTCTGCTGAGCCCTCAGCATGTGACCCAGATCCTGTACCATGTTCTGGACCTGGCGCTCTAGTTGGGACACCCGCTCTGGCTGGTACGGGGTCCTCATGTCTCCCCTGGGTTGATCCCGGGAAGGGTAGCTATCCCTTCTCCCAAAATACCCCGGGTTAGGAAAGTTTTGGTACCCCTCCACCCTCGGCCTCCCCCCTCCCATATTGGGCTGTCTGGGCTCAGGAAAGTGGGGAAAAAAGGATGGGTTGTTTTGAGGGTTGAAATTTTGATGGTACCTAGGAAAGAAATTTGGTCCGGTATTTGGGGAATTACTGCACTCCTGGGGAAAGTGAGGAGGGAAGTTCCCTGGGTTTACTGCTGTCTGGTTGGATTCCCCCCACCCCTCTTGGGCTGGAGGAGTCCACACATAACCCAGGATGGGTCTATATCCCTTGTAGTGTGGGCTGATGTAGTCAGGGGAGTTAGGGGTCCCATTTGTGGGGTTACCCACCTGGCTCCCTGTTTGTAATTGGCCCGAGGGCCTTCTGTGTTTGGGGTTGTATGGATTCTGTGCGGGAAGGTTTTTAGGCCCCCCCATACCAGATCTAAAATGGGGGCAACCTTCACGTCCACCACTTTAGCAGCAGCAGGGGTGTTGATTGTTTTAGGGTTTTTGTACAATTTTTTTTTCCAACGGCTTCTGCACCTCATAGATGTGCGTTGCTTGTTCAATAACCCAGTCTAGTGATCTTCTCGTGAAAATCCCTCACTAGTTGGGTCATGATATACTTAGGGAGAGCTTGAAAGAAGGTGTTCACAAATTCTCTAAGTGCGCACTCTTCTAGTGGTCTGCGCAAAGGCGTGTTTCAACTCCTGAGCAAATCCTTGTGGGGCCTGATCTTCCCCACATTGTAATTTTTAGGCTGCCTTGCGAGCCTCTTGAGGTTTCCTGTGAATAGAAAAATGTTTCAGGATGGCCGCCCTATAGGTGGACCATCTGGAATGATTCTGATCCTCCAGCCCCGCAAAGAAGCTGGAATACTCAGGAGAAAATGTCCACTTCACATACTGAATACAGCTTTGGCTGTCCTTCATGTGTAAAGTGTCCATCATCTGTTGAAATAGCTCAAGGTGCTCCCAAACCGAATATTTTGCATTCTTGTGGTAGGGCTTGATAACGCTCCTAATGGCTTTTATTTGTTTCAAGGGATCCTTGAGCAGGCCCTTTTGAATTTGTTGGCTTTTTTATTTTGGGTCACCCTGGTCCACTCATCCTCTGATTCAGAGGCACTGCTACCAGAGGTGGCTGTCTGGTCTTCTAGACTCTTCTGTATTCTGTGAGCTGGGGAATTGCTTGCAGAATGTGGTGGCCTAGTTTCTTGGGTCGTGTGGTGCTCAGAACAGTCTTCTGACTCTTCCTTGCTCCCAGGATTGGCTGAGTACCCCCCCACTGTGCCAGCTGGGAAGGGGTTTTTAATGTACTCTAAATGGGCCTACCCTCATGGAATCCCCCACTAAATTTTACCATCTGATCTCTGGATAAGTGATATTTCTGAGGATCCATTTTTCTGATTCTCCCCTCATTGGAGTCTCCCTGATCAGAGAACATGGCCCTAGCACCTGAGAACCCATACATAGATGCCTGCCCATCTATTTCTGGGAGGTGATGCCCTATTGGCCCCATATTTCCCCTTGGGTTGAAGTCTACCATCCCCATGGTCCTTGGCTCATGTGAGCCAGTGGACATGGGGGTGGCAGAGTCCATGGAATTGAAGAGATTGAGGTCTCTGGTGCCAGGGTTCCTGAGGTTATGCTCAGGGGTTTCCGTCTCCCATCTGACCTCATCTCTCTCAGCCCCCACTCCCTGTTGCCATGCAAGACTCTGACCCTTTTGTTCTTCTATCCAGGCTTTACTGGTCTCTATTAGTTGTTCCTGCATAGCTAACTGTCTACGGAGCCTGTTATTTTTCTCACAGAGAGCCTCATTGTCTCTCTGTGCTTCCTGCCTGATTTGAGAATATTGGGCCAATTTCTGCTACAGGAGGGTCAACTCCTGATTCCTGTCCTTACTAGCCTGGTCATTCTTTGCTAGAGCATCTTCCACCCTCCTGGCGTGCTCTAGCAGTTTTTCGTAGTACCTTTTGAGCTCACCCAGTCCCTGAAGGGCCAGGTGATTTTCTTTCATCTTGGTTTCTAAGTAACGGACTTCCTGGCCTAAGGTGTCCCTTTCCTAAATTAGAGTACCCTCTGTGCAGCCAGGTCGTCCCTTTGTTTTTAGAATGCACCAGCTTTCTGGCGCTCTTCATCACATTCTGTTTGAGATTCAAGATCTTTGAGAATGAATGTATTATTTTCTTCTTTTATCTCATCAAACTGATTTTCCAGGGTGACTATCTGCCCTGCGCAGGCCCTGTTATAGTTCAATTGCTGCTCCAGCTTTTGTTGGATCTGTAGTAGAGAGTCCAACCTTTTTTGGCACTTTTTTTGGCAGTGTCAGTATTTTGGTATCCTGCTCTACCTTCTCTTGATGCAGGATATCCAGATCTTCTCGGATTCTTGGCTCTTTTGTAGCCTTTGCTCTGCAGAGTCCAAATCAGTTTGGTTTTTTCTAGCGATTATACTTGCCTTTTTGCCAAATCTAGGTTTTCAGCATATTTTTCCTGTATTTCTCCAATGTGGAGGTACAGGTATGCCACTATTTTGGCAATTTAAATTGCTCTTGTTTTGCCTTTGGGGCCATGTACAATTCACTAAGTGCCATGTGTAATGGACCCTGATCCTGCCATATATCTAATTCTGTGGCAGTGGCTTGTTGCTTGATTTCCTGCAGGCAGACATTGTCATCCTGCTCTGTCCATTCACCGCTGACAAATAATTTGTGCAGTAGGTGTTCTTTTGCCATATTAATTTCTACTGGGGTCACCATTCCGGAAATATTAATTTCCTTCTGACTTACAGGAGTTATTTTATTTTTGCAAATAGGCCAAACTTCTTAGAGTGTTTCTATTGAAGGGTGTTTTTACAGTGTAGCACAGTGTGGTAGCCCAAGACGGTTTATGTACCCCGTCAGTTAGCACGCTGCATTAGACTGTCACAAGTGGTATGTCTAATTCAGAAATCTCGTGGCGAGCCCCCAATCTGTAAGTGATTTCCATCCGGCACTTCACCCAAGTCAACGCCTAGCGTGTAATGCACATTGAAATCCTTATTTATTTTGTGTCTAAAAGTTCTTTTATTCTGAACAATGTACCACTCATATCACGCCCCTCTCTTGGAACCCCCCAGTCACACTGAACCAGGAATCACGCTGGTTTGCAAAGTTAAAATATTTATTTATGTATTCACAATATAGTAACACTATGTTTAATGGGTACACAATAATCACCAATGGGGTGATGTAACACTAAGCAATCTCTTTAATCATAAGGAGTAATAGTAAGCAAAACAATTCAGCACAGAAATAATACTTTTGTCTATGTTCAGATCAAATAGCAGTAGGGTTACTATTTCCCACTGCACACCCCTCAACCCCCCAACAAGCAACATAAAGATATAGGAGGAGAGAGAACAGGTATGCAGGAATGCAGAATTCCAACAAAATTTCAATCCCAATTTCCCCCCAGCAAACACAACAGAAAAACAGAATTGATCGGCAAGCTGTCAAACTGTTTTTTAATTGGGTAAAACACTAAATATGGTTTAAATTGCTGAAATTGTTTAAATTCTTATGGGAGCCGCTTTAGATAGTTGCAGACAAACACTAGCAATGATTCAATACTAAGGAACAATGTGAAATCTTAAAATTGAGGTTGGGTGTAATCAAAAGCTGGTTTACACGTGTCAGAAATTTCCTAAAACAAAATTTGTGGCAAACTTTTCCATGCGTAGTAATCGAGATTGCGGGAGAACTATATGAATTTGGAATGCAATTGAGTAAGTTATGGACGTTTTAGTGGAGGTCGTTTTTCTGAGATAGGCGCAAGAATGGGAAAACAGGGATGCAATTTTAAAAGACAAATGGGATTTCTTATACTAGATTATGACTATAGAAAAAGTGAATGCCACACATGAATCTCCACAGTCCTGGCCAGAGACCCTTCACGTGGTGGATACTCGCTTTCTTTCTGGGATTCAATTTATTTATTCACAATACTAATGATTTATGATTTTAGAAAACAAATGAGAAACTCAGCGCAAGAAATACGCTCTGACAATTCAAAAATACTCCTAACACTACCGGCTCTGAATACAAGATTGGATGGGTTTAAGACAGGGATTACTATGAACAGTACATATGCTAGTGACACAGTTCTATCTATAGATACTCACTATATGGGTTTCAAATGGAACCGTCGGGGATTCTGGTCAGGGATTCTGGTTCAGGGACAGACTGCTGGGCACACCGGATTGGACTGGGTCTTCAATGGTGCTGGTCACGGCTTGGCACAGTACTGGATCGGGTCTGCAATGGTTCTCTGGTTACAGCACAACGCAACGGGATTGGATCTTTTGGTTCTGATGAGAATTCTTTTAGCAGGATAGCAGTTACAGCACAGCCCGGCTGTTTGTTTGATGTTCCCCTTTAGTTTTGTGGGATTCTTTCTGGTTCTGGAAATTCAAGGCCTAGTTGAAAATGGTTCAATTAATGGAATGGGCCTTTCTGCTTGCCAAGTTTCTAGAGTCAGGAGCAAGGAAGATGGATAGTTCTGCTTTAGGGTGCTTCGCCAGGATCAGGATAGTGGGTGAATCTGTGTGCCTCTCTAAGTCCTCAGCTGTCTCTATTTATGCTTATGATAAAGGGTGTGTGTGCTGCTTTCGCCTAAGCACGCCTCTTGGGTAGGCGATTGGCTGGAGTCTCTTCTCTCCCTTGATTAGAGAAGAAAACACAGTGTCACCATGAAGAGGGTTTATGAGCCAGAGAATCTGCACCTTTGTCCCTTTGAACATAAAATCTACTTTTGGTACAATACATATTTACATGTGTTCAATCTTTATAACAATAACATATATAGATTACATATTTTGTGCAGATACTCCTCCAAACCTCATCGCTGTTAGAGTGTCTGCTTTTGACCGAATTTCGACCTTTTTGTCTGGAACACAATATCCAGTTTATCAGAAAATGTGTACAAATGTGCGCATTGAATATGGGCATAAGTGTATGAATGCATTTGGTGTAAAACCATATTTTCTGCTATTGCTTCCCAGAACATCTCACAGAGTTCTGGCATGCCCTAAAACGTGCATCTAGAACTCACATTAACAATGCTGTTATTTCTATAATCTTCACAATTCTACACAGTAATTTATCAGTCTTTTTAAAAATGTGCTTTTGGCCTTTGTTAAGCAGCAAATGGTGTTTTGTCTCCGCCTCCTTCTTCCCCTGGCAGCTCAGAAGCAGTCTCCTCCCAGTTCCTTCAGAGAGAGGCCATTTATGACTCTTCACACTTCGCCTTTCCTTTCAGCAAGAGGATGTCCGTTGTCCCCTTCACTTGCAGCCCCAAATTCTCCTCCCTAATCTAATCATCACAGAGGTGTGATTTCCTGGTGGAGTGAAGCAGAAGGGAGATGCCTGGCCTCCGTGGGGGAAGCTGTTGGACTGGTTTGATTGCTTTTAGGCAGTCTTAAATTCAATGTCATTCTGTTACATTTTTTTCTTGGTTTAAAACAAACTTGTAATTTCAAAACAAGCAGCTAGAACACTTATTCCAGCTTCTAAACCATGGGATTTAACAGTTACAACCTAGGTTACTCTCAATAATAGGTCACTTCGTTTTCAGACATTAGATTTCAGTTGTACAAGTTTAAATTCTATCATGCAATCTACTGACAGCTGTCATACAGGCGGCCACGGTTACTGTGCCCAGATTTTGACAGATTTCACAGGCAGGCACATTATTGCTGTGAATGTTTTGATGACAAATTCAGCTTTCCAGGACATTGTATGTTCATAATGATTTCTTGAACTAAGTGCCTTTTGGCACCCAGCAAGAATATTGAATGTTTGAGGGTGTTTTGTACCGGCATTCTGCAGTTTCAGCAACCAAGAAAAAAGATTTAAAAGCAAGATTTGGATTTCATTCAGCAAAGCACTGATTTTCATGCAGGCTCCATTTTTATGTGTTGTGAAGCCCAGTGACATGTTTTAGGAGTGAGATTTCCGTTCCACCACTGACAACATGCATGGTAGATTTGGCAGCCATCTTTTCGTGTTGTACAGCGTGATTTCCATAGGTTTTGGCGCGCACAAGGGTTTTGCGGCCATCTTGATATTTCTGGCACCATCAGAACACAGGAATGCCGCAGGACACAGCATAAGTGGGTTAATACATCCCACACTGCATTGTTTGATTGAGAGGAGGCCGTCTCTATGGAGTAACCCAAAAATACTTATTTTCAGTTAGGGTTGCTTTTTTACAGATTTGAGTCAATTTTCAAAATGCTTAAGTGAGTGTTATGCCTCTTTTTTCCATTCGTTTTGTGACACAATCAATAGGTTTTATTTGTATTTTGAAGCATGTAGCATAATGAAATTGATTGATGGATAATATTTATGAGGATACCCCTAAATAAATTGTTGGCATTCAACAACAAAATGTCGAGCATATCCTCAGTGGTGTCAGTGGAATATGAAGTTCAGAAGCCTTTATAGACCTTCTCTATGTGTGGGAAGTTATGTAAATTATGTGTGGCCAATTATACTGATTATATTCACTGCCATTGGATTCATTAACATTTTATGGAGGTGATTAATCTTATATAACTATCTTTCACCACACAAAGGGTGGAGTGTTTTTTATAATGTGTGCATCATACTGTGAGCTTAACAACCTCCTAAATGCCATTGTAGTGTGAGATATGTGAGTGAGGAATAGACAATACTAGATGTTGTACCGTGGAGAGATGCAGTACCCTTGACACCAATGCTGACCAATGTGTGTGAGCATGTGAACATAGATTAAATGGTATTTTGAAAAGTATAGTTAGCAGATGCTCTTTGTTCCACATTGCCCATCAACATCTGTTTCAAGGATGACATCAGCATCCCAGAAGGAGATAATATTGAGTGAGACTATGGGTTCTGATGGCCCAAAAGAGCACATCGTGGCAAACTGATGATTAGAGAATCTGTGACAGGTGAAATAAAATGGGTAGTGGCCTAGTCATTTTGGGGATTGATGTTACATCATTGATATTGATATTGATATTTTATTTCTATCGTGCTTGTACACAAGTGTTTCAGAGCGCGACAAGGCCAGGGAGGGGAACAGGGGAGAACAAAATAGCGATCTTACTAGGCCCAGTGACATTGAGAACGTGCAAGTGCATGGAAGGGGGGAGGGGAAAAGTGCATGGAAGGGGGGAGAAGTGGAAAGGGTGAAGCAGAGGAGAAACAGATAAATAACAATAAATAAATAATAAAGGCAATAAACAGTGGTAGTGCATCCAGCAATTTGCAAGTGCTAGGTTTAAGGCAGTAGACAGGGTAGATCTGATAAGTGCGGGAAGAAAAGGGCGGGGCTGTATGGGTACAGATACTTACCCCAGTGCAAGGGGTGACCCGTAGGCAGTGCAGGAGGGTGGCACGGTGAGCAGGTACCTGGACCCAGAGGTCAGAGGGTGGCCAGGTGCACGATGCCAAGAGAGAAAACAGATCAGCAGGGAGGAGGGGGAGCAAAGGCAGAAGAAAAGAGGAAGGTCTTGAGGTGCTTCCGGAACCGGAGATGGTTCTCCTCAAGTTTAAGATTGGCAGGGAGGCTGTTCCAGAGGGAGGCCCCAGCCGAAGACAGAGATATACCCCCAGCTCGTTTCTTTGAAAAACAACTGACCCTGAGGGAGTTAGAGGTAGAGGAGCAAAGAGCTCTAGAGGGGAGGTATTTGCGGAGGGATAGCTGAAGGTATTCTGGACCCAGTGGACAATGCAGAGGGTTTTGAATTTAATCCATGCATCCACTGGGAGCCAATGAAGAGATTTCAGAGCTAGAGATACGATCCCTGGGCTTGAGGCCAAGGACAAGTCTTGCAGTCCTGTTCTGGATTAGTTGCAGAGGGCGGAGAGTAGAGGCAGGTAGATTTAGAAAGAGGGTGTTACAATAGTCCAACCTAGAGAAAACCAGAGCTTGGGATACCATGAGCTTCTGGGGGAAGGAGAGGAAAGGCAGAGTACCTCTGAGGAGGTGCAGTAGGACATTTGACTTTTTAGAGACCTCAGAGATGTGGGCGGAGAAGGAAAGGGTAGAGTCAAAGATGACCCTGTGCTTCTTAGCCTCGCAGGTGGGGGTAGGAGGAGGGCCAAGGGAAGCCGGCCAGAGAGTGAGGGGAAGGGATGGTGAAGGTGTGCGATGAGGAGGATCTCCATCTTGCTGGCATTTAGAGAAAGATCATTGGTGGCACACCAATCTTGAATGGCAGTTAGGTAATCAGAGATGAGAGAGGGAGAGGGGGTGGCAGAGAGCAGCCTGAAAATGAGTTGAATGTGTCATCAGCGTAGCACTGGAAATTTGAGCAGAAAATGGCAATGCAGTGGGCGAGAGTTGCCAAGTATTGGTTGAAAAGCCAGGGATAGAGGTTAGACCCCTGGGGAACACCACAGGTAGAGAGGAAGATAGATGATAGGAAGGACCCAAGTTGGACCTGGGAGGGTCAATCTGATAAGAAGGAGGTCAGCCAGGCCAAAGCCTGATCAGTGATACCTAGGTTTTCACAGAGACGGTTGAGCAGGATGATATGGTTGACCGTGTTGAAGGCAGAAGAGAGATCGAGGAGGATGAGGACAGAGGGAACGTTAGAGTCAAGGTTGGAGAGCAGATCTACATGGATGTTCAGGAGAGCAGTTTCCGTGCTTCTGGCAGCTCTGAAGCCAGACTGGTGGTCATGGAGACAGCCAACATAATTGGAATGAAGGTTAAGCTGAGAGATGGCCAACTTTTCCAGGAGTTTGCCCAGAAAAGGAGTAATGGAAATTGTGCAATAGTTAGCTAGACAAGAAGGATCAGATGTGGGTTTCTTGAGAAAAGGATGTACAAGGGAGTGCTTCAGAGGGGAGGGAAAGGATCCTGAGACAAATGAGTGGCTGCAAAAATCAGCAAGTGCCGGAGCGAGGGTGTCAATGTGGTCCTTGATGCTCATGCCCGTGATGCCATAACTGCAGGACACAGGGGTGCACAGAAAACTTTGGACATTTTGAAATATTATGCCTATTGGCCACACATGTCCCAAGATGTTGAACTATACACCAGGGGTGTCTAGTATGTGCACAATTTCATCCTGTTTCACCTACTCATAGAGCACCATTAATGAAAAGGTGTTTGACCCTCCCATGGTCTGATTTGCAAATCGATTATGTTGGGCCTGTGGAAAGATCAGCAAGGGGAAACAGGTATATGTTAACAGTAATGAATGTGTTTAATGTCCAAATTAGTGGTGTGCATTCAAGCACCGGATTGCAGTGCAGTGCGCAAACGGCAAACACATTACTTGTAAATCACATTTTTTCAAGATTCGGTTTACCTCAAAGGATAGAGTCAGATCAAGGAAGTCATTTAACTAGTGCATTGATGACAAAGATATGGCCAATTTTGGGTTTGAAGGGAAAACTACACATTTCGTACCGACCTTCTAATTCAGGGGGAGTGGAACAATGTAACAGGACAATAGTGTATATGTTAAAGAAATTTGTGGCTGAAGCAGATTCTAGTTGGGACCTTCGGCTTCCATTGGTATTAATCGCCATTAGGTCGACTCCTACTAAATCAACAAATCTCAGCACTCATGAAATATTGACAAGACCAATGAGCAAATCCTTGTAAATGCATTCACAATTCACAAATATGCGGAAGAGCTGAGAAAGCACTTACAACATGTGTTTGCATTTGTGCAGCGAAATTTGGGAAAGGCCGTTGACAGTGCAAAAACATATTATTATAGCAAGGCGTCTGCAAAAGAGAATGAGGTAGGAGATCAGGTATATAAATCTAATTTCGGAAAGGGAAGACATAAAAACTCAAAATGAGTTTCAACATGCATTTCAAGTGCCATGTAAAATTACAGATAAGGTGTTGCCCGTAGTGAAAAGGATTATTAAAAAGGAGGGTGAGTTGACAATGGAGCAGTTTGTCCATGTTAATCAAATCAAACCTTTCCACCCGAAAAGTGAGTACAATGTGGGGGGGTGGTGTATTTTTTAAATTGATTTGTTTGCACGGCATTTTATGTCTCTGATTTGTATTGATATAATAATATTAATAGATTTGATTTCAGGTGCTCCAGCGTGGCATGTTGTATTTATAATTTGCATTATTAATAATAATAACAATTATAATTTTAGATGCTCCAGTGTGAAAAGGGATGAAAATGTGTTGTTCTTGATACTTAATGTGTCTTTTTCTTTGTACTCTAGAACATTTACTAATTTCCTCATCAGCGCCGGTTCCTTGGCACGTTGGACCCCTGGAGTATACCACTGGATTGGACAACGCTGGAAAGCCCCCTGGACCGAAGAAGGGGGTGAAGATGCAGAGCCCGAAAAATCCACAGAGGGGATGCCTCAGGAGGAGGTCCCTTGTAGTCCTGGGCTGGAGAAGTTCTGCTAACAACGATGTTTTGTGTGATGGAACGACAAACATACATTGACAGGATATACATGATGCATAGACTGTTCTACTATTGCTATCACGGGATGTTTTGCTACAGGACATATTTAAACAACATTTTATTTCATCACAGTTCTTTTATTTATTTGTTTGTCTTCATTTTTTTATTGATTTTGCATTTGATTAATTGACGCAGATGTGTTGAATGTTGTCTGAAAATATTAATAATTTAATTGTGTGTAAAAAATATATATATAATTGGATCACCAGTTAAAAATAAAATCTCTATATTCAAAGATGGTGATCATATAAAAAAGAATTTCTTCAAAGTTTTTTTTAAAAAAAAGATTAAACATTAGGCCATTAAAAAAAGAGAAGAAAACAGATCACCAATACATAAAAATATATATATGAGATCAAGATAAGAGTGATCAATAAATATTGAAAAAAAAACATATTTTTGCTCTATTCCTTTTCAAAGATATTATTATTGTTCTTGTGATTAAGAGTCATATGTATTTTTCTCAAGACTGAAAATGTGTATATAATGTGCTAAAACATTGAGTCAATGTACATATTATTTATTTTCAGGTATGGGTAATTTATTTGGGAGCAACATATACATTTTAAAGCATTTAATGTTGTTTTTCCTGCATTGATGTCCAGTGGTACCAGTAGTACAAAAAAAAGGAGGGAATAAAATATGTTAGGCATATTTTCTAGAGGAGTTACACCTGATCTTGTGGTATTTTATTCTTGTGGTAAATAGTGGTATCTTATTGTTGTATAATATCTCTTATGATAGTGCGTTGTTGGATTCCGTTTATAGCGGTAAAACTCTTGTCAGAATATATTCTAACACATGTCCTTTTTATCCCCGGGTGATTCACAATACCAGATACTGGACTTATTACACTTAGTATGGGATGGTACCTCTACCTCTTAGCACCTTATTTATGATGCTGTTGTATGCCCAGGTGGCTGATCTAGACAACTGTAAACAGGCAAAATGAAATACTGCACACTCATTCACTTTCTCCTTATAGAGTTCACATCAGATTCTTCAAATGGAAACATTTATTATTGCACGCTTGTCTGGATGTGCAGATCAAGTAAGATGAGCAACTGTCACAAAATGCATCAGAACACACATACATTTTTATTATGTGACTTTATCGTGACAGAAACACTTACCAATTACGCATGGCAACAACTATGCATAGGACAGATTGGTTGGTGTGAATGTTTTAAAAAACAGCGAAAGGCACATTTCAAAAATAGAATGAGCTGTAACCAGCCCTAGCAACTCGACCTTGAAAGAACAGAACTTGGCAAGAGTTAATCAAACTGTAAAGCAATCCTGTACATTCACAAATTTGATGCACTTATAACATTGAAACATTACACATGAAATAACCTATCCCTGACTGACTAACGGACAGGCAAATCCTATACCCTCACTTCAACCTATATTTACCTAAACATTGGTGAGATTCCTTGCACAGCTGAACGTGGGAATCCCTCTCACTTGGTTTTCCCACCAATAAGGATTGTCATGACGCCAGGAAACCTGCCAGCACTTTTATAATCTCCCCTTGTAAGTTCAAAAGAAATTCTTCCCCTCGACTAGGTAATACCACTTCATCTGTCCAGCTCAGTGTGTTTCCCATTGAAAATTATTATTACTGTCCTGCTAAATTACAAAGGTAACATCTTCTTCCTTTTATTTTCTGTGCAAACACAATGACCTTCTTTAGCAGCACATATTTCATATTTGCAGCCTCTGCTAAGCTGCACTTTGAAAACTCTAATTGAATTAAGCCACAGCTTCTAACTGCACACTTAAACCACATTGCAGAAGAGCAATTTCCAAAATTGTTTTCAGGTTATTTCATCTGAACCAATTTTCACTAATTTATATTAAGGTATGTTACAGGTTACTGGGAAGTGGTTAGCATGTTAATTCATATCACTATTTATATTTAGTGCAAGCCAGTCAAATGAAACATTAACCTGAAATAAAACACTTTTAAACATTTGCTATCTGTTCCTGCATGCGTGCATTTCCCATCTGGTGGATGCACCATCTGCATTTGCCACTACTTGCATGTGTTTCTATATCCCTGTCTCTACATAAGCCCGCTAACACTACATGTGCATACTAAGCTAATAAACACCTGTAAAACAGCCCCCCCAGCTATTCAGAGCCCCCAACTAGTCCTACACCACCAAGTTTGATTGTAAGCAGGAGCCAAATTAAGCCAGTGCTATCAATGAAATTCTTAGGCACCATGATAAGTGCAAGCGCCTGCGAGACTCCATGGAGAAAAGACTGAAAAAGGGAAAGTAAACCAGTTAACCGTGCAGAAAACTTTGAATGGCCAGAAATATGGCAAGTTCTCACACTTACCGATTATAAAATTCTATAATAAAAAAAGTGACCCCAGTCCTTACATATGCTGCTGAAGCATGCCTGGACTTATCATAGGAAACATGGGAGAGACTTGAGGGATGCTTTTGGAGAAAGGTGGTGCGCCTCCCGAAAGCAATCCCGATTGCCATCATAAGACACAAAGATAGCCTCCGGTCCTATCACACGAGAGTGGTCTGGAAATCACTGTTACTCTGAACGTCCCTGATTGTCCAGTGCCATTAAAGATTCTTATAAATAAACCAACAACACCGGAATGGCCAGCGAACCTGTGGTTTGATAGATGGAGAGATACCTCACTCAATTTAGGTTTGGCAATTGTGGTTCTCTGCAGAACTACAACACTGGGGAAAAGAAACTCTGGGCTGATGACAGGCGAGCAACAGAATCAAAATGAGCTAACTCCAAAGTCCACCCGCTTTCAAATAATCTCCCCTCATTATTCAGTGTGACTTCATAGTACCTGAGGAGGTCTACTACACACCAAGGTTACTTATTTATCTATTTATTTATTACATTTATATAGCACGCAGGCAGCCCAGGGGCATTGTGGCGCTGTTACTTGTAGGGGAACTTCATATTGATTCGGTGCAGAACTGAGAGAAATGATAAATGCAGACTGTGCAACACCCAAGAAACTCTAAAACATCTAATTCTGTTCTGTCCAGCACAGAAATTGAAAAGGACACTATCATTTTATAATCATATGGTTAAAACATTGGGAACTGACACAGAGGCATGGTGGGAGAACGTATACAGTGTCCTGGGTAAATATCTAGAGATGATATTCCTAAAAAGGTTTGGGCTAAATTAAATGATCAGGTGTAAGTCCTTAGTGTAATCAAACTGTCTGTCATATAAACACGCCCGATGTTCTCAAACCCCATGTTTAATTTCATGATGACCCTGTCCTTAAATAATTGTTTATTCATGTGGATTTTCACTTGGGTTTGCTGAGTGGCCATCGGTTTCTTTTTATGTTTATCATTCTGATTGTACAACCTAATGGCAAACATTTTGTAACTAACTAAATGCTTTAATAATATAAAAAATACATTTAAAAAATGTGTTTTCAGGGGCCTGTCTATGCCTGTCTATGCCACAGATCATTGCTAATGTGGTTTGTCCTCCAAAACCTGTTCAAAAGTTGACTGAAGTGTTGTGGTCTTTAAAATGTCATCCAAAGCAAGTTTCAATAATTTATTTTATAGTTTGTCACTGCATTGATAATAAATTCTGAACGTTAAATATTTATACTTTTTATTTATTTAATGTTTGTTTATTAAGTTGCATTCAATATGTATTTACTGAGTGTTTTAAAAGACTGGTTCATCATTTATTTTCTTCAATACCTTTGATACATATTACAACAGTAAATTAGAATGATAATGTTTTAGGGATGAACCTTTTTTGCTTAATAATTAAAAATTCTAATCATTATTAATACCCTATATACGTACCATTATGTACTATTGTTTTGATTGTAATTGGTCAATCTAAATGGTTGAAAATGAAAAAAGACACATACATGGAACATGCCTCATGGCCAAACATTGAATCATAATATTCAGACAGGTGACAGACGAGACTATACACTTTTGAGGCAATTTCTAAATACAGGTTAAAAGAACAAAATAAGATTAATTTACCTCCATTTAAATATATAACCATCAATATTTAAATGTAATACCACATACCTAAGGGATAACTTGGTTTTATATGGAGGTTATTACAATTGTGTTGAAGATGGTGATTCTGCAGTGGCATAAGACTCAAAATTCTGCATCCCTAACCTCCATAACAAAACTCAATTGATAACATATGCCATCAGCACATTAGGAATGTGTCATGACCCTTGCCCCTGGCCCTCACTGGAAAGTCAGCCTTCCAGTAAGGGCCAGGTCAAAGGCCTTAAAACCTCATGCAAGACTCTCTTGGAGTCAGTCCTGGTGCCTTTGGCGCCAGGCTCATAACCATCATGAAGACCAACATTAGAATGGGACTATTTACTTGGGACTATTTAACTTGGGGGGGGTCAGCCAACATGGAGGCACACACGTAGCTCAGTTACAAGGAACTGAGCTATGCGGTCTAGTCTTTTGGGTGTGGCAGGCCTTGGACTACTTTACCTGGACTATTTTGGGTGTGGCAGGCCTGGGACTATTTTACCTGGACTACTTTACCTGAGACTAGTTAAACTTCACCCAAACAGCAGAACATGCTTTGCGTTATTCTGCTGTGGGCAGCGTAACGCTCGCCGTGTCCAGTTCTTTGATGCCAGCTTACCTGAAACCAAGGACATGCAGAGAGAGAAAGAACACTACGGAACTTACATGGAACAGTATCCTGTCTTCAATCCATCGCCGACTTCATTTCCACTCACCTGAAGGTACGAACTCCATCATCCGGCAACGCATGCATCCTGCAATACCATAATCTGGAAAGAGGAGAACGAAAGACAGCATTAGTAAGCGTTTAGTCACATTTCCTCCCGATTGAAGAAAGCCACACAATTCTTACCTGGGAAGTCATCTCCTGGTCAGTATCATTGCTGGAACATTACGGCGCTCGGCGAGGAACATTGCAACCTGCAAGGAGAGAAAAGACACAGGTTAGCAATATAAAAGGCGAAACAGAGCAGCGCATCGTGCATTACTCACCGGACAGCATCACGCACACCGCGCTTTCGCCTACCGGCCCATGCTCATCTTCAAACTGCATGACAACACCAAAATATCTTTCCATACCTAAAAGGAAAGAAGCAAGACATTATTATTCGAACTAAGAGGAACATAAGAACTGCATATAAAGACTATAAAGCAGCAAACCTATGGAGTCGCAGCAGGCCTGGATTCCCACAGGGGGGCTTGCACCAGTGAAGTAACTTGGTCGCTACTCACCCCCCACATCTACGGGCCACTGCCACGAGGAGCAGGACGGAGAATCCACCTTTTACAATATTAAGACCCATCTTTAACTAGAGGCCTTACCAAGGGACCGGGAGAGGGTTTGAGAGTGCAAATCATCCAACCAGGGCTGGGTGGCATCCCCGTGGATACCAGGTGAGCGTAACAGAACGCAAAGCCTCAATAATATTATCCACCTGGGCGTCATGTAGACTTCAGAGATTGACCAGTTAGTTCAGTTGTTGGGACAATTACGCACTGAAGTACATTCAGCCAGGCAAGAAACCAACGCTCTTAGGAGGGATTTGATTGTTACTAAGGATCGTACCAAAGAAATAAGTAGACAATCACAGGCAGGACAGACCCCATTGCCTGGTAACATTCCGCCAGCACCTGTACCAACTTCTTCCACCAATCCAGTACAAATAACCCTTCCTGGGGCAGTTCCTTTAGCTCCACCCGAACGATTTACAGGGGACCCAAGAAGTATGTAACGTTCATGAACCAGTGTCGTCTTCATTTCCTTTGCAGACCTAGGGATTTTCCTAACGACCAAGCACGGGTTGCTTTTGTCTTGTCATATCTGAGTGGCAGTGCTGCGGATTGGTCAGTACCATTGGTAAGTCAGGAAAACCCGTTGTTACATGACTTTGGGGGTTTCCAGATGGAAATGGAAAAACTCTTTGCTCGTCATACCCAAGGCCAAGCATTAGACAACAAACTTTTGTCACTCTGTCAAGGAAGTCAAGACTTGCTTAAATATATAGCAACATTTAACAGACTAGTCGTTGAAGCTGGGTGGCCTGAGGAAAAAAGGACAACACTATTTCATCGGGGTCTACGAGGGGAACGGACGGATGTCTTTGCTCAAGTGGTTAACCCACCTAAAGATTGTGGAGAATTCATCAACCTTGTGGTGTAATTAGATCACAGATTACAAGACCGAAAAGCAGACTGGATAAGGTCAGACACTCGAGCTGTGTATGTCCGGTCAAAGGATAATGTTCCACGTTCATTTGAAAACACGGTAGAACCCATGCAAATCGGAGGTGTACGGCCCCCTTTAACTAAAACTGAAAGAGACAAGAGAAGGCAACAGCAATTATGCTTATATTGGGGAAAATCAGGCCACTTCCTCAAGGAATGTCCAGTGAAACCACCAAGGAGAACTGTTGGAGCCACAGAGAAGGAACATAATAACAAGGAGTGGGAAAACTACCAAGCATGGCAAGCATAGAGGTCCGCATGTTGAGCGAGAAGGATGAGCCACAGACCTCACACTTTGCATTACCAGTAATTTTGATCAATCACCAACAACCGTCTCGGATGCATGCTGTCGAAGCACACATAGACAGTGGAGCAGTTGGGAATTATGTAGACCAAGATCTGGCAGCAGAGATGGGGCTTCTCTTATGCTCTAAGTCAACTACTGAAAAAGTTACTACAGTTGATGGGACAGAAATAGCTTCCGGACCAGTAACCCAATGCACAGCAGCACTAACCCTACTGTTCCAGGATGGACACTGAGAATGTATTGCATTCGACTTCATCAAAGCTCCTCAGTTTCGACTAATCTTAGGGATTACATGGGTGGTAGCTCACAACCCTCTAATAGATTGTCGTGCCAAGAAGTTGGCCTTTTCCGATGATTGTGCTTGCACCTGTTATTACCAAGAAAAGGGGAAAACAGACTTATGTACATCTGCTACTCCCAGTACGGAGGCGATTGTACCAGGTGTGACTAGTACTCTACCAAATGAATAGCAAGATTTTCAAGACGTGTTCCAGAAAGAGCAAGTCAATACTCTCCCACCGTACAGCGCCTACGATTGTCAGATCAACCTCATACCTGGTGCGCAAATTGCTTGTGGTCGAATCTATGCACTTACTGAACCAGAAAACCTCCATTTGAAATCTTATCTTGATCAGTACCTGGCAAATGGATTTATCCGCCCATCTAAATCGCCGGCAGCCAGTCCCTTATTCTTCGTACCAAAGAAGGAAGGAGATTTGTGGACTTGCATCGACTATCGTGCATTAAACAAGATCACAGTAAAAAAACGTTATCCACTGCCCCTTATTCCTGAATTATTGGATCAAGTCATAGACGCACAAATCTATACCAAATGGGACCTTAGGGGGGCGTACCATCTTGTTCGAGTGAAGAAAGGAGACGAATGGAAAACCGCCTTTTGTACCAAATACGGCTTTTATGAATACCAGGTAATGCCTTTTGGAATTTGCAACGCTCCTGCTGCATTCCAGTACTTTATGAATGATGTTTTGCGGGAGTTAATCAATGTTTGCACCCTGGTTTATATTGATGACCTCTTAGTTTATTCTGCTACAAACAAGACCATGTCAGGCATGTCCGCTCCGTCCTTACTAAACTCTGCCAACATAAACTGTATGATAAACTTGAAAAATGCTCTTTTCATGTCACCGAAGTGGAGTTCCTCGGTTTTATCCTCACACCAAAAGGTATCAGAATGGATAGGCACAAGGTAGATGCCATTCTTAACTGGCCGTCACCAACTTCATGCAAAGGAATCCAGAGTATGTTGGGCTTTGCAAACTTTTACCGCCGATTCATCCCAGATTTTTCCCAAATAGTGCATCCAATTACATCACTATTGAGAAAAAAGAAAAAAAAGTTCCATTGGACCGAAGAAGCAGAGAAGGCCTTTCAAGAACTTAAGAAAAAAATTACTTCTGCTCCAGTTCTGCGGCATCCTCGCCCAGACCTCCCTTATATAGTTGAAACAGATGCCCCTAGCATGGCTATGGGAGCTGTTCTCTCACAAAGGGACCCAGGAACTGGCCAGTTATACCCTGGGGCCTTCTGGTCACGAAAATCCTCACCTCCCGAACTCAACTATGCTATCACAGACAAAGAGCTCTTGGCTGTAAAATCAGCTTTCAAGGCATGGCAACCCCATCCCCATGGTGCTAGACATACTGTCACGGTCATAACTGATCATTGAAACCTGCAATACCTAAAAACAGCAAAGGCTCAATCATCCCGTAACTGCGGTGGTCTCTTTTCTTCGCTGAATATGACTATGTGATCACCTATCGGCCAGGAGTCCGAAACGGAAAGGCTGACGCCTTGTCCCGCATGGGTGTTGATGAAAAGGTATACATAACTCCAGATCCAGTAGCCATCATTCCAGAAGACAAACTCCTGGGTCTTATGACAACATTGACACAGGGTGAACTCCAAAACAAGATCCAACTCTTAATGGATCCCACTTTCTCACAAGAGTGGTGTACTCAAGGAGAAAATTACATCATTAAAGACCAGTTACCATATTTTAGGGACAGTCTATACTTGCCAAGTAAAGATTTACAAGAACAGGTTATTTCGGGTTATCATGACACCCTGATTGAAGGTCATCCTGGAATTGCCAAAACTCTAGCTAAAGTAAAACGAAACTATTGGTGGCCCACATGGCGTAAAGACATCATATAATTTATCCAATCTTGCGGTGTGTGTGCACAAAACAAGTCCCAAAAGCAGAAACCAGCTGGTCTTCTCCAACCATTGGAAATTCCTTCCGCACCATGGCACACACTGTCACTTGATTTCATTACAGATCTACCTCCCAGTCAAGGATTCAACACCATCTTAGTAGTTTACGCATCTTTACAAAATTATGTCAAACATCCACATACAATCGTTACATCATCATTACAAAAATTTCAAAATTCAACTATATCCATACAGCATATATATAAGATAACATAAAAATTGCAATCATCGCAAACACTGTCTTTCCATCCAATGAGAAAAGGGAAGTACGTCATTTTACAAACAAACAATTCCATAAACAACACTTAAAATAATTACAAAAAAGCAAGTAATAACTACACATATCAAATAAGATTATTCTAGCAGCAAGAGTTTTCATTACATAGATAGAGCTGTCTTAATAATTTTTACTAAGTGAACTGTTGCAATGATTATGGAGTTAGATGAACCCCACATACATCTTGTCCAAATTCATTCTCTCCCATATGCTGTGTGTGTCAAGTTAAAAGAGTTAATAGCTTTTAGTCTATCTGCTTCGAAAACGGGGCAGAACAGAAAAAGATGTCTTAAGGTTTCTGTGAAATCCACATTGCAGAATCTGCAGACGATATCATTTGGCTCTGCTAAATTGCTAGACCAATGTTTGGTTCTTGCTTTCGTGTGTAAAAGATCTAGACGAAAGCGCAAATATCGTGTCCGAGTTTCCTCACTGGGACAAAGCATGAGATATTGCAGGCGAGGTATTTGCTTGTGTCTATATAATGCATATTCAGTGAATAAGGAGTATGAAGCAATTAGTAAAGAAGTTGTGGGCCAATCATTCAAGAAGATCCGCTTGTGGGCTAAGCGTAGTTTAAATTGAAGATCCTCTGGCAGAAGGTTAATGTCCGAGAGTACAGTCAATATACGCTTGTTTAAGATTGCAATGGATTTAGGATGAGAATCACTCAACATCGTTAGAAAATCTTCATACAAAGAATTAGTTATTGGGAACCGCATCTTTACAAATGTATTTAAAATGCGCCAATTATGTCGCGAAGCCAGAGAATTTAAGCCAAGTTCGTGACGAAGGATGGCATTGGGCAAATACACGGGTAGTCCAAGAGTGGCTTTCCAAAGCTTGGCTTGTATTTTATTAAGAAAGATTGATAATTCAAGGAGACATATATTGAGTCCATGTAAGATAATTGCTTCAACCTTTTTATAATAGAATTCAAATAACGGCAATAGGGAGAACTTGCAATATTTCCGATAAATTATTTTCATTTGGCTTTGTAAAGGTAATACTTTTTCAAATAATGCCTTTTGCCAAAAGGAAGCAGAAGAATTGTTTGCCAAATTATAGCCTAAGTAAATAGTCTGTGTGACAAGCTGAAGATACTGGAAATCGATGTGCCAGCGAATTTACGAATCTTGTGCTTTGATGATAGGACCAGAATGGTTAATTTTGCTGAATTAATAGTAAGATTGTTTTCAGAGCAAAAATGATGAAAAGATTCTAATTTGTATTGAAGTCCAGAGTGTGTCCTGTCAAAAAGGAGCACATCATTGGCATAAGCCAACCAAGAAAGTTGTAGCTTGCCTAGGCGGACCATGTTGAATTTGGACGAGTCCCATATGCCTTCGATGCCTGCTAGATATAAATTGAAAAGAAGCGCAGCAAGGTTGCAGCCCTGTTTTACACCAATTGCTGTTGGAATAGGTTCGGTCAAAAGCCCATTGTTTGAAATGCGCACTTTGAATGATGTATTATGATGTAGTAGCGCAATAAGCGCCACTAAGGATGTAGGAAAATTGTATTTTAACATTTTGGCCCAAAGTCTACTGCGAATTACGCAGTTAAAGGCAAATGACAAATCTACAGAGGCTATGAAGAAAGGGCCAAAGGCAGGACAATGAGAAGCAGCTATTAGATGTGGAAGGATAGTTGCATTGAGTTGGGTCCCCATATTTTTTCTAAAGCCTGTCTGGACTTTATTGAGGATATGATTTTCTGCAATATGAACTTCAACTTCCTTTAACAGTAGAAGTGCAAAAATGTTAGCCGCAACATCAATGAGAGCAATAGGCCTAAAATTTAAAGGATTATTCAGAGGCCCTTTTTTGTGAAGTGGAATAATAATCGAGCTGACCCAAGAAGGAGGGAGGCATTTGTAGGTAAAGATCAATTGAAAAATCCTCAAAACACAGTAGCCCAAAAAAGAGGGTCATCTTTGACAACGCATGGTGGAAGCCCATCAGGGCCTGCGCACTTTGAGAATTTTAATTTTAAGATTGCTGTAAGGATGTCGTCTATAGACCATGGACAGGTAGCCGGAATATGAGTCACTAACTCACTAATGTCAGGTTGTGTAAATCTCATCGGAAGTAAGTATTTTTGTTAAAGAAAAACAAACCATGTCTTACCATCAATTGCGGATTCTAACTGGGTCACAGGACATTTATTCACCGTCCTTAGTATTTTCCAAATATCACGAATGTTATGCTTGCAGATTAGTTTTACCATGTGCTGATTACCTATTAGGTGAAATGAAGCACGAGCAGATTTTATACTGTTCTTATGTTTAGGTAGAAGGATTTTTTTAGCTGCATGATAGTTTATAATATCCATAAAAAGGAACCTAGTCCTCAATTCTCTGAGTTTGTGGTTTCTTTTTGTTTTTAACTTAGCAAGAGTGTTTGATAGAAACAGGGAAGAGGTGAAATATTCAGCTGCTTAACATTAGATTCTGCAATAATCTCAAGATGAGACTGTATCATATGTAAATTCCACGAGAGAATGCACTGAGAGGAGTTGTTATCAACAATAGGAACAGGCCACCAGTCGCGATTGACTAAGAATGTTAAACAGCGATAGTTTGAAGTGTTCCATCGAATGGAGAGAAGAGGTCTATCTGTCTGAACCATAGAAAGAGCATTCATTTTAGCAAAAGAAGTTGTTTCTGCATTCAAAATACTAGAAAGAATGGCAAGATCACCATAAGCTGGAAAAAAAGGAGGTAATTGGAGATAGTTATGCCAGAAAGATATTTAGAGGCAACTATAAAATCAATGGTAGATCCAACATTTCCCCTTTTCCATGTACTAAAGGACTTTAAGCAATGTGATTTAATTACATAAAGATCCCAGCAAGCAAAAAAGTTAACCCATCTTGCTCCATTTGCATAAGCATTCTTAAAGTGTTTAGAGGATTCGTATGGTGCGGGAATATTCACAGATGCATATAGATAAGCGTTAAAGTCGCCACAAATTAGTATCTCTGCACCAGGTTGTTTGCAAGTTATGTCCAAGATGGTATCAGTTAGAATGTTAAGTGCTTCATCAATTGAAAAGGCAGTCGAATTCCAATAAATTGAAATCAATACCAGGTTTTTAAGCCCAAAAATGTTGATATTGACGTCAATTAGAAGAAACAAATGCGTAGATACACTGCGATTATAGCAAAACAAAGGTGATTATTAAGAAGTATAGTAGTTCCACCAACAGGCCGCCCGAATAGCGGTTGTGAAGCAGCATTGTGAAAGGCTGTAAAGCCATCCAATTGAAATTCATTGCAGCGCATGGTTTCTTGTAGTCAGAGAATAGAAGGGAGCGTTTCCACATTCCGATGCGCGAACCAAGTTGAAAGATTATTGAATCCACAACAGTTCCAAGATTGAATAATCAACTTTTTACACTATAGGTTCGTAGTGGAGACCGGGTTTGCGGACGTTTGTTGAGCAGGGGCTTTTCATATGGGCAAAATTCCCAAAATACCATTCAGTGCAGATGTGAGAGAGGCTAATTGCGTTAGAACTTTTGCATTCTCTGATTGATCAGAGGAACCACCAGGAATACCATTGAGATCTTTTGGCAGCATAGGGGGTTTGAAGTCTAGAAAATGCATCGCCTTTTCCAAAGATGAAAAGGCCTGTAATTCCAGTCCTAGGGAGAATAGATCGAATTTATGTTCCCAGATTAATTTCGCTATAATCGGGGACAGAACCTTGCAGAGCATACAATTATTGTTCATCAATGGTAACTTTATCCAGTCCACATCTAGGGAGATCAGATTGCGCAGAGAGGGAATTTTATATAAGGTGTTCATAAAAAATGCACGATTAATAGGTGCTACACCATTAATTTGGGAATTACTGGACCATCCAATAAGAGTTTTCATTTCCTCAGAGATGTCATCAAAGGCAAGCAGCTTTTGATTATGTATCACAAAGGGAAAAGAAGAAAAACTCACTGGAACGGACTTTGATTGAGCACCGTTTATTTCATCCTGGGACAAAAGGGCCTGCGTATGAGAAGAAGACTGTGTGCAATTATCGTGTAAGGGTTGGACAGACTGTCCATCTAATTCCGCACTTGATGGGTGCAACAGTTGTGAGCATGCACCTAATGGCAAAGTTTGAAGTAGCATATTGGGCATCTTTGCCAAGAGGGGTTTAATCAATGGTAGATCTAAACCAGGTTGATGAATCATTGCCTGGACGACTATGGGCCCAAGCACAGTAACTTCAGGCATACCATTGGTAGAATTACACTTAGTACTGGAACCTGATGTTTTTTTGTTCTCTATAAGAGGAAAAACAGTTTTCAGGTTTGCTTGTATCAAAGAACAAGAGGGGGCAAGCTCCTTAGGAGGGGAAGAGTTGACAGCTGTACTTTTCTCGTCCACTATAGTCTCAGCAATTGATTTAAGGACGGAGAGTGAGGCCCCTTTCTTTCCTCCTTTAAGTGCTTTTGTTGAAGATTTTAGTTGAAGTGCCAGTTGACTTTCTTCATTTAGTTGACTGAAATTAAGATGAAGATCTTCATTCCCTACTTGAGATGCATTCAGAGAAGCATTATCTGTGTCATTGTTAATGGCTGAGCTTTGCAAGGAAGAGCCTGTAGTAGTGTTATTGGGAGAACATGTTTTTAACAAATTCGATTTGTTTCTACTTTTTACTGCATGTTGGTGAGCTTTTTACATTCTGCACGATGGATGGTAAAGCTTTTTAGAGAGATACGTAGATTCAGACATCTTAGTGGATTCAACGGTATCCAGTATATTTGTGAGAGCTGAGGGGCTATCCGGAGACGTGCTAACCGTGGCCATAGCTTGAGGTACAATATCATTTGCTAGCAAGTCTGCAGAAAACAGATTTGATTTAAAGAGAATTTGTTCAATTTGCAAAATTCTTTCGTGTTGTAATTTTGCAATTTCTATGGAGTCTATTTTGGGAAGCAGAGAAGATGTGGCCTCCGCTGTGGTGGGCTTAGCAACTGCCTTTGCAAAAGAAGTTGGAGTCCCCTTTAACAAAAGGGAAGCGTTGGTAGTTTATGTACTTTGAGAAATCATCCCATGCAAGGGAGGGAGAGTGGGCAGGCTCCTTCTTACAAGCTCAGCCGTGCACTCAGAACATGTTACATGAAAGTTATGACAGGCTTCCTGAGCTAGCATAAACCCTACAATTTTAGAAAGTTTAGAAGAGTTAGTTATAATACATTCTTTCATGTCCTTTAAGAGAAGATGAGTGAGTTTATGGCCTTTATCCAAAAGATTGAGGATCCGTGTAAGAACAGGAAAGGAATGTAATTCACGTTCTAGTTCGTGAGAGGAATTCTCGTCGTGAGGGATCGAGGACATCTGAGAGTGAGGAGAGATAGGAACGGAAGAAGCTTCCTGAGGGAGTTGTTTTATAGGAGATTCATGAAAGAACGTATCGTCGAGTTGTAGTTTCCTTTGAGAAAGGAATTCACAAGACGACGAGCTTCCCATTTTACTAGGTGCAAAGAAAACATTAACAGATTTGGTGGGAGTGATAGGTTCTGTGAGGGGAGGTATAGAATGGAGAGGAGTAGGATGAAAATGCACCTGTTCCCGAAGCCCACATGATGCAGTGACAGGGGTGGAAGGGCCCAGGGAGAGGCTTATTCTCCTTCCTAAGGCTGCAATTATACCAGGTGCCAGCAGCGAAGTATCAGACAGAAGAATAAAGGGGTTGTCCAACTCCTCTCGGGGAATATCTGCAGTGATATCCAAATCATTTGCAGTTTTTAAAGTGAAAGGTGTGTTTGCGTCCAATGTCACTTGTGCATTAGGCAATTTTGTATCTAGTGGCTGTACATGGGGAGAGTAAGACAGAGGAAGTGCTTCAGACCTAGGAGGCGGGTCTGCTTGTAAGGATACAGAAAGGAGCGATTTCTGATCAGAGGGTAGAGCATACATGACGTCTGAATTCTGTTTGAGTAATTTTTAACTTATTGTAGATTTTACAGAGTCGCGCAGGCGCTTACCAATCCCTTAAAGTAGTGAGAGTGGAATCCATAAAGCAGAATGCGCGTGTTGTCGCTGACGATTAAATCCAAAGTATATAGAAAAACACACCTGGATAATGAGTATCAAAACGATGCCAGCACTCTACCAGGGACAGGGGGTAAGCAGGGCCTGTGCCCAACCTAACAAACCTTAGTTCCTGAACACCCGAACGCCGAGCACCGCGAACAGCAAACAATGCTTTGCTGGTGCTTTGCGGTGCGCGGCCTCGGTCTTGATCTCAGATCGAGGTAGTCAGTTCATATCCAATTTCTGGAGGAAATGGAGTTCAATGGCCCAAATTGACATTCGCTATCCACAAGTCACCATCCTCAAACAGATGGCCAAACAGAAAGAACAAACCCTCGTGCAATACTTACGTTGCATGTTACATCAAGTGGAAAGAAATTGGAAGGACTTGTTATGGATAGCTGAATATGCCTATAATAATTCATTACACACTAGCACTGGACAAACCCCTTTCTACACTATATATGGTAGACATCCACGTACTTCAGAATTGGATCTCCCAACCCCTTTGGAAATTCCAGCGGTTAAAAACCTACATACGACTATTTCCCAGGCCTTCAAAGAAGCAGCAGAACATTTACTCCAAGCCAAGAACAGACAAAAGAAATTTGCTGACCAACATCGTAGTAAAGCCCCCGACTATCAAATTGGAGACAAGGTCTGGTTAGCATCAAAATATGCACCCATAAAAGGGACTCAGACCTTTCGTCCCTGATATCTGGGACCTTATTCTATTGAATCCATAATAAATCCAGTGGCAGTTAAATTAGCCCTAGTACCCAGTATGCAGATTCATCCTGTGTTTCACGTATCACTCCTGAAACCGGTACAACCCGGGACTCGGGTTACAACACCACCAAAACCAGTATTAGCTGACGGAGAACCAGAGTTTGAAGTAAAGGATATTCTAAACTCAAAATACACTGGTTCCAAACTATACTACTTAGGTGATTGGAAGGGATACGGCCCTCAAGAGAGATCATGGGAACCTAGTGAATACATCCATGCACCTCGCTTAATTAAAAAGTTACATCAAAATTACCCAGCCAAACCAGGACCAGGCAGGAGTGCCACCATGATAGGGGCCTTGGGGGGTGAGTGCTGTCATGAACCTTGCCCCTGGCCCTCACTGGAAATTCAGCCTTCCAGTTAGGGCCAGGTCAAAGGCCTTAAAACCTCATCCAAGACTCTCTTGGAGTCAGTCCTGGCGCCTTTGGCGCCCGGCTCATAACCATCATGAAGACCAACATTAAAATGGGACTATTTACTTGGGACTATTTAACTTGGGGGGTTCAGCCAACATGGGACTGAGCGATGCGGTCTAGTCTTTTGGGAGCGGCAGGCCTGGGACTACTTTACCTGGACAACTTTGGGTGTGGCAGGCCTGGGACTATTTTACCTGGACTATTTTACCTGAGACTATTTAAACCACACCCAAACAGCAGAACTTGCTGTGGACAGCGTAACGCAGAGAGAGAAAGAACACTATGAAACTTACCTGGAACAGTATCCTGTCTTCAATCCATCGCTGACTTCATTTCCACTTACCTTAAGGTACGAACTCCATCATCCGGCACTGCATGCATCCTGGAATACCATAACTTGGAAAGAGGAGAAAGAAAGACAGCATTAGTAAGCGTTTACTCACGTTTCCTCCCGAATGAAGAAAGCCACACAATTCTTACCTGGGTAGTCATCTCTTGGTCAGTATCATTGCTGGAACATTACAGCGCTCAGCGAGGAACATCGCAACCTGCAAGGAGAGAAAAGACACAGGTTAGCAATATAAAAGGCGAAACGGCTATGCGTATCGCTCATTACTCACCGGACAGCATTGCGCACACTGTGCTTTCGCCTACCGGCCCATGCTCATCTTCAAACTGCATGACAACACCAAAATACCTTTCCATACCTAAAAGGAAAGGAGCAAGACATTATTATTCGAACTAAGAGGAACATAAGAACTGCATATAAAGGCTGTAAAGCACCAAACCTACGGAGTCGCAGCCGACCTGGATTCCCACAGGGGGGATTGCACCAGTGAAGTAACTTGGTCGCTGCTCGCCCCCCACATCTACGTGCTCCTGCCATGAGGATCAGCACAGAAAATCCACCTTTTACAATATTAAGACCCATCTTTAACCAGACGCCTTACCAGGGGACCGAGAGAGGGTTTGAGAGTGCAAATCATCCAACCAGGGCTGGGTGGCGTCCCCGTGGATGCCAGGTGAGCATAACAGAATGATCTTGCAGACAGGACATGGACTGTCAGGAAAAGAAGAATTAGTTGTGTGGTTTATAGTAACTGTGCATCACGGTCTGGCCATGCCGAATGCACAGAGAAGAGGCTGACAATATATGGCTTTCATCATGCAACAAACAGGCACTTTATTGTAAAGTATGATGCAGGTTACATCTCGGTCACATTGCAAAGGCATGGAGGCATTGAAGTGCTACAGACGACTGTTCCACAAATCTTCAGTGATCTCAATACATGTGTGTCTGTCTCTATATATCCACCCATCTCGTTCTACATAAATATCCATGGATTAGTATATCTGGCTCTATCCATTTCCCTCTGTCTGTCCTTGTCATTCTGTGTTTGCATGTCTCTATACGAACAATTACATAGTGCACCATCATTTCATCTGTGTACATCTCTATTGATCTTTACAGATGTATATAAATCTCTCCATCTACCTATATCTCACCTGTGCCCCTGCATCATATGCATACTTAGGTATCTACCAATCAGTTAATGTACATTCAACCCAAAGGTCATCCAAATATTTGTGTTTTCTTATATATCAATCAATGTATAGGTTGTTTGCTCTCTATCCATCTAAATGTATTCTTCTACATGTATGCATCATTATATATGCCTCTATCGAATGATCTGTATACATCGATCTCAAAGTATATCTCTCTGTCTGCAGCTTTATGCATCACTCTCTATGAATCTGTTTATTTCTGTATGCATTTGCCTGGTGATCTATCAACATCTGTGTCCAATTCTATAGCTCAATAGACCATTCTTCAACCTAAAGAAGTAGCCCACATTCTATGTCTATATGTCTGTTTTTCTGTTTCTCTTTATGACTTTAGTATTCTGTTTTTCAACCATACATAATGTATGGCATCCTCTATTATGCTAGTGGTGTGGCCAAGAGGCACTGTGTAGTTGGACAGCCTTTTGAAGATCATTGTCAGTCTTGGGAGACGTGAAGAAAAGATTTGTAAAAATGAATTTGTGCAATGTTTTCCAGCAGAGAAGGGCAGTAGGGAGTGGCTAGGTGGCTAGCAGCAACACATATCAGGCGGGGGAATAGGTGCAGTGACTGAAAATGGAGGGAGAGTCACAAGGGTCAAATAATGTAACTGATGGACATTATTTTATGTGTGTCTAAATTGTATTGGGTTTGAGGTGGTGATGCGTGTTGTTCAGTATGTGTAATTGTGTAGTGTATATTGAGAAGTGTGAAGGTGGGTGACATGTGACTGGGCATGGTACGGTTATGTTTCGTTGTCATGGGGGGCTTGACTTTACATTGAAGAAAGACTGGCACAGGTTGTAAAAAACTCTTGCGACAGAAATGCCATTATATGATCGATAGGTTCACAGTAAGTAGTTTAAATCCCCAAAAATAAAACAAATAAATAAACCAGCAATGTCAAGAACCAGAGCACAAACACCTGATCTCACATCCAGCCTTCCCAACAGACCCTATACCCTGCATCCTTCAGACCTATCACCAGGACTGTGAAACCCATGCATGGGATTCTGCTATATCCACCCAACAGCTGTAGTAGAAAAACAGTACTGGTCACCATTTGATGCCTAGGTCTAAGAATGTAAGTGGTTTTCTACAGTGATTGATGGCGGCTTTCTCAACACATGTAAACATCTGCCACCTGGGTGTACATGTTGGTGGTATATTACAAACCATTACTATCAGGGTTGTCTTCAGTGTTGCAAAATTGGCAGGGTATGCTATGAAGAAAATCATGCTACTTTTCCCACCAAATGCACCTTCAACAACTAATGATAAACTTACACACAATCGTTCCTGCACCCCATATGGTGACTTGACTCAGTACTGTCTGTCTGCAATAGTCAGAAATGGGTGGGACATGGGGGTGTTAGCTCATGCTCTGCATCTGTTTCTTCCCCTTATTAGGCCTGCAGTGCTGTGACACAAATCATGTTCCTACTGTGCCACCCATAGTGCATGTGGGGTGCAGAACAGGAGCATACAGCCACACTGCTGTCCATGTCCTGCTTCAGGCTGCCGTTCGAAAGGCAGCCAGGCCAGGCAGAAACACATGGCAACACTGCTGCCCTGTCAAAAGAGAATTGTAATTGGTTATTTATAAAGTGCTTAATACCCATAGCATGCAGGCAAGAAGCTGTTAGCAGGTAGCTGGTGCCTGCTGGGCCCATGTGGCCACAAGGCACTAGTCAGCCGCACATACTGGCCATGCCTCAGGGTGGCCCTGAGCACACAGCACTGTGTGGTGTCCATGTCCTGCACTGCTCCAGGCTGCTGCTCCTGCAGTGGCCCAGAAAGCGGTGGGGCAAGGTGCATGGAGACCATTAAATGGCATTGGTGTGTGGCATAAATCACAATAACATAACATGGCATACCATAACACCTGTTTCTGGTGTACTCCTGCACGGACAGCAATGTAATTGTCTTGGCAGAGGGACACCAAGCATCACCCTGCTGCCACCCAGCTCGGAACGCCACTGGTCACTATTGTATCAAACTCACATAAAGCAGTGGATATATTAGTCATTCTTACTGTAGGATACTGTTCGATTTGGGTTGAAAGAAAATAGTCGTTATTGATTGTACCAAAATAAATTTGATTTTGAAGACATGTTATAATCCATTTGCATTGCAGCTGAGCAGATGAACACTTCCCCTAAACAAGGTTTAAATAAGAATGTGAATATTTATAGTAAAGAGCAAAGAAAATATGTTCTGCTTATGAAAGGTTCTTATATTCATTGCACCACTTGCAATTGAAACTGGAAGATAACATTGATCATTTCTGTGGTATTTGTTCCCAAAAATGAAACCTTCCTTTGGCAATATACATGGTTGCTGTGGTTGCTGTGTTATTTGTCCCTGAATCCCTCATGCTAATAATGTCAGGGACACAATGTGGCGAGTAGCCACAAAGAAATGTTAAGGTGCACTATAATGAAACATAACATATGAATTGTATGCTTGATGACTAACTATGTGCTACATTGATATTCAAGTTAACAAAAAGACTGGACATCGGAAATGTACATTTTACTGAAAATTTTATTTTTAATGAACGTGTGAATTTTTCTAATTGTGTATTGAAATATATTTTTGCCTTCCAAAATGCACATAGTTACATCATTGAGATGTGTGTGTTTGTGTGCAAAGGCTATGGATACAATCTTTCCGTGGATGCATTCTTTAACCAGAACTGGCAAATAACCATCAGTAATGGAACTGTAATATCCATATTCTGGGACAATCGTGAGGCACCAGTTTGCCCATTTGTGCTGCTGGTCATCTGTAGCAACATTCCAGCCTTTACACTATGAAAACATGCGGATGGCAAAGTGTTGTATTTCGACATGAAAGGAGTCTTTTATCTCAGAAACCGAACACCATGCGCTTCGATGCTAAATCACAGATGGAACACAATTGAATTACATTACATAACACTGAATTTTAACTTCACAAATAAAGTAGAGGGATTAATCAGTTGATGAAGGCTATCTGATATATTTGATAGAATGTGACAGTTGATAAACATTTTCGAACTATGCCTTGTAGTAAACAACGTTTTATTGCAAACATTATATTCACAAATGTTTTCAATAATTCCTTCATTGTAATCTTCTATTTTAAACTTGAATATAAAATATATAACGACTTGGTAAATCCCTGAATTACAATAGTCTAATCTGGAGACAAGAACGCTCTTGTTAACGTAATGCAGCTGTCAGTCAAGAGGAAGGGTCTGCGGCATTGAAAAGTTTAGTTGTGTAGGCCGAAGATGAGGCTATGGTATTAACCTGTCTAGTTAGCGTAAGGGAAGAATCGAAGTATACCCCAATGGTTTTAACTTCTTCAGAGACTGGGATAGAGTTGCTGTCTATGGTAAATGTTGTGTAAGCTCTGTCAAGTTTGTTTAGAAGATTTTGAGTTTGGATGAGAAGCAGCTTGGCCTTCTCATCATTAAGGCAAAGCAAGTGCTGGGCCATCCATGCCTGGATGCTTTGGTAAATTGTGTTCAATGAGCTAGAATCAGTATCGTAGTTGCCTGTGATGGGAAGAAGAATTTGGGAATTGTCCACATAATTAGTGCAGGAGATAGCCATAGAGTCAAGGAGGTTGAAGAGGGGCTTCATGAAGATGTTGAATAGCATAGTTGAAATGCAGGAGCCTTGAGGTACACTGCAGGAGACTAGGCCAGGGGAGGCCAATGTTGATGGGGAGAAGACTCTCATAGTTCTATTTGCCAGGAAGGATTCAATCCAAGTCATTGCCTTAGTCGAGAAGTGGGCTGTCGAGGCAAGGTGATGGCAAATAATTTTGTGATCCACCAAGTCGAAGGCAGCTAAGAGATCATGCAGGAGGAGGAGGGCAAGTTTGCCGTTGTCTTTAAGTTAATCCATTTGTATTTTTAGGTCTCGAAGGGCTGATTCTGTTTCATGACCTGAAGGCAAGCTGGATTGGCACAATCCGAGAAGATTGTAAGTTTCAAGGTACTTTTGATCTGTAAATACGCTGCTCTGTTGAGAATTTTAAGTAAGAAAGGGACAGTTGTGATGGGGCGATAGATGGTGAGGATGCTAGGGTCGAATGCCAGTTTCAAAGTGAGGTGATAATGCAGCTCAGCCTTCTGCCTATGGTATTTTGTTTTGTTTCTGAGTGCATGCACAATAGGCCCACGGTTTGCTGTACAAGTGTGAACAATAGTCATGTTCACAGACAAAGCCCAGAGGAGCCCCTTATCATTTATACGTAACTGAACACTTTCTAGTTTATTAAGCCAGAAGCATGTTAGTCATAGACATATTAGACGTGTTGATAGTGCCAGATAGCTTTGAGTTTAGTTTCTCTTGACATGTTCTGGGGGTTTAATCCAGGAAGAATCACAGCACACAGAAGTGTTATGAAGATTATGAGAAGTTTTAGTCTACGCCTCGAAGGCATAGAGTTAGCTCATTGTTCTGTTCCATTCTAAAACAAACTGACATGTGTTATGATTTGTATCCTGCCACCTGCACAAGTAAGACAATTGCCAGTGATTACCAATAGCCATTAGTGAAGCATGAGAGCCCTTATATGCAGTCTCTACTGTGTGGTAAATGATTACCTTATAAGTTAATCACCAAAGTGAACACTAGGACTCCTGAAGACAAAAACATCACATGGGGCCACGTGCAACAGAACATGTCCTTGTCTCCCTTCCTACTAATCAATACCCAGCAAACAATGCCTGTGCACTTCACTGCAGCAATATATCAAACATAACCATAAGCATCGTAAAGGAAAGTTTAACAAATCCAAGACCACTTTTGAACTTTGTGGTCATAGCATAAGCACTTTAGAACACCTCACCTAAAGCACAGAAAATGAATCAAGCAACAAAAGAGAGCACTCATATGGCATAAAAGTCACAATACTGATCAAAGACATTGTTCAAATTAAAACCTTCCGGGAAGAATATTGAAGACGATTTCATGCGCTGGGAGATCAGTTGCTAAACTTGAACTGAGCTTTGTTCTACTGAGTGCACAAACAAATGGTAAGCTTGGGCTGGGGTGTTTCTGGCAGGTAGAGTCTGCATTGAACGTGTGTTCATTGGCTGGAAAAATGCTCTAATGATTAGGTAGACTAGGTTTCGCGTCACAATTAGGGTGAGGAGTAGGGTGCATTCACAGAAGTAGGGAAAGGATGCAGAATACCCAGACAGGGTTAGACAATCAGTATAGAGTAGGTAGGGATAGGTGGCAGCATACATGGGCAGGGAATAACAAATGGAAGCATGTAAGCAAGACTTGAAGAACACTAACATGGCAGAGGTGGAGCAGAAGTACCACCATTATTTAGATCAAAACTTGCAAGGCCTCAATTCTGAAATACTTCATCCTGATATAAATTTGCTTAAAACAAAATTCTAGGCCTCACAAGGCTCAGACAGCAGCCCCATAGAAGTTGAAACTGCACCAGATAACGTTTCGCAGGGCACACAGCATGGAGTTATTAAGTTTATTAGTTCAGTTGGTAGCAGTGAGAAATACACATATCCTGGAATAGCAGGTGCAAGCAGCTACCACGTTAATTGTTCCCATAATGAATGGATATACAGTGCCCCAAGTGGCTGCCGGAGTAAAAGCACACACATGATTTGGATAGCAGAAAATCCGATAAATAAATTAATTTGAGCTCTGAACAGTGGTCCTCTACCATGTGATCTGAACAATGGTCATTTATTCCATGCCCAATTAGATAGAGCACTTGCTATTTTCTTAATACATCCAGACATAGAGACGACATGTCAAGGCCATGAGCAAACTGGCAGATAAGGCCTCAGGCATGGGAATGAGAAGGGAGTAACTTCTTAAAACTGGATCATAGAGCCCATCCCTCCTTCCTCACCACGTACCTTGGGACCACATAAAAGTGTTTTAGGTCAGATGAGCAAATAACTGATCAATCAAGCTCTATTTTCCATTGATTAATGTGGTGGAATGCCAACCAATGGCAAGATAGATTGAAATGTAATATTTTTAGAAAGATGAACATAGTACGAGTTATTAGTTGTAGAAGAACCAATAGTAAAAGTACCTGACCGCCCAGACTGAAGTATACTATTGCCCAAAGAAACTTCTGCATGAGCCAACGCACACGCCCACTGTGCAACGGCTCCATTTGCAAGCTGCATTTCCTCGCCTGTATCGCACTGAAGTAAGAGCCTCATGCTAATCACGGCACGTGGTTCCTCCAATACTGTACACTCAATCCTGACTATACTTGCATTCCAGCCAATGATTTTGTCAGCATGCATCCCATATGTATCACCAAGGGATACCTGCATCCTTTCGTTGACTTAATCCAGTCTGTGCGCCCACAACTAACTCTCAACTGCATTTAGCCTGCACCTAATGCTTGCATCCTGGTCCTGATTTGTATCTAGCCTGTGCACCCTACTCCTGCACCCAAGCTTCAGTAAGCACTGTCTGTCGCACCATGCCATTGGTAAAATATTGATTGTTGAACCCTGCCACTGGTAAATTATTGATTGTTGCACTCTGACACTGTTAGAAAACTTTAACTGTTGCACTCTGCCATTGGTAATATATTGATTGTTGAACCCTGACACTGATATTATATTGATTGTCCACCCTGCCACTGTTAGAAAACGTTAACTATTGCAGTCTGCCATTGGTAAAATATTGATTGATGCACCCTGCCATTGGTAAAAATATTGATTGTTGAACCTTGCCATTGGTAAAGTATTGATTGTTGAACCCAGCCACTGGTAAACTATCGATTGTTGCACCCTGCCACTGTTAGAAAACTTTAACTGTTGCACCCTGCCTTTGGTAAAATATTGATTGTTACACCCTGCCATTGGTCTAATATTGATTGTTGAACCCAGCCACTGGTAAAATATTGATTGGTGCACCGTGCCATTACTAGAAATGTTGATTGTTGCACCCTGCCACTGGGAATATATAGACTGCTGCACCTTGCCACTGCACCTGCCCTCCTGATGATATCATTCATACCTGCCTTCGACTGATGTTCATCAATATTTGTTCATAAGCCTATGTTAATGTGCTATGAGCACCATGTGCTCCCCAAAGGCATATCCGAGCACCTTGCTCGCCGCAACTCCCACCTTCAATCATGTACCCACTGAAAAAATGACCCATAAGCACCCCCTGCCGCAACATTAGGCTATACCCCAGGGACATGGGACACAAAGTTCAAGTCCTCCACACCATCAAACCCCATAAACCACAGACCCTCTCACTGCCTGCCCCTGCTGATCCCTCTATTGCGAATAAGCCGTCCCTCCACACAACCAACAGGAAGGAAACCTCCACCACAACCACCTGCCCTGCGGCCACTGAATCACACCTTAACTGGGCACTCATCAACGCCCGCTCCATCCCTGCTCACGCAGCAGACCTACACAATCTACTCACGACCAAAAACATAGACCTATGTGCTGTGACCGAGACCTGGCTTCACAAAGCATCTGTACCATCTCTGGCAATAGCAATCCCTTTGGGCTACACCACATTCGGCCAGGACCTCCCTCTCACTAAAAGAGGCGGAGTGGCACTTATTACCAAAGACTCCATCACTATCAGAAAAAATAGACCACTCAAACTCCTGCAAGTAAAATCTCCTCTCTGTAAAAATCGCCACTTCACACAACTGCACCATCACTTTTCACATTGTATTTCGCCCACGAGGCCCCCTAGCAGACTTCCACACCTCCATCATGCACCTTGTCTCAAATAATCTCAAAACCGCATCCAAGATCATCCTGGCAGATGATCTTAATTTAGGGCTTCACGACCCCAAGGACATTCCAGTTACAAACCAGGCAAAAGCACTAGAAACTCAAGGCTTCTCACATTCCATCTCCAACCCCACTCACAGCAAGGGTCGCTCCATTGACTGTTTATCCCACCACAACTGTGCCCCAGATATCACAGCCAACCTTCCTCTCCCATGGATGGACCACCACCTCATCCTCTTCACACTCTCCATGCCGAAGGTACTAAAATCCACCAACTCTGCTCCCCTCTGTGTCCACTAGAAGCGCACGCCTCCTCACTAGAGAAAAGATAGCACCACATCTGCAGCTCCCATCCCTTGAGGCTCCATTCTCCAAAGATCCTGAGGTCTTGCCTCTCTCCCGCAACACCATTGTAGCTGAAACTATTGGAAACTCCTGCCACCCTCCAGTTACAATCAAGCATGGTGCGCTGACATTCAAGCAGCCATGCTGCTCAAACTTGACACTCTGTAGAAAAAAATCAGAGCAAATCAACTCAACCCACTCCCCTCCAATACAACTCAATCACCCACTCCCAACCAGCAGAGGATCAACACTACTCTCTTCTCGTTCGAAGACGTAAATGAGACAGAAGTCGCTGCCTGTCATGACCCCTGCCCCTGGCCCTAACAGGCAAGCCATCTGGGCTGCACCGCGGCCTTCCATCATGGCCTCAAGGGCCTTACCATTCTGCCCAAGACTCTCCTTGCGCGCCAGGCTCATATGTGAAGCCAGAGAACTTGAGAACTGGGACTTGCAATAGCCTTTGGACAACATGTATGCCCCCCATAGCTCAGGCCCAGAACTGAGCTATGCGGTCTAGTGTTTTAGGTGTGGTCAGACCTAGGGGCACCTGGGATACCTGCAGGCTATATAAGCTACGCCCAAGCTGAGGAACACGCTTTGCGTTACTCTGCTAGCTGCAGCGTGATGCCCACCACGTTCTGTTTGGATCCTCATCTGCATTCCTGAGCCTATTACCGGCAAGAACAAGAACATTGTTAGTATACACTTACGTGCGAGCAAATCCTCTCGGCGAGCGCTCCTTCGATCTGGAAAGCCGCACCTGGGAAGAGAAGAGAACGGAAAAGCAGCATTAGTAAGCATTTATTCTCCAATATTGAAAACAATCAAAATAAGCGCATGCTTGCCTGGTGTCGACTCTCCCTTTGCCCATGTCCATTGCGGGCCATTTTAATGACCTGCAAGAGGGAAGAAAACAGTGATTAGCACGCAAGAGATCAAGAAGGCAGCACATGCTACGCTTTACTCACCGCTTTTCATCTTCTCGGCAACATCCATTCGGGGACATTGCAGTGCCTGTAAGGAAGAGAGAAAAAACAGGTCAGCACAAGAAAAGGCACATAGCGCCATGCATCGCGCTTTCTCTTACCATCTCGTGCACATCCCCAAGCAGCACGGCACCACCAGAACTCCATTCGCACCTAAGGAAGAAGGAGAGTCATTAATAGGGGCAATTGCAAAGTAAAGGAAAAACTGCCAAACCAGCAGTCTTACCTGGACAAACGGGAGTCGCAGCAGGCCTGGACTCTTAGGGCCCACACCAGTGAAGCAACTAGTTTGCGCCACGCCCATCCAACAACGCACCCCTGCAGAGAGCAGCAGGACGGAGAGGACACCATATAATAAATGAAGGTGAGGAGAGCACTAAGTGGGTCTTTGGGTCCACAAGGGAGGTGGGCTCCAGGCTGGAAGAGACAATAAAACTAAACCCAAATTCCTGTGTTTTCAGACCCGGTCCTCGGCCGAACAAGAGTCCAATGGAGGGCGTTGAAGGTCGGAAGTGGTCCAACCAGACTGAGTGGCGTCCCCGTGGATATCAGGTGAGCGTTACAGAATGCAATACCTCACAAACTATAATCCACCTGGGCGTCATGGAAACGTCGCAAACCGACCAGTTAGCTCAGATGCTGGTATAGTTATGTGCTGAGGTGCATTCAGCTAGACAGGAGACCAACACCCTGCGGAGTGAATTAATAGTGGCTAAGGAATGTACTGACGACTTGAGTGGACAACTCCTCCAGTCACAGGCCAGACAAGCCCCATTGCCTGGGAACGTCTCATCAATGTCAGCGCCACCAACCAATCCGGCACAGATAACCATGCCAGGAGCAGTTCCTTTAGCCCCACCTGAGTGCTTCACGGGAGATCCTAAGAAGTATGTAACATTTATGAACCAATGTCACCTACATTTTCTTTGCAGGCCTGGGGCCTTCCCTAATGATCAGTCGCGGGTTGACTTCGTGCTATCTTATCTGAGTGGCAGTGCTGCGGACTGGTCTTTACCTTTCGGACAGGATGATTCACTGCTACTTGACTTCGGGAGCTTCCAGCAGGAGATGGAAAATCTCTTTCCTCGTCGTACTCATGGACAGGCACTAGACAACGAGCTGTTGTCTCTTCGTCAAGGAAACCAAGACTTATTAACATATATAGCGACCTTCAGCAGGCTTGTGGTCGAAGCTGGGTGGCCTGTGGAGAAGAGAACTACGCTATTCCACTGGGGCATACGGGGGGAGCTAAAAGATGTTCTTGCCCAAGTGATTGATCCACCGAAAGACTGTGCAGAGTTTATTAACCTTGTGGTTCAACTAGATCACATGTTGCAAGATCGAAGGGCAGATCGGGTAGATGGACAATCGCCCCATGTACGTACGGTCGAGGGACAATGCCCCACGGGTGGCAGACAATTCGGTGGAACCAATGCAACTAGGAGGGGTAAGAACCCCTTTAACCAAAGCTGAAAGAGACAAGAGAAGGGAGCAGCAGCTATGCCTATACTGTGGAAAAGCAGGTAATTTCCTCAAGGAGTGCCCAGTAAAACCGCCGAGGAGAATCGTAGGAACAAAGGATAAGGAAAACACGAATGAAGAGTCAGAAAACTACCAAGCCTGGCAAATGTAGGGGTTCATTTGTTGAGAGAAGAAAGTGAACTACAGACCTCCCATTTTGCGCTGCCAGTGATCCTAATCAACCACCAGCAACCGTCAAGGATGCATACCATTGAAGCATACATCGACAGCGGAGCGGTTGGGAATTACATGGACCAGGATCTTGCAGCAAAGTTGGGGCTTCCTCTGTGCCCTAAATCGACCACCGAAAATGTCACCACTGTTGATGGTATGGAAATTGCTTCCTGTCCAGTATCCCAATGCACAACAGTCTTAACCCTTCTGTGTCAGGAGGGTCACCGAGAATCTATTGCTTTCGACTGCATCAAGACGCCTCAGTTCCGGTTCATCTTAGGGATGCCTGGTTGGTCACACACAATTCGCCTTTCGATTTGCATGCAAGGGAATTGGTCTTTTCTAAAGGCTGTACTTACACCTGTTGCTATAACGGAAGTAAGTCAAAGAATACAAGCTCATCTGTCCATGGAACAGCAACAATAACTCTGGGTGTGATCGGTACCCTACCAAGTGAATACCAGGACTTTCAAGATGTGTTTTAGAAGGAACAAGCTAATACCTTGCCACCGCACAGGCCTTATGATTGCTATATTGACCTGGTACCGGGTGCACAAATCCCTTGCGGACAGATCTATGTGCTCACAGAACATCAGAACCAACATTTGAAGTCCTACTTAGATCAATACCTGGCTAATTGATTCATCCGCCCTTCAAAGTCACCAGCAGCATCTCCATTATTCTTCATGCCGAGGAAGGAAGAAGATTTGAGGACTTGCATCGACTATCGCGCATTGAACCAAATCACCATTAAAAATCGCTACCCCCTGCCACTTATTCCAGAACTGCTAGAGCAAGTCAAAGATTCCCAAATCTACACTAAATTGGACCTTAGAGGAGCGTACCATCTCGATCGAGTAAAAAAGCGGATGAATGGAAGACCGCGTTTCGTACCAAATATGGCCTATACGAATACCAGGTAATGCCATTTTGACTTTGCAACGCCCCCGCTGCATTTCAGTATTTCATGAACAATGTCTTAAAAGAACTGATTGACGTCTGTGCCCTAGTCTATATTGACGATATTCTAGTATACTCAGCTTCAAAACAGGACCACGTCAAGCATGTCTGTTCCGTTCTTATGAAACTCCGTCAACATCACCTCTATGCCAAACTGAAAAAATGTTCATTTCACGTCACCGAGGTAGAGTTCCTCGGCTTCGTCCTCAACCCAAAAGGAATCCGAATGGATGTGCATAATGTCAATGCCATTCTAAACTGGCCAGCCCCAAGCTCGTTCAAAGGAATCCAGAGCACTTTGGGTTTTGCAAATTTTTACCTGAGGTTTATTACAGGGTTTTCTCAAATTGTGCACCTAATCACATCACTATTGATAAAGAGCAACAAGAGGTTCCAGTGGACGGAAGAGGCAGAAAAGGCTTTCCAAGAACTTAAGGTGAGGTTCACTTCCGCCCCTATTCTACAACATCCTCACCCAGATCTTCCATATGTGGTGGAAACAGACGCCTCAAGCATGGCGATGGGTGCTGTTCTCTCGCAAAGGGACCAAAAAACCGGTCAGTTACATCCTGTAACTTTCTGGTCAGGCAAATTTTCACCACCGGAACTCAACGAAGCTATCACGGACAAGGAGCTCCTAGCCATCAAATCAGCCTTTAAGGCCTGGCGACACTATCTTCTAGGGGCCAGGCACACTGTCACCGTGATAACTGATGATCGAAATCTACAATATCTAAAGACAGCAAAGGCTCAATCCTCACAACAGCTACGTTGGGCCCTTTTCTTTGCAGAGTATGATTATGTGATCCCGTTTCGACCCAGAGTCAGAAACGGAAAAGCTGATGCCCTTTCCCGTAGGGGTATTGATGAACAGGTGTATAAGACCCCCGTCCCTGTGGCCATCATCCCAAATGACAAGCTCCTGGGCATCACAACCATGATGACTCAGGACGAACTACAACAAGAGATCCAACGCGTAATGAATCCCGAGCTGTTACAAGAATGGAATGCACGGGGAGAACACTATACTATCAAGAACCAACTACCATATTTCAGGGATAGCTTATTCTTGCCCAAAAAGGAACTACAGGAACAGGTCATCTCAGGGTATCATGACACTTTAATTGATGGCCACCCTGGAATTGCTAAGACTCTAGCCAAGGTAAAACGAAGCTACTGGTGGCCCATGAGGCATAAGGACGTCATTCAATTCATCCTCTCCTGTGGTGTATGTGTGCAAAATAAATCATCAAAACAAAAACCAGCTGGACTCCTTAGACCGTTGGAAATTCCACCGGTGCCCTGGCATACTTTCTCTCTTGAGTTTATCTTCGATCTACCGCCCAGTCAAGGATACAATACCATTCTATTGGTTGTGGACTTATTCTCTAAAATGGCCAACTTCCTGCCGTTACAGGTCTCCCAAATGCATCTTGCTTGGAAACGGTATTCCTCGAACATATTGTACGACTTCACGGGTTCCCTTCGGTGCTAATCTCTGATCGAGGTACCCAATTCTTATCCAACTTCTGGAGAAACTGCTGTTCCATGGCTCTAATCGTTATCCTACTATCCATCAGCCACCACCCACAAACGGATGGCCAAACTGAAAGAACGAACCAAACACTCAAACAGTACCTGTGCTGTATGCTACATCAAGTGAAAGGAAGTTGGAAAGACTTGCTGTGGATAGCTGAATACGCCTTTAATTATTCCTTGCACAGCAGTACGGGACAGACTCCGTTTTACACAATATACGGCAGACATCCACGCACCTCCGAACTGGACGTTCCCACTACTCTGGAAATGCCGGCCATTAAAACTTTGCACACCTTAATTTCTCAGGCCTTCACAAAAGCAGTTGAACATTTACACCAGGCTAAATCCCACCAAAAGAAATACGCTGACCAGCGCTGTGAAAGGGCTCCCAACTACCAGGTTGGAGACGAAGTTTGGTTAACATCAAAACATGTGCCTATGAAAGGAACCCGGACATTTCACCCATGATAGTTAGGTTATTTCATCATCGAAGCTATTATAAACCCAGTAGCAGTTAAACTGGCCTTGCCTTCCAACATGCACATTCATCCTGTGTTCCATGTGTCTCTTTTGAAACCTGTCCAACCTGGAACTCGAGTCACTGTACCACCTGAACCAGTAATGGTCAATGGAGAACCGGAATTCGAGGTCAAGAATATTCTGTACTCAAAGTATGTCAGAGCTAAACTATATTATTTAGTGGACTGGAAGGAGTATGGCCCGTAGGACAGGACATGGGAACCCTGTGATTATATCCATGCACCACAATTGATACAGTGTTTCCATCATGATCATTCCACCAAGCCAGGGCCAGACAGAAGAGCTACCCTGAGAGGGGCCTTGGGGGGAGTGCTGTAATCACCCCTGCCCCTGGCCCTAACAGGCAAGCCATCTGGGCTGCACCACGGCCTTCCATCATTGCCTCAAGGCCCTTACCATTCCACCCAAGACTCTCTTGGAGTCAGTCCTGGCACCTTTTGCACCAGGGTCATATGTGAAGCCATAGAACTTGAGACTGGGACTTGCAATAGCCTTTGGCCAACATAGATGCCCCTGTATAGCTCAGTCCTAGAACTGAGCTATGCGGTCTAGTGTTTTAGGTGTGGTAAGACCTAGGGAAACCTGGGATACCTGCAGGCTATATAAGCAACGCCCAAGCTAAGGAACACGCTTCGCGTTATTCTGCTAGCTGCGGAGTGACGCTCACCACGTTCTGTTCGGATCCTCATCTGCATTCCTGAGCCTTTTACCTGCAAGAACAAGAAAATTGTTAGTATACACTTACTGGTGAGCAAATCCTGCTTCTGTCCTCCGCTCCTGGGTCCTGAACATACAGCATCTCGGTGAGCGCTCCTTCCATCTGGAAAGCCGCACCTGGGAAGAAAAGAGAACGGAAAAGCAGCATTAGTAAGCGTTTATTCTCCAATATTGAAAACAATCAAAATAAGCACGCTTACCTGTGGTCGACTCACCCTTGGCCCACGTCCATTGCGGGCCATTTTAATGACCTGCAAGAGGGAAGAAAACACAGATTAGCACACAAGAGATCAAGAAGGCGGCATGTGCTACACTTTACTCACCGCTCTTCATCTTCTCAGCAGCATCCATTCCGGGACATCACAACGGCCTGTAAGGAAGAGAGAACAAACAGTTCAGCACAAGAAAAGGCACATAGTGCTGCGCATCGTGCTTTCACTTACCATCTTGTGCACAAACCCAAGCAGCACGCCACCAGCACAACTCCATTCGCACCTAAGCAAGAAGGAGAGACATTAAAAGGGGCAATTGCAAAGTAAAGGACAAACTGCTAAACCAGCAGTCTTAACTGGACAAACGGGAGTCGCAGCAGGTCTGGACTCTTAGGGCCCGCACCAGTGAAGCAACTAGGTTGCGTCGCGCCCATCCAACAACGCGCCCCTGCACAGATCAGAGCATTAATAAAATATAAACATTATACATCTGTGATCTGTTCCCTGGGCATGGCATGTGTTATCATAAAATAAAACACATTGTTGGTGATGGTGATACACTTGGCTGAGAGGCTGGGATTGGGAAGGCGGCAAACGAGCAAGCCCAACAGGCACAAATGCACAAGAATGACTGAAATGCTCCTGTAATGAACACTTTCAAAATAGTGCATAGGCCATGGGCATCTGAATAGAAACAAGCCGAGTTCAGTGCTGCAAAGGCCCACAACCACACATACCTTTTAAGATCACACCCACCCACCCAGGTGTGCGGAAATTCCAATCGCTGCAGCATCTCTCCATGTCTCGATGGACAGATGCGCTGTATCATGCGGAAATGTGCAAATTGGGGCCTATTCGTACATTTTTTTACTTGAATATCTTGTGTTTAAGTTGAAAATGTATGCCCTTGCCTTGCGTTTCGGAGACCTGCCTCTAATATGTGGGCGCGCGCTAGTACGGCTTGAATGTCGCAAGAGAGGCTGCCTTGTGATTTTTAGGTGTTTGAAAGGGCAGCGGCCTCTTTAACGTGAATGTCTGTGCGCCGCTCACCACTTCTGGTGAGGAGTAGCGTTGGCGACATGGGCGCTTAAACTGGTCCATGAAACTTTAGGAAGATCGTGGGGACCGCCGGATCATCTGCCAGAGGGGAAGGGATGCTGCTTGGTCACAGTCGCCAGAGAGTAGTGCCCCAGGGGACCTCCCTTTTGATAGGGCTTCTCAGCTGCGATTCCTTCTAGAACTCAAGGGTGGAGGAGGATGCGCAGCGTGCTGCCTGCACTCCACCTCCTCTCCAAAAAGGCAGCCCACCCATATTTTATCTATATGAAAAGATTACATAAACACACGGGTACCCCGCCCCGTGACACAATATGCTTTACCTTTTGTTTTATATACCCACTGTTACTCTGTACTCTCTTGCATTTTGCATCACAGTAACACCATGCATTGCATGCCACGCAACAACTTGTATGTAAGAATGCTACATGTTAATATGCTAAATGTTGACCCAGTACCAAAATCACCTGGTTGATGAATCAAACTAATTCCTCATCCTAATACTTAAAATGAGTATTTATTTGAAAGTATCAACAATATGTCAATGACATATTTTTTTATGAACTCTGGATTTATGAATCAACTTCTGAATGTAGCACACAGAAATGCTTTCTGAAGTATTTTGTCTATGGTTGAGCTTAGGTAATGAAGGTGGGACGGGCCACAGCCATTTGAAAAACTCAATGTGGCAAAGATGGCAAGATCATCATACGTGACACTGTGCACAGTGTGAAAGAAGAACCGCATCCAGGGAGGGAATCCAATATTATTTGTCCTGCTATTTGTCATACTCGAAAAGGTGTAAGGTGGACTTCCAATGTCTGAATGCCCTATGGATGTCTAATACCCAATCTTTCCCCATGCAAGAGTCCCAGGAGACCATGCCGTCTAAATGGGATGACACTAGAAGAATGCTAATGGCTAGCAAACATGAGGTGAAAGGGAGAGAGAGAGCGAGAGGACAGTAGTCAAGAGAAATACCCCCCCGAAACCTGCTCTCCGTATCTGGAGGAGGGATGGATCTTGGAAGCAGAGAAGGAGCAAGCAGAATCCAAATAGTAAGATGTATGCAAGGATTAGAAGTAAAATGCCTGAAGCACCCTGGCAAGTAAAAGACTAAAAAAGTACTCTATTTTGAGAGAATGCTGCATCCTGGAAACTAACTTCTAACTCCTACAGCTAACTTCTAACATCCATTGTGTTACTGGGATGAGACTTGTATTTCTGAGCCCTTTCTTCCAGTGTGCCCTTTGAAAACATTTGTTGTGTGACAATGTTCTATGCTGGGGTATCACCCAACATAGACTTTTCATTAGAGCGTATTATAAACCGCAAAAGCAAAGGTTCAATCTGCAATTCGTCCTCCAGAAAAGGTAAACCCAATTCTATGATGGCACATTGGATCAGCTCAACCGAGGCTGTACAGTACCATTGAAATGATAAAACCTCTCCAAATGCAATTCCTACAAAAAATGCATACATATTTCCTTAACTAGACGCCCTCTTCCAAATAAAATACATGTGCGGTTCGAAACAGTGTGAAATGCTCGTGAGTGACATGCATTCCTCTGAACGTTATGTCTTATGTTACAGCGAATGTCTGCTGTGCGAGGACATGGACGTTTCCGTTACATTCCTGACTGCATTTAAAGTTAAGACCACTGCCCTTTGGCTGCAGGCACTTACCTGATTTGGGGACTGGCACTCGGCTCACTGGCTCGGCTGCCAAGGACTCTGCCTCGCTCGGGCCTCTCCGGTGGGTCACTCACGTGGGGTGGGGAGGCGGCTGCCGCAGCCGTGGGGTGCTGGTGCACAGACTAGTGCCTAGTCAGTGCACACTGACACTGGCTAGCACTACCCACTACTGCGGCAGTGCAGACAGTGGCAATCAATCACCCACGGCCCAACTAGGTTGGTAGGCAGCACCCGCACGCACGCGGCAGCAGCAGGCAGGCTCTAGACTATGTCTGAAGAAGAGAGTGAAGACGGTCGACCGACGCCATGCCTAGACACATCGTGAGAAGGTGGCGCCATGCTGCCTCCTATGGCAACAACAACACGTCACCATGTCATTTCACAGCAGCCAGTGAAAACTGCACATTCTGTGTTACTGCATAGTAAGAACAGAATGGTAGTTTTCATTGGCTGTTGTTGCATTGTGGTCCCTCCCAGGCCCAGCCATGGATGGCCTGCAATGATTTAAAATGAAGTTATTGTTGTCAACTTCCTACTCGAAATCAGAAAGCCGGCCAGGTGGGGTTGGGGGCAGAGAGGAGACTAGAGCACTATGTTGCTTAGTTACTTCTTTACTTAGGAAGGAAAGAAGGATCATTTACCTTTAAATTAAAGTAGAGAACAGGCCTGGGGAGGGGGAGCCAGCCGTGAGTGGTGCGCCCGTCACCGTGCCTCCTGCTGCAGGCAGGCTGGCACGGGCACGTGCTATTCTCACACGAGTGTCACAACACTCCGGATCATTCTGGGGGCCCCTTACAGGGCCACCAGCATGGGGGGCCCAGAGCATGTTCCCCATTTGCCCCCCCCATAGAGACGTCCCTGTACACAGTGTATTAAGAGACCGACTCACCCTAGCCATTTGCCTTATTGTTGTATTTACTGCATGTATGCAGGCTAATGTAACCAATCGCACACCTGTGTGACACAACTAAGACATATTCATGTAACAGCGCCTCGATGCCCCTGGGCTCTAAGAGAGCTTTGTAAATAAATAAATAAATAAATAAATAAATAAATAAAAGTGTGTATCTGAATAAAGCTGTGTTTTCTCGTGCACTTGGAATTACTCAGTTATTGTTTATTTTTTATTTTATTGATATTCTTGGGTCTATATTAACACCTTTAGGCAATGTGAAATGGCAACACAACAGTGTGTACTAAAAAAAAAGACATAACCACTGGGCAGAATTTCTGACATATTCACTTGGACCTGATTCTAAAAGATTTGCAATAGAACAAATGAGGAGATAACTGTTAGCATCTCAGATATGCACGTACTAAAGGTATTCTCAAATGAGCATCTGAAGAATTCTCTAGGCATCCTCAGTTTTGTTCCAGTTGTAGGATTTATGATTCGGTTGCAAGTTAGCAATTGCAAATAAAAGATGCTCATAGCACAATGCATCTCCTTCTTTATTCCAGTGCAAATGTTTGAGAATCAGACATGTTGACCGTAGAACACATGTATTGTGGCAAGCACACATAAGACTGCCATGTGTTTAAGTGTGCTCTTTCCATGTTTCCAGCCAGTAACTTTTGAAGGAATGGCTAATCTGGACTCTAAACTCCTCAGATAAAATGCCAATATGGTATTAGAAAGAACGTTCATATAATTGAGTGTCATACAAATGGGATATAGCCTTCACTTGCTCCATGTCCCCATCGCATTTTATGACCAATCTGAAAAATGTGAAATTGACTGCGCTTTTGAAGATTGAGGATTACACTATGCTATTTATAGAGCTAAGATCTAAGGATATGTTCCCTGAAAAATGGGTATTTAAATAGCTAATAAAACTGCATCCAATGTGTACTTTTATTCAAGACAATGTGAATGTGTTTCCAGATGTAAGATCCCTTGTGTGTGATTGTGCTCCCTTCTCTGGTGCTGGGCACAGACAGAGCAAAACTGATATGGGTTGGTTCGTCAGCCTGTGCCATTGCTTGTATAATACTCAGTAAATAAGGCACCTGAAATTGAGCTTCCCTGCTGATGTGTGATGTTATATTTCTACCAAAAGAATGTCCTACGTATTATTTTAAGTTCCAGTCCTGCGATTACTTCTTGGGCCGAATGTCTTAATAGTATATTAACTGCATGCTAGTGCTCGCCCATGGCATGATGGTAGACTAACACAACACCATGCATACCCACGTGTTTGGAGAATCTTAAAAGAGATCCTGTCTTCCATGATAACAATCATTTTCTAATGCCTACATGGTGGAGGGCTGCAACACTAACGTACAACTGTTGTTCCATAGGAAAGCACAGAAAGAATCGCAAGTGTGTCTGCCGATACAGGAACGTGCCACTTATGATCATCAATGCTACGTGCCTTATGTTATTGTATGCACCTCATATTCATCTCTCTTCGGGGCTAACTTTCCCTTGCCATGGGTAGACCCGGTGGTTGAGAGCATTGTTGTTCTAGAGCCGCACAAGGTAAAGTGGCACAGACGTCTTCACCACATTTCAGACTCCTTTGTCTGCATCTTAAGAATGTCATGTATCTTTAAGTCTCCCCTGACATGTTTAAGCTCTGCATAGGTAACTGCTGCTCTGACATTGACAGTGTGTCTAGGTAGCAGAACTGTCATTTGTGAAAAGCAATTGATCAAGGACAGTGAAGAAAATTACATCTGTACCCAACTCAGAGTGTTAGACTGTGGGGATACTTAGAAAATGGAGGCAGCAGGTCCGTAGATGCATTCATTCTCACAATCAATCAGAGCAGTACAAAGATGTGCATTTGCTATGTCCAAGATTCCTCTCTCTGTGTTGTCTATTTTCTTATTTTGTCTGGTTTTGTACGATTCGTGCTTGGTTCACGCAGCGGCATGAGCAACTTCACAAGGCTTGTTTCGGGTCCTGAGACAACAGGAGAAACGTTGCGCTGCTTGTTTAGCTATGCAGGCGTGGCAAAATGGTGGATTTCGGTGAAACGGATAAAAATCTTTCAGATTTAGCTTCCCCGACTGGTGGAACAGAATGTGACAATTTCTCTAAGCCCAAGACAAGATGCATTTTCTTAGGGCAGAGACATAAAAGGTGAAGAGCAGAGGTCCAAGACACAAGCAGAGGTGGGCTCCAACAGGGAAAAGGACATGGTCAGTGGTTTGCAATTTCCCTGAGATTTCTAAGGATCAGCCTTCCAGGTAGGAGGTGATCCATGGGAAAGCAAATATGCAAAACCGAACAGCCCGGAAAATGAGGAAGAGAAAGGAGTGTGTGGCAATGTTGAAAGTGTGAGAGGAATCCAAAGGAAGAATATAGAGCACAGTCTAGAGTGAGAAATCCAAGAGAAAGATGGAGATATGCAAATGAGCACTCTCTTTGCAGTGTTTACTACAGTAGCCAGATTGAGGTGGATCTCTAAGGCCATTATCCTGAAGGTTGGTAGTGATCTTCTTGAAGACCATCCACTCAGTGACATTTGAATAATTGGGACAGAGGTAACCTGGGTGTGTTGAAATGTAATCTGGCTTCCTAGATCTGTATCAAGTAATACAATGAGTTATTCCAACTCTGAAATGGAAATCTGCTAGTCAGATTCCCCTGTCATAAGCTCCATGCCAAAAACATAGTGTGTACTTGTGCTCTGCTACATCAGTATCTTGATTCACAGCACTTGCTCTATCATTTACTCACAACAGATTCAGCTGTGACATGCAGTGACAGCCACATCTCCTGTTCCCAAACTCTATAATTACAGGTCTACCTCCGGGTGGCAGAATCATCTTTAAACATATGCCATACCCGAGTTAGGAAGTGGTGGATGGTATTCTCATAATTATTATAGCCACATCTAATTTTATTTTGCACATGTGTGCCTAGTTCAGCTGTGGAAGAATTATGTGTATTCCCCCAGACAGGCCAAATCTTGGTCTGCTGACAGAAATGTAGCCTGAGGGAATTGCCTATCTTTGTTATCCTTTGTAACACATTCTCCCGGGGACAGCCACTCCACTGTATGCTGGACTGAGAACAGTCAAAGGCCACACCCAATTAGAAAGAGCCAGACCCCACAACAGGGGCTACATTGCTAAAGTCCTTTGTTTATATTGTGAAGGAAAGGGGGCAGGTGTAGTATAGACAGAAAGAGATCTGCACATTTTGGGAGAATTTTTCCATTGTGTTTCTCTCTACCTCCCATTCTCTTTCCTCTCTCCTACACTTCCTATAGCACACACAAAGCACTTTGGGTGGGATGTCAGAAGGGCAATGTTCACTCATTTCAAGAGTTGGGTAGAGCTTGTCCAATCACCTGTGGGCTTTTACCTTTAAAAGAAGGGCTCCCACACCACTTCTTTTACTCATCTTGAAGCATCTTTGGATCACCACTTGAGATTATTACATCGGACTCTGCTGAGAGAGCTGTCTTTTCTAAAGGCCTCCAGTTGTGAGGTGAAAGCAGGTTTTCCAAAGGCAGAGGCAAGCTCTGTCCCCTCACCATCCTCATGGAACATTGGGGGTGATCTGCTGCTAGAACATGACCAGCCCCTCTGCCAGCCATAGCAGTAACCAGGATCACACCATGTTGGAGGAACCATGCAGTTGTGTGCTAGCCACCCCCGTATTTGTGAGCCCGAGAAGGAGGGCCTATCCTGTCCATGAGTCACTGGGTTGGGACTCACAGCACCCTGCGATGTGACATGTTGCTGGATCAACTCACCTCTCAGCCAGCCACAGCGGTACCTAGGACCTCACCATGCTGAAGTACCCCTGCGGTTGTGTGTCAGCCTACCCTATGTTTGGGAGCATGTGAAAAGGACTTGTATTGTCCTTCAGCCCCTGGAGTCGGTCTCACAGAACCCTGAGAGCCAAGACAGCCAGCAACCTACTGTGTTTTGCCGTTGAACTGCTTGGAACTTGTTTCAAACATTTCAGCATATTTGAACCAGCAGGACCCTCTGTTGCTGTCTTTTACTCTCTACCGTTCTTCAGACAGCACCAAGAAGTCCGGCTTGGCACTGCTGAACCTCCAAGAACTTCAAAGAAGGTACTATTGACTGCTAACGGCCCCCTTGATCAATTTATGGGCCCTAGAGGAAGGTTAGGTCACTTTGAACACTTTTTGCTCACAAGTACATCTGCCTTATCAGGAGCATTGCTGCATATGCTTGCCTTTCACCCCATAATCATTATTTAGATTGCTTCAACAACTATCTTTGCTTATTCTGGGTTCCTTCTGAGGGGTGGGTTTTGCATAGTGTTTTTCTGGTTAGTTATTATTGAGCATGTTGTGTTTGATTAAAGGTTTTATAGGAAAATATATTTAATTGCTCAGAGGATCTGAGGCAAAAAACTGGAAGTTCATATCCTCGAACTCAATTGCAAGGGGTGACAAAAGGATGGCAAATCCAATGGGGTTGGTACATCGCTGTCCAGAACTGAAGATTAGATTCTGTAGCTGTGTGATGGTAATTCAACCTGGAAAAGGTCAACTGTTCATATTCTGTTTTCCTGTGTTATTATTTTAATGGTTCCCGTGGGTCACAGGGAGGTAGAAATACTTGAGGTTCAACAGTTGGAAATGCCCATATAAAAGTGGCCAAGAGGCCAAAAAGGTGAGGTGGGGCTATTATAAAAAATTGCACACTCTTTTCATCCTACTACGGAGCCAAAAATAGCTGGAGCAGCAATTGAACTACAACATAGTATGTGCAGAGCAGATAGTCACCCTGCAAAACCGCCTAGACCAAGAAAAAGAAGAAAATAATACATTCATCCTGAAAGACTTTGACACCCAGACAGAATTTGATGAAGAGCACCAGAAAGCTGGTACACTTCAAAAACAAAGGGACGACCTGGCTGCACAGAGGGGTACTCTCATTCAGGAAAGGGACAACTTAGGCCAGGAGGTCAGTCATTTAAAAGCTAAAATGGAAGAAAGTCACCTGGCCCTTCAGGGACTGGGTGAACTCCAAAAAGACTATGGAAAACTGTTAGAGCACACCAGGAGGATGGAAGATGCTCTAGCAAGGAAGGACCAGGCCAGTAAGGAAAGGACTCTGGAGTTAACCCTCCTGCAGCAACAATTGGTCTAATATTCCAAAGTTACACAGGAAGCACAGAGAGACAATGAGGCTCTCTGTGAGAAAAAGGACAGGCTCCACAGACAGGTAGCTATGCAGGAATAACAAATAGAGACTAGCAAGGCCTTGATAGAAGAACACAAATGTCAGGTTCTTGCATGGCAACAGGGAGCATGGGCTGAGAGAGATGAGGTCCGCTGGGAAAGGGAAACACCTGAGCATAACCCCAGGAACCCTAATAACAGAGGCTTTCATCTCTTCAACTCCATGGACTCAGCCACCCCCATGTCCACTGGCGCACATGTGCCAAGGGCCACAGGGATTGCAGACTTCAATACAATGAGGAATATGGGGCTCATAGATCAGCACCTCCCAGGAATGGATGGGCAGGCATCTGTGTATGGGTTCCCAAGTGCTAAGGCCATCTTCTCTGATCAGGGAGACTCCAATGAGGGGAAGGTCAGAGAAATGAATCCTCAGAAATATAATTTCCCCAGAGACCAGATGGTAAAATTTGGTGGGGAACTCCATTAGAGTAGGCCCACTAAGGGCATCCTGAAAAGCTCTTCCCAGCTAGGACAGTAGGGGGGTAGTCTGCCAATCCTGGGAGAATCAGAAGACTATTCTGAGCACCTCAGGATCCAAGAAACTAGGCCCCCACATTCTGACAGCCATTCCCTAGCTAGAATCGGGGACAGCCTAGAAGCCCAGACAGGCACCTCTGGTAGAAGTGCTTCTGAATCAGAGGATGAGTGGACCAGGGTCACCCGAACTAAGAAAGCCAACAAGGTCAAGAGGGCCTTGCTCAAAGATCCCCTAAAACAAATCAAAGCCATTAGGAGCGTCATCATGCCCTATCATAAGAATGCAAAGTATTCGGTTTGGCAGCACCTTGAGCTATTTGAACAAATGATGGAAACTTTCCATTTGAAGGACAGCCAAAGCTGTATTCAATATGTAAAGTGTATTTGTATTTGTATTTATTTTATTTATAAAGCGCAGCCAGGCCCAGGGGCATACGGGCGCATGAGTTAGATCTGGTTACAGTTGCAATTGAAAGCAGTCAATAAGGGTTACGTTACATTGCAGTTACAGGTGGGTACAAACTTAGTCATGCAAATGCATATATACATAGTCTAGTATAAGTACATTAATTACAAAAGTGTGCCTGTGACAGTCGATCATGCTGGGATCAGGTGGTTAGGCTGTCATAGAGTCCATGTTGTGAAGCCAACACTTCGTGTTATGTTTAAATAGGTTAAATGAAGGTTCTGCTCGTAAAAGCGCAGGTATTGTGTTCCATAATTTGGAGGCTTGTACAGGGAAGCTAGCACCACCCGAGTTATGAAGTTTAAATCTCGGTATGGACATAGTGTTAGCTTGTGCTGCTCTAAGAGGTCTTGAAGAAGTGTGAGGTGTAAGTTGGTTGGTGAGGTAGGCTGGTGCAAGGTTGGCCCTGGCTTTATGTGTAAGGGCCAGAGTTTTAAAGGATATTCTGTGCTTGACTGGAAGCCAACGTAGTTTGCGTCTGGTCTCCGAGATGTGCATCTTTTTGGGGATGTTGAGGGCAGCTCAGATGGCATTATTTTGAATTACTTGCAGTTTGTTGATATTTTTGTAGCTAGTGCCTAAGTAAAGGGCATTACAATAGTCTATCTTGGATAGGACTAATGCTCTAGCAAGAGTAATGCAATTGGGTGAGGAGATGAATGGCCTACATGCAGTGATCAGCTTGCAGGTGTAAGCGGCTGATGATGCTACTGCATTAGTTTGTTTGGAGAAGGATAAGGTGGCATCGATGTAAACCCCAAGGGTTTTGGTGTTATTTGACACGGGGATGAGATTGCCATCTATGGTGAAGGATTTAAATGCGGGATTGAGATTTTTTAGTTTGGCGTGAGTACCAAGGATGATCAACTCGGTTTTTCCGTCATTGAGACAGAGTCCATGATGTGCCATCCATGCTTGAATTACTGAGTAGATTTCATTAAGGGTTTTGCTGTCTGTTTCATAGTTCCCCGAGATAGGAATGAGTATCTGGGTGTCGTCCGCGTAATTGGTATACGTGACACCCAGATAGTCAAGGATATCAAAGAGGGGCTTAGTGAATATATTATAGAGTGTCGGGGACACGCAAGAGCCTTGCGGGACTCCACAGGGTACTGGTGAAGGTTCAGCAGAATCAGTGGGAGAGAAGACCCTCATGGTTCTGTTCGCCAAGAAGGAACTGATCCAGGCCGTGGCTGCGTCTGAGAAGTGTGCTGCAGTTTTCAAGTGGTGACAGAGTGTTTGATGGTTGACCAGGTCGAAAGCTGCTGACAGATCAAGCAATAAGAGGAGTGCAAGTTTACCATTGTCTTTCAGGATTTGGATCTGGGTAGTGAGATCTATTAATGCAGTTTCTGTACCGTGTCTCGGTCGGAAACCTGACTGCCTAAGTCCTAGGAGGTTGTTTGATTCTAAGTAGGCCTGTATTTGTAAATAGGTTGCTCTATCCAGTATTTTTAATAAGAAAGGTACAGTTGTTGTTATCGGTCTATAGTTAGACGGGTTGGCTGGATCAAGAGTAGGTTTTTTAAGGAGTGGGATGACCCACGCATCTTTTAGGTTATCAGGCACTACTCCAGTTTTGAAGGAGGCATTGATGAGGTTGGTTATGAATGGTGCCAGGTCGTGCGCAGCAGCTTTGGTGATCGGGGCAGGGCAGGCATCACCTTGGCAATTTGAAGGTTTAAGTTTCCTGATGATGTTTTCTACTTCCCAGATTGAGAGGGGTGAGAAGCTGAAAGGTTTACAAGTTGACTTAAAGGTAGGTGATTTGTTAGGTAATTGTTTGTAGTCCGGGTCAGCAAGTAGCAGGGATTTTTTTGCGTTGATTTTAGATTGTAGGCGAGCTATTTTATCTAATAAAGCCTTCTGAATATTACTACACCATAGTGCATCTGTAACACATTTGTCTATGGGGGCAATGGGGTTTCTAGTTCTTTCAAAATCTTAAAGAGTTCCTTTGTGTTGGATTCCGCTTGTGTAATCCTTTTGTTATATGTGTCCTTTTTAGCAATAAAGATGGCTTCTTTGTAACTAGAGGAGGCTAGGGTTAGCTCAGTCTTATTGGATGCTGTGGGATGTTTTTTCCAATGTGACTCTGCGGTTCTCTTAGATTAGCGTAATTCTCTTAGCTGCGGCCTGAACCAAGTGTTAAGGTAACGCTGTGGTTTAGGTTTCCGCAATTTTAGGGGGGCAATGGTGTTCAGTGCTTTAAGTATAGCCTGGTTGTAGATATCCACTGAGACTGTGGGGTCAGCCTCTGAGTCGATATTGTTCAGGATGGGGAGTAGTATGGGTAAGAGTTTGTCAGGTGTAATATCTTTCTTATTTCTCGTGCTGGTGGCTGGGGCGATGATAGGCGCCAGGTGAGGTGTAGTGGCTTTGATAGAGAAGGTTATTATGTGATGATCCGACCAAATGCATGGGTCATTGGATAGAAGGTCAATAGAGCAATTGAGGTGAGTGATCCAGTCCAGTGTTCTGCCTTTGATATGAGTGGGCTCGTGAATAATGGGCGTGTGACCCAAATCCGATAAGGTGTTAGCTAGGTCATGGGCGTTAGTGTTCTTAGGGTCGTTAAAACCAAGATTAAAGTCCCCAAGTAAGATCGTTTGAGAGTTGGGTTTGGTATCTGTGGTTATGAGTGATGCAATGTCCTCTATAAAGGAAGAGATGGGACCTGGTGGTCGGTAAATAAGGTGCAAAGTTGCCGTGTGGTTAGGTGATAGAGGTAGCTTAATAGACAAGGATTCAGCAGAGGGGATTTGAGCGTCCTGGATGACTTTGATGTCGAATGTATTTCTGAATATGATGGCGAGTCCACCTCCCTTCGTTTGAGTGGTGTTTCTGTCGCATCTAATAATAGCATAATCATTAGGTATAGCAAGGGCCAGAGATGGACCGGAGGCAGCATTAAGCCAAGTTTCCGTGACTGCGAGGAGATCGAGCTTTTCGTGAGATATAAAGTCAGCGATGTCGAGAGCATGGGCAGGAAGAGACCTAGCATTCACCAAGGCTGCTTTAATGAGTTTGTCTTTTTGGGAAGATTTTTCAGGTGGTATAGGTAGGTCGTGCAAATGGGTATGGGCTAACTTGACTGAGTCAGTGGTCGAATTGGCAGGGTTGTGGTCAGTATGCAAATGTTTCATGCTGCGGGCTCTTAATCTAAAGTTTCTGGTTAAGATGCTAGGGTGGGAAGAGCATGGAAAGGTAGGTAGGCTAGTTTTAGAATTCAGTCTAATGTTTCTATTAGAAATGCTAGGGTGGTGGGAGCATGGAAAGGTAGGTGGGCTAGTTCTAGAATTCAATCTAGTGTTTCTAATAGCCGTAGTACAAGGTTGGATAGGTGTTGGTCTGGTAGCAAAGTGGCGTATCCAGAGTGCTGGATCATCCAAATACGGGTTAGCAGGTGTCATGGTGCTAGGCCACGAGGTGAGGGTGGTGGTTAACATGCGTGTGCAGGTGTAAGTGTCTTGACTAGGAAATGGATTAGGTTGACTAGTCCAACGTCTAGTGCAGATATACAGTAGGTGGATGAGAGTAGATAGGCACCAATACATGATGTGGGCAGTGTTGCTAGTAAGCAGGGGTTGCAAATGTGGTCTATTGGCGACCATAGGCACAACACAAATCAATCAAATGTGGTCTGTAGGCGACCATAAGGCACAACACCTGATGCAGTGTGGCAGCATCTAAGTACAGAATAGTACATAAGCTGAAGAGGAGTTAGGCATCGCCTGGGTTCGGGTAGGACACTTAAACTAATAGTGCAGTAGGGCAGCAACTGAGTTCCGAGTCGTGCCTAAAGCTACAAAGCTAAAGTGTTGTGTGCGAAGACAGCAGTAGTGTGTCAGAGCGCAAGTCTAGAAGGCACAAGCTGGTGGGTTAGAATGCTAGGGTACAATTACCAAATGTGGCGGACAAAACAATCATGCTGCCGAAATCTAGAGTGCAGCTGGGAGAGGACTATGGCCTACCTTGCATCTGGCAAGGCACGCGGGCCTCGATCCTGTAGCCTGCTGCTCCTGCAGTGGATGGATGGAGCTCCTGCTCCTCCAGGATTCAGCTGGAGATGCTGGTCCAGTGAACATACTTTGTGTAAAGGAGAGCAGAGTAAGGCGCTCCGTCGCGCCCCAGGACGCGAACAGGGTGCAAACAGGAGCCTTAATGTGGGCCTTCGTGTGGCCAGCTTACGCTCACCCGGTATCCACGGGTTGCTCTTATGCCCTGGTTGCCGGATTCACCCTGGACCTTCCCGATTCTGGACAATGCCTTCTATGGTAGTCGGGCCTGAAAACACAGGAGGATTGGACTTAGAAACAGATTTTGTTTCCTCCCACCAGCCCCCTGAACTCGATCTGATGGCCCACTCCTCACCCTGTTATGATGTCTGGCATGCTCTCCGTCCTGCCTTCTGTGCAGGGGCGTGTAGTTTTCTGCGGGTTGAAGCGACCGAGTTAACTTCACTGGTGCTAACCCATTCAAGTGTCTTTAAGGAGGTACGTCTAGTTATAGCAGTCTTAAAATGTCCTTACTTTCCTTTCTTGCTATTAAAATCTTTTCTTTGTTTGTTCCCCTTAGGTTCACAGAGGTTCAGTGGGTGCGCTACTTGGATCAGGCTCCTACCAGGATGATGGACGAAGGAGCGTATTATGGATGGTAGGATAAGCGCGAAGTGCGGCGCAGTAATGTCTTTTCTTGCTAACCTGTATTCTTTATTCCTTTTCAGATGGCGATGGTCTTTCTGGTCGTGTGAAGATTTCCAGAGCAGAATGGGTCAAGAAATGCCCAGCCAGGTGAGGATTTTGTGATTACTGTCGTGAATTCCGTGAGTAACCTGTTTTAATGTTGTCCTTCTTTCTCTCTCCCTCAAGGTGCTTCGTTCCGGTGCGTGCGTGGTGTCCTGATGATGCTGCTGACTGGATGGAAGACCGCAAGCAGCAGAAATCGACGGATGGAAAGTTGCAGGTAAGCAGAGACTGCTAATGATGTTCTTTTGTCTCCTCTGCAGGTCTGCTATTCAAGGATCACCGGGTGCTGATATCTGAACATGATGAGAGTCACGCTGCTGGCTGCAGAATAACACGAAGCACGTTCTGTAGCTTGGGTGTGGTTTATATAGCCCTCTGTAAAGTAGTCCAGGTAAAGTAATCCGGGCTACCACACCCTAAAACACTGCACCGCACAGTCTGGTTCTTAGGAACTAGACAGTGTGGGTGCCTCCATGTTGGCTGCAGGCCTTCACAGAAAAAGTAGTCCCTTCAAGACAATGTCCCAATCTGAACATGAGCCTGTCGCCAAAGGCACCAGGACTGACTCCAGGAGAGTCTATGATGATAATGCAAGGCCCTAGGAGCCCCAAGTGAACCCTGAGTCCTAACCCTACCTGGCATGTGACCATGCCTGTGGGGTTTTGGGTCACGGGTCGTGACAGTAATCCCCCAAATACTGGACAGAATTTCTTCCCAAGGTACCCGACAAACTTTAACCCCCAAAACAATCCATCCTTCGTTACCCACTTTCCTGAGTCCAGGCCCAATCCGGGAGAGGGGAGGCCAAGGGTTGAGGGGTACCCAAACTTTCCTAACCCAGGGTATTTTGGGAGAAGGGGTAGCTACCCTTCCCGAGATCAGCCCAGGGGAGACATGAGGACCCCGTACCAGCCCGAGAGGGTGTCACAACTAGAGCGCCAGGTCCAGAACATGGCACAGGATCTGGGTCGCATGCTGAGGGCTCAACAGAACCCTCAGATGAGCATGGCGGTGCAGAATGCCTCAAATCCAGGACCTGGTGCTCCAGAGCAATGACGGGATAAGAACCCCGACAACCCACCGGTTCCCATGGAGGAGGCACAAGGGGAAGGAGGTGTAAATCCTTGGAGGAAGCTTCCTTCCCCACTTGTAAAAAGCCCCTGGAAACCCTGGAACTGGAACCAAAATCTTCTGCCCCCAAACTTCCCTAAAAGACCCATTTTGAGGAGGAGGTACAAGTCTTCCAGTTTGAAGGAGAGGAATCCTCAGAGGATCCTGGGAAAAAAATCTTCTCCTTCAGAGATGAGGGAACTCCTCCCAAAGAAAAATGGGTACCAAAGTATCCAAATCCAGACTGGGTAGATGTGGGGACTGAGTTAGCACCGCCCATCATCCAACCCCAGAATCATCAGCATGAATATCCCCTGGTTCAAACCCCTCCGCGTGACTGACTCCAAAAAGGGGGGCTGCCCAGAACCAGAACCAGGGGAACCCAAAACTTCCCCCATATCTAGCTGTCACCATTTTCTTTCAGATTCCCAAGACTCTAAACAGAATCCTGCCCAAATCACCTTCCTGTCAGTGTCCAAAACCAAGAAACTAACCCACCAGTTGTCCAAAAATGTACGTTATCTTTGCCCCCTTGAGGAAAAGGAGGGAAGATTTTATGCCCCGGTCCAGATACAGGGGCAATGTACAATTTTGGCACTGGTGGACACTGGATCCCAAGCTACCCTTCTATCAAAAAGGGCCATTGATCTACTGAATTCGGGAAGGGGGGAGAAATATCAAATTCCTCTCACCCCTCTTCCTGGACAACTTCAGTACTTCGACGGGAAGGACATTCCCGTCGAGGGGACTGCGGATTTGGACATTAAAATTGGGCGACACAAAGTGAAGCACCCGGTCATAGTTGTAACTCCAGAGGGTACCCCTTGTTTCCTGCGTAGGTTGTCTCCCCTCATAGATTGTGTAAACAAGGTCCTCTGGACCCAGACTAGCCAACCAATAAAATTGAAACATAGTGTCAACCATGTTGCTTTAAACGGCACATGCCACATGGTTGAACAAAAACCTGACCAAATAGAATTTCACTTCCAGAACAACCAAATCCCAGATGTGACAGTAATTGCAGTAGGACAACAAACTGGTGATGGGGGGGTCATCTCTATTTCTGAAAATCAACCTTCCTTCCAGTCTAAGGTGACATTCCACACTGGAAGGAAACACTCTGGAATTCTTTACAAATTAACAAATAGAAAAGCCCACTCCTATAGTCCAGAAAGAGTAGAAATCAGCTCAAAACCTGGCTGATATTCATAAAATTGGAGAGCAGTTGTTCATCCCTATTCAGTTAAATCAAGGGAAAGACTCTGTTCTCGCCCGAGTATGTGTGAACAACGATAAGAGCTTCATCAGTGAAGGTATGTTCCGCAAACTCCCAAAAGATCCAGCCATTCCCACATTCAAACTGATAGACAAATGGGAAATGGACCTGTAAACACCCAGTTCCCAAAATCTCCTGCCTAGCAGGTGTATGCTCAGAATTTCCATAGGCAACAAGAGCATAGTCCATAATTGTTGGGTCATGCGAGATGTCCTTGCCGCATTTTGCTTAGGCAGTGACATTCTATATCGCTTTGCCATTAGTTTGGGCCTAATAAACTTGGTCCCGATTAGTGGGTAATCCCATCGACTTTGATGATCCAGAGAATGCATTTAGGTCAGCTCAATTACTGCCTTATGCAGATAAAATTCAGATTGAAGAGGAAGTCACCATCCCAGAAAGGACCAGACAATTTTCACTGGAAGTGAAAGTTAAAAGAGGACAGAAACTGAAAAACCCTGACGCCTATATTCATCTTAATGCCCATTTCCAACTGCAAGGGTTGGGGGTAAACCCAACACCACTAGTTAACATAGAACACAACACCATTCCAATAGAGGTGGATAACAGCGACTTAAAGAGTATCACTCTAGCCGCAGGCACCATTATTTGAATGGCGGTTGATGACTGACATTCTTCCATAGATTTAGGTAATTAGCTGTTAGGACCAATCACGAAGGACTGTTTTGACAGTGATAGCAACAATGACGCAACACCAGATAGGATCTTCACCCGGCATGGGGCGAATTTTCTGGTGTACACTTCCTGCCCTTATGGTAAGGAAGATGTGACTTTTGACTTCAGGAGGGATGAGGTGATTTTCGAGGTCCACGAGGACTGCCTTCCCCACCTGAAGCCACCAGTCCAAATCAGCACTTTGACCAGGGACTTCTCCACCCAGCTGATGGAGGCCACTGAGATAGCAAAACCGGAAGTCTTTCCAGGCTTCAGGAAGATGGTTGAAGAGAGAGTCAACCTAGCTGATGCCTGTGAGACTCTGGAGCAAAAGCAAAAATTTAAACAAATGTTCTTAGATTTTCAAGATCTCTTTACGGTGGACTCATATGACTGTGGTCGCACCGACATCCACACAACAACAATTCCCATGGACCCTGGCATGACTCCAGTGTTTGTAAAGCAATATCACTTGCCTCTCGCATCAATGGAGTCCCTTACTGAAATAATTAAGATCCTTGAGTCCTGTGGGATAATTTTTCCAGTCCACAGCTCCTTCAATAATCCAGGTGCTGGGGATTCTGAAGCCAAACGGCCAGTGGAGACTCTGTGCTGTGCTTAGGGAGCTCAAAAAACGGGTCCATACTTCCCGGTAGCCTCTTCCCTACATTGGCCCAGGGCTGGCCGAGATCCAAGGGTCACAGGTATTCACTGCAATAGACCTTACCAATGGATACTGGACTGTACCTATCAGTAGGGAGGACAATGTAAACTGGCTTTCACCTTTGGGGGGCAGCAGTACACATGGACCCGGACTCCCTTCGGATACATCAACTCCGGCAATTAATTTAACATTTTTCTACACAAGGCCATGCCCGACCTGGGTGAGAAGGATATCCTGGCCTATGGAGATGATGTTTTAGTCAAAAGCTCGACTGTGGAGGAACACATAGCGGAGATCCATTATGTTCTGACACAGTTGAGGGCTGCTGGAGCAAAACTCTCCATTCAAAAGGCACAGTGGTGCATAACTCGTGTCATTTTCTTGGGGCAAGAGATTACTCCTCAGGGTCTCTGTCCCCAGGAAAAGAAAGTGGAAGCACTCCAGAAATGAAAAGACACCACAACTCTGCGGGAACTAAGGAGCATCCGTGGACTAACTAATTACAGTAGAAAGTTCATTGAGGATTACGCAGAGATCACAAGACCCCTGATCCATCTTTTGAAGGCGGTGGTCAAGTGGGAGTGGGATACAGAACAAGCCGAGGCAGTAAGACAACTCAAAAGAAGCCTCTCACAAGTGCCTTGCCTAGCTTACCCTGTCAAAAACAAGTAGTTCTTCTTGGAGTCAGGGTTCTCAAATACATGCTTGACTGCAGTATTATATGGAAAACATTACAAGGTCAATAAAGTAATCTCCTATACAAGTAAAACTTTATCCTCTGTGGAGGAAAAATTCAATGATTGTGAGAAGGCACTCCTGGCAACAGTGTGGGCATTGAAGAATTACCGCCTGTTTATCCATGGGGAACACATCATAGTGGAGACTCCACACCAGCCTCTGCAATATCTCCAAAGTGACAGAATCCGGGCCGGAAATGTGAGTAATTCCCGAATTACTTCCTGGATTCTGTCAATGCAAGGCTTTCCTGTCGAGGTCAGATATGGCCAGAATAAGAAGAGTCCCCTCGTGCAAGGTCTGGCATGATTGTGCCAGAGAAAACTGTCTCGAGGACGAAAGTCTTAAAATCAAGGACAACATGGAGGCATACCTTAATTCCCCACACAAAGGGTTTGAAGAAGACAAGTGTGAGGGAATGCCCACTTTCGATGTGGATGGGTGCTCCTACCATGTTGACAACAATGGAGAAAAATAACTTGTGACCGGCGTAGGGAATGCATGGGTGAATGATGCCCCAGAACCCTCCGCTGTGTGCAAAATCGGTTCATAAAGTAGTCAAGTGGCAGAGTTGATGGCTGTGCATCAAGCCATCCTCACTGCTGTCCAACACCACTCCACAAACTGGTCATAATCACTGATTCGGATTATGTACGGAACAGGTTTGTGGAGCATCTGGTTAACTGGAAAACCAGAGGCATGCTATGTGCTAATAACAAAGCATTGAAACATGGAAAATTAATCAAAAACATTGATGATCTGGTCACCTCGAATGGGATGACCATCTACTGGAAAAAGATCAAGGGTCATTCTAAAGTAGAGGGACCAGACAAAACTGGAAATGACCTAGCTGATCAACTGGCCAAAACCAGAGCCATCCAAGGGGATCTACTTGAGAATGAGTCCCTGTTGGGGGAAATCCAGGTCACTGCTATCACTAGGTCCCAGACAAATGCTCACAATGAACTCTCAACTGACAATGGAGTAAGGAGACCCTAGATGCTGATTTGATCATGGCTCGAAATGGGTATCCAATAATTGGTACGTTTTATCAACACATTGAGGACCCTGAGAACTTTCCCTTGATGGATAAATTACATAGGGACCTCACAGTGTTGATAAAATGTCCAAAAATGTTCCGAATCCATGACGGTTTGTAGATCCCTAGCTGGCCGTGATCATTGGGTGGCCCCCACCTCATTCCGAAGCCTGATGCTAAGTCACGCCCATGATGCGGCCACAGCCGGTCATCGGGGGTTTCATAAAACACTTGAAATCTTAAGAGAGGTTGCATACGGGCCACACATGGGGCAGGACCTCGACCAATACTTGAAGGGGTGTCTTGTGTGTGCACATTTTCAGCCAACATCCCTCACAGACCGTGCGCCTCTCCAAAAGAGTCGATTTTATCATGCCTGTGATTCACTCCTTTAGGGGGAACAAGTACATGTTGACCGTGACATGCTTGTTCACTAAATGGGTGGAATGTCTCCAGGCCCCAAACTGCAAGGCAGAAACAGCAGCTGCCCTGATGATCAATCACATCTTCTCGCATTTTGGACTAGCCCAAAGGATTGAGTCAGACCGAGGTAGCCACTTCACTAGCGAAGTGATGACAAAGATGTGCGAGATACTTAGAGTCAAAAGGAAATTACACATTGCCTACCGGCGAGCCTCTAGTGGTGAAGTCGAGAGATACAAGAAGACAATTGTGAGCATATTAAAAAAGTTTGTGGCAGATTCTGAGCCAAGTTGGGACATCCGACTACCTCTTGTCCTGATGGCCATCAGATCTACCCCTTCTTCTGCAACAAAAATCTCACCATTTGAGCTGATGACTGGACGAAAGATGGTGCTTCCCCAGCATCTGCTCTACAGAACCCAAGAGCAGACCTTGTTAAATGCCTCCACAACTCATGAGTATGTTAAAAATCTGAGAAAACAACTTCAACATGCTTTTGCCAATGCTCAGCGGAATCTAGAAAGATCTGCAGACAGTACGAAGACCCACTATGACCTTAAGACAACTAGAAAAGAATACCAAGTAGGAGACTGGGTCTACTTGTACAATTTCCAAAGGAACCAGGCCAAACAACGCAAATTTCTTCCTAGCTGGCGGGTAGCTTTTGAAATTGTAGACAGAATCTCACCAGTCGCCTACAAAATCAGTATCCCGAAAGGCAGTTTGGCAGAGGGAGAAGATAAGTGGGTCCACATCAACCAGCTAAGGTGTTGCCATCCTAGGCACACTCTGCAGCAACTATAGGATTCATATGGAAACCCAGAGGAGGACATCCCTGCTCCCTAGAAAATTTGATTGTAAAAACCATTCCATATGCTATAGTTATTAATAAGTATAAGCGGTCAGGATTGTCACATATCTATCAAATGTATGCATCTGCTCCACTACATAAATAGTGGGTGGGAAATGTCTACAAATATGCTCGGTTTTGTCATCCTACCGAATCCATGGATCTTAAGCCCAAGGAGGACCACTCGGGGACCAGGAGGAAAGACCCAAGGGGCCCGGGGTATCGTTCCCTACACTTCCATTTGGAACCAACGAGGAGAACCTGTCGATCCACCACTGATGGGAGAAGCAGACAAATTATTTCCACTTGGAACGAAAAATCTACCTTGCCTGTGTCAGTGGTGGAATGGAGACCTCCCTGCTGAAACATGCCACTGGCTGCCCACCAAGTAAAAATGGAAACTGCATGAAAGGCAGTGTTTTACTGAAAAAAAAACAGAAATTGTTCTTAAATTCCTTTTTCTTGGTTGCTGAAAATACAAAATACCCACCCAAAACACCACAAAACATCCAATATCCTTGCTGGGTGTTACGCGTCACCTCCTTTAAGAAATCATTATGAACCTAAAATGTCATGGAAAGTGTAATCTATCATCAACATATCCACAGTAAAAAGTGTGCCTGCCTGTGAAAATCTGTCAAAATATGGGCGCAGTAGCAGCGGCTGCCTGTATGACAGCTGTCATTAGTTTGCATCAGAAGTTTAAACTTGTGCAGTTGAAATCAAATGTCTGGAAATTACGTGACCTGTTATTAAGAGGAACCTAGGTTGTAACTATTTAATTTCCATGGGTTAGAAGCTGGAATAAGAGTTCTAGCTGCGTGTGTGAAATTGCAAGTTTTGTTTTAAACCAAGAAAAATGTAAGAAAATGACATTGGATTAAGCCAACTCAAAGCCACCCAACAAGATCCACAGCCTCCCCCCAACAAAGGGCATCTCTCTCCTGCTTCCCACCAAGGCCAGGAAGTCATACCTTTGTGAGAATTGAATCAGGGGAGGAGATCTTGGGCTGCACCAGAAAGAGACAATGGACCTTCCTTGGCTGAAAGGATATGCAGATTGTGAAGTGTCAACAGTGGCCTCTCCCAGAAGGAAGGGGGCAGATTGCTTCAGACATGCCAGCAGGAAAAGGAGGCGGGGACAGACAGTCACTTGTAGATTCTTGAAAAAGACTGATAAATGACTGTACAAATTTGTAAAAATGATTGAATTAATAGCATTGTTAATGTGATTTTTGTGTACACATTTTAAAAGATGCCAGAACTCTGTGCGATGTTCTGGGAAGGCACAGTGAAAATTCTGGTTTTGCAGCAAATGTATTTATGTCAGAAGCATGAAACTTCACACACTTATGCCCATAGACAATGCACACATATGTACCAATTTTTGGACAAATTAGATTTTGGGTCCCAGACAAAAAGTACGAAAGTCTGTCAAATACAGATCCAAGATCCCACAGCAACGAGGCTCGGAAGAGGGTTTGCTCCACAAAATATGTGATCTATGTATGTTATTGGTATAAAGATTGTGCACATGTAAAGATGTATTATACCAAAAGTAAATGTCATGTTTAAAAGGCAAGGGGGAGTATGTTTTGCCTCATAAAACCACATCATCATGATGACACACTGTTTTCTCCTCCAATCAAGGGAGAGAACGGATTCCAGCCAATAGCCTACCAAGGGGGTGTGTTTAGGATAATTCAGCATACACACCCCTTTATTAAATGCATAAATAGAGACAGCTGAGGGCTTAGAGACACACACAGGATCACCCACCAACCGATTGCTGGCGGAACACCCTGCCAGAGGACCTACATCTTCCTTGCTCCAGACTCCAGAAACTTGGGAAACAGAAAGGTCCATTTCCAGAGCTGAAACATTCTCAGCTTGGCCTTTAAAATTCCAGAAACCAGAATTTACCCCAGACCACTAAGGGGAACCAAAGAACAGCCTGGCTGTGATGTAACTGCTTTCCTGCTAAGAATTATTACCAGAATCCAAAGACCCAACCCAGTAGTGCTGTGACCAGATAGCTGTGACCAGATAGCGGTGAACCAGAGCCATCGCAGATCTAGTCCAGTCCTACCGTGCGGTGACCAGAGCACCTTGCTTATTGCAGACCAGAGCACCTTGCTGTCTGTCCAGTCTGGTGTGCACAGCAGAATTCCTGTCCAGAAATCTTGACTGACCTGAATCCCTGACGGTTCTGTTCAAACCTATGTAGTGAGTATCCTTAGTATAGGACTGTCACTAGTTTATGTACTGTCCATAGTCATCCCTATCCAAACCCATCCTCTCTTATATCCAGAACTGCATTGTTAGAAGATTTCTGAACTGCCTGAACTCTCTATCTCATCCCTATCATCTTCTGTACTAGTAGTGTTAAACCGATCTTTGCGCTGATATATATTTCATCTGAAGAAGGCAAGCGTCTCGGCAGGCAAAAACCTTCCAGAAATGTCCTGGGCTGGTGGCTGTGCTGTCGTGTATTTTGCATCTTCATAGTCCATCCCTAGTGTAAAGAATCCTGTACTATTTGTCTTTTTAATAGTGCATCCTTATTTTACAATTTGCCTCTATCTGAAGAAAAAATGACCTCCACAAAAACGTCTATAACTTCTTCAATTTTCATGCTAGAAACAAAATTTAAGTGTCTGCTGGTAGCTAACATCCTAAGCTTTCCAGAAAAACACATCCCAAATCCCTATATTTCTCTTGTAATCGCAATTACCGCACATGGAAAAGTTTGCTGCAAAGTTTTCGTTTTGGCAAAATCTATAATGTGTAAAAAAGCTTTTCATTGCACCCAACCTCAAAATTAAGTTTACAACTTGCTTTTTACTCTCAAATCATTGCTAGTGTTTGTTTGTAACCATACAAAGCGGCTCCCATTAGAATTTAAACAACTTTATTGATTTAAACAATTTTTAGTGTTTTAGTGTTTTGCCCATTCCATTCAAAGCCAACTTTAAAACCATTTTGACAGTTTGTCAATTAGTTCTGTTTCTCTCTTGTGTTTGCTGGGGGGAAATTGGGATTGATATATTTGCTTGAATTCTGCATTCCTGAAACCTGTTCTCTCTACTCATATCTCTCTACATTGCATATTGCGGGGTTGAGGGGTGTGCATATTTGCCATTTGATTGAGCAAACCCACAAAAGTATAATTTGTGTGCTGCATTGTTTTTGCTCATTATTACTCCTTATGATTAAAGAGATTGTTTAGTGTGACATCACCCCATTGGTGATTACTGTATACCCATTCAGAAAAGTGTGATGATATTGTGAATATATATAAATACATATTTTAACTTTGCAAACCAGCCTGATTCCTGGTTCAGTCGACCGGGAGGGTTAAAAGAGAGGGGCCTGATATAAGTGGTACATCGTTCAGAATAAATTAACTTATAGACACAAATAAATAATTAAGGGTTTCAGTTGTGCATCCCATGCTAGGCATTGATTTAGGTGAAGTGCCGGATTGAAATCACTTACAGAAGGTACTATTGACTGCTAACTGACCCTTTGGTCCATTTGTGGGCCTGAGTCACTGGTTATGTCATTCTGAACCCTTTTTGCTCACAAGTACACATCCTTTTTTCAAGAACATTTTTCTTTTGCTTGCCTTTACTCCCTTAGTCATTACTCATATCGACTATCTTTTCTTATTCTGTGTTCTGTGTTCTTTCCTCAGGGGTGGGTTTTGTGTAGTGTTTTAGTTAGCTATTATTGTACATGATGTATTTGATTAAAGTATATATTTTTACGAGCAGAAGTATCCGTTCTCCAAATGGGTTCTGTAGACAGACTTGATAACACTGATCCTGTAGGTATCTGCTCCAATTCACTTATCTCTTGATGTGCTTTATACCCTGAAGTAAACTGCACTAAGAATGAGCACATGTGGCTGGCTGAGATACACCAGAGCAGACTTTGGGGGAGGCGAGATTTTGTGTGTCACTGCAAACTGGGATATTCTGTTCTTTCTCCCCGCCTGTCGCCTCACCCTCCAGCGGTGCAGTTCATTGTGGTGCACTGCAGTGCATTGCAGTGCAAATTCCATGGAAACTGAGCATGCTAGACCCTGAATCTCTCGTTTCATTCCTTATTTCGTGACTGGTCGCTATACGACCAAATTGATGTTTCAACGATTTCAGGAAGCCATTTCAAGTTTCAAGCCTCTGAAATCCTGGGAAAGAGGTGGGTTTCCAAATGTCATGTAGCTAGTAATGTCCAGAGGGTCCTAACAGTTACCTATGCAAGATTTGGTGCAGATTGATGAAAAAGTGCAGGTGATAGACAAAAGGACGATGGGGGAGTGTGATAGATGAGGGCTGTGGGAATGTCCCACATTTTTTGGGAAAAAATGTTAACATTACAATGAAGGCAGAAGAGCTAAACATGCTTTGGTGGGCATAGTGGTAAGCTACAATAAGTCAAGGTTTCCCCAATTATTATTATGAACAGAATCTCAAGATTTGAAGTTCCTGAACATATATATATATAGTATTATTCCAGCCTTTCAACATCTTACATATCATAAAATCATAAAATAAAGAAAATGAAATTAATACATCTCCTATTTACAATACAATAAAAAGAACTTCTACTATTGGCATACAATCATAATGTTTGCACATCTAATGCGAAGAAAATCACAAATTACACATTAATACAATAGTAGAGTTGCAATCGTTCTTGATTGGATTATACTTTCTCAAGGTATTTTCATACTGTCAGGCTATCCAATGATTATTCATATTCCTGCAGTTTCAATGCATTTAACAGTTGCATAATGTAGACATTTTTTGTTTGTATGAAACAAAGTTAGCCACAATTGATCATGTGTGACATTTGTATATCCCTCAAAATGTGATTTGAAATATTTACACCTCATGCACAATAGCTCAACACAGTCGATCAACAAATGCCCTAAGGCTTTCACTGAATGACAAAATCGACAATGTATTTTATCTTCTGGCCATATATTACATCTACATAATATGTCTGCTGTTGGATAAATATGCAATCTGAAATGCAGAAAAGCTGAGCGATGCTGCGGGCTAGGTGACACTAACAAATAGCGTGCGACCTGTCCATATTTCTTTAACTCAAATGGATTCTCTCTGAATTTTTTATATCTGAGACAGTGCAGGCGTGTCAGGTTCCAATCATGATGCCACATCTTTTGCTTTGCCTTGTTGGGATTATCATATAATAACTTCAATGATATGTTGGCATTGGACAGCAACTTTTGCGCTCTCAAACGCCAGGTTTTAATAAAACTATCAGTCGAGTTTTGGGAGACATATGTTGATAATACGAGCAGAAGGCCATTTTGTAATCGTCGATCATTAGTTTTCGATACAAAACACACCATTTCCATTTGGACATGCCATGCAAGAAGATAAGACCTAGTTCGTATCGAATTATCGGAAGAGGCTCAGACATAGGTAACAATAGAATTTTCTTCCAATAGGCACCTTCGATTTTTGACCAATATGAGTATGACTGCCACCTTCTGGTTTCTGTACCATACAACAAGATTGGTGTAATTTTTTGTTTGTAATACATTATTAGAGGATGGATGGAAAACTTACAGAACTTGCCTCTGATGATCTTAGCCTGAGATAGAGCTGTGTGTTGTTTAATTTGTTTGCTCTCTTCATAGGGTAAATCTAAGGGAAGGTCATTTATTAATACTCCTAGATAGTCATAACTTGTGATCACGCTCAAATTGCTATTTTGCAGTACCCATATGTAGGTTTGACATCTCTGTTTTAGATTGCCAAATTGCATAATCTGCGTCTTGGATACATTGATTGATATGCAATTCCTATGCGCATACATATCCAGTGCTCGTAACATAGTTTTAAGACCTTGCAGTGTTTTTGATAGGAGGACCATGTCGTCAGCATATAACAACCAATTAATAGGAACACCCATGAGTCTCGGAGCATCCGTGATCAATCCCCTGAAAGTGTGTCCAATATCGGAGATGAAAAAATGTAACACTGCACATGCTAACAGGCATCCCTGTTTTATTCCTCAATCTGTTCTTATGTCTTTGGACAGCAAAACATCCCTATTTAATTGAATTTGTATGCTGGTGTTTGTATGGAATTATATGAGCCATTTCAAAATTGACAAGGGACAACCATGCTTCAAAAGTTTCAAGTACAATAATTCATGTGGGACTGCGTCAAACACAGAACGAAAGTCTATGAATGCTACGAAAATAGGTTGTTTCTTTTGTTTATTCGCTTGTATGACGGCACTGAGAGCGATCAAATTAATTGCAGTCCCCAACCCCGGGATAAAGCTGATTTGGAACTCAACTCTGATTTTATTTTTCTGTTAGCCAGGCGTTGAATGCCACTAATATTAATCAAGCAAAAATCTTCCCCAGACAATCTAACAGGGCAACCGGCCGATATGATTTTGGATCAGTTCTGTCTCCTTTTTTAAAATGGGAACTATCATTGATTTTCTCTAGGAGTCAGGAATTTTACCAATTCGTATTGCATGTTTGAAGATTTTATAAAGTATAGTGGCCCATAACGATGGATTCTGCTTAAGTGTGTAATTGCAAAGTCCATCTGGGCCAGGAGCTCTAGATTGACTGAGCTTCGTTATGCAATGTACAATGTCCTCTTGGTCAAATGAGATGGCATGATTCATTTTGAAGATTGACCAGTCAAATTTAGTCTGAGGGAAAGGGGATCTATAAACACCAGCATAATAATCAGCCCATTTTTCTTGTGGTATATGATTGGACTGTAAGGCCATTTGGCCCGACGAGTTAGTCTTGTTAAGTAGATGCCAGATGCCACCTGACGATTTCACTATGATTTGGCTTATCATTCTCTCTTCATTGAGCTGATATTGTTGCGCTTTCCTACCCCTTTGCCAGTTTTTATAGATCAACTTCAGATATTTTATTAAATTAATGTCAAATCTTTAGGGAATTGACGTATGTCTTTCTTCAATTGTGTTTTTCTACATTTTATATGAGGGTCAAATGCATGAATATGCCTGATTTTGTGCTGGTGGTTACGGTTCCCATTATCTTTAAACATCTGCATGGGTTTCACGTAACATCCCCCTTCTTTTAGATTATAATTTTGTAAATCATGTTCTAGGATCCCCTCAAATCGCAATAACTTGTTGTTCGTCCATTTTATGCGATTACCTGCCTTATTTACTACAGCAGGAGCTATATCCTGGAGACTATACAAGGGAGTATCATCATGTTTATTCGGCCATTCCCAAGGCAGTCTTAATTGGTCGTGATCACTCAATATCAATTTCTTCACTACCAGAGGGATGATTACATTCATGAAGGCCCTGTTAGTACAGATATAATACAGGCAAGCCTTAGATGATTCTCTATGCCAGGTTGCCTGAGCCGGGATGTCTACCGTAATAGACCCATTTAACATTGCATAATTTCTCTCCCTCATCATATTTCTCCAGTGCAGTTCATCATATGAATAATCCTTGGTCTTGAGTAATAATAGGTGAAGATTAAGATCACCCATGATTAGAGTGTGGTTAATGGTGTTAGCCATCATTAATGAATTAAGAATTTTATTCATATATGTGAAGAATTTCTCAGAAGTTAATTGTTGTTTGCCCCAGTAAACATTAATTTCAGCAATCGTAAGAGGGGCTTTGCTTATTTTCACCACTTGGATATATGATGAGTGAGAGTTGCATGATGCTATTTTAAAGTTCATTGCTTTTTTAACAGCTATAAAAAGGCCTGCCGTAGGTCGGCCAAATAGATTCTTTATAGCTGGAACTATTGTGACATAATACGGGTCCCATACAGGTTCATCAATGAGCCATGTTTCCTGGAGCACAATGATGTCAAAGGCATTCAAATCATCATTTGGTGAATTTATAAAGTGTCTATGACCTTGGGTGTTGCAGGAGAGTAAATTCACTTTCGTACCTGCCTCGGATTGTTATGGATTATTCACGTTGGATTGCCAGTTCTCAAATGATGTTTTGGGCAAGTGGCTATTCTGTTGCGCATCCACTACCTTCTTGTATACCCTGTGATGCATTTGAGATGATGCAGAGATAGATCCTGAAACTAAATCTTGTGCAATTTGAAAGCCCATGTCAAAGAATTCTGATCTTGCTTGCCAAAGAGCATTCAGAGTAATCCCAGATCTCATAAATAGTCTAACTCTGGATAAATCATTATGATCAATGAATTCAACTAGGTCAATGTCTGAACTGGTAAGATCTTGTAGGGTAGAAATTTCAGCACATATATTCAAAATGCTCATGCGATTTAAGTCATATTTTGTGAACGGTCGATCCCGGCAAGACATTATTAGACGATGACAGTGTCTATATGCACTCCATCCATGTGCTTGCCTATCTAGGCTCAATACATCTTTATTGCTCGGGACATTTATGGCACGTGGGTCTTTATGTGGTGAAATAGGTCCATTGTTATTAACTCCCAATGGTCCTTTGAGTAATATAGGCAATTTCGGTATTATCATGGGAGGTTTTTGAGATGTCACAGTGTCACCCAGATTATCTTTAGATTGTAAAATATATTGGGCGACTGACTCTCTGATTTCATCCCGTAGTTCTTGTATAGTGGGGAATAGCCGATTGATTGGCTCCTGTTGTTCAACTATTATTTGGGATTGGTTCACTATTCTTTTTGCATCGCTAGGTGCTTTCACATTTGTTGCATATTGAGGTATAGACCCCCTGATTTCATTTCAAACTTGTTCTTTCGTGGGGAAGATCAACTTGTCTTGTGGCCCTTGTTCCTTTCCCATTTGAGGGGGTTGAGTATCTCTTTCTAATAGATTTGTGTCTCTTATCGGGAGCGATATCATAGCTACTAAGCTATTCAAGGGCTCATGTTCCGGTGGAGAGATCAGATCAAGGACTTGAGTTTGTTTAGCCTGAATTGGCTGTACCTGACCCAAGTCTTTCTTTTCAACCATCGTTAAGGAGGGTTTTTAGCCACTACTTTCTTTGTCTGTGGCTTCTTGATATTCCTCTGCTTGATTGAGTGTATCTACTTCTGGCATTGTAAAGAGTTGGATGATATCTGCTTTCCCAGAAAGGTAAAGGATTCACCTTCGAGGGATTTGCAGACAGTGTTGCTCTGTCTTCTTCAATTGAAATGACTGACAGTGACGGAAGGCCTCCCATCACACTGGGGACAACCAAGCTATTGGGTGGCATGTCTCTATCGTTCACAAAAATTGGGGGTGCTGTATCCTTAGGGGTCCATCTTTTCACAGCAGTTTTAGGTGGATTTTTGGTGCGATTAGCTTGTTCTTCACTACTCGCTGAGATGGGCTGCAAGAGAGTTCTTATGACAGTCTCATTGGCCATCTGTTGAGGTGGTGTTATGGATGGTTTGGGCATGTCATCAGTTTGAGCAATGTTTTTTAATAATTGAATCAACATCTCAGTTTGGGAGTTCTCCTTACATTCCAGTACCTCATATAGTCTTGCTATCGACATCAAAGCAGTATTCATGGCACTCAGTGTGTTATTTAATGCTGGGGCTTCCGGAAAGGAGGGTCGGCCAGGATGTTGTCCGTTTATAAAAAAGTTATTATGTTCTTGGGCCACTTCACCAAAACGAGTACATTGTGGTGTTGGTGCTACAAAGGACACTGAATTGTTTAGTGAGTGCTCATGAGATTTGTGAAACATAATCAGTGATTTGGACAACTCATGATTTGGATGCTTTACTTCATTTTCCATGGTCAATCGCCTAGGGAGTGTTATTTTTCGGGTTGAGGGAGACACGCTCCTACCATTCGACTGATTTAAATCGCCTGTATCAGAGCATATATACATTACTTCTCTAGCATCAATACAGGTATCATTGGTTGTATTCATGAAGCTAATCATGTCTTCATCGACTTCTCCCGCGACCATCAATGCCTCATGCGCTGGTCGTAATTCCTGTTGAGCCAGCACCGTGCATGGTCGAATGGTTAAGTCGAGTAAGGGGGTCTCTTGTGATGACTGCATGGTGACTGTCTGAGTAGTCATCAATTCACCACTGTTATAAGCAATAAGTAATGTAGAGTCAGATGTTTCCGGGGCTTGTGGTGAGTAAGGATTAGAATTATCATTTAAAGATTTACTATGCTCTTTATCACTATCTGCCTCTATGCAAATAGGTGCATCCTGTTGTATTCTGTCAGTCATTTCCGGGGAAGATTCACGGGGAGTACTTGGATCATCTCTTTTAGTTTCCCCCGCAATCGCAGAACCTCCAGTTACTTGATTCATATGAGTCAAGGGCACACACACCTTATCAGGTAGAATCAAAGGGAATAAAGTTTTTACTGCAATTTGTACAAGTGGATTTCCTTCAACAGGATCCTACTCTTTCATGTCATTAGTGCAAAACTGACGAATATCAGATGCCAGAGATACCGATTGTTGTTTTTTTATTTTTTTTAGGGAAACCTCCGTTCTAGCAAACTGTTAGTAATTTTCTTTTAATATGATTTCTTGATAATTGCTTATGCTCCTCGTTATTAACCTCATGGGGCATTCCTATTTATAATGTATACAACCCAGCAGACATTGTATTACCACAATTTTACAACTTATTTGCAGAAAATAACAGGCAAGCAACACAGCATTAACGCACCCCAGAATCACAGCTCCTGCCGTCTGCTCGCCAGCTAGACAGCAAGACAGCCCACTCAGCAACCACTCGCTCGAACACGCGTGCTGAAAGCGCGTGAGCAGTGTTTATGTGATGCCTGCTGGGCAAGTAGGCGGACACGTTTTGGTGAAAATGGTCCAAACCAAAACAATGAAGTAGCTGGTTACAAAAGTAAGCTACAAGAGAAGGAAAAGAAAGGGAAAATAAATTAAATAAAACACCTATCAGGTGTAGTCAGACTATGAAAATCAGTCCAGATATATCCTTAAATGCTTTCAGGATGATTACCTAGTCCGCCAACAAGTTAAGGAAAAGAGTCCAAAAGTTTGTTTTCAAGCAGCATCCAGCGGAACAGCACTTTTTGGGTGGCTTATAACTTCGCTCCCCCTGGACGAATCCTCACCAAACTTTGCCCACTCTGAATTTTTTTGCAAAGTTTGGTGAGGATTCGTCCAGGGGGGGCAAACTTTTTTTTTCCCCATAGACTGAATGGGAAAAAAAATTCGCCCGCGCCTACAGCCCAAACCGCTGGATGGATTTTCACCAAATTTGGACCAGGAGCAGCGGCTTGGTACCGAAAGCGTGCTTTTGCAAATTTGGTGAAAATCCATCCAGTTATTTTTTTTAAAATGACCAAAAAGTAGGTAAAAAAAAATGTGTGATATCTGTGTTCGGTCCGTGGACACACTTCCCTGTTCGCTCAGCGGACAGTGTCCTGATTGGCCAATCGGCTTGCGTGATGTCCGCGGACGTGCAACGTGTTCGCTGATTGGACGGTGTTACGCTTGAAGCACGTCAGATTTTTGGTAGCGCCCGCCATCTTGGATTTGCGGACGTCCGCGGACAGCGCGGTGAAAGTTTGTTCTAAATGTGTATTTAGTAGAGTGTGTTGGTGTGTAGTAGTGTTTGGGGAAGATGGAAGGGTATGAGATAGGTTAAATGTTGTGCTTTTTTATGTGGTAGACGTTCTTTTTAGTGTTCGATTTGTCTGCGGACATCACAGGTGTTCTGAAATGTTCTAAATAAACTGAATGGGGGGTGTTCTGAGGACTCAATATATGTCCGTTTTGTTTGCAAGTAAGATGAAACTGTTCTAAGAACACTTGCGGTGTCCTGAAATGTTTGCAAATAAACAAAATGGGGTGTTCTGGGGACGCTGTCCGTATTGTTATGTGGCAAGTTGAATGTGTTCTAAGAACACTCGGGGTGTCCTGAAATGTTCGCAAATAAACAAAATGGGGGTGTTCTTGGGACGCTGTCCGTATTGTTCTGTGGCAAGTTGAATGTGTTCTAAGAACACTCGGGGAGTCCTGAAATGTTCGCAAATAAACAAAATGGGGGTGTTCTGAAGACGCTGTCTGTATTGTTCAATGGCAAGTTGAAAGTGTTCTAAGAACTGTCTCTGTGTCCTGAAATGTTTGCAGGGGGTGTCCTGAAGACGGTGTCTGTATTGTTCGATGGCAAGTTGAAAGTGTTCTAAGAACTGTCTCGGTGTCCTTAAATGTTCGTTGGGGGTGTCCTGAGGATGCTGTCCGTATTGTTCGTTGTCGAGTTGAAAGTGTTCTAAGAACTTTCACGGTGTCCTGAAATGTTCGTAGGGGGTGTTCTGAAGACACTGTCCGTATTGTTCGCTGGCAAATTCAAAGTGTTCTAAGAACACTGGTAATGTCCGTGGACATTAAAAGTTTCCATAGGCCATAGTTGAAATGTTTTACTCTATGGGTGTGATATGCTGCGGTGGTTGTGGCCTGGGCATAGAGTGTTGGGTGCATGGCCATTTGGACCATGCACCCAACACTCTATGCCCTGGCCACAACCACCGCAGCATATCACATTTATAGTTGCTTATAACTTTTGGGTCAAAAACAAATTAATAAGGAACAAAGTTATAAGATACTATGGGTGTGATATGCTGTGATGGTTGTGGCCAGGGCATAGAGTGTATAATATACTTACTGATTGGTTTAGTAACTGGAGTACATGTATTTCTTGTTAATTTCTTTGATAAAAGAAAATAGCATGTTAGTATTAGTATTTTGTGATGACTTTTTACCTTGTATAATCAACATTTGTTTTTATTTTGGACCCTGATTTTTTGTAGATTACAAACCAGAGTACTGTGCAATTTGCTCAGTTTCTGTGTTCGTTGCTAAAATCATTGGGTCAGTGGGAGAAAAAAAATCCATGTTGGATTTAAAAAAAAAAAAAAAATTTCTGTTATGCTACAGTTTATTTATTTGTTTTCAGTGTGCATTTGTTGTTTTGGCTAATGCTTTATACATTGGGTTTTTGCATTTCTTTTTGGAGCAGTAACATATTATTTATTTTTTTGGATATTATGAAATTTTGGAGCAGTTAGATACCAGTAGGCGTATTCTGTCTATTTTTTTTTATATATTTTAGTGGTATTGATTTATCTGTTTTGGAAATTGTTAAATTTTGGGACAGTTAGATACCAATTGGCGTATTCTAAATAAAAGCGTTCATTGGGGATTTCTTCTTGTGTCTCATTGTTGCAGAGAGTGCGTGTATGTTTCCACATGTATGAAATCTGGAAGATTTCATTTTAGGTATGTTTTTGTTTTCCAGTACTTGTAGTAAGTACATTAGACATTCTTGTGGATCTTCCTGTGAGTTTATAGAGTTTCACCATTCCAGCACAGTAGTCCAATTGTTGTCTTATTTCATAAACACTACACGTGTTGTCAGGATTGTTTGCTGCATTTCTGTGAAGTACTTTCATTTGCAAACACAATGGGTCTGTACTGTGTAAGTAAATGTTCTCAACATTGAAATAGAATATTCATTGCTACATTTGCGTAGCAACTTACACCAACTATATTTGAGAGTTTAAATGGACCAGGTAGTTCTGTGTATGACTGCTTTTTTGTCTTCCTTCTTTGAAGAAGTACCTGGTTTATTTTCCCTAATTGATTCTTTTTTGCTTGTTGCACTTGATGAAGTATTAATTTCTTTTACTCTCTTTGGAGGATTTGCAGGGACATCCTGTTGCTTTTCTGTTTGATTTATTTTTCTTTTATAATGTTTTACTTTTTGTGGAACAGAATATGTGTTTAGATGGGGAGTGTATAGTGAGCGAAGTCTATTTTATTCTAAAATGCAAGGAATATCAGCGTTTATTTTACTTGCATCAAAGTTGATTAGAAATAGACCGTTAAGTGTACGTAAGCGTGATAGTGCTACGTAGCTCATGCCTTCTTTAAAGACTGTGTTACCAATATCTATCATTGCTTTGTCAAGGGTAAGACCTTGTGATTTATGAATCGTGACTGCGTATGCAAGAGTTAGAGAAAATTGTTCTCTGCGTACATACATGTCTTTGAAGAGAAGGAATCGAGCTGTTGAGCGTCCTATCCTTTTAACTTCTGAAAGTTTGTCAAAGAGTATATTGACAAACTGAATTTCCTTGTCACGTGGGTATGTTTGAAAGCCAACAACTTTACCCAGTGCTCCATTAACTAGTCCTTGGTCCAGGTCAAGGTTACGTTTAAGCATTACTCTGCAATTTAAGGATAATTTTAATATCTTTTCTAAGCCTGCTGTGTTAAAGATTTATATTTCTAAACTATGTATCTTGTTGTGGCTTGGTCACACATAGGTAGTGTCATACCATGTACATCTAGTTTGTCTGTGGCGCTAATTTCTATTATTGGTTGCATTTCTTTACTTAACATTATTTCATTGTTCCATAACATCAGTAGCACATGCAATATCGCCATAAAGTGCATTCATTTGCCGGGTTTTCAATATTGTTTCTGCTTCTTTAGAGAGTATACCAACTCTGATACTTTTTAAGATGTTGGCAGAAGTGAGATCTGCAGATTGCTGCATGTTTTCTGTTAATTCTCTGTATTGGAAATGTTGCCAAAGGTTGACATTTCCAATGCTGCCAACAGTTTTACGGCAGAGTTTGTGTCCTAATGTTTTAAAAATAGGCTCACCTTTTACTGGTGTCAATTGAAGAAGATCTCCGAAAACAATAATATGTTTCCTGCAAAGAGCTCTTCATAGTTTGTTTTCAGTACTTCTTGTAATCTAAGGTGAATCAAAGCCAACATTAGGTTGGAGACCATGCTCACTTCATCTATTAGTAGCATTTTCATTTGTTTCAATACTCTGTGTAGTTCCATTGCAGCTTCTGCAGAAAGTTTGTAATAGTCTAGTTTGTTCTGGTGTTCTACTGGCAATAGTAGTAATCAGTTAAAAGTGACACCACCTATGTTGTAGGCAGCTAAACCTGTGGGGGCAGTGACAACAGCTGACAGTTTGTTGTTTGTCAATTGTTGACGGAATTTACTGATGATTTTGATTAGGAATGTTTTGCCAGAACCAGCTTCACCACTGACATACAGTAGTATAGGTTTATAATTATGGCAGGAACATTCTTTATTTTCATGTTGTACACCATGTGCAATTTGTTTTGTTACTTCTTCAAAAATGCTAGGTTGTTCGTTGTTTAGTTTTAATTGTAGTATAGTTAAGTCTTCTTTATATTCATACTGACACATGGTGTTTTCTACTTCTATCATAGCTAATTCTGCCTCATTTATTATTAGTGGTTCTCCCAGTGGTTCTTGGCTTCCTGTTACAGAAGGTTGACTACTGTCAAGAGTGTCTTTATATAGTTGTGTCTGGAGTTCTTCTTCGTGTTGCTGTTCATTGTGCAACATTGTTTTGTACTGTGTAACATTTACATCAGTTATAGTGCTTTCCTTTGCTTTGAAAGCATCTTCATATGAGTCATATTTTTCTAGTATTTCTTCTTCTTTTCTCCATGGTTTAAAGAGTTGTAGCAGGGACATGTAATATATTTCTTTATGTTGAGGAGTCTTCAATGACAATTTGATATGATTAATTAAATTTGATTTTGTGAGTTTAACTAAGCTGCCTTCACAGTTTGTCACTCTGTATTTACCTTTTTTTTCATCAGGTTTTATACTATTTTTGTATGTGTAGTTTTGGGCTATGTGGTATATACACATGGTTTCCAAAGTATTACTTCTGTTTGGGTAGTATGTGTCCAATAAATGTTTTTTTAAAATGTCTTGGCTGTTGGGATCATGTTTGGCTATTACTTCTATATCTTCGTATGTTTTTAGAACTCTTTCTCTAGATTTAGCTGGACCAAAACTTAGCCATAGTATATTTTCAGATTTACCATACAATGCAGTACCAGTTAAACGATCAGCTGCTTCATATGATCCGCATTCTATATGGGAGAGCATTTTTATGCCCAAGCTGTATAATTTCTGACACACTGTTTTATCTGATGACAGGTCATTCCAGAGGTCTTGGAGCTCTGTCTTTTCTGCTTTGGTTAAGTATGCTGTGACATATCGTGCAACTGCAGTAGAATTGTCTGCAATGTACTGCACATCTATGTTTGCATTCCATAAGTGGGCAATTATTGCATTATAATCATTGATATATTTTTCTTCTTCTTTTCTTTTTATGTAATATGTATTTTCAGATGACTTACCTTTAACACTATGTCTAACTGAAGACATGAGGTTGTCACTTGACCTGTATTTGTAACTGGTCTAGGGAAACCAAATCGGCATTTGGTGTAGTATTTCCCTTTGTTTTTGTATTTGCGACGACAATATTTAGCACATTTATGTCTTTGAAATTGTAAAATGTGTGAATGAAGATCACTATTTGTGGATTCTGATGGAATTTCACAAGTGACATATTTTTCAATAAACTGTAAAACAGTGGCATCACTGTCTTGACCAAATTTAGGAGCATCTTTAATCCATAAAAGCATGTGGATATGTGGTGCTCCTCTGGCTTGGTATTCTTTTCTCCAAAAGAAGTGTTGCACTTCTCCAAGGGGAGGAACAGTTTTATTACAAATAAAATGTAGCATAGCAATGAAGTGATGGTGAAAATATCTTGAAACATTAACAGGATCCAAAGAACAAAGTTCTCCTGGTGTTAGTATATCTATGTTTGTTTTGTTTTTATTTGATATGCGTAGAAAATCATGGAAATCTTCCCATGCATATTCTGCACAACTTAATGTAACAAACCAAGTGGGTGGGCCAAGGTTTCTGATCATACAACATACATCTCTGTGACGTCGAAACCAGTACTCTTAAGTACCAAGCATATTTGCTAATAGATTTGTAATATTTGATTGTAAAACCTCATCCTTTTGTAAAAATTGTGTAGCTGTCATATTTTGAAAGTGGGATCCTGATTTTGATATGTGTGTAACTCCGTAACATAAAGTTGCTAGTTCACTTTCAAAGAGTAGGTGGAATATGTATTCCACATTTTGTCTAAATCTGGGATCTTCAGAATACATCCGTAATGAGCGGTATTCTGAAGCTGATATTTGAATAGGTCTATCATCATTTGCCAGTAGGAAAGAGTAGAGGAAAAGCACGTGCTTCTATACTTTTTTCCCATATGCTGATTGGTGATCCTTTTGTTTGACGCATTTGGTAGGTTTCCAGTGCATCTTCTATGGTGTCATTAGAGTGCAAAGGATGAATTGTATAATGGTCTAAAGTATTTGATATTGTAGCAGGATCTAGTAGCTCAAATTGACAAGCTTCTTGTGTTTCTTGAATTATTTCAGTTGTATATTTCAAGTTTTCTTCAATAGTAATTTGTTTGTCATATTCATTATTCTCTTTAAGATATTGTAAGGCTTGTCTAACTTTATGTAAATCTACCAGCTGTTGCCATATTTTTTTGTCTATTGTAGGTACTCCATTTACTAATGTAATTAAAGATTGCTGCATTGGATGTTGCACTCCTAGAGTATGCATATTTTCTTTTAGATCTAATGGTAAATAAACTACTTTTCCACGAATGCCTTTTACCAATTCAGAGGGAGGTAATTTTACTGTTTTTTTTTAAGGCGTATTATTGCTTGAAATGGGTGTACTGTTTGAATTATGATGCTCTCATATAAATTAAGTTGTTGTAGGGGTTTTGGTAGTGGGTATAATTCCAAATTATTTGTGATAGCACGTGAAGGAGTTTGGTTGTTGTCAAGTTTTGTAGTGCAGTAACTGCAAAGTATTAAGGGGTCACTTATTTCGTATTTTCTGCTACAAGGTAGAGAGATAATTCAAACGATTTAGAATCTTCATTGTCTTCTATTTTATATGATAGGTCTACAGTTTTCGTGTTACGTTTATAAAAAGTTCTGCAGCAACATACACATACATGGTTTGGTACTTCAGCTGATGTACTTTTAAATTTTAGTATTTCTTTTTTGTATGTGTTTAGCAAAAGGTTGCCATGTGTAAAATTGTTGCTAACTTGGTTTAAAGCTATTTCATTCTGTAAATGGATTTTACTTCCAAAATATTTTTTCTGCATATAGTCAATTTCTTGAAGTAGGTCTTTTGCTGTACCATGTAGAAGAATGTTATTTAAATTTGCTAGTGCTAAAGCAGGACTTTTAGCATAGTACAGTTTATAGACTAGATTTCTTATAGTTGAATGATGTGTTGATATTCTTTTGATATCATGCAAGGTGGTTTTACAAGTAGGTCCTGTAATGCAGGTCAATGAATGTCCTTGTCGTCCTGTGTATTTGCGCACTGGACAGGTATCCATATTTTGCAGTAGTTTAATTTTGATTTTGTCTTTGCTTTTTTCATATTGATTGAGGAATTGGCGTAAAGACTTGAAAAATTGTTTAGGAATGTTACATATTGACGTGCATGGCCATTTGTACACTAGACGTTCTGATTCAGTTGAATGAAGGGGTAATTCTAAGTTTTCAGGGCATATTTTTGTAAGGAGCACTTCTTGTTCCATTATGGTATTATTAACTTTTTCATAACCTTGACCACTGCTATGTATGGCAATTGTATTTGTTTGTGTTTGTTTGTACGCTTCTTCATGAAAGAATGGTTCTGTGCTTGTTGTGTGACTCCATTCACCTCCGCAGATACTTAAGAAGTTCTTTCTGTTGACATTTCGTTTATTGAGAAGTCTTTTTTGTAATTTAGTTATTAGTTTTGTTAGTGGTTTCATTTTGTTTAACACTAAAATAAATAACTTTCTTTTGAGAAGAATCAACGCTTCTAAAATTAATTTCCTACGATAGATTTTAAGCATTGAACCTGATTTATCTCCTGTTTTTATAAGATTTTGAAGGACTTTGTGATGGGACATTTTGGCTGAAAAACTTTTCTTGGTATGCTCACTTTGCACTATATTACAATTTAAAGAAGTAGTTTTATATGTATTGATAGCTGATTTTCTGTTGATTGTTTTTGGTTTGTTTTACATTTTGATAGAGAAGGCAAAGTTTTACTTGAAACTTCTTGTGTTTCACTAAATGACTGTATTAGCTGTTTTGTTTGAACTTGTTTTACAAATTCTGCTAGAGATGGATGCTTATGTTGGACACTTTTATTTTCATTTGCTCTACTTCTGCGTTGCTTTCTATGGACTTGACTTTTGGTAGGCATTCTTTAGGGTCTGTTGAAAAAAATAAAGAAGGTATGGTTGGGGTGTTCTGCAATGTATGTGTGCTGTGTGCATGAGTGTTTGAGTAAGATGATGTATGTAATGGTGTCTGATTGTGCATTGGGCACTACAACTAGTTGGGAGGTGTATTCTTCAATTAATATGTTACTAAACTCAGTTTCAGATGACAGAAAACAATAAGCTAGTGGTGTGGAGAAGTACAAATAGTAAATCTAATGTATACAATAAAAACAGTTGTTTGTTCTATAATATGAAAATTCTAGCAGTTGAGTTGGGTAATTTGTGTGTCCAAAAGTAGGAATGTGTGCGCCATTCTGGCTGTAAATCGCTGTTTAAGACATGGGGATTTTTGGACAGAATGGTGCACAATGTCTATTTTTAGGCACAGAAATAGCATGAATTAACTTTACAGTATGTTTGAGTAATAATACAAATATTATGGTGATATTCTACTTACTTCTTTTCTAAAAAGAGCAGTTTAATTCTTAGTTCTTCTTTGTTCTTGAAATTCGGCTGCTTCTTTTCAGGAGAATGGTCTTCACTGCAATTGTAAAAGAAACAAATTAGTAATTTTGTTTGTATATAGCATTGTTTTTAATTTAGATATTGATTTTTTTAATTGAAATCCTCAGCTCCTTCCTTAAAACCATTAAAACTATATTAATCACATAAGATATGTCACACCAGTTCAATACATATGATTTGTTCTTAATGAACAAATTGTATTGCAATGAGTAACTGTAACAAACAACATATCTTTAGTTTGTCTTGTGAAATTCATAATGTACCACTGAATACCACCATTTATGTAACTAAGCTGTTTTAGGTAATAGTGCCTGAATGTCATGCTTAAATTAAAGTAATCAAATAAATAAATACGTAAATAAATAAAGAAATAAATACATAAATAAATAAAGAAATAAATCTAATTGTATAGGTATTATTTTTTTAGATTGGAACATAGAGTGTGCATGCATGCAATTTTGTTTCAATATATGTAGTCTATAAATTTCATTAAAAAGAATGTTAGTTTAACATGATTTGATAGTGTGTGTATTAAGAAAGTAAATAGTATAAAGGTTTATAAGTGATAGTTGATTTTAGGAAATTAGAAAAAAGACAGTAGATTCATTTTACAGATTACACAAGCTAAAAGTCAGTTTTAAAATGTGTTCATGCAGTGTACAGAAAATATGCATACCTGTAGTTTGTGTTCATGCAAATGGATATGCATGGAGCTGCAAGTAGAAATCTTGGAGACTTGTACAGTATCTCTTGTAGATGGTGCTTGCCAATGATATGACACTTATACTCAGAGAGATTCACAGTACATTTGCAGTGCTGATCTATGATGATGCAGTCATATGTAGAGGTCTTGAATGTGATTGGTGCATGGTCATGTGATTTCTTAGCTACATCCAATGAGGGAATGGCACAGAGAGTGAAGTGGAAATGGTAGAAGGGCTCTTCATGTTACGATATGTTCGCGGACATGGCGGTAGTTTGCAGACATCAGGAGTTACATCCCCGATTTTTGGGTTCAGAAGTCATGCAAATGAGAATGAGCAGTGAAAGAGATTGGTCAGGAAAGTTTAGTGGGTGTGTTGTGCCAGGAGAGAGTTTCTCAGAAACTCTTTTTGCTGAGAGAACAACAGATAGCTATGGCTGTGTGTTTCAGAAAACAGATTGTTTGGATTTTGGGAGATTCGTGGATACATTGGTTGAAGGTGCATGCACAAAGCTGTGGAGTAGCTGTAGATCTTGGATTTCCACATGTGGAAGTACACTGGCATGGAGTACGTGGAATGAAGTGGTTGGACTTGCTACCTCTCTGTGCTACTTTGGAAACAAAGCAACATCCAGACATAATTGTAATTCATTGTGGAGGGAACAGTTTAGGACATGTGCCTGGAATTTCTTTGCAATTTGCTATGAAAGAAGGACTTGGGAAAGTCATGGACATGTTTCCTAATTCTCAAGTAATATTGTCACGGATTGCGCAGAGACAAATGTGGCTTTGTTCTTCTTCATTTGGTCCACAAATGGAAAAAGCAAGGCGCAATGTTAATAAGGCTGTTTGTGCATTTCTAAGAGATTTTGGCATGTCCGCTTTTCACAATGAAAATATTAGTTTCGTAGTACATACATTTTTCGCAGAGATGGAGTCCATCTTACTTATGCTGGCAATCAGATTTTTCTGAGAAATGTACAAAATGCTCTGCAACCTTTTTTAGAAATACAGCATCCATTTTGAAGTAGGTGTTAAGTATTTATAATTTTTGACATACAAACACCTCCCAAAGGCTCTTTTCAGAGCCACCACTTCCTCCAAGAGAAAAATGCAATGGTAACAATGGGGTATCACCCCACTTTTTTTAATGTTCGCAAACTGTCTGCACTTTTAAGAAATACAAAGGGCCCTGCTTTATTTATCTTCACTTCTATTTTTTAACTGTGAAAGGCGGTTCTGAAAAGAGCCTTATTTTTTTTGATTTTTGTAATTTTATATATTTTTTTGTTTTTTTAGACACGACACACTAGGAGAGCAGGGGAAAGGAGAGTAAAAGGGGGGACATCAACCACAGGGATAAGAAAGGGCGAGCTGAGAGAGGAAGATGTAGAGTGTGTTTTATTTTGGGTAGTGAGCAGGTCTTCTCATGCTCTGAGACGATAGTCTCAAAAGCACTGCAAAGTCGCTCCCCCCTGCAGAGTACTGTGTCACAGTACTTACATACAACTGTGACCCTCGAAAGGTAAGGGTCATCAGAATTCTGTATGGCCTGTGAGGCAGCTTGAGGAAGACGCTGTCCCACAGAGGTGGTCCTTGTGGTGACAGGATCAGAAACAGAGGATGAAGTAGAGGAAATCAACCTACTACGTTCTTCGCAAGGTACAACCTTGCAAATAGCCCCAGAGTGAAATGACCTCAGGTGTCGCTTCATGGTCGTGGTCCCAAAGCTGTACGAACCGTGCTTCCCGCGACTGAGTATCATTTTGCACTCATTGCAGATAACACGGTTCGCACGAGCCTTAGGACTATTCCCATAAATGGAAAATAACCGCCACACCCAAGACTCACGTCTAGTGCGGGTAGTAGGGATTTCCTCTAACTCATTCTCGTCATCCTCTTCTTCCTCCTCTTCCTCCTCTGCATCCTCACTCCTGCTACCCTCTTCAGGCCCTTGGGAAGGTGGTGGTGGAGGAGGGGGTGGAAGTGGTGCTGAAGCAGGTGCAGCACCAGGTGGCAGTTCTGCAGCCAGGGATGCCATCTCGATGGTGGAATCAGCAAGTTCCTGGAGAAATAGCTGTGCTCAGAAACACAATGAGAATAAGCTCTAGGGCGTGGTCTTTTATAGGGGTGCTTGTACGCGGTTCACGGACATGCACGCTGTCCGCGGACAGATCGAACACAAAAAAGGGTTCAAAAAGTTTCAAAAGATATGTAGAAACTCAGGATTACTATGTGGGACTTGTGCCATGATGAGTTTTTATGGAAAAATATTGTGGATTACTCGAAAATTTACTTTTAAATTGTTCGGGGACACGAACAGTGTCCGCATTCAGAACACGTGATCAGAATGGGCGTGGTCACATGATCCCTTCGCGAACAGGTCCGCGAAGGAAGCTCCTGTCTGCAGGACACTAAAGGCACGGACATTGGTTTGCGCATGCGCGTTGATGTTCTACGGACAGTGTTCGGGTCCTGAATTAATTAAAAGTGCTTCACACATCAAACAAACATTTCTGGACATCGCATATATTCTAGAACAGTTTAAACTTGCTAGCGAACACTACGGACAGATACAGTGTTTTTAGGACACTTCCATTTTCGTTTGATTACGAACTTTTCAGGACATCAATTGTGTTCTTAGAACATTTAACTTGCTAGCGAACATTAAGGACAGGTATCGTGTTCTTTAGGACACCTCAATTTTCATTTAATTACGAACATTTCATGATACCAATTGGGTTCTTAGAACAGTTTCAACTTGCTAGCGAACAGTACGGACAGGTATAGTTTTCTTTAGGACACCTCCATTTTCGTTTAATTACGAACATTTCAGGACACCGCTTGTGTTCTTTTAACAGTTTCAACTTGCTAGCAAATAGTACAGACAGGTATAGTGTGCTTTAGGACACCTCCATTTTCGTTTATTTACGAACATTTCAGGACACCGCTTGTGTTCTTAGAACAGTTTCCACTTGGTAGCGAATAGTACGGACAGGTATAGTGTTCTTTATTAGGACACCTCCATTTTCATTTAATTACAAACATTTCAGGACACCAATTGGGTTCTTAGAACAGTTTCAACTTGCTAGCGAACAATACGGACAGGTATAGTGTTCTTCAGGACACCTCCATTTTCGTTTATTTACGAACATTTCAGAACACCTGCGCTGTCCGCGGACATCTACATTGTTTTAAAAAAAATAAAAAAAGGGAAATAATGACAACACAATATAAAAATGTAACTTTATTTCACATATATTAATAATTTATGAGAGAGAAGGTGAGGCAGAAACAGAAACAAAAACAGGAGAATTAGGGGTTTCAACATGATTGATATCAGGTGAAGAAGGGATGGAAGTCTCATCAAAACGTTTTGGATTATGGAGACGGTTTGGGGATAATTGAATGGGATATGGTGAGGGGGGACAAGTACATGTGGGACAACGGTATGAGGTTTTTGTTTTAAAATGATCCTCAACAAAAGTTTTCAAATTATTAAAATTGCTCAATAATAAATCCATTTTTTCTTTTAAGCTGTCAAGCGTGTTTTCCATAACAGTTTCTTCAGACATATTTTCTATTTTGGTATGCTCTGTACAAAAAGAAATATATATGTTAAATATATATAAAATAATAACACTTAAATGGTTTATATTGTAAAGTGTGTACCATTAGCTTCACTATTTTCTGACATTTCGTCATGTGGGAAGTGCTCCTCTAGCCATTCCAGAGTACTAGACATTTCTGTGAGAAAAAAAAATATATAATATTTTTTTTTAATCTAATACAGAAAGTTGATAAAGATATGAGTAAAATGATGTACACTTACTATTTCAGGTAAGATATGTTCTGAGTAGTCTGTATGTCAGGTCTTAGTTGTGGAGTGTCTGTCAGGTAATTATGTTGGAAGCCTATTTATCTTCTCTTGGTATATTCCATTTTAGAATATATTGTATTTAAATGAATGGTTAGTGTGGTACATATATGGGTTACATTTCTTATGTATTACTACATATAATATGTATGTGTACTACTTTGTGATTTCTTTAAATGTTATCATGTTGTAATATAACAATGAAACATGCCCCCCCCCCAGACTTTTTAGGTAGTGGTATTGTTGTCTAAATATGTCCGCGGACATCAAAAATGTTTGCAGACATTACATTCAGTAGAAGTGGTTCAGTATGTTCCATATTACATGTACATAAAGTCAAAGTTACTATTGTTAAGCTTTGCTACTAAAAACCTATGAAATTCAGTTAAACAACTTTGTTAAAGGGACATTATGGTTAAGTTGTGCTACTAAAAACCTATGAAATTCAGTGAAATAACTTTCTTAAAGGGACATTATGGTTAAGTTGTGCTACTAAAAACCTATGAAATTCAGTGAAAAAATTTTGTTAAAGGGAAGTTATGGTTAAGTTGCGCTACTAAAAACCTATGAAATTCAGTGAAAAAACTTTGTTAAAGGGACTTTATGGTTAAGTTGCGCTACTAAAAACCTATGAAATTCAGCGAAAAATGTTTTTGTTAAAGGGACGTTATGGTTAAGTTGCGCTACTAAAAACCTATGAAATTCAGTGAAAATACTTTGTTAAAGGGACGTTATGGTTCTAAGTAAAACCGAAAAACCCTTGAAATTCGCCAGTTATTGTAAGCTATGCAACCATAACTCGCACCAACACCGTGCACTGCTAAGACTAACACCCAGGACATCAAAGATGATATCACAAATGTCACTGATGACATCACTGATGACATCACATGTGCATTTATCTTTCATGAAAAGTCTGTACAAGGGTTTCTTATTGTAATGTTAATAAAAAAAAGTGTCGAGGATTATTGGAATAAATAGCAAGTGCTAATTCGTCCATCCAGTATACTAAGCCACTCATGTAGAAACATAGGCATTGTGTGCAGCATACATGATGGAGGTGCAATATTCATAAACTTGCCATGATGAATAGTGAAATGATAACTGTTTTCTTATTAGACTTTTGCATACTGTGAAACATGTGATAAGTAGATAATAAAACCCACTTACTACATAATTGCATTATTATAGACAAAACACAAAGAGACAACACCACATACAAATATGAGTTTATACAAGGAAATTGAAGAAAGGAAATAAAACAGCAGTAGTAGCAAAAAGTGTTCATAACCTAGCAGATTACCTTTATGCAGAGAAATGATTGCTCTGTTTCAAACGTGCTACTTACCCTATGTATATATATATATATCACATGATGTGCCTGGACTCTCAGGAAAGTAGTGTGAATACAAGATATAAAAATTGGAACATATACAGGGAAAGTACGGTAATAAAAAACAACAGAACTATCAGAAAGTGCTGACAACTCTACTGATTATTTTAATGCACAGAAAGGATTGCTGTCTTTCAAGCTTGTGTCTTCTGCTATGTATATGTTTCAAATGATATGACTGGACCCTAAGGGAATTATTGTAAGAACATACTTGAAGGATAAGTCTACAAATATACTACCTTTTCCAATTTTAATTACTGACTGTTACTGAAGAAAACTATGTGGCCTAGATATGTCAGTAAAGGAAAAAAGGGGGAGCCAGACATGTGATGTCATCAGTGATGTCATCAATGACATTTGTGATGTCATATTTGATGTCCTGGGTCTTAGTCTTAGCAGTGCACGGTGGTGGCGCGAGTTATGGTTGCTTAGTTTACCATAACTGGTGAATTTCAAGTGTTTTTCGGTTTTACTTGGAACCATAACGTCCCTTTAACAAAGTTTTTTCACTGAAAAAAAAAAAATATATATATATATATAAATTTTATAGTTGTATTGGCTGTAGTATTATTCCAGCCTTTCAACATCTTACATATTATAAAATCATAAAATAAAGAAAATGAAATTAATACATCTCCTATTTACAATACAATAAAAAGAATGTCTACTATTGGCATAAAATCATAATGTCTGCACATCTAATGCGAAGAAAATCACAAATTACACATTAATACAATAGTAGAGTTGCAATCCTTGATTGGATTATACTTTCTCAAGGTATTTTCATACTGTCAGGCTATCCAGTGATTATTCATATTCCTGCAGTTTCAATGCATACAGGTATTTAACAGTTTCATAATGTAGACATTTTTTGTTTGTATGAAACAAATTTAGCCACAATTGATCATGCGTGACATTTGTATATCCCTCAAAATGTGATTTGAAATATTTACACCTCATAGACAATACCTCAACACAGTCGATCAACAAATGCCGTAAGGCTTTCACTGAATGACAAAATCGACAATGTATTTTATCTTCTGGATATATTTTACGTCTACATAATATGTTTGCTGTTGGATAAATATGCATCTGAAATGCAGAAAAGCTGAGCGATGCTGCGGGCTAGGTGACACTAACAAATAGCGTGCGACCTGTCCATATTTCTTTCACTCAAATGGATTCTCTCTGAATTTTTTATATCTGAGACAATGCAGGCGTGTTAGGTTCCAATCATGATGCCACAACTTTTGCTTAGCCTTATTGGGATTATCATATAATAACTTCAATGAGATGTTGGCATCGGACAGCAACTTTTGCGCTCTCAAACTCCAGGTTTTAATAAAACTATCAGTCGAGTTTTGGGAGACATATGTTGATAATAAGTGCAGAAGGCCATTTTTGTAATCGTCGATCATTAATTTTCGATACAAAACACACCATTTCCATTTGGACATGCCATGAGATAAGACCTAGTTTGTATTGAATTATCGGAAGAAGCTCAGACATGGGTAACAATAGAATTTTCTTCCAATAGGCACCTTCGATTTTTGACCAATATGAGTATGAGTGCCACCTTCTGGTTTCTGTACCATACACAAGATTGGTGTAATTTTTTGTTTGTAATACATTATTAGAGGATGGATGGAAAACTTACAGAACTTGCCTCTGATGATGTTAGCCTGAGATAGAGCTGTGTGTTGTTTAATTTGTTTGCTCTCTTCATATGATAAATCTAAGGGATGGTCATTTATTAATACTCCTAGATAGTCATAACTTGTGACCACGCTCAAATTGCTATTTTGCAATACCCATGTGTAGGTTTGACATCTCTGTTTTAGATTGCCAAATTGCATAATCTGCATCTTGGATACATTGATTGATATTCAATTCCTATGCGCATACATATCCAGTGCTCGTAACATAGTTTTAAGACCTTGCAGTGTTTTTGATAGGAGGACCATGTCGTCAGCATATAACAACCAATTAATAGGAACACCCATGAGTCTCGGAGCATCCGTGATCAATCCCCTGAAAGTGTGTCCAATATCGGAGATGAACTAATGGAACACTGCAGATGCTAACAGGCATCCCTGTTTTAGTCCTCAATCTGTTCTTTGTCTTTGGACAGCGAACCATCCCTATTTAATCGAATTTGTATGCTGGTGTTTGTATGGAATTGTATGAGCCATTTCAAAATTGACAAGGGACAACCGTGCTTCAGAAGTTTCAAGTACACTAATTCATGTGGGACTGCGTCAAACGCAGTACGAAAGTCTATGAATGCTGCGAAAATGGGTTGTTTCTTTTGTTTATTCACTTGTATGACGGCTCTGAGAGTGATCAAATTAATTGCAGTCCCCAACCCCGGGATAAAGCCGGTTTGGAACTCATCTCTGTTTTTTTTTTTTTCTGTTAGCCAGGCGTTAAATGCCACTAATAGTAATCAAGCAAAAATCTTCCCCGGACAATCTAACAGGGCAACCGGCCGATATGATTTTGTATCGGTCCTGTCTCCTTTTTTAAAATGGGAACTATTATTGATTTTGTCTAGGAGTCAGGAATTTTACCAATTCGTATTGCATGTTTGAAGATTTTATAAAGTATAGTGGCCCATAACGATGGATTCTGCTTAAGTGTGTAATTGAAAAGTCCATCTGGGCCAGGAGCTCTAGATTGACTGAGCTTCGTTATGCAATGTACAATGTCCTGAGCACGGATGTCTACCGTAATAGACCCATTTAACATTTCATAATTTCCCTCCCTCATCATATTTCTCCAGTGCAGTTCATCATATGAATAATCCTTGGTCTTGAGTAATAATAGGTGAAGATTAAGATCACCCATGATTAGAGTGTGGTTAATGGTGTTAGCCATCATTAATGAATTAAGAATTTTATTCATATATGTGAAGAATTTCTCAGATGTTAATTGTTGTTTGCCCCAGTAAACATTAATTTCAGCAATCGTAAGAGGGGCTTTGCTTATTTTCACCACTTGGATATATGATGAGTGAGAGTTGCATGATGCTATTTTAAAGTTCATTGCTTTTTTAACAGCTATAAAAAGGCCTGCCGTAGGTCGGCCAAATAGATTCTTTATAGCTGGAACTATTGTGACATAATACGGGTCCCATACAGGTTCATCAATGAGCCATGTTTCCTGGAGCACAATGATGTCAAAGGCATTCAAATCATCATTTGGTGAATTTATAAAGTGTCTATGACCTTGGGTGTTGCAGGAGAGTAAATTCACTTTCGTACCTGCCTCGGATTGTTATGGATTATTCACGTTGGATTGCCAGTTCTCAAATGATGTTTTGGGCAAGTGGCTATTCTGTTGCGCATCCACTACCTTCTTGTATACCCTGTGATGCATTTGAGATGATGCAGAGATAGATCCTGAAACTAAATCTTGCGCTATTTGAAAGCCCATGTCAAAGAATTCGGATCTTGTTTGCCAAAGAGCATTCAGAGTAATCCCAGATCTCATAAATAGTTTAACTCTGGATAAATCATTATGATCAATGAATTCAACTAGGTCAATGTCTGAACTGGTAAGATCTTGTAGGGTAGAAATTTCAGCACATATATTCAAAATGCTCATGCGATTCAAGTCATATTTTGTGAACGGTCGATCCCGGCAAGACATTATTAGATGATGACAGTGTCTATATGCACTCCATCCATGTGCTTGCCTATCTAGGCTCAATACATCTTTATTGCTCGGGATATTTATGGCACGTGGGTCTTTATGTAGTGGAATAGGTCCATTGTTATTAACTCCCAATGGTCCTTTGAGTAATAGAGGCAATTTCGGTATTATCATGGGAGGTTTTTGAGATGTCACAGTGTCACCCAGATTATCTTTAGATTGTAAAATATATTGGGTGATTGACTCTCTGATTTTATCCCGTAGTTCTTGTATAGTGGGGCATAACCGATTGATTGGTTCCTGTTGTTCAACTATTATTTGGGATTGGTTCACTATTCTTTTTGCATCGCTAGGTGCTTTCACATTTGTTGCATATTGAGCTATAGACCCCCTGATTTAATTTCAAACTTGTTCTTTCATAGGGCAGATCAACTTATCGGGAGCGATATCATAGCTACTAAGCTATTCAAGGGCTCATGTTCCTGTGGAGAGATCAAATCAAGGACTTGAGTTTGTTTAGCCTGAATTGGCTGTACCTTACGCAGGTTTTTCTTTTCAACCATCGTTAAGGAGGGTTTTTTAGCCACTAATTTCTTTGTCTGTGGCTTCTTGATATTCTTCCGCTTGATTGAGCGCATCTGCTTCTGGCAGTGTAAAGGGTTGGATGATATCTGCTTTCCCAGAAAGGTAAAGGATTCACCTTCGAGGGATTTGCAGACAGTGTTGCTCTGTCTTCTTCAATTGAAATGACTGACAGTGACGGAAGGCCTCCCATCACACTGGGGACAACCAAGCTATTGGGTGGCATGTCTCTATCATTCACAAAAATTGGGGGTGTTGTATTCTTAGGGGTCCCTCTTTTCACAGCAGTGTTAGGTGGATTTTTGGTGTGATTAGCTTGTTCTTCACTACTCGCTGAGATGGGGTGCAAGAGAGTTCTTATGACAGTCTCATTGGCCATCTGTTGAGGTGGTGTTATGGATGGTTTGGGCATGTCATCAATGTTTTTTAATAATTGAATCAACATCTCAGTTTGGGAGTTCTCGTAACATTCCAGTACCTCATATAGTCTTGCTTTCGACATCAAGGCAGTATTCATGGCACTCAGTGTGTTATTTAATGCTGGGGCTTCCGGAAATGAGGGTCGGCCAGGATGTTGTCCGTTTATAAAAAAGTTGTTATGTTCTTGGGCCACTTCACCAAAATGAGTACATTGTGGTGTTGGTGCTACAAAGGACATTGAATTGTTTAGTGAGTGCTCATGAGATTTGTGAAACATAATCAGTGATTTGGACAACTCATGATTTGGATGCTTTACTTCATTTTCCATGGTCAATCGCCTAGGGTGTGTTATTTTTTGGGTTGAGGGAGACACGCTCCTACCATTCGACTGATTTAAATCCCCTGTATTAGAGCATGTATACATTACTTCTCCAGCATCAATACAGGTATCATTGGTTGTATTCATGAAGCTAATCATGTCTTCATCGACTTCTCCCGCGACCATCAATGCCTCATGCGCTGGTCGTAATTCCTGTTCAGCCAGCACTGTGCATGGTTGAATGGTTAAGTCGAGTAAGGGGGCCTCTTTTGATGACTGCATCGTGACTGTCTGAGTAGTCATCAATTCACCACTTTTATAAGCAATAAGTAATGTAGAGTCAGATGTTAACGGGGCTTGTGGTGAGTAAGGATAAGAATTATCATTTAAAGATTTACTATGCTCTTTATCACTATCTGCCACTATGCAAATAGGTGCATCCTGTTGTATTCTGTCAGCCATTTCCGGGGAAGATTCACAGGGAGTACTTGGATCATCTCTTTTAGTTTCCCCCGCAATAGCACAACCTCCAGTTACTTGATTCATATGAGTCAAGGGCACACACATCTTATCAGGTAGTATCAAAGGGAATAAAGTTTTTACTGCAATTTGTACAAGTGGACTTCCTTCAACAGGGTCAGACTCGTTCATGTCATTAGTGCAAAAATGATGAATATCAGATTCCAGAGATACCGATCGTTGTTTTTTTTGTTTTATTTAGGGAAACCCCCGTTCTGGCAAACTGGTAGTAATGTTTGTTTAATTGGATTTATTGATAATTGCTTATGCTCCTCGTTATTAACCTCATGGGCATCCCTGTTTTTAATGTATACAACTCTGCAGACATTGTATTACCACAATTTTACAACTTATTTGCAGAAAATAACAGGCAAGCAACACAGCATTAACGCACCCCAGAATCACAGCTCCTGCCGCCTGCTCGCCAGCTAGACAGCATGACAGCCCACTCAGCAACCACTCGCTCGAAAACGCGTGCTGAACGCGCATGAGCAGTGGTTATGTGATGCCTGCTGGGCAAGTAGGCGGACACGTTTTGGTGAAAATGGTACAAACCAAAACAATGAAGGTAGCTGGTTACAAAAGTAAGCTACAAGAGAAGGAAAAGAAAGGGAAAACAATTAAATGAAACACCTATCAGGTGTAGTCAGACTATGAGAATCAGTCCAGATATATCCTTAAATGCTTTCAGGATGATTACCTAGTCCACCAACAAGTTAAGGAAAAGAGTCCAAAATTTTGTTTTCAAGCAGCATCCAGCGCAGGTCCCGACAGCAAGACAGCCCACTCAGGAACCACTCGCTCGAACGCACGCGCTGAACGCGCATGATCAGTGGTTATGTGATGGCTGCTGGGCAAGTAGGCGGACATGTTTTGGTGAAAATGGTCAAAACCAAAACAATGAGGGTAGCTGGTTATAAAAGTTAGCTACAAGAGAAGGAAAAGAAAGAAAAACAAATAAAATAAAGCACCTATCAGGTGTAGTCAGACTATGAAAATCAGTCCAGATATAGCCTTAAAAGCTTTCAGGATCATTACCTAGTCCACAACAAGTTAGCCAAAAGAGTCCAAAAGTTCATTTTCAAGCAGCATCCAGCGGAGGTCCCGACAGCAAGACAGCCTACTCAGCAACCACTCGCTCGAACGCGCGCGCTGAACGCACATGAGCAGTGGTTATGTGATGGCTGCTGGGCAAGTAGGTGGACACGTTTTGGTGAAAATGGTCCAAACCAAAACAACCAGGGCAGCTGGTTAAAAAAGTAAGCTAGTCCACAACAGGTTAGGCAAAAATGTCCAAAAGTTTGTTTTCAAGCAGCATCCAGCAGAGGTCCCGACAGCAAGACAGCCCACTCAGCAACCACTCACTTGAATGCGCCAAGTGACTGAACATCTAATTCCCATCATGTATCTGGTAAAGTTAAATTTTAGCCAGAAAAGTGAAGTATGTAATTATGAGAAGCAAGCTCTGGTAATGAGACGTGTTTTGCTCTGTTGTCATACTACATATATGAAACATCAAACATGGCAAACACAACTCTCAAAGTAGCCCTCTTTCCATGTTGGAAAAGCACCTATGGAAAGTAGAGTACAATGGTGCAGCTTTGCTGAAGGGGAGATCTTATAGATGGTGAGTATGGTCCATACAGTAATCTCTTTTCCTGGCAGAGCTCTAGAAAAGGATCGCACACACACACATGCAGTCCTCAAGAACAACCAACACAAATGCATCTGTGGATCTGCTGGCAGGTAAGGTTTAAACATTGTAGGTTGTGAACTGTCAGTGGTGTAAATTGACTTTTTTACGGGGGGATACCACCTAGTGCTGGGATAAAGGTGTCGGATTTGTGCAGGGTGAGGCAGAAGTTTTTTAGTCACCCCCATAAAGATTTGCCTCTCAGCCTCCATAGAAGATGAATCATTAACACCTGGAAAATAGTTGAATTTCTTATAATGTTGTCACAAAAGTGCAAAATATGCACACGATTTAAACCCCCCAAAAATGAACATCAATATTTCCAGTACAGTGCAACATTGACATGTAAGATCACAGAGTTCCTTCTCAGACCCTCAAATGGTCTTGTGTGTTAGTTTCTTGCCTCTCAACGGTTCACATATCTGCCCAAACACGAACACAAGGAAGGCACACAGCAATAGAAAATACATGTAAAGTGTGCACAGCATTGCACATGGATTCCCCTAGGTAAGGGAGCTGGATCTGAGATCCTCGGAGACAGATCCCATATGTGATATGATATGATAAGTCATTTATAATGCACCTGTACACAAGTGTCTAGGCGCGACAAGACAAGGGAGGGAAGAAAGAGGGAAGACAAAAGAAACGATCTTACTAGGCCTTGTGTCATTCAGATCGTGCAAGTGCGATAAGGCAAAGTGCATGGGGTGGGAGAGAAAGGAGAATGTGCCTGGGAGAGGGAAAGGGGAAGTGCAATTAGGGCAGCATTGCTCTGAGTTATTGCAGCCAGGGCAGTGCAGCTCTGGGTAAGTGAGAGGAGGCAAGGGACTGTAGGGTTACAGTTGCAGCCCCTGAGTGCAAGGTAGGCAGGGGGGCAGTGCAGGGGCGACTGATGATAGAGGGGCCTGGTGCCTTGTACGACTCTGAGCATAGCCAGGCAATCAGTCAATGCAGTAGAAAGGTAGGTCACCAGGGGAGAGAGAGAGAGAGAGAGAGAGAGAGAGAGAGAAAGAAAGCAGAGGCAAAAAGGAAGTTGTACAGCTGCTTCCAAAACTTCAGGTGATCTGGCTCAAGTTTGAGAGGGGCAGGGAGGCCATTCCAGAGGGATGCACATGCAGAGGAGAGGGTTCTACCACCAACTCTTGAGAAGCGTCTGACCCTCAGAGAGTTAGAGTTGGCTGAGCGAAGGGCTTATGATATGATTTGATATGATATGGCATTTGTAACGTGCCTATCCAGTGATGTTTCATATTAAAGGTGTTTTGGAAGAGAGAGCTAGATGTAGTGTGGCCAGATTCAGCACATGGTTTTTGGGTCAGAATATGTTTTAACCATGCCAGCTGTGATTTTCACCACCAATGAAGGGTGACGCTTTCTCTGATCCTTCTTATTTATTTATTTATTTATGTATTTATTTATTTATTTATTTATTTGTAATGCGCTGAAAGCCGGCAGGCATCCGGCGCAGGAACATTTACACACTATTATATACATAAAGAATGGGACAAAGATAAACAGGTTAGGCAGGAGCCAAAGACATTATTCAAAAAGTAAGGTCATTAGTGAATTCCTGAACTTTCTGAGATTGGGTTCAGCTGTTAGTGTAGCTGGTAGATCATTCCAGAACTTGGCGGTGTAGAGGAGCAGTTAAATGCCTCTGCGGGAAGTCCTGCCCCATTCATCCTATATGTTGGAAACCGGAAATTGCGACATGCGCAATGTCAGTAATGGTACCTGTACTGCAAAGTGACTTTGAGATAAGGTATGCATTGAGAAAACCCTACAGGTGCATCCCCGAAGAGATGACGGTCTCCTGAAAGAGAGCCCCGAAGAGGTGTGAAGATGTGAACAAGAGAGGCTGGTGACATCACAAGAGATGAGTGTGACAAACTGAGAAGGATGCAAAAAGCAGGGGATGGGGGGGCACAACTTAATTAAGAAGTTCAAGAATTTAATACTTCTGCAATGTCCATAGATGTTCCTCGAAGTTGTTCAACTTGTATGGTTATTTCAGGTGCAAAGGGCAAAAAGTCTCAAGGCCACCCGAGACTGGAAAGGAATACACTAGCAAGACCCGTTGATTACCAATTGAGTCTGAAGGTATTTTATTTATCTATTTAATGATACTGTGAAAAGTTTCTATTTAGCATGAATGTGCAAACATGATGTATATATCCAGCCTCTGCTGAACACTGAATACTTTTCAAACTGTTAACGCTGTAAACACACTTGAGGGATCCATCACTCTGTGGTCTAGTCCCTTGGACATTTAAATAATTATTTTGGATCTTGAATCCCTTGGGAGTGCATACAAGGGTTACCTGTTGGAAATAAACGGGTCTTGCTAGTGCACTGAGAAGGATACCCAGAGAAGAGAATGTATAGATCTTATAGAATCTGATGGCGAACTAAAGAATTGAGAAGATGTTCATGTGTGAAATGAAGATTGCACGTGTAAAGAAGCATTGAAGAAAATGGAAGTTGTTTTTATAACTGTACAGATGCCATAAGGCAAGTAGAGTAAGTAATCATAAGGCTGGCTTTACGTAGTGAGTAGACTGCAGGCGATGCCGCTTCTGTGAATAATAAAATGCAGCACAACATAACCTCAGAAGAACGGACAGCCATAAATAATCTAAAACAAGATGAGACACGAGATTCTCCTCCTGCCCCACGGACTATTGCCACTTTTATTTTTTGCTGTGTGGCACCTGCTCGAGGTGCCTGCACAGTCCTGATCTGGCCCCTCAGCACCGGAGTGCAGCCAGCACCACAGCTGACCACGAGGCTGTTAGCCATTCCAAAATGGCCGACCGATATTCCTTCCTGCGGGTCCTGTGTGTGTAAACACACCAGGAGCAGCTTCCACAGCTGATTGGGCCAACATCCGTATTTCTCTGCCAATAGGGAGCCGGCAGGCTCTAAGCCGGCCCACCCTCAAAGGCATACTATTCAAGGCAGTGCACCCTGTCGTGAGCCTGTCTGGAGCCGCCTGAGCCCAGAGCCACGAACCTTGCCTCCCGAGCGTGCACCCTCGCCTCTTCACCTCGCCTGGATCGCTCATTCCATCCCATCGCCTACACCGAGTCAAAGAATTCCTGCAGCTGCACAGACGCCCTGAATGCGGCCGCAGACAAACGTAAGAGTTCATTTTAGCTCATACAGAGTGTCTTACACCGAGCTACACTAGGCGGTGATAAACTGCGCTGCCTGTCGATACCCTGCATGTTAGCCCACATTGTAAGTTCACATCCAGAAGAACCTCGCAGCTGTCCTGCACAGTTCTTGCTAGCCCAAATTGCGATCTTTAAACGGGGCTCCACCATATTGTGACAATCTTTCCTGCCTATTGCTACAATGCATATCAGCCTTCATATTTGACTTTCAAATCTAGATGAACCTTTGTTGCTGCGAATGTTTTTGTTGGCTGCTATACTGCATTTCAGCCCATATATTTGACTTTCAAATCTAGATGCACCATTTGTTGCTGCCAATGTTTATGTTGGCTGCTACACTGCATTTCAGCCCATATATTTGACTTTCAAATCTAGATGAACCTTTGTTGCTGCCAATGTTATGTTATGTCGCCTTTCAGACCACATTTGAACTGTGTTGTGCCTTATGGTCGCCTTTCAGACCACATTTGAACTGTGCTGTGCCTTATGGTCGCCTTTCAGACCACATTTGAACTGTGTTGTGCCTTATGGCCGCCTTTCAGACCACATTTGAACTGTGTTGTGCCTTATAGTCGCTCACTCCTGCCACCTCTGGCTAGGTCCACCCTTCCTGACTGTGTCCTCCTCCTCACACAGCCCCGCCCAGCATACAATCATGCCCACAGTGTCCTGCAAGCGCACCGCTGCCACCACCACGCTGCTCACTCTCCTCGCAACACTCACTGCTCTACAACTCCATACTCCTACACATCCCCACATGCCCACAACACTAAGACCACTCCCCTAGCCTAAGCATCCCGCTACACCAGATACCTCACTAACCATGCCACCTCACACACCCTGTGTCACAATTATGCATAGACGAGAAAGGCTTAGAGCTCGCACACAAACTACAGAACTTAGCACACGACCCCTTCCCACAGAACACAGAAACTATAGGCTGAGCTCCCGCACCACCTCCAAATGCTACTCCCGCATGGGACACCCACTCTACCACAGTCCACCTCCCACTAACCTCGCCACACCTCACAATACCACCATACTCAACATATCAGCTACAACCACCACTCACACTCCCACAAACAAATCACACACACCTCACATCAAATGTGCCCTTCTCAATGTCCGATCACTCCCAGCTCATGCATCTGATATTCATGACCTCATAGTCAACAATAACATAGACCTATTAGCCATCACTGAACCATGGTTACATGAAGCATCAGGCCCTGCACTACCACCTGGCTTCACCATACTCAGACAAGACAGGCCAGATCGAATAGGAGGCGGAGTAGCCTTCATCTACAAGGAAAACCTCCAGCTCCGACCTGTCAGTCACCCCTCGACCAGCAACTCTGACCTCTTATCGACCAAACTCACACTGTCACCCAACAGCACCACTAACATCCACCTACTATACCGCCCCCCAGGCAACACCCCAGACTCCCAGGATAACATAATTCACATCCTCAGCAATAACATCAAAAGCTCCACCAAAACCCTTCTACTAGGGGACCTCAATCTCAGATTCAACGATACTAAAGACAAATCAGCAGCCACTCTTACCAAGGAAGTGCAATATATGACGTAGATATATTGAATGTAATTACGTTGGGCTTTTCCTTCTGGCAAAGAATAATAATTCATATATGTAAAAAACATGACTGAACCATCAATATTGCTGATAGTTTGCCGTTGCATTTTTTAAAACTATGCATTTCATGCAAAGCATAAAACAATCAGATCTGTCAGCATTCCCAAATCTATTTTGACTATTCCAAGATGTCACTCAGAGAAACATGTATTGTGAATAAGAAGTTTGGTCAATGGAAAGCAAAGTCATTTATGTCCACAATCTGACGAAGCCTGTGAGGGTGAAACACGTTGTTGTTCTGTTCTCTCCTGAGCAACTTGTCCACTGTATCTGTTAAATAAAGGACATTTGATGGAGATCCTTTTTGAACGTATCCGGGTGTTTTTTACTACTGAGGAGAGTGCTGTCCAGAAAGCTGTAATTTTCTTTCAACTTTTTCTTTGTTTTGATATGTGTAGTTATGGTTAAGTTGCTAATCCCATAGGAAGAGCACTTTTTGGGTGGCTTATAACTTCGCTCTCCCTAGACGAATCCTCACCAAACCTTGCAAAAAAGTATATGTCCCACTCTGAATTTCTTTGCAAAGTTTGGTGAGGTTTGATCAAGGGGGGACAAAGTTATAGGAGGGGTGCCAAAATGTATTTTTTCCCATAGACTGAATGGGGAAAAAAATTTGCTCACGCCTACAGCCCAAACCGCTGGATGGATTTTCACCAAATTTGGTGAAAAAATCCAACCAAAAAATAGATCACTAAAAATTAGTGATATCTATGTCGGACACACACACACTTCCCTGTTCGCTCTGCAGACAGGACACAGATTGGCTAATCGGCTTGTGTCATGTCCGCGGACACGCGACGTGTTCGCTGATTGTCTGGAATGGAGCATGAGGTGCGTCGGATAGTTTTGATGCGCCCGCCATCTTGGATCCCCAGACATCCGTGGACAGCGCAGTGATGAAAAGGGGCAGAATACAAATTTGGCAAGTGTGTTTGTGTGCAAGAGTGCTTGGGGAGGGTGGGAGAGTAAGAGATGGGTGAAATGCTGTATTTGTTTAGGTGGCAGGCATCCCTGATGTGTTTGTCATGTCTGCGGACACCGCGGACATAAAATAAATTTCAATGCGGTGGATGGCCGAAGGCCCTAGGCCATAGGCCATGCACCCAAGACTTTAGACCCTGGCCACAACCACAGCAGCATATCACACCCATAGATCACACCCATAGAATGAAACATCTATGAAATATTTGTAAATGTACAGTTTGTGTACTGTTTGATTTGTATAGTTTGTATGTGAAGTTTTGGCTATGTGATGTTATTAAGATTGTAGAGTTTGGTTACAAGCACTGCAGTATAACATATCCATGGAAGTAGACATTTTGTATTGTGGTGTATGGTTAGATGTTTGCTTAAATGGTTGTGTTATGGAGCAGTATTTATGAGTTCTATTTATTTTCTAATATACTTACTGTTTGATTTTTTGCGATTGAATACATTTTTTTCAGGACTTGGTTAACTGGAGCAGATATTCTTTTCAATTTTTGTCTTAAAAGAAAATATCATTTTAGTTTATAAAGACTTATTACATTGCATAATAGACATTTCTCCTTTATTTCGACCCTCATATTTAGTAGTTTACAAACCAGTGTACTGTGCAATTTGCTCAATTTCTGTGTTTGTTGTTTAAATCATTTGGTCTGTGGGAAAGAAAATTCATGTTGGATTAAAAAAAAAAACCTTTTTTGTTATGGTATAGTACATTTCTTTCTTTGTTTTCAGCGTTTACTTGTTGTTTCTGGCTAATGTTCTATCTATTGGTTTGTTGCAGATAGTTAGATAACTGTTGTTGAATTGTAACTGGTTATCATTTTTTATTTATATTCTCAAGTTGTAATCTATCTGTTGGGTTGTTGCAGATTCTTGAGGCTGTTAGATACATGTTGGCATATTCTAACTGTTTATTTCTTGTTATATTTTAGCGGTATTGATTTATCTGTTTGGTTGTTGCAGAATTATGGGGCAGTTAGATACCTGTTGGCGTATTCTAACTGTTTATTTCTTCTTATAATTTATTGGTATTGATTTATCTGTTTGGTTGTTGCAGAATTTTGGGGTAGTTAGATACCTGTTGGAGTATTATAACTGTTTATAGTTTTCTAATTGAAGTTTTATTACTGTTTATGCAAAGATTAGTTATTAGTGGTATTGATTTATTTGTTTGGTTCTTGCAAAATCTTGGGGCAGTTAGATACCTGTTGGCGTATTCTAACTGTTTGTAGTTTTCTAATTGAAGTTTTGTTAATGTTTATGTACAGATTAGTTATTCAATTTTGGTTTTAAGAAGATTAAATAAGCATTTATAAGATTTGCTGGTAATCTCTGCTTTAGAGTAATGATAGTATCATTACATTCGAACCATCCAGAATTCTTTTTTTATATATGCAGTGTAGTGACCTGCATTGGTTATGGGTCCTGCATGGTAGATTATACCAATTGTTGTGAAGGTTTTCTCACCAAGTGATACTTGACCATGTGTGAATCCAGTCAGTTTGCAGTTGTTTTTGGTACCATCTGCATTGTAACGTAGAAGCATTAATATTATGTATTTACTATGTGTTTGTATTTGTAAGGTGGAGCGATTATCTGAATTGCAGGTAGTACATAATCTTCCATGGTTTGCATTTTGTACAAGTTGCTGAATGGAACAGATTCACAGTTAGGCATGGATACATGCATGAAGTGTTCATTAAAGATTTGTTCCTGTGCCATATTGTTGCACAGAGTGCATGTATGTTTCCCCATGTATGAAATCTGGAAGATTTCATTTATAGGTATGTTTTTGTTTTCCATTACTTGTAGTAAGGACATTAGCAATTCTTGTGAATCTTCTTGTGAGTTTATACTGAATTTGACCATTCCAGCATAGTAGTCCAATTCTTGTCTTATTCCATGAACACTATATGTGTTGTCAGGATTGTTGCTTGCATTTCCATGAAGGACTAACATTTGCAAACACCATTGGTCTGTATTGTGTAAGTAAATGTTGTCAACAATTAGTGGCAATTGAAATAGAATATGTATTGCTACATTTGTGTAGCAATTTACACCACTTATATTTGAACATTTGAATGGACCAGATAGTTCTGTGTTGAAGTCATTTCTTCGGAGTGTGTGTTGCTTCTTTGAAGTACCTGAATTACTTTGAGTAGTAGATTCTTCTTTGGTTGTAGTAATTGATGAAGTATTACCTTCTTTTACTCTCTTTGGAGCATTTGCAATGAGATCCTGTTTCATTTCTGTTTGAAGTAGTTTTCTTTTACAACGTTTCGCCTTTTGTGGAACAGGGTGGGTTTTTAGATGGGGGGTGTATAGTGAACGTAGTCTATTGTATTCTAAAATGCAAGGAATATCAGTGTTTACTTTACTTGCATCAAAGTTGATTAGAAATAGACCGTCAAGTGTACGTAAGCGAGATAGTGCTACATAGCTCATGCCTTCATTAAAGACTGTGCTCACAATATCTATCAATGCTTTATCTAGGGTAAGGACTTGTGATTTGTGATTGTTGAGTGCGTATGCTAGAGTTTTTAGAGAAAATTGTTTTCTGCGTATATTTTAGTATTTCTTTTTCATATGTGTGTAGTAGAAGGTTGCCATCTGTACAACTGTTGCTAGTCTGTTGTAAAGCTATTGCATTTTGTAAGTGGCTTTCACTTCCAAAATATTTTCTCTGGATATGCTCTATTTCTTCGAGTAGGTCTTTGGCTGTTCCATGTAGAATATTGTTATTTAAATTGGGTAGTGCTAATGCAGGACTTTTAGCATAGTACAGTTTATAGACAAGATTTCTTATAGTTGAATGATGTGTTGATATCATTTTGATATGATGGAAGGTGCTTTTGCAAATAGGTCCTGAAATGCAGGCTAATGAATGTCTTTGTAGTCATGTGTGTTTGCGCACTGGACAGGTATCCATATTTTGTAGTAGTTTTATTTCGATTTTGTCTTTGCCTTTCACATACTGATTGAGGAACTGGCATAAAGATTTGAAAGCTTTTTTGGCAATGTTACACATTGACGTGCATGGCTATTTGTATACTAGTCTTTCCGGTTCAGTCGAATGGAGAGGTGATACTGAGTTTTCTGGGGACATTTTTGTAAGCAGCATTTCTTGTTGCATTATGGTATTATTACGTTGTTCATACCCTCATCCACTGCCATGTATGGTAATTCTGTTTGTTTGCTTTTGTTTGTATGTTTGTTCATTGAAATATGGTTCTGTGCTCATGGTGTGACTCCATTCACCTCCACAGATATTTAAGAAGTTATTTTTGTTGACATTACGTTTATTGAGAAGTCTTTTTTGTAATTTAGTAGTTAGTTTTGTTAGTGGTTTCAGTCTGTTTAATACTAAAATTAATAACTTCCTTTTGAGAAGGATTGCACTGTCAATTGAAGCTTCTAAGATTAATTTTCTACGGTAGGTTTTAAGGGTTGTGAATGATTTGTCTCCTGTTTTTATAAGATTCTGAAGGACTCAGAGCAGTGTTAGCAGTTGTGGTAGCTGAATTCTTGTTAATCACTTTCTGTTTTGTTTTACATTTTGAAAGAGGAGGGAAAGTTTTTGTATTGGAAGCTTGTTTTATTTCGCTTAATGACTCAATTAGATCTTTTGTTTGAACTTTTGTACAAATTCTGCTAGAGATGGATGCTTATTTTGGACACTTTTATTTTCATTTGTTCTACTTTTGCGTTGCTTTCTATGGGCTTGCTTCTTGGTAGGCATTCTTTGGGGTCTGTTGAAAAAAAAGAAGGTATGGGTTGGGTTATTCTGCAATGTATGTGTGCTGTGTGCATGAGTGTCTGAGTATGATGGTAAGGGTGTATGTTATGGTGTATGATTGTGTAATTACTTTTTTTGTTTGGAATGAGCAGGCTTCTTCTGAGTTGTTTGTTCTTCAGATGCTGCTGCTTTTCAGGAGGGCGGTCTGCAACTGCAATTACTGCAATTGTAATAGAAAGAAGTTAGTAATGTTGTGTGTTTATAGCACTGATGTCAATTTAGATGTTGATTTTTATGTTTTTGCAGTAGTATTCTTGTTTAATAACTGAACATAGTATGTGAATGCAGTTTTCTTTGACTGTGTGCAGGGTTTATATTTTACTTAAAATATGTTAGTTCAAAATGCCTTGCAAATGAGTAGAATGCTAAGTGTATGAAACTCACTTGGTTTGTTAAGGCTGTGTTATTGAATGTTAGGAGACAGAAGAAATAATGATATACTATTTTGCAATTTGTATAAGATAAATGGCAGAAAGTGTATAGAAAAGCATGGAATGTATGAATTTGTGAAGGCATGGGTAATAAAGCAGAAGGATGTGATTTACAGGCAGTGGTGTTATTTCAGCTGGGAGTAGTGGCTATCTGTGTGAGTGTATGAAGATCCATGACCTTATCCTGGCTGTGTGTAATTTTAAAACAAACTACTTAGTGTTTTTCTACAATAATACTGTTATTTCTCCCATCTGTTAATATTATATTTTTTTAGATAGCTGCGTGTGTAAAAAAGAATGTAGATAGCAGATAGGTTTGGAAGTGACAGTTGATTATAGCAAATGGGAAAAATGACAGTAAATTCATTTTATAGGTTATACAGGTTAAGTGGTAGTTACTCTGTTTATATGCATTCATAAGAGTTGTACATGTACTGTGCAGAACATATGCTACCTGTAGTTTGTATTCGTGCATGTGGATATGAATGCAGCTGCAAGTAGAAATCTTGGAGACTTGTACAGTAGTTTTTGTAGTAGATGCTTTCCAATGATATGAGGCTTGCCCTCAGAGTGATCAACATTACATTTGAAGTGCTGAACTCTGATGATGGAGTTAGATGTAGAGGTTTTGGATTTGATTGGTGGATGGTTGTGTGACTGCTTAGCTGTAACCAATAAGGGAATGGCACATAAAGTGAAGTGGAAAGGGTAGAAGGGCTGTCCAAGAGTTACGCAGTCCGTGGACACCGCGGCTGTCCGCAGACAGGCCGTACAATATCCAGGGTTTTCCAGAAAATCCATCATGGAAAGGGGACTGTAGGGATCAGTGAATCAGGTGTTGAGGTTGGGGATTTTTGTTGAAAGAGACTTTGTGTAGTGAAGATGGCAGAGGTGGAGAAAGTCAGGGTGTTGGTGCTTGGAGATATGTTTGTGCATGATTTACAGCAGTATGCTCAATGTAGGCATGTGGCAAACAATTCTGACTTTAAAGGAGTGGAAGTCTTGTACAGATTTGTGAAGAAATGGGCAGGATGAACAGGCCCGATGTGGTAGTTTTATACTATGGGGCTTTCCACCTGGGCTATGTCAGTGCCTCTACTTTGTTGGCAGATTTGGAACACTTAGTTCAAGCAGTAATGAACATCCTTCCAAATGCCAAAGTAATTTTTTCTGGATTAATACCTAGGGCAATATGGCACAATAGTTCTGTTTTTGGTCCTCAGCAAAACTTTGCTAGGTTTGCAATCAACCGAGGCATGTGTGCTTTCATGCTTAGAGCTCATATGTTTTTCTGTAATAATGAGAATATTGATTCCAGTAATGCTATTTATTTTAGAGAAGATGGCATTTCTTTATCTTTTATGGGAAATGCCATGCTGTTCTGGAATGTAAGGGTTGCTTTGGAGAAGGTAATGTGAAGATTTTAGGAGTAACGTAAGAAAAAAATACAAAATAACAGGTGTCTGTCAAGCATTTGCAAGAAAAACCAACAAAAAAACGGCTCTTTTCAGAGCCAACCTCAAGGGGGAAATGGGACACACTATCTAGATTTAAATTCATTGCACTCAGTTTTTGATATGTCCGCGGACATGGCGGTAGTCCGTGGAAACTGCGTATTACATACAGGGATTTTGGAGTGGAGAGGCATGCAAATGAGAATGAGCAAAGCAAGGGATTGGTCAGTAAAGTTTACTGGGTTTGGTGTAAGGAGAGAGTTTGTCAGAAAGTCTTTTGTGATGTCATCTTTGATGTCCTGTCTGTTAGTCTTAGCAATGCTCGGTGGTGGCGCGAGTTATGGTTGCTTAGCTTACCATAACTGGCGAATTTCAGGGGTTTTTCAGTTTTACTTGGAATGGTCAAGTCCACCTACCAGCACCTGGGGTACCAGCTTACGTGCTGCTAGATAATCAAATGTTCCAGAAGGGTACAAGTGTGCCAACCAATTGTAGAAGGCCAAACAACAAAGGACCTTATAGTTTTATAGCCAATGGTGTGCCATGTAGCTAATAACTGTTGAAGATGACTTGCACTAGGGGTGGGCATGAGTTGTCCAACGGACTGTAGAGACCCAATCACAATCCGATCCCATATAGAAAGTATACTTAGATGTTCCCCTTAGGCCAATCACTATCTCATGTAGGTTTTGTAGTTTGTTACGTATTATGACATCAAATATGACGGGTTTTTGCTATAAAAGTAATGTTTTTTATTTAATGCATTGAGAGCGTGCTGTGTGACGTCTGTTGATGTCAGTTGTATACCCTGTTTTAGATAATTGATATTAAAACAGACATTTTTGCCAACTTCCTGAGTCAGTCTTCTTGTTTGGTGTGAGAGTTATTATCCACCCCATCCACCGCACAATGTGTTGCCTTAATTAAAAGGACCATAACGGTTCACTGGCTTTGACCATGGCCACTCTCCCTCGCTCCACCCCCCCTCCATCCTGTCACAGTTTTAGAACACGGCACACTCCAGCCAGGGACTCCTTCCCCCGACAATGAACGTGGGGCACAATAAAAATGCTTTTTATTTTTAATAAACCGCAGATTCGTTTTGAGTAGGCCTCCAACCTGTCTCGCACCCACCTTTACAAACACCCCGTGTCACAATGGACTAGGAACCAGGCCAGTGTGTATCAATAAGATATTTATTAATTCATTATTTATTGGAGAAAGGAAAAGTATTCAAAAGACAATTTACAGCAGCCAGCAGTGTTGTGGCACACAATGCAATGTTTCCTGAAGAACAATTGGCTCAGATATCCTACACAATTCAGATGAATCTTTAATGGCAAACAGGGAAAATGGTTTTAAGCATGTGATTGCACTAGGATTAAGCACTTCCCCTGCAACACTCAACCCCAAACATCAGCTAACTTAATTCCCTTTGGATGGAAGACAGTGGCAGGGAGTAAGGATAAAGAGAGAAACATCAGATTTGGAATACAGTTCCACCCCAAAATGGGAAGTCAGAAAAGAAAATGAAAACCTGATTTAGGAGCAAAACGCCAGAATCGGATTTGCTTGTTACTTCCAAAGCAGCTCACGACCAAAGCGGGACAGCTGAGAAGGAAATTTGTGTTGCTAAACTTAAGGAGATGGGAAATCTTATGTCCTACTAATCCACACACAGAACAACGTGGAAACAAGGTAGGAAGATTGATTATTGGGAAGAAAGCAAATTCAAAAGAAAACACACACGGCTATGGAATTTCGTTTTTTTATACAGGATTTATGATGACAGGCAGCTAAGAAAAGGGGCCCAGCTGTCAAAATCGGAAATCAGTTTCAAGGACAGTGACAACAGCTGACAGTTTGTTGTTTGTCAATTGTTGACGGAATTTACTGATGATTTTGATTAGGAATGTTTTGCCAGAACCAGCTTCACCACTGATATACAGTAGTATAGGTTTATAATTATGGCAGGAACATTCTTTATTTTCATGTTGTACACCATGTGCAATTTGTTTTGTTACTTCTTCAAAAATGCTAGGTTGTTCGTTGTTTAGTTTTAATTGTAGTATAGTTAAGTCTTCTTTATATTCATACTGACACATGGTGTTTTCTACTTCTATCATAGCTAATTCTGCCTCATTTATTATTAGTGGTTCTCCCAGTGGTTCTTGGCTTCCTGTTACAGAAGGTTGACTACTGTCAAGAGTGTCTTTATATAGTTGTGTCTGGAGTTCTTCTTCGTGTTGCTGTTCATTGTGCAACATTGTTTTGTACTGTGTAACATTTACATCAGTTATAGTGCTTTCCTTTGCTTTGAAAGCATCTTCATATGAGTCATATTTTTCTAGTATTTCTTCTTCTTTTCTCCATGGTTTAAAGAGTTGTAGCAGGGACATGTAATATATTTCTTTATGTTGAGGAGTCTTCAATGACAATTTGATATGATTAATTAAATTTGATTTTGTGAGTTTAACTAAGCTGCCTTCACAGTTTGTCACTCTGTATTTACCTTTTTTTTCATCAGGTTTTATACTATTTTTGTATGTGTAGTTTTGGGCTATGTGGTATATACACATGGTTTCCAAAGTATTACTTCTGTTTGGGTAGTATGTGTCCAATAAATGTTTTTTTAAAATGTCTTGGCTGTTGGGATCATGTTTGGCTATTACTTCTATATCTTCGTATGTTTTTAGAACTCTTTCTCTAGATTTAGCTGGACCAAAACTTAGCCATAGTATATTTTCAGATTTACCATACAATGCAGTACCAGTTAAACGATCAGCTGCTTCATATGATCCGCATTCTATATGGGAGAGCATTTTTATGCCCAAGCTGTATAATTTCTGACACACTGTTTTATCTGATGACAGGTCATTCCAGAGGTCTTGGAGCTCTGTCTTTTCTGCTTTGGTTAAGTATGCTGTGACATATCGTGCAACTGCAGTAGAATTGTCTGCAATGTACTGCACATCTATGTTTGCATTCCATAAGTGGGCAATTATTGCATTATAATCATTGATATATTTTTCTTCTTCTTTTCTTTTTATGTAATATGTATTTTCAGATGACTTACCTTTAACACTATGTCTAACTGAAGACATGAGGTTGTCACTTGACCTGTATTTGTAACTGGTCTAGGGAAACCAAATCGGCATTTGGTGTAGTATTTCCCTTTGTTTTTGTATTTGCGACGACAATATTTAGCACATTTATGTCTTTGAAATTGTAAAATGTGTGAATGAAGATCACTATTTGTGGATTCTGATGGAATTTCACAAGTGACATATTTTTCAATAAACTGTAAAACAGTGGCATCACTGTCTTGACCAAATTTAGGAGCATCTTTAATCCATAAAAGCATGTGGATATGTGGTGCTCCTCTGGCTTGGTATTCTTTTCTCCAAAAGAAGTGTTGCACTTCTCCAAGGGGAGGAACAGTTTTATTACAAATAAAATGTAGCATAGCAATGAAGTGATGGTGAAAATATCTTGAAACATTAACAGGATCCAAAGAACAAAGTTCTCCTGGTGTTAGTATATCTATGTTTGTTTTGTTTTTATTTGATATGCGTAGAAAATCATGGAAATCTTCCCATGCATATTCTGCACAACTTAATGTAACAAACCAAGTGGGTGGGCCAAGGTTTCTGATCATACAACATACATCTCTGTGACGTCGAAACCAGTACTCTTAAGTACCAAGCATATTTGCTAATAGATTTGTAATATTTGATTGTAAAACCTCATCCTTTTGTAATAATTGTGTAGCTGTCATATTTTGAAAGTGGGATCCTGATTTTGATATGTGTGTAACTCCGTAACATAAAGTTGCTAGTTCACTTTCAAAGAGTAGGTGGAATATGTATTCCACATTTTGTCTAAATCTGGGATCTTCAGAATACATCCGTAATGAGCGGTATTCTGAAGCTGATATTTGAATAGGTCTATCATCATTTGCCAGTAGGAAAGAGTAGAGGAAAAGCACGTGCTTCTATACTTTTTTCCCATATGCTGATTGGTGATCCTTTTGTTTGACGCATTTGGTAGGTTTCCAGTGCATCTTCTATGGTGTCATTAGAGTGCAAAGGATGAATTGTATAATGGTCTAAAGTATTTGATATTGTAGCAGGATCTAGTAGCTCAAATTGACAAGCTTCTTGTGTTTCTTGAATTATTTCAGTTGTATATTTCAAGTTTTCTTCAATAGTAATTTGTTTGTCATATTCATTATTCTCTTTAAGATATTGTAAGGCTTGTCTAACTTTATGTAAATCTACCAGCTGTTGCCATATTTTTTTGTCTATTGTAGGTACTCCATTTACTAATGTAATTAAAGATTGCTGCATTGGATGTTGCACTCCTAGAGTATGCATATTTTCTTTTAGATCTAATGGTAAATAAACTACTTTTCCACGAATGCCTTTTACCAATTCAGAGGGAGGTAATTTTACTGTTTTTTTTTAAGGCGTATTATTGCTTGAAATGGGTGTACTGTTTGAATTATGATGCTCTCATATAAATTAAGTTGTTGTAGGGGTTTTGGTAGTGGGTATAATTCCAAATTATTTGTGATAGCACGTGAAGGAGTTTGGTTGTTGTCAAGTTTTGTAGTGCAGTAACTGCAAAGTATTAAGGGGTCACTTATTTCGTATTTTCTGCTACAAGGTAGAGAGATAATTCAAACGATTTAGAATCTTCATTGTCTTCTATTTTATATGATAGGTCTACAGTTTTCGTGTTACGTTTATAAAAGGTTCTGCAGCAACATACACATACATGGTTTGGTACTTCAGCTGATGTACTTTTAAATTTTAGTATTTCTTTTTTGTATGTGTTTAGCAAAAGGTTGCCATGTGTAAAATTGTTGCTAATTTGGTTTAAAGCTATTTCATTCTGTAAATGGATTTTACTTCCAAAATATTTTTTCTGCATATAGTCAATTTCTTGAAGTAGGTCTTTTGCTGTACCATGTAGAAGAATGTTATTTAAATTTGCTAGTGCTAAAGCAGGACTTTTAGCATAGTACAGTTTATAGACTAGATTTCTTATAGTTGAATGATGTGTTGATATTCTTTTGATATCATGCAAGGTGGTTTTACAAGTAGGTCCTGTAATGCAGGTCAATGAATGTCCTTGTCGTCCTGTGTATTTGCGCACTGGACAGGTATCCATATTTTGCAGTAGTTTAATTTTGATTTTGTCTTTGCTTTTTTCATATTGATTGAGGAATTGGCGTAAAGACTTGAAAAATTGTTTAGGAATGTTACATATTGACGTGCATGGCCATTTGTACACTAGACGTTCTGATTCAGTTGAATGAAGGGGTAATTCTAAGTTTTCAGGGCATATTTTTGTAAGGAGCACTTCTGGTTCCATTATGGTATTATTAACTTTTTCATAACCTTGACCACTGCTATGTATGGCAATTGTATTTGTTTGTGTTTGTTCGCTTCTTCATGAAAGAATGGTTCTGTGCTTGTTGTGTGACTCCATTCACCTCCGCAGATACTTAAGAAGTTCTTTCTGTTGACATTTCGTTTATTGAGAAGTCTTTTTTGTAATTTAGTTATTAGTTTTGTTAGTGGTTTCATTTTGTTTAACACTAAAATAAATAACTTTCTTTTGAGAAGAATCAACGCTTCTAAAATTAATTTCCTACGATAGATTTTAAGCATTGAACCTGATTTATCTCCTGTTTTTATAAGATTTTGAAGGACTTTGTGATGGGACATTTTGGCTGAAAAACTTTTCTTGGTATGCTCACTTTGCACTATATTACAATTTAAAGAAGTAGTTTTATATGTATTGATAGCTGATTTTCTGTTGATTGTTTTTGGTTTGTTTTACATTTTGATAGAGAAGGCAAAGTTTTACTTGAAACTTCTTGTGTTTCACTAAATGACTGTATTAGCTGTTTTGTTTGAACTTGTTTTACAAATTCTGCTAGAGATGGATGCTTATGTTGGACACTTTTATTTTCATTTGCTCTACTTCTGCGTTGCTTTCTATGGACTTGACTTTTGGTAGGCATTCTTTAGGGTCTGTTGAAAAAAATAAAGAAGGTATGGTTGGGGTGTTCTGCAATGTATGTGTGCTGTGTGCATGAGTGTTTGAGTAAGATGATGTATGTAATGGTGTCTGATTGTGCATTGGGCACTACAACTAGTTGGGAGGTGTATTCTTCAATTAATATGTTACTAAACTCAGTTTCAGATGACAGAAAACAATAAGCTAGTGGTGTGGAGAAGTACAAATAGTAAATCTAATGTATACAATAAAAACAGTTGTTTGTTCTATAATATGAAAATTCTAGCAGTTGAGTTGGGTAATTTGTGTGTCCAAAAGTAGGAATGTGTGCGCCATTCTGGCTGTAAATCGCTGTTTAAGACATGGGGATTTTTGGACAGAATGGTGCACAATGTCTATTTTTAGGCACAGAAATAGCATGAATTAACTTTACAGTATGTTTGAGTAATAATACAAATATTATGGTGATATTCTACTTACTTCTTTTCTAAAAAGAGCAGTTTAATTCTTAGTTCTTCTTTGTTCTTGAAATTCGGCTGCTTCTTTTCAGGAGAATGGTCTTCACTGCAATTGTAAAAGAAACAAATTAGTAATTTTGTTTGTATATAGCATTGTTTTTAATTTAGATATTGATATTTTTAATTGAAATCCTCAGCTCCTTCCTTAAAACCATTAAAACTATATTAATCACATAAGATATGTCACACCAGTTCAATACATATGATTTGTTCTTAATGAACAAATTGTATTGCAATGAGTAACTGTAACAAACAACATATCTTTAGTTTGTCTTGTGAAATTCATAATGTACCACTGAATACCACCATTTATGTAACTAAGCTGTTTTAGGTAATAGTGCCTGAATGTCATGCTTAAATTAAAGTAATCAAATAAATAAATACGTAAATAAATAAAGAAATAAATACATAAATAAATAAAGAAATAAATCTAATTGTATAGGTATTATTTTTTTAGATTGGAACATAGAGTGTGCATGCATGCAATTTTGTTTCAATATATGTAGTCTATAAATTTCATTAAAAAGAATGTTAGTTTAACATGATTTGATAGTGTGTGTATTAAGAAAGTAAATAGTATAAAGGTTTATAAGTGATAGTTGATTTTAGGAAATTAGAAAAAAGACAGTAGATTCATTTTACAGATTACACAAGCTAAAAGTCAGTTTTAAAATGTGTTCATGCAGTGTACAGAAAATATGCATACCTGTAGTTTGTGTTCATGCAAATGGATATGCATGGAGCTGCAAGTAGAAATCTTGGAGACTTGTACAGTATCTCTTGTAGATGCTGCTTGCCAATGATATGACACTTATACTCAGAGAGATTCACAGTACATTTGCAGTGCTGATCTATGATGATGCAGTCATATGTAGAGGTCTTGAATGTGATTGGTGCATGGTCATGTGATTTCTTAGCTACATCCAATGAGGGAATGGCACAGAGAGTGAAGTGGAAATGGTAGAAGGGCTCTTCATGTTACGATATGTTCGCGGACATGGCGGTAGTTTGCAGACATCAGGAGTTACATCCCCGATTTTTGGGTTCAGAAGTCATGCAAATGAGAATGAGCAGTGAAAGAGATTGGTCAGGAAAGTTTAGTGGGTGTGTTGTGCCAGGAGAGAGTTTCTCAGAAACTCTTTTTGCTGAGAGAACAACAGATAGCTATGGCTGTGTGTTTCAGAAAACAGATTGTTTGGATTTTGGGAGATTCGTGGATACATTGGTTGAAGGTGCATGCACAAAGCTGTGGAGTAGCTGTAGATCTTGGATTTCCACATGTGGAAGTACACTGGCATGGAGTACGTGGAATGAAGTGGTTGGACTTGCTACCTCTCTGTGCTACTTTGGAAACAAAGCAACATCCAGACATAATTGTAATTCATTGTGGAGGGAACAGTTTAGGACATGTGCCTGGAATTTCTTTGCAATTTGCTATGAAAGAAGGACTTGGGAAAGTCATGGACATGTTTCCTAATTCTCAAGTAATATTGTCACGGATTGCGCAGAGACAAATGTGGCTTTGTTCTTCTTCATTTGGTCCACAAATGGAAAAAGCAAGGCGCAATGTTAATAAGGCTGTTTGTGCATTTCTAAGAGATTTTGGCATGTCCGCTTTTCACAATGAAAATATTAGTTTCGTAGTACATACATTTTTCGCAGAGATGGAGTCCATCTTACTTATGCTGGCAATCAGATTTTTCTGAGAAATGTACAAAATGCTCTGCAACCTTTTTTAGAAATACAGCATCCATTTTGAAGTAGGTGTTAAGTATTTATAATTTTTGACATACAAACACCTCCCAAAGGCTCTTTTCAGAGCCACCACTTCCTCCAAGAGAAAAATGCAATGGTAACAATGGGGTATCACCCCACTTTTTTTAATGTTCGCAAACTGTCTGCACTTTTAAGAAATACAAAGGGCCCTGCTTTATTTATCTTCACTTCTATTTTTTAACTGTGAAAGGCGGTTCTGAAAAGAGCCTTATTTTTTTTGATTTTTGTAATTTTATATATTTTTTTGTTTTTTTAGACACGACACACTAGGAGAGCAGGGGAAAGGAGAGTAAAAGGGGGGACATCAACCACAGGGATAAGAAAGGGCGAGCTGAGAGAGGAAGATGTAGAGTGTGTTTTATTTTGGGTAGTGAGCAGGTCTTCTCATGCTCTGAGACGATAGTCTCAAAAGCACTGCAAAGTCGCTCCCCCCTGCAGAGTACTGTGTCACAGTACTTACATACAACTGTGACCCTCGAAAGGTAAGGGTCATCAGAATTCTGTATGGCCTGTGAGGCAGCTTGAGGAAGACGCTGTCCCACAGAGGTGGTCCTTGTGGTGACAGGATCAGAAACAGAGGATGAAGTAGAGGAAATCAACCTACTACGTTCTTCGCAAGGTACAACCTTGCAAATAGCCCCAGAGTGAAATGACCTCAGGTGTCGCTTCATGGTCGTGGTCCCAAAGCTGTACGAACCGTGCTTCCCGCGACTGAGTATCATTTTGCACTCATTGCAGATAACACGGTTCGCACGAGCCTTAGGACTATTCCCATAAATGGAAAATAACCGCCACACCCAAGACTCACGTCTAGTGCGGGTAGTAGGGATTTCCTCTAACTCATTCTCGTCATCCTCTTCTTCCTCCTCTTCCTCCTCTGCATCCTCACTCCTGCTACCCTCTTCAGGCCCTTGGGAAGGTGGTGGTGGAGGAGGGGGTGGAAGTGGTGCTGAAGCAGGTGCAGCACCAGGTGGCAGTTCTGCAGCCAGGGATGCCATCTCGATGGTGGAATCAGCAAGTTGCTGGAGAAATAGCTGTGCTCAGAAACACAATGAGAATAAGCTCTAGGGCGTGGTCTTTTATAGGGGTGCTTGTACGCGGTTCACGGACATGCACGCTGTCCGCGGACAGATCGAACACAAAAAAGGGTTCAAAAAGTTTCAAAAGATATGTAGAAACTCAGGATTACTATGTGGGACTTGTGCCATGATGAGTTTTTATGGAAAAATATTGTGGATTACTCGAAAATTTACTTTTAAATTGTTCGGGGACACGAACAGTGTCCGCATTCAGAACACGTGATCAGAATGGGCGTGGTCACATGATCCCTTCGCGAACAGGTCCGCGAAGGAAGCTCCTGTCTGCAGGACACTAAAGGCACGGACATTGGTTTGCGCATGCGCGTTGATGTTCTACGGACAGTGTTCGGGTCCTGAATTAATTAAAAGTGCTTCACACATCAAACAAACATTTCTGGACATCGCATATATTCTAGAACAGTTTAAACTTGCTAGCGAACACTACGGACAGATACAGTGTTTTTAGGACACTTCCATTTTCGTTTGATTACGAACTTTTCAGGACATCAATTGTGTTCTTAGAACATTTAACTTGCTAGCGAACATTAAGGACAGGTATCGTGTTCTTTAGGACACCTCAATTTTCATTTAATTACGAACATTTCATGATACCAATTGGGTTCTTAGAACAGTTTCAACTTGCTAGCGAACAGTACGGACAGGTATAGTTTTCTTTAGGACACCTCCATTTTCGTTTAATTACGAACATTTCAGGACACCGCTTGTGTTCTTTTAACAGTTTCAACTTGCTAGCAAATAGTACAGACAGGTATAGTGTGCTTTAGGACACCTCCATTTTCGTTTATTTACGAACATTTCAGGACACCGCTTGTGTTCTTAGAACAGTTTCCACTTGGTAGCGAATAGTACGGACAGGTATAGTGTTCTTTATTAGGACACCTCCATTTTCATTTAATTACAAACATTTCAGGACACCAATTGGGTTCTTAGAACAGTTTCAACTTGCTAGCGAACAATACGGACAGGTATAGTGTTCTTCAGGACACCTCCATTTTCGTTTATTTACGAACATTTCAGAACACCTGCGCTGTCCGCGGACATCTACATTGTTTTAAAAAAAATAAAAAAAAGGGAAATAATGACAACACAATATAAAAATGTAACTTTATTTCACATATATTAATAATTTATGAGAGAGAAGGTGAGGCAGAAACAGAAACAAAAACAGGAGAATTAGGGGTTTCAACATGATTGATATCAGGTGAAGAAGGGATGGAAGTCTCATCAAAACGTTTTGGATTATGGAGACGGTTTGGGGATAATTGAATGGGATATGGTGAGGGGGGACAAGTACATGTGGGACAACGGTATGAGGTTTTTGTTTTAAAATGATCCTCAACAAAAGTTTTCAAATTATTAAAATTGCTCAATAATAAATCCATTTTTTCTTTTAAGCTGTCAAGCGTGTTTTCCATAACAGTTTCTTCAGACATATTTTCTATTTTGGTATGCTCTGTACAAAAAGAAATATATATGTTAAATATATATAAAATAATAACACTTAAATGGTTTATATTGTAAAGTGTGTACCATTAGCTTCACTATTTTCTGACATTTCGTCATGTGGGAAGTGCTCCTCTAGCCATTCCAGAGTACTAGACATTTCTGTGAGAAAAAAAAATATATAATATTTTTTTTTAATCTAATACAGAAAGTTGATAAAGATATGAGTAAAATGATGTACACTTACTATTTCAGGTAAGATATGTTCTGAGTAGTCTGTATGTCTGGTCTTAGTTGTGGAGTGTCTGTCAGGTAATTATGTTGGAAGCCTATTTATCTTCTCTTGGTATATTCCATTTTAGAATATATTGTATTTAAATGAATGGTTAGTGTGGTACATATATGGGTTACATTTCTTATGTATTACTACATATAATATGTATGTGTACTACTTTGTGATTTTTTTAAATGTTATCATGTTGTAATATAACAATGAAACATGCCCCCCCCCCCAGACTTTTTAGGTAGTGGTATTGTTGTCTAAATATGTCCGCGGACATCAAAAATGTTTGCAGACACTACATTCAGTAGAAGTGGTTCAGTATGTTCCATATTACATGTACATAAAGTCAAAGTTACTATTGTTAAGCTTTGCTACTAAAAACCTATGAAATTCAGTTAAACAACTTTGTTAAAGGGACATTATGGTTAAGTTGTGCTACTAAAAACCTATGAAATTCAGTGAAAAAACTTTGTTAAAGGGACATTATGGTTAAGTTGTGCTACTAAAAACCTATGAAATTCAGTGAAAAAATTTTGTTAAAGGGAAGTTATGGTTAAGTTGCGCTACTAAAAACCTATGAAATTCAGTGAAAAAACTTTGTTAAAGGGACTTTATGGTTAAGTTGCGCTACTAAAAACCTATGAAATTCAGCGAAAAATGTTTTTGTTAAAGGGACGTTATGGTTAAGTTGCGCTACTAAAAACCTATGAAATTCAGTGAAAATACTTTGTTAAAGGGACGTTATGGTTCTAAGTAAAACCGAAAAACCCTTGAAATTCGCCAGTTATTGTAAGCTAAGCAACCATAACTCGCACCAACACCGTGCACTGCTAAGACTAACACCAAGGACATCAAAGATGATATCACAAATGTCACTGATGACATCACTGATGACATCACATGTGCATTTATCTTTCATGAAAAGTCTGTACAAGGGTTTCTTATTGTAATGTTAATAAAAAAAAGTGTCAAGGATTATTGGAATAAATAGCAAGTGCTAATTCGTCCATCCAGTATACTAAGCCACTCATGTAGAAACATAGGCATTGTGTGCAGCATACATGATGGAGGTGCAATATTCATAAACTTGCCATGATGAATAGTGAAATGATAACTGTTTTCTTATTAGACTTTTGCATACTGTGAAACATGTGATAAGTAGATAATAAAACCCACTTACTACATAATTGCATTATTATAGACAAAACACAAAGAGACAACACCACATACAAATATGAGTTTATACAAGGAAATTGAAGAAAGGAAATAAAACAGCAGTAGTAGCAAAAAGTGTTCATAACCTAGCAGATTACCTTTATGCAGAGAAATGATTGCTCTGTTTCAAACGTGCTACTTACCCTATGTATATATATATATATATCACATGATGTGCCTGGACTCTCAGGAAAGTAGTGTGAATACAAGATATAAAAATTGGAACATATACAGGGAAAGTACGGTAATAAAAAACAACAGAACTATCAGAAAGTGCTGACAACTCTACTGATTATTTTAATGCACAGAAAGGATTGCTGTCTTTCAAGCTTGTGTCTTCTGCTATGTATATGTTTCAAATGATATGACTGGACCCTAAGGGAATTATTGTAAGAACATACTTGAAGGATAAGTCTACAAATATACTACCTTTTCCAATTTTAATTACTGACTGTTACTGAAGAAAACTATGTGGCCTAGATATGTCAGTAAAGGAAAAAAGGGGGAGCCAGACATGTGATGTCATCAGTGATGTCATCAATGATATTTGTGATGTCATATTTGATGTCCTGGGTCTTAGTCTTAGCAGTGCACGGTGGTGGCGCGAGTTATGGTTGCTTAGTTTACCATAACTGGTGAATTTCAAGTGTTTTTCGGTTTTACTTGGAACCATAACGTCCCTTTAACAAAGTTTTTTCACTGAAAAAAAAAAAAATATATATATATATATAAATTTTATAGTTGTATTGGCTGTAGTATTATTCCAGCCTTTCAACATCTTACATATTATAAAATCATAAAATAAAGAAAATGAAATTAATACATCTCCTATTTACAATACAATAAAAAGAATGTCTACTATTGGCATAAAATCATAATGTCTGCACATCTAATGCGAAGAAAATCACAAATTACACATTAATACAATAGTAGAGTTGCAATCCTTGATTGGATTATACTTTCTCAAGGTATTTTCATACTGTCAGGCTATCCAGTGATTATTCATATTCCTGCAGTTTCAATGCATACAGGTATTTAACAGTTTCATAATGTAGACATTTTTGTTTTGTATGAAACAAATTTAGCCACAATTGATCATGCGTGACATTTGTATATCCCTCAAAATGTGATTTGAAATATTTACACCTCATAGACAATACCTCAACACAGTCGATCAACAAATGCCGTAAGGCTTTCACTGAATGACAAAATCGACAATGTATTTTATCTTCTGGATATATTTTACGTCTACATAATATGTTTGCTGTTGGATAAATATGCATCTGAAATGCAGAAAAGCTGAGCGATGCTGCGGGCTAGGTGACACTAACAAATAGCGTGCGACCTGTCCATATTTCTTTCACTCAAATGGATTCTCTCTGAATTTTTTATATCTGAGACAATGCAGGCGTGTTAGGTTCCAATCATGATGCCACAACTTTTGCTTAGCCTTATTGGGATTATCATATAATAACTTCAATGAGATGTTGGCATCGGACAGCAACTTTTGCGCTCTCAAACTCCAGGTTTTAATAAAACTATCAGTCGAGTTTTGGGAGACATATGTTGATAATAAGTGCAGAAGGCCATTTTTGTAATCGTCGATCATTAATTTTCGATACAAAACACACCATTTCCATTTGGACATGCCATGAGATAAGACCTAGTTTGTATTGAATTATCGGAAGAAGCTCAGACATGGGTAACAATAGAATTTTCTTCCAATAGGCACCTTCGATTTTTGACCAATATGAGTATGAGTGCCACCTTCTGGTTTCTGTACCATACACAAGATTGGTGTAATTTTTTGTTTGTAATACATTATTAGAGGATGGATGGAAAACTTACAGAACTTGGCTCTGATGATGTTAGCCTGAGATAGAGCTGTGTGTTGTTTAATTTGTTTGCTCTCTTCATATGATAAATCTAAGGGATGGTCATTTATTAATACTCCTAGATAGTCATAACTTGTGACCACGCTCAAATTGCTATTTTGCAATACCCATGTGTAGGTTTGACATCTCTGTTTTAGATTGCCAAATTGCATAATCTGCATCTTGGATACATTGATTGATATTCAATTCCTATGCGCATACATATCCAGTGCTCGTAACATAGTTTTAAGACCTTGCAGTGTTTTTGATAGGAGGACCATGTCGTCAGCATATAACAACCAATTAATAGGAACACCCATGAGTCTCGGAGCATCCGTGATCAATCCCCTGAAAGTGTGTCCAATATCGGAGATGAACTAATGGAACACTGCAGATGCTAACAGGCATCCCTGTTTTAGTCCTCAATCTGTTCTTTGTCTTTGGACAGCGAACCATCCCTATTTAATCGAATTTGTATGCTGGTGTTTGTATGGAATTGTATGAGCCATTTCAAAATTGACAAGGGACAACCGTGCTTCAGAAGTTTCAAGTACACTAATTCATGTGGGACTGCGTCAAACGCAGTACGAAAGTCTATGAATGCTGCGAAAATGGGTTGTTTCTTTTGTTTATTCACTTGTATGACGGCTCTGAGAGTGATCAAATTAATTGCAGTCCCCAACCCCGGGATAAAGCCGGTTTGGAACTCATCTCTGTTTTTTTTTTTTCTGTTAGCCAGGCGTTAAATGCCACTAATAGTAATCAAGCAAAAATCTTCCCCGGACAATCTAACAGGGCAACCGGCCGATATGATTTTGTATCGGTCCTGTCTCCTTTTTTAAAATGGGAACTATTATTGATTTTGTCTAGGAGTCAGGAATTTTACCAATTCGTATTGCATGTTTGAAGATTTTATAAAGTATAGTGGCCCATAACGATGGATTCTGCTTAAGTGTGTAATTGAAAAGTCCATCTGGGCCAGGAGCTCTAGATTGACTGAGCTTCGTTATGCAATGTACAATGTCCTGAGCAGGGATGTCTACCGTAATAGACCCATTTAACATTTCATAATTTCCCTCCCTCATCATATTTCTCCAGTGCAGTTCATCATATGAATAATCCTTGGTCTTGAGTAATAATAGGTGAAGATTAAGATCACCCATGATTAGAGTGTGGTTAATGGTGTTAGCCATCATTAATGAATTAAGAATTTTATTCATATATGTGAAGAATTTCTCAGAAGTTAATTGTTGTTTGCCCCAGTAAACATTAATTTCAGCAATCGTAAGAGGGGCTTTGCTTATTTTCACCACTTGGATATATGATGAGTGAGAGTTGCATGATGCTATTTTAAAGTTCATTGCTTTTTTAACAGCTATAAAAAGGCCTGCCGTAGGTCGGCCAAATAGATTCTTTATAGCTGGAACTATTGTGACATAATACGGGTCCCATACAGGTTCATCAATGAGCCATGTTTCCTGGAGCACAATGATGTCAAAGGCATTCAAATCATCATTTGGTGAATTTATAAAGTGTCTATGACCTTGGGTGTTGCAGGAGAGTAAATTCACTTTCGTACCTGCCTCGGATTGTTATGGATTATTCACGTTGGATTGCCAGTTCTCAAATGATGTTTTGGGCAAGTGGCTATTCTGTTGCGCATCCACTACCTTCTTGTATACCCTGTGATGCATTTGAGATGATGCAGAGATAGATCCTGAAACTAAATCTTGCGCTATTTGAAAGCCCATGTCAAAGAATTCGGATCTTGTTTGCCAAAGAGCATTCAGAGTAATCCCAGATCTCATAAATAGTTTAACTCTGGATAAATCATTATGATCAATGAATTCAACTAGGTCAATGTCTGAACTGGTAAGATCTTGTAGGGTAGAAATTTCAGCACATATATTCAAAATGCTCATGCGATTCAAGTCATATTTTGTGAACGGTCGATCCCGGCAAGACATTATTAGATGATGACAGTGTCTATATGCACTCCATCCATGTGCTTGCCTATCTAGGCTCAATACATCTTTATTGCTCGGGATATTTATGGCACGTGGGTCTTTATGTAGTGGAATAGGTCCATTGTTATTAACTCCCAATGGTCCTTTGAGTAATAGAGGCAATTTCGGTATTATCATGGGAGGTTTTTGAGATGTCACAGTGTCACCCAGATTATCTTTAGATTGTAAAATATATTGGGCGATTGACTCTCTGATTTCATCCCGTAGTTCTTGTATAGTGGGGCATAACCGATTGATTGGTTCCTGTTGTTCAACTATTATTTGGGATTGGTTCACTATTCTTTTTGCATCGCTAGGTGCTTTCACATTTGTTGCATATTGAGCTATAGACCCCCTGATTTAATTTCAAACTTGTTCTTTCATAGGGCAGATCAACTTATCGGGAGCGATATCATAGCTACTAAGCTATTCAGGGGCTCATGTTCCTGTGGAGAGATCAAATCAAGGACTTGAGTTTGTTTAGCCTGAATTGGCTGTACCTTACGCAGGTTTTTCTTTTCAACCATCGTTAAGGAGGGTTTTTTAGCCACTAATTTCTTTGTCTGTGGCTTCTTGATATTCTTCCGCTTGATTGAGCGCATCTGCTTCTGGCAGTGTAAAGGGTTGGATGATATCTGCTTTCCCAGAAAGGTAAAGGATTCACCTTCGAGGGATTTGCAGACAGTGTTGCTCTGTCTTCTTCAATTGAAATGACTGACAGTGACGGAAGGCCTCCCATCACACTGGGGACAACCAAGCTATTGGGTGGCATGTCTCTATCATTCACAAAAATTGGGGGTGTTGTATTCTTAGGGGTCCCTCTTTTCACAGCAGTGTTAGGTGGATTTTTGGTGTGATTAGCTTGTTCTTCACTACTCGCTGAGATGGGGTGCAAGAGAGTTCTTATGACAGTCTCATTGGCCATCTGTTGAGGTGGTGTTATGGATGGTTTGGGCATGTCATCAATGTTTTTTAATAATTGAATCAACATCTCAGTTTGGGAGTTCTCGTAACATTCCAGTACCTCATATAGTCTTGCTTTCGACATCAAGGCAGTATTCATGGCACTCAGTGTGTTATTTAATGCTGGGGCTTCCGGAAATGAGGGTCGGCCAGGATGTTGTCCGTTTATAAAAAAGTTGTTATGTTCTTGGGCCACTTCACCAAAATGAGTACATTGTGGTGTTGGTGCTACAAAGGACATTGAATTGTTTAGTGAGTGCTCATGAGATTTGTGAAACATAATCAGTGATTTGGACAACTCATGATTTGGATGCTTTACTTCATTTTCCATGGTCAATCGCCTAGGGTGTGTTATTTTTTGGGTTGAGGGAGACACGCTCCTACCATTCGACTGATTTAAATCCCCTGTATTAGAGCATGTATACATTACTTCTCCAGCATCAATACAGGTATCATTGGTTGTATTCATGAAGCTAATCATGTCTTCATCGACTTCTCCCGCGACCATCAATGCCTCATGCGCTGGTCGTAATTCCTGTTCAGCCAGCACTGTGCATGGTTGAATGGTTAAGTCGAGTAAGGGGGCCTCTTTTGATGACTGCATCGTGACTGTCTGAGTAGTCATCAATTCACCACTTTTATAAGCAATAAGTAATGTAGAGTAAGATGTTAACGGGGCTTGTGGTGAGTAAGGATAAGAATTATCATTTAAAGATTTACTATGCTCTTTATCACTATCTGCCACTATGCAAATAGGTGCATCCTGTTGTATTCTGTCAGCCATTTCTGGGGAAGATTCACAGGGAGTACTTGGATCATCTCTTTTAGTTTCCCCCGCAATAGCACAACCTCCAGTTACTTGATTCATATGAGTCAAGGGCACACACATCTTATCAGGTAGTATCAAAGGGAATAAAGTTTTTACTGCAATTTGTACAAGTGGACTTCCTTCAACAGGGTCAGACTCTTTCATGTCATTAGTGCAAAAATGATGAATATCAGATTCCAGAGATACCGATCGTTGTTTTTTTTGTTTTATTTAGGGAAACCCCCGTTCTGGCAAACTGGTAGTAATGTTTGTTTAATTGGATTTATTGATAATTGCTTATGCTCCTCGTTATTAACCTCATGGGCATCCCTGTTTTTAATGTATACAACTCTGCAGACATTGTATTACCACAATTTTACAACTTATTTGCAGAAAATAACAGGCAAGCAACACAGCATTAACGCACCCCAGAATCACAGCTCCTGCCGCCTGCTCGCCAGCTAGACAGCATGACAGCCCACTCAGCAACCACTCGCTCGAAAACGCGTGCTGAACGCGCATGAGCAGTGGTTATGTGATGCCTGCTGGGCAAGTAGGCGGACACGTTTTGGTGAAAATGGTACAAACCAAAACAATGAAGGTAGCTGGTTACAAAAGTAAGCTACAAGAGAAGGAAAAGAAAGGGAAAACAATTAAATGAAACACCTATCAGGTGTAGTCAGACTATGAGAATCAGTCCAGATATATCCTTAAATGCTTTCAGGATGATTACCTAGTCCACCAACAAGTTAAGGAAAAGAGTCCAAAATTTTGTTTTCAAGCAGCATCCAGCGCAGGTCCCGACAGCAAGACAGCCCACTCAGGAACCACTCGCTCGAACGCACGCGCTGAACGCGCATGATCAGTGGTTATGTGATGGCTGCTGGGCAAGTAGGCGGACATGTTTTGGTGAAAATGGTCAAAACCAAAACAATGAGGGTAGCTGGTTATAAAAGTTAGCTACAAGAGAAGGAAAAGAAAGAAAAACAAATAAAATAAAGCACCTATCAGGTGTAGTCAGACTATGAAAATCAGTCCAGATATAGCCTTAAAAGCTTTCAGGATCATTACCTAGTCCACAACAAGTTAGCCAAAAGAGTCCAAAAGTTCATTTTCAAGCAGCATCCAGCGGAGGTCCCGACAGCAAGACAGCCTACTCAGCAACCACTCGCTCGAACGCGCGCGCTGAACGCACATGAGCAGTGGTTATGTGATGGCTGCTGGGCAAGTAGGTGGACACGTTTTGGTGAAAATGGTCCAAACCAAAACAACCAGGGCAGCTGGTTAAAAAAGTAAGCTAGTCCACAACAGGTTAGGCAAAAATGTCCAAAAGTTTGTTTTCAAGCAGCATCCAGCAGAGGTCCCGACAGCAAGACAGCCCACTCAGCAACCACTCACTTGAATGCGCCAAGTGACTGAACATCTAATTCCCATCATGTATCTGGTAAAGTTAAATTTTAGCCAGAAAAGTGAAGTATGTAATTATGAGAAGCAAGCTCTGGTAATGAGACGTGTTTTGTTCTGTTGTCATACTACATATATGAAACATCAAACATGGCAAACACAACTCTCAAAGTAGCCCTCTTTCCATGTTGGAAAAGCACCTATGGAAAGTAGAGTACAATGGTGCAGCTTTGCTGAAGGGGAGATCTTATAGATGGTGAGTATGGTCCATACAGTAATCTCTTTTCCTGGCAGAGCTCTAGAAAAGGATCGCACACACACACATGCAGTCCTCAAGAACAACCAACACAAATGCATCTGTGGATCTGCTGGCAGGTAAGGTTTAAACATTGTAGGTTGTGAACTGTCAGTGGTGTAAATTGACTTTTTTACGGGGGGATACCACCTAGTGCTGGGATAAAGGTGTCGGATTTGTGCAGGGTGAGGCAGAAGTTTTTTAGTCACCCCCATAAAGATTTGCCTCTCAGCCTCCATAGAAGATGAATCATTAACACCTGGAAAATAGTTGAATTTCTTATAATGTTGTCACAAAAGTGCAAAATATGCACACGATTTAAACCCCCCAAAAATGAACATCAATATTTCCAGTACAGTGCAACATTGACATGTAAGATCACAGAGTTCCTTCTCAGACCCTCAAATGGTCTTGTGTGTTAGTTTCTTGCCTCTCAACGGTTCACATATCTGCCCAAACACGAACACAAGGAAGGCACACAGCAATAGAAAATACATGTAAAGTGTGCACAGCATTGCACATGGATTCCCCTAGGTAAGGGAGCTGGATCTGAGATCCTCGGAGACAGATCCCATATGTGATATGATATGATAAGTCATTTATAATGCACCTGTACACAAGTGTCTAGGCGCGACAAGACAAGGGAGGGAAGAAAGAGGGAAGACAAAAGAAACGATCTTACTAGGCCTTGTGTCATTCAGATCGTGCAAGTGCGATAAGGCAAAGTGCATGGGGTGGGAGAGAAAGGAGAATGTGCCTGGGAGAGGGAAAGGGGAAGTGCAATTAGGGCAGCATTGCTCTGAGTTATTGCAGCCAGGGCAGTGCAGCTCTGGGTAAGTGAGAGGAGGCAAGGGACTGTAGGGTTACAGTTGCAGCCCCTGAGTGCAAGGTAGGCAGGGGGGCAGTGCAGGGGCGACTGATGATAGAGGGGCCTGGTGCCTTGTACGACTCTGAGCATAGCCAGGCAATCAGTCAATGCAGTAGAAAGGTAGGTCACCAGGGGAGAGAGAGAGAGAGAGAGAGAGAGAGAGAGAGAAAGAAAGCAGAGGCAAAAAGGAAGTTGTACAGCTGCTTCCAAAACTTCAGGTGATCTGGCTCAAGTTTGAGAGGGGCAGGGAGGCCATTCCAGAGGGATGCACATGCAGAGGAGAGGGTTCTACCACCAACTCTTGAGAAGCGTCTGACCCTCAGAGAGTTAGAGTTGGCTGAGCGAAGGGCTTATGATATGATTTGATATGATATGGCATTTGTAACGTGCCTATCCAGTGATGTTTCATATTAAAGGTGTTTTAGAAGAGAGAGCTAGATGTAGTGTGGCCAGATTCAGCACATGGTTTTTGGGTCAGAATATGTTTTAACCATGCCAGCTGTGATTTTCACCACCAATGAAGGGTGACGCTTTCTCTGATCCTTCTTATTTATTTATTTATTTATGTATTTATTTATTTATTTATTTATTTGTAATGCGCTGAAAGCCGGCAGGCATCCGGCGCAGGAACATTTACACACTATTATATACATAAAGAATGGGACAAAGATAAACAGGTTAGGCAGGAGCCAAAGACATTATTCAAAAAGTAAGGTCATTAGTGAATTCCTGAACTTTCTGAGATTGGGTTCAGCTGTTAGTGTAGCTGGTAGATCATTCCAGAACTTGGCGGTGTAGAGGAGCAGTTAAATGCCTCTGCGGGAAGTCCTGCCCCATTCATCCTATATGTTGGAAACCGGAAATTGCGACATGCGCAATGTCAGTAATGGTACCTGTACTGCAAAGTGACTTTGAGATAAGGTATGCATTGAGAAAACCCTACAGGTGCATCCCCGAAGAGATGACGGTCTCCTGAAAGAGAGCCCCGAAGAGGTGTGAAGATGTGAACAAGAGAGGCTGGTGACATCACAAGAGATGAGTGTGACAAACTGAGAAGGATGCAAAAAGCAGGGGATGGGGGGGCACAACTTAATTAAGAAGTTCAAGAATTTAATACTTCTGCAATGTCCATAGATGTTCCTCGAAGTTGTTCAACTTGTATGGTTATTTCAGGTGCAAAGGGCAAAAAGTCTCAAGGCCACCCGAGACTGGAAAGGAATACACTAGCAAGACCCGTTGATTACCAATTGAGTCTGAAGGTATTTTATTTATCTATTTAATGATACTGTGAAAAGTTTCTATTTAGCATGAATGTGCAAACATGATGTATATATCCAGCCTCTGCTGAACACTGAATACTTTTCAAACTGTTAACGCTGTAAACACACTTGAGGGATCCATCACTCTGTGGTCTAGTCCCTTGGACATTTAAATAATTATTTTGGATCTTGAATCCCTTGGGAGTGCATACAAGGGTTACCTGTTGGAAATAAACGGGTCTTGCTAGTGCACTGAGAAGGATACCCAGAGAAGAGAATGTATAGATCTTATAGAATCTGATGGCGAACTAAAGAATTGAGAAGATGTTCATGTGTGAAATGAAGATTGCACGTGTAAAGAAGCATTGAAGAAAATGGAAGTTGTTTTTATAACTGTACAGATGCCATAAGGCAAGTAGAGTAAGTAATCATAAGGCTGGCTTTACGTAGTGAGTAGACTGCAGGCGATGCCGCTTCTGTGAATAATAAAATGCAGCACAACATAACCTCAGAAGAACGGACAGCCATAAATAATCTAAAACAAGATGAGACACGAGATTCTCCTCCTGCCCCACGGACTATTGCCACTTTTATTTTTTGCTGTGTGGCACCTGCTCGAGGTGCCTGCACAGTCCTGATCTGGCCCCTCAGCACCGGAGTGCAGCCAGCACCACAGCTGACCACGAGGCTGTTAGCCATTCCAAAATGGCCGACCGATATTCCTTCCTGCGGGTCCTGTGTGTGTAAACACACCAGGAGCAGCTTCCACAGCTGATTGGGCCAACATCCGTATTTCTCTGCCAATAGGGAGCCGGCAGGCTCTAAGCCGGCCCACCCTCAAAGGCATACTATTCAAGGCAGTGCACCCTGTCGTGAGCCTGTCTGGAGCCGCCTGAGCCCAGAGCCACGAACCTTGCCTCCCGAGCGTGCACCCTCGCCTCTTCACCTCGCCTGGATCGCTCATTCCATCCCATCGCCTACACCGAGTCAAAGAATTCCTGCAGCTGCACAGACGCCCTGAATGCGGCCGCAGACAAACGTAAGAGTTCATTTTAGCTCATACAGAGTGTCTTACACCGAGCTACACTAGGCGGTGATAAACTGCGCTGCCTGTCGATACCCTGCATGTTAGCCCACATTGTAAGTTCACATCCAGAAGAACCTCGCAGCTGTCCTGCACAGTTCTTGCTAGCCCAAATTGCGATCTTTAAACGGGGCTCCACCATATGGTGACAATCTTTCCTGCCTATTGCTACAATGCATATCAGCCTTCATATTTGACTTTCAAATCTAGATGAACCTTTGTTGCTGCGAATGTTTTTGTTGGCTGCTATACTGCATTTCAGCCCATATATTTGACTTTCAAATCTAGATGCACCATTTGTTGCTGCCAATGTTTATGTTGGCTGCTACACTGCATTTCAGCCCATATATTTGACTTTCAAATCTAGATGAACCTTTGTTGCTGCCAATGTTATGTTATGTCGCCTTTCAGACCACATTTGAACTGTGTTGTGCCTTATGGTCGCCTTTCAGACCACATTTGAACTGTGCTGTGCCTTATGGTCGCCTTTCAGACCACATTTGAACTGTGTTGTGCCTTATGGCCGCCTTTCAGACCACATTTGAACTGTGTTGTGCCTTATAGTCGCTCACTCCTGCCACCTCTGGCTAGGTCCACCCTTCCTGACTGTGTCCTCCTCCTCACACAGCCCCGCCCAGCATACAATCATGCCCACAGTGTCCTGCAAGCGCACCGCTGCCACCACCACGCTGCTCACTCTCCTCGCAACACTCACTGCTCTACAACTCCATACTCCTACACATCCCCACATGCCCACAACACTAAGACCACTCCCCTAGCCTAAGCATCCCGCTACACCAGATACCTCACTAACCATGCCACCTCACACACCCTGTGTCACAATTATGCATAGACGAGAAAGGCTTAGAGCTTGCACACAAACTACAGAACTTAGCACACGACCCCTTCCCACAGAACACAGAAACTATAGGCTGAGCTCCCGCACCACCTCCAAATGCTACTCCCGCATGGGACACCCACTCTACCACAGTCCACCTCCCACTAACCTCGCCACACCTCACAATACCACCATACTCAACATATCAGCTACAACCACCACTCACACTCCCACAAACAAATCACACACACCTCACATCAAATGTGCCCTTCTCAATGTCCGATCACTCCCAGCTCATGCATCTGATATTCATGACCTCATAGTCAACAATAACATAGACCTATTAGCCATCACTGAACCATGGTTACATGAAGCATCAGGCCCTGCACTACCACCTGGCTTCACCATACTCAGACAAGACAGGCCAGATCGAATAGGAGGCGGAGTAGCCTTCATCTACAAGGAAAACCTCCAGCTCCGACCTGTCAGTCACCCCTCGACCAGCAACTCTGACCTCTTATCGACCAAACTCACACTGTCACCCAACAGCACCACTAACATCCACCTACTATACCGCCCCCCAGGCAACACCCCAGACTCCCAGGATAACATAATTCACATCCTCAGCAATAACATCAAAAGCTCCACCAAAACCCTTCTACTAGGGGACCTCAATCTCAGATTCAACGATACTAAAGACAAATCAGCAGCCACTCTTACCAAGGAAGTGCAATATATGACGTAGATATATTGAATGTAATTACGTTGGGCTTTTCCTTCTGGCAAAGAATAATAATTCATATATGTAAAAAACATGACTGAACCATCAATATTGCTGATAGTTTGCCGTTGCATTTTTTAAAACTATGCATTTCATGCAAAGCATAAAACAATCAGATCTGTCAGCATTCCCAAATCTATTTTGACTATTCCAAGATGTCACTCAGAGAAACATGTATTGTGAATAAGAAGTTTGGTCAATGGAAAGCAAAGTCATTTATGTCCACAATCTGACGAAGCCTGTGAGGGTGAAACACGTTGTTGTTCTGTTCTCTCCTGAGCAACTTGTCCACTGTATCTGTTAAATAAAGGACATTTGATGGAGATCCTTTTTGAACGTATCCGGGTGTTTTTTACTACTGAGGAGAGTGCTGTCCAGAAAGCTGTAATTTTCTTTCAACTTTTTCTTTGTTTTGATATGTGTAGTTATGGTTAAGTTGCTAATCCCATAGGAAGAGCACTTTTTGTGTGGCTTATAACTTCGCTCTCCCTAGACGAATCCTCACCAAACCTTGCAAAAAAGTATATGTCCCACTCTGAATTTCTTTGCAAAGTTTGGTGAGGTTTGATCAAGGGGGGACAAAGTTATAGGAGGGGTGCCAAAATGTATTTTTTCCCATAGACTGAATGGGGAAAAAAATGTGCTCACGCCTACAGCCCAAACCGCTGGATGGATTTTCACCAAATTTGGTGAAAAAATCCAACCAAAAAATAGATCACTAAAAATTAGTGATATCTATGTCGGACACACACACACTTCCCTGTTCGCTCTGCAGACAGGACACAGATTGGCTAATCGGCTTGTGTCATGTCCGCGGACACGCGACGTGTTCGCTGATTGTCTGGAATGGAGCATGAGGTGCGTCGGATAGTTTTGATGCGCCCGCCATCTTGGATCCCCAGACATCCGTGGACAGCGCAGTGATGAAAAGGGGCAGAATACAAATTTGGCAAGTGTGTTTGTGTGCAAGAGTGCTTGGGGAGGGTGGGAGAGTAAGAGATGGGTGAAATGCTGTATTTGTTTAGGTGGCAGGCATCCCTGATGTGTTTGTCATGTCTGCGGACACCGCGGACATAAAATAAATTTCAATGCGGTGGATGGCCGAAGGCCCTAGGCCATAGGCCATGCACCCAAGACTTTAGACCCTGGCCACAACCACAGCAGCATATCACACCCATAGATCACACCCATAGAATGAAACATCTATGAAATATTTGTAAATGTACAGTTTGTGTACTGTTTGATTTGTATAGTTTGTATGTGAAGTTTTGGCTATGTGATGTTATTAAGATTGTAGAGTTTGGTTACAAGCACTGCAGTATAACATATCCATGGAAGTAGACATTTTGTATTGTGGTGTATGGTTAGATGTTTGCTTAAATGGTTGTGTTAGGGAGCAGTATTTATGAGTTCTATTTATTTTCTAATATACTTACTGTTTGATTTTTTGCGATTGAATACATTTTTTTCAGGACTTGGTTAACTGGAGAAGATATTCTTTTCAATTTTTGTCTTAAAAGAAAATATCATTTTAGTTTATAAAGACTTATTACATTGCATAATAGACATTTCTCCTTTATTTCGACCCTCATATTTAGTAGTTTACAAACCAGTGTACTGTGCAATTTGCTCAATTTCTGTGTTTGTTGTTTAAATCATTTGGTCTGTGGGAAAGAAAATTCATGTTGGATTAAAAAAAAAAAACTTTTTTGTTATGGTATAGTACATTTCTTTCTTTGTTTTCAGCGTTTACTTGTTGTTTCTGGCTAATGTTCTATCTATTGGTTTGTTGCAGATGGTTAGATAACTGTTGTTGAATTGTAACTGGTTATCATTTTTTATTTATATTCTCAAGTTGTAATCTATCTGTTGGGTTGTTGCAGATTCTTGAGGCTGTTAGATACATGTTGGCATATTCTAACTGTTTATTTCTTGTTATATTTTAGCGGTATTGATTTATCTGTTTGGTTGTTGCAGAATTATGGGGCAGTTAGATACCTGTTGGCGTATTCTAACTGTTTATTTCTTCTTATAATTTATTGGTATTGATTTATCTGTTTGGTTGTTGCAGAATTTTGGGGTAGTTAGATACCTGTTGGAGTATTATAACTGTTTATAGTTTTCTAATTGAAGTTTTATTACTGTTTATGCAAAGATTAGTTATTAGTGGTATTGATTTATTTGTTTGGTTCTTGCAAAATCTTGGGGCAGTTAGATACCTGTTGGCGTATTCTAACTGTTTGTAGTTTTCTAATTGAAGTTTTGTTAATGTTTATGTACAGATTAGTTATTCAATTTTGGTTTTAAGAAGATTAAATAAGCATTTATAAGATTTGCTGGTAATCTCTGCTTTAGAGTAATGATAGTATCATTACATTCGAACCATCCAGAATTCTTTTTTTATATATGCAGTGTAGTGACCTGCATTGGTTATGGGTCCTGCATGGTAGATTATACCAATTGTTGTGAAGGTTTTCTTACCAAGTGATACTTGACCATGTGTGAATCCAGTCAGTTTGCAGTTGTTTTTGGTACCATCTGCATTGTAACGTAGAAGCATTAATATTATGTATTTACTATGTGTTTGTATTTGTAAGGTGGAGCGATTATCTGAATTGCAGGTAGTACATAATCTTCCATGGTTTGCATTTTGTACAAGTTGCTGAATGGAACAGATTCACAGTTAGGCATGGATACATGCATGAAGTGTTCATTAAAGATTTGTTCCTGTGCCATATTGTTGCACAGAGTGCATGTATGTTTCCCCATGTATGAAATCTGGAAGATTTCATTTATAGGTATGTTTTTGTTTTCCATTACTTGTAGTAAGGACATTAGCAATTCTTGTGAATCTTCTTGTGAGTTTATACTGAATTTGACCATTCCAGCATAGTAGTCCAATTCTTGTCTTATTCCATGAACACTATATGTGTTGTCAGGATTGTTGCTTGCATTTCCATGAAGGACTAACATTTGCAAACACCATTGGTCTGTATTGTGTAAGTAAATGTTGTCAACAATTAGTGGCAATTGAAATAGAATATGTATTGCTACATTTGTGTAGCAATTTACACCACTTATATTTGAACATTTGAATGGACCAGATAGTTCTGTGTTGAAGTCATTTCTTCGGAGTGTGTGTTGCTTCTTTGAAGTACCTGAATTACTTTGAGTAGTAGATTCTTCTTTGGTTGTAGTAATTGATGAAGTATTACCTTCTTTTACTCTCTTTGGAGCATTTGCAATGAGATCCTGTTTCATTTCTGTTTGAAGTAGTTTTCTTTTACAACGTTTCGCCTTTTGTGGAACAGGGTGGGTTTTTAGATGGGGGGTGTATAGTGAACGTAGTCTATTGTATTCTAAAATGCAAGGAATATCAGTGTTTACTTTACTTGCATCAAAGTTGATTAGAAATAGACCGTCAAGTGTACGTAAGCGAGATAGTGCTACATAGCTCATGCCTTCATTAAAGACTGTGCTCACAATATCTATCAATGCTTTATCTAGGGTAAGGACTTGTGATTTGTGATTGTTGAGTGCGTATGCTAGAGTTTTTAGAGAAAATTGTTTTCTGCGTATATTTTAGTATTTCTTTTTCATATGTGTGTAGTAGAAGGTTGCCATCTGTACAACTGTTGCTAGTCTGTTGTAAAGCTATTGCATTTTGTAAGTGGCTTTCACTTCCAAAATATTTTCTCTGGATATGCTCTATTTCTTCGAGTAGGTCTTTGGCTGTTCCATGTAGAATATTGTTATTTAAATTGGGTAGTGCTAATGCAGGACTTTTAGCATAGTACAGTTTATAGACAAGATTTCTTATAGTTGAATGATGTGTTGATATCATTTTGATATGATGGAAGGTGCTTTTGCAAATAGGTCCTGAAATGCAGGCTAATGAATGTCTTTGTAGTCATGTGTGTTTGCGCACTGGACAGGTATCCATATTTTGTAGTAGTTTTATTTCGATTTTGTCTTTGCCTTTCACATACTGATTGAGGAACTGGCATAAAGATTTGAAAGCTTTTTTGGCAATGTTACACATTGACGTGCATGGCTATTTGTATACTAGTCTTTCCGGTTCAGTCGAATGGAGAGGTGATACTGAGTTTTCTGGGGACATTTTTGTAAGCAGCATTTCTTGTTGCATTATGGTATTATTACGTTGTTCATACCCTCATCCACTGCCATGTATGGCAATTCTGTTTGTTTGCTTTTGTTTGTATGTTTGTTCATTGAAATATGGTTCTGTGCTCGTGGTGTGACTCCATTCACCTCCACAGATATTTAAGAAGTTATTTTTGTTGACATTACGTTTATTGAGAAGTCTTTTTTGTAATTTAGTAGTTAGTTTTGTTAGTGGTTTCAGTCTGTTTAATACTAAAATTAATAACTTCCTTTTGAGAAGGATTGCACTGTCAATCGAAGCTTCTAAGATTAATTTTCTACGGTAGGTTTTAAGGGTTGTGAATGATTTGTCTCCTGTTTTTATAAGATTCTGAAGGACTCAGAGCAGTGTTAGCAGTTGTGGTAGCTGAATTATTGTTAATCACTTTCTGTTTTGTTTTACATTTTGAAAGAGGAGGGAAAGTTTTTGTATTGGAAGCTTGTTTTATTTCGCTTAATGACTCAATTAGATCTTTTGTTTGAACTTTTGTACAAATTCTGCTAGAGATGGATGCTTATTTTGGACACTTTTATTTTCATTTGTTCTACTTTTGCGTTGCTTTCTATGGGCTTGCTTCTTGGTAGGCATTCTTTGGGGTCTGTTGAAAAAAAAGAAGGTATGGGTTGGGTTATTCTGCAATGTATGTGTGCTGTGTGCATGAGTGTCTGAGTATGATGGTAAGGGTGTATGTTATGGTGTATGATTGTGTAATTACTTTTTTTGTTTGGAATGAGCAGGCTTCTTCTGAGTTGTTTGTTCTTCAGATGCTGCTGCTTTTCAGGAGGGCGGTCTGCAACTGCAATTACTGCAATTGTAATAGAAAGAAGTTAGAAATGTTGTGTGTTTATAGCACTGATGTCAATTTAGATGTTGATTTTTATGTTTTTGCAGTAGTATTCTTGTTTAATAACTGAACATAGTATGTGAATGCAGTTTTCTTTGACTGTGTGCAGGGTTTATATTTTACTTAAAATATGTTAGTTCAAAATGCCTTGCAAATGAGTAGAATGCTAAGTGTATGAAACTCACTTGGTTTGTTAAGGCTGTGTTATTGAATGTTAGGAGACAGAAGAAATAATGATATACTATTTTGCAATTTTTATAAGATAAATGGCAGAAAGTGTATAGAAAAGCATGGAATGTATGAATTTGTGAAGGCATGGGTAATAAAGCAGAAGGATGTGATTTACAGGCAGTGGTGTTATTTCAGCTGGGAGTAGTGGCTATCTGTGTGAGTGTATGAAGATCCATGACCTTATCCTGGCTGTGTGTAATTTTAAAACAAACTACTTAGTGTTTTTCTACAATAATACTGTTATTTCTCCCATCTGTTAATATTATATTTTTTTAGATAGCTGCGTGTGTAAAAAAGAATGTAGATAGCAGATAGGTTTGGAAGTGACAGTTGATTATAGCAAATGGGAAAAATGACAGTAAATTCATTTTATAGGTTATACAGGTTAAGTGGTAGTTACTCTGTTTATATGCATTCATAAGAGTTGTACATGTACTGTGCAGAACATATGCTACCTGTAGTTTGTATTCGTGCATGTGGATATGAATGCAGCTGCAAGTAGAAATCTTGGAGACTTGTACAGTAGTTTTTGTAGTAGATGCTTTCCAATGATATGAGGCTTGCCCTCAGAGTGATCAACATTACATTTGAAGTGCTGAACTCTGATGATGGAGTTAGATGTAGAGGTTTTGGATTTGATTGGTGGATGGTTGTGTGACTGCTTAGCTGTAACCAATAAGGGAATGGCACATAAAGTGAAGTGGAAAGGGTAGAAGGGCTGTCCAAGAGTTACGCAGTCCGTGGACACCGCGGCTGTCCGCAGACAGGCCGTACAATATCCAGGGTTTTCCAGAAAATCCATCATGGAAAGGGGACTGTAGGGATCAGTGAATCAGGTGTTGAGGTTGGGGATTTTTGTTGAAAGAGACTTTGTGTAGTGAAGATGGCAGAGGTGGAGAAAGTCAGGGTGTTGGTGCTTGGAGATATGTTTGTGCATGATTTACAGCAGTATGCTCAATGTAGGCATGTGGCAAACAATTCTGACTTTAAAGGAGTGGAAGTCTTGTACAGATTTGTGAAGAAATGGGCAGGATGAACAGGCCCGATGTGGTAGTTTTACACTATGGGGCTTTCCACCTGGGCTATGTCAGTGCCTCTACTTTGTTGGCAGATTTGGAACACTTAGTTCAAGCAGTAATGAACATCCTTCCAAATGCCAAAGTAATTTTTTCTGGATTAATACCTAGGGCAATATGGCACAATAGTTCTGTTTTTGGTCCTCAGCAAAACTTTGCTAGGTTTGCAATCAACCGAGGCATGTGTGCTTTCATGCTTAGAGCTCATATGTTTTTCTGTAATAATGAGAATATTGATTCCAGTAATGCTATTTATTTTAGAGAAGATGGCATTTCTTTATCTTTTATGGGAAATGCCATGCTGTTCTGGAATGTAAGGGTTGCTTTGGAGAAGGTAATGTGAAGATTTTAGGAGTAACGTAAGAAAAAAATACAAAATAACAGGTGTCTGTCAAGCATCTGCAAGAAAAACCAACAAAAAAACGGCTCTTTTCAGAGCCAACCTCAAGGGGGAAATGGGACACACTATCTAGATTTAAATTCATTGCACTCAGTTTTTGATATGTCCGCGGACATGGCGGTAGTCCGTGGACACTGCGTATTACATACAGGGATTTTGGAGTGGAGAGGCATGCAAATGAGAATGAGCAAAGCAAGGGATTGGTCAGTAAAGTTTACTGGGTTTGGTGTAAGGAGAGAGTTTGTCAGAAAGTCTTTTGTGATGTCATCTTTGATGTCCTGTCTGTTAGTCTTAGCAATGCTCGGTGGTGGCGCGAGTTATGGTTGCTTAGCTTACCATAACTGGCGAATTTCAGGGGTTTTTCAGTTTTACTTGGAATGGTCAAGTCCACCTACCAGCACCTGGGGTACCAGCTTACGTGCTGCTAGATAATCAAATGTTCCAGAAGGGTACAAGTGTGCCAACCAATTGTAGAAGGCCAAACAACAAAGGACCTTATAGTTTTATAGCCAATGGTGTGCCATGTAGCTAATAACTGTTGAAGATGACTTGCACTAGGGGTGGGCATGAGTTGTCCAACGGACTGTAGAGACCCAATCACAATCCGATCCCATATAGAAAGTATACTTAGATGTTCCCCTTAGGCCAATCACTATCTCATGTAGGTTTTGTAGTTTGTTACGTATTATGACATCAAATATGACGGGTTTTTGCTATAAAAGTAATGTTTTTTATTTAATGCATTGAGAGCGTGCTGTGTGACGTCTGTTGATGTCAGTTGTATACCCTGTTTTAGATAATTGATATTAAAACAGACATTTTTGCCAACTTCCTGAGTCAGTCTTCTTGTTTGGTGTGAGAGTTATTATCCACCCCATCCACCGCACAATGTGTTGCCTTAATTAAAAGGACCATAACGGTTCACTGGCTTTGACCATGGCCACTCTCCCTCGCTCCACCCCCCCTCCATCCTGTCACAGTTTTAGAACACGGCACACTCCAGCCAGGGACTCCTTCCCCCGACAATGAACGTGGGGCACAATAAAAATGCTTTTTATTTTTAATAAACCGCAGATTCGTTTTGAGTAGGCCTCCAACCTGTCTCGCACCCACCTTTACAAACACCCCGTGTCACAATGGACTAGGAACCAGGCCAGTGTGTATCAATAAGATATTTATTAATTCATTATTTATTGGAGAAAGGAAAAATATTCAAAAGACAATTTACAGCAGCCAGCAGTGTTGTGGCACACAAAGCAATGTTTCCTGAAGAACAATTGGCTCAGATATCCTACACAATTCAGATGAATCTTTAATGGCAAACAGGGAAAATGGTTTTAAGCATGTGATTGCACTAGGATTAAGCACTTCCCCTGCAACACTCAACCCAAAACATCAGCTAACTTAATTCCCTTTGGATGGAAGACAGTGGCAGGGAGTAAGGATAAAGAGAGAAACATCAGATTTGGAATACAGTTCCACCCCAAAATGGGAAGTCAGAAAAGAAAATGAAAACCTGATTTAGGAGCAAAACGCCAGAATCGGATTTGCTTGTTACTTCCAAAGCAGCTCACGACCAAAGCGGGACAGCTGAGAAGGAAATTTGTGTTGCTAAACTTAAGGAGATGGGAAATCTTATGTCCTACTAATCCACACACAGAACAACGTGGAAACAAGGTAGGAAGATTGATTATTGGGAAGAAAGCAAATTCAAAAGAAAACACACACGGCTATGGAATTTCGTTTTTTTATACAGGATTTATGATGACAGGCAGCTAAGAAAAGGGGCCCAGCTGTCAAAATCGGAAATCAGTTTCAAGGACAGGGACAAAGGCACACAACAGCTAAGATGCTAGGCACAATGGATTTCTCTCAATGGGACTACAGTCCGGGTTTTCAATGAGACAGATGCAAGTTAAGAGTTCATGGGGTAAGTCGCACAAATGCACGGGCAAATTCACTTTTCAGTGACAAGGGGACCACTTCTTAGAGACTATATTTTAAAGACTATGGGCCTCATTACACGGTAGGCGGTAACCATGGTGCTATTAGGTGAGCGGGGGCGGTAATTCCCCATTCACCAAGGCCCTTGCCCATTCCCATTTTTGCCCCATTTTTGCCCCATAGGGCATAATGGGAATGGGGAAGGCACTAATTACAGTACCGCAAATTGCGGTACCGTAATTAGCACCAAGGTCCCTTTGCGTTAACCAGCCGTTAAAGTCGGGTGCCGCAAAGGGAACTTGTCGTAAGGCGGTAAGGGTTAACGGTCACCGGTAGCATTACCGGTGACCGGTAACCCTTACCGCCTTCCGTGTAATGAGGCCCTATTTTTATTAAAGAAACACTAAGTGCAGGGGAGTTAATTTTGAATTTCAACCAGCTTACACCGTGAATTTCCTTATAGGGGAATTAATTGCTTTGCTTCGAAATAATGCTAAGGATTTATACAGACGACTGAAAAATGTATCAAAGGAATGTGCTAACATACTCAGGCTAATACAGATTCTTCTATGGAAAGGTGAATGACTTATACTGGCAATTTGGACTTGCAAGGGGATTTTCAATATGATTTTCTATGGGATTTTCTATGGGATTCATGTCACAACAGAAAAGGGGTATGCAATTTGGGACTGAGGTTATTTGCTACTTACAAAGTAAGCCTTGGTTTGGGATTTTGGAAAGTCATCTGGATCACAGGACCCTCTGGAAATCTAGGCAAGGGGTCTGGTCTCCACACTCTCCTGGATGGGATTCTAGACAGCTAGGCTGGATCTCAGGACTCTCTGTACAGCTAGGCAAGTGTCTGGTCTCTCTGCTTTATCTTGATGGGATCAGTGGCCTCCATAATTTTTCTCCTGGCTTCCTGGATTCTTTCATGGATATCTGATCATGTGTCTAGTACAGTCACTGTCACAGATGGGATGGCGGTGTTTCACGCCCCCCAGCCAAATGTCTTCCCCTGGCTCAGCTTGCAACAAAGGATTTTTTTGAACCCTTTGAAGCTTGTCAGTTTGTCCTGGGTAGTGGATGCAAAGGAACTCGCACTTCTTGGTCCAGCACTGGCCACACTTGCTCTCTTTGTTTTTCCTGCCAGGGTCGCCTTCCAATCTGGTAGAACAGAGAATCATAAAACCCCACGCCTTGAAACACTTGTGTATAGCCGTATTATAAATTCCATATCATGTCACATCTTTCAATTGAGCCCAAAACTGGTTTAACTGGTCTGCTGGGCCTCAGGATGACTGAAGCCTGGTGGGGGAGAACAAATGTACATATGTAGCCAAATCCCCACCCACACTGACATTTCCTGTGCAAGCAAAATCTCCCATGTTACGTTGGCTTTTAAACAATTTGTTCTTTATGTTCTTTCACAAGTGTTGCAAGCCGTATTCCATTCACTGTTTAAATGTGGTTCTGTAAGCCATAGGATTAATTTGATTTGTCCTTCTGAGTGGGTCTACATTGACTGTTGATCCATGGATACAGAGAGGTAAGCCTCCTGCACAGGGCTTTTTGATTTGACACAGGATGAAAAATAAAACCAAGCCATTTTTCATTCATTAGCAGTGTTTCATGGTGCTGCCGTCCACATGAAAGGGACAACAAAGCTGTGTCAATTGCAATGTGAAATCCTTGCCCCTTATGTGAATGAACAGTAAGACAAGGCTGTTTTTGGAATGTATTGCCTAACTTTTTGGCATTTAGATTGAATAAAGTAAACGCAGGGCCATTTTGAATGCAGTTATGACTTTCTCATTATCCAGATGAAAGAAAAAGTACACGCAGAGCCATTCTAAATGCAGGTCATGTCTTCCCATTATTCAGATGAAAGGAAAGCAATTGCAGAGCCATTCTTGGTGTAAAGTTCAACTTCTGATCATTCAAAATGTAATAAAACAATTGCAGAGCCATTCTTTGGGTTGCACTGTTCAATGATTGCCACACTTGTCCCAGAAAAGCAGAGCACAGGCATTTTTTGTGGCACTGTTTATATGTGTTTTTTTAGGTGATGGGGATTTCTGTTAGGGCCTGTACATGCACCCCACACTTCAATATAGTCAAAAACTTCAGCTGCACTATGGGCTCAGGCTAATCGTCTCCTGTCAGATCAATAATGTTTCAAAGTGATGTCATGATTACCTAAAATCTCTAAGACACATTTTTCCTTACCTCTACTACCCCAACAGGTTTGCAGCTGTTATGTCTATTGTCATGTTGGGGCTGGACTATGCCACTCCTTATACCTGGGATCACCAGCATACCAACTCAACAAACTCTCCAAAGAACCCGAAACGTTGCCGCCAAACTCCTCCGCACCATGGGACACAGAGACCACATCTCTCCCGCTATTCGAGCCATCCACTGGCTCACAGTTGGACGAAGAGCCACCTTGAAGACCCTATGCATTACCCACCGAACAGTTCACAAGACCGGCCCACCGTACCCCCAAGAGAAGATAAAACCCTACCTCCCTCACGCACCCTAAAATCTAGCACTGCCCTCCTCCTGGTGAATCCAACCTCTAATTTTGCCAGGATTGGAGGATATGCTTTTTCAACGTTGGCCCCAACTCTGTAGAACTCATTCCCCCCCACATATTTGACAATCCCACGACTACATGGCCTTCTCAAAGTTCTAAAAACCTGTCTCTTTCCGTAATGCTGATTATGGCCATCTAAGACTGCAGAGACCTAGCAAACCTGATAACAAATGTTCAGAGAGACCCCGAGCAATAACGCCACAGAATGCGGCTATTAAATTACAAATACATTTTGCAGCAATCGCAACTGCGGACCTGAAATACAGAAACAGTAAGCTCATTAGATAAATCATACTCCCGACACCCATCTCTCATATTGCCACGCTCACTCTCTACTCTACATCAACAAACAATTTTGGCCTAGCTGCTCAAATATGAACAATACTTCATGAACACCTCAACACTCTGATAAAACACAGCGATACCCTTCTAAATCAGCCTAGCTGCACACATAAGCATCCTTCTCACACCTAACACAGCCTGAACCCAGTCCTGATGACTATCCTCCAGACTGCAAACATTTAACTGATATCAAATATCACCTCGCTTAATGCGTGAATGCAGTTTCCATCAGGCATTCGCTCCAGCTGCTCACTTAAACGATGCACCCAAGCACCCTATGACACCTTACTCTCTCGACTGACCTGGACTACAGGTTCTGAGGGCTTTCACCCTACCTGTGCTTTGAGGTCATACCAATGATACATAGAGGGCTATATAAATGGCAAATAACATAGCATAACATAACATAACATAATAGATCTACTGAGGCTGTTTATCTGAGTGTAATTCTGGCAGATGACTGGCTTTTTATTGGTTGATCGCAATGTTCTGGTTGGATGTTATTCTGGTATCAGTGCTTTGAGATAAGTAGGAACAACACTGTGAACACATCTGTGGACGAAGGTTCCCACTTTGAAATTAACACGTTCCTCAAAAGGCAACCAGTGGAGGTCCGTCTATGACTGGGGATGTGTTCACATCTGGGAAGTTTTGCAGGACTTGACATTTTCTTAGATTAGCTGCTGATGATCTGATTAAAATGGAGCTGAATTAATTGAGTCTTGATAAGATAGTGGCTTGGGCAATGATAGCACAGCTGTCTTCCGAGATGTAAGGGTGGATGTTTTTGAGAAGATGCAAAGAATAACTACAATTCTTACTCAGTTGATTCACACATGCATCTGAGATCAGCGTCGCTTCAAGTTGAATACCTAAGGTTTTCACGTTCCTCTGGACCGTGATATCATTCTGGCCAATTCAAACACTTGTGTAATCAGAACTGAGTTTTGCCCGGGCTGCCTTGACCCAAAGATCAGACAGAGCAAATTTGTTGCCATCCAGGCTTCAATACATCGGTAGATGTAGTTACCTGATGTTTCTATGACAACCTGAGTGTCGTCCACATAATTAGTAAAGAAGACACCCAGGTTATCCAGAAGAGAGCATAACGGCCTTATGTATACATTAAATAGTAGTGGTGACAAACATTCTCCCTCTCGGACCCCACACCATATGGGAGCTGTGGGTGAACATTCCTGGCCCATTAAATTTTGGCTTCACGATTGGAAGGAAAGGAGTGGAACCACTCCACTGCTTCCTCTGAACAGGGACCTAGGTGGCACAAGGTATGCCGGAGGAGGTTGTGATCCACCAAATCAAAGGCTTCTGACAGTTCCAATAGGGCTCAAAGCCCCACTTTTCCCCTCCTCTGTCTTTGTACTAAAACACGGGTGAAAGCCAGATTGTCTGCCATGCAGGATATTATTTTCTTTTACATACGATTGAAATTGTAGATATGCTGTTTTGTTGAGTACCATAAGGAGGAAATTGCAATTGGTGATCGGACGGAGATTGCTGGGGTCTTTGGGATCTAGGTTAGAGTTTTTAGGTAATTTGGTAACTGAGACGGACTTGACAGCTTTGGGGACCACCCCATCTCTAAAAGACGCATTAACCAACTGCGTGAGAAATGGAGCAAATATCTCCTTGTGTCACCTAAATTTCGTTGGCCTGATAATGATTTCCATGGGTGTCTGTGCCCAAATAAGAGGGAGGCATTTGCAGATTTGTGGAGGCCGGCTGTTCACTGGGATCATGAGCTTATTTCCCAGGAGTTATCGAGTTAGGCGCCATCTTACTCGGTTCCCCACACACCGCCCAAACACATTTCATTTTTTGTAATCTTTAGTCTATTACAGACGACTTCTGCCTTCAGAGTACCCTGTCTGAACTTTGTTCTTATTTCCCCCATGCGTAATATGTAGTATTACAGAGACAGAACAGGGGTCATATAATCGAAACTGGTCATCATGGCAATACAACTGTGTTTTGTGCCAGAAGTTGAAGAACAACTCCTTTCTATAGCATTTCAGCCGTTGTTACTGTTATAAAAGTTTAACTATTACCTAATACAATCATACCGAATATATGTGCTGTGGTCCTAACTCGCTTTCGTATCTGATAGTTATTAATCTCGTATTAATGTTGACAAGAAATTGCATTCGATATTCTAGGAATATCCTTATGCGGTGATGTTGAAGCCACACACAACGATCGCATTCCTATGCACTATTCAACCAAAGGTTACTAGTGAAGGGTGCAGTTTCACAAATGTAGGCAATCTTCTAATTCTACTTTCTTGTTACTGAGAACATTTGCAGAAGGTGGATGAATAATTTACCTTTTTTACTCTTTGATGAAAACAATGTAATTGGTCATGGCAGAATATGAATTAATTGCATGTACCCCTTGTATAAACTACTATTGTTACACGAAGGCCAATGACGATTTTAGGCAACACGAGTTAGTTGGCTTGTTCCCAAATACACTGTGGCGATTAGTTCAGTGCTATGCATGGTAATATGAGATGATGTGTTTGTGCATCTGATGCAATTCACACTTGCTTTGGAAGCATTCCAGAGAAAACATGGAGAGTGGGACTGTGGTTTCCCAATGGATTTATTGACCCAGACAGCTGGTATTTCACTAGCCCCAAGCAATCCGCCACCGGCACAAGGGTGTGTACACGGCCTGACTCGCTCTTACTGTAAATCCAATAAAATGCCTTCTAGTTAAAACATGGCATTACAAAGAGCCAGAGTAACATTAATAGAAACATTTGTCGGGATGTTCATTATCGCATTTCTGTTTAACTGGATACAATTACCGGTGATTCATGCACATACAACCCTCTGGCCTTCGTTATTTACCTATTTCAAGCAGCTCGCATGGCCCGGTGAAGAATACACATGTGAAAATCATGAGAATCTTGATCTGTGTTTGTATTATTAATATTCGGGCTTCCTCTTGTATTATCAGACATCTATATTGTGTCTAATGCAGTCAAGTCGAACATTCCTCAGATATTCTGTATTTTAAGTTTGATCTTAAAACAATCACAGCAGATGTATTTATCAACTCTGCTATGGAATGATTTAACATTAGAGACTTCCCACCTAATTACCTAAGTGTTTCAAGGAGCATTGTATTGTCAATTACATTTTTAATTTTGACGGACATCCGACTCACTTTTTGCCACCATGCAAGACCCTTTGCATCAATGGATAAACATTCCATAAATATTTATTTTTTCCCCATCACATGTTGGAGTAATGACAGCTAATTGCATCACTCTACTTTCTCCCCAGTGTCGTGGTAGATGCAAACCACATGGTGCACGTTCCATGTGCAAGGAGTTGGCCATACCCAGGATGCTGCATCACACGCAGCCCTGCACAGCTGGAAATACACGCCATCCGCATGGTGTCAAGTACATGGCAGCATAGGGTGACTTAATGAGTTTAGCTTATGCACATGGGCTTCATGATCTCAGAAAGAGTAGTGTAGAGGTTTGAATATAAGACTTGGAAAACCCACACGCCTTGGAGCAGAGAGCAAACCTCTCAAAGAATGCATTCCAATGACTTTTAACACGAAAAATGCTAAAAATAGTCCGATTAGTTCTAGAAAGCGTAATTTTACACCTTAAACAAAGAGGACTAGGTGCCGCAAGCACCTAACTCTGGGTCACAGAAGAGCAGCATCGGCACGAGCCACAGTTGGAAGGAAATGAAGAGTGATCACTCAACTTTAAAGTTACAATTCAAACTCAAAATAAAAGTTTACAATTGGAGAAACAATCAGCCTCGTGGCTTGATAGCAAAGGGGTTCTGATTGTTTTCTTGACTTCCTTTACAGCTTCAAGTAGTCCATCCAGCAATCCAAATATTTCACACTTTTGGAACTACTGGTATTATTTTCCCTCTACAAGCAATAATTGATGCTTAAATTATTACACTTAAGACACACTGCTTGATTCAAAGGATAGATGCTTTTTTGCAGTGCCAATCGGGATGAGCACACACTAAATCAAGAAGAATGTTTAACATTTCCACCATTATAATTTATTTAGGCCTATAGTTGCTTACAATCAACAGTCGAAGCTATGATTAACCCACTCCACTATCTTTCTGATTATTTTTCATAAGGTCTGGCCAGGCCCTATGTTACGTGTGAGAGGTCTGTTTCTGTTTTGACTTATGGCTCGGAGTACCTGTTGTGATGTCTTCTTGCATGCTATTATAATAATTAAGCAATATGCCCTGAGCGGCGGGGGTATTACCGAGTCAGGAAACGCCCCGGGGCCCAGAGTTATAGGTCCGAGTGAAGCGAAGGCCTTAATGAAGTCCCTGGGGCATTACTTGACTCGATAATGCCCCCGCCGCGAGGGGCATGTTGCTATTAGTACCCTGGCCTGCAAGATCTGCGTGACCGGGGCACTAAAAGCATTTTTTTCTGTCCCGAAGCGCTGCAGCATTTCTGGACAGGAAAAAAAATAAAAACGACCAAGAAAATGGCCGCCAGGAAAGGGAAAACAGAGTCCGTTTTCCCTTTCCATGGCGGCCATCAGGAGCTGACGCGTCACCTGCCATGGACAGAGGAGGCAGAAGGTAAGTGGGGTGGGGAGAGCAGTTAGGAAGGAGGAAAGGGGGAAAAAACATACCTCAGTCTTCAGGGGGGGGGCGAAGGCACTTCTCAGCCGTGGGGAGGCTCGGAGCGGGGATGGCCCACTTCTATCCTCCTTATTGGCTGAGGGGCTGCCACGCCCCCCGCCATACACAAGGCAGCTGGAATCACGGTGGATAATCGAGGGATTCTCGGCCGGGTAATCACCATGCGAGAGCCAATCAGAATGCGTGTTGCATTCTGCTGGACTCTCACCAGGTACTAATAATCTATTATATACACTTATATAGAATCATCTGTTAACTTCTAAAAGAAAATGCTAAATGTCCTTTTGTAGTGACCCCAGGCTTCTTGCAAGGTGTTGATGTGCACTTTTTCTGCTCAGCAATTTCTGTCTTTCTGGGATTTAAGTGACAATGGCTCATGGTTATTAAAGCATCAATTATTATCACCAACTAATATAGCTGTCCTGAACGAGGTATTCTATGAAATAAATGCATACTCTGCCAGTTTTTCAAAGCACCTCTTTTGAAGATATTCATCTTTTGTGCTATGATGCAACCTGGGAAAACAACAGACCCATCATACCAACTTCATCTAGTTGATTATCCTGCACAATTCTATATGGAGAGAACCAATATAAGCACAGACATGGTAAGTGTGGAAGTGTATAGCGTGATGAAATGACTTCTAATTTGCAAGAGTACAAGGGTGAGTAGTAGTAGCTCAAAAACCTACTCAAACCAACAGTGATCCCAGTCATAGAGGTAAAATAGGCACAGCCAAAATATCTATCTCCTCCACCTGTTGTGGTAATGTAGGTCGAGGGAAGGCTATACTCTTAAAAGGTGTGTGCATGTGAAACAGTAGCAACCATAACAGCAGTAGTACAATACTTCCAAAGTAAAAGAATGTCCAATGAAAGCTCTATCAAAGTATATATTCTATACTTTAACAAATGAAACAAAACTAAACATCAAAATGCAACAACAAAAAAACACCCCTGTAAACGAAAACAGAAAATGCAGAACAAGGATCTAAATACATTCTGCACATTTTAGCAGGGAGGGAAAAGGCAAGCATTTCAGCAATGTTTGCTCAAGAGATATTTACTTCAGGAAAATCATGTACATGGGGTTTCAACCAATCACTAAGGCCTCAGCAACTGACCAGAGGGACCGGGGCTCACAAAAGTACCTTACTCTGTTTGTTAGGCAGTTCAAGAGGATCAAACTAGACTTTGAAGGGTGAATTGCATTGATCCCAGGGGATGTGTCAGCGTTGAGCTGCGTTTGAGTGTTTCAAAGGTGGCGTTGAGCGATGCAGGTTGATGAGTCACCAGGAGTGCTCGATGATCAGGCGTTGTTCAAAATGATAAGTAGCACTGGTTTGGGTCAATGAGTGCTGCAGTGCTTCAGTGGTTTGAGTTGGGGTTGCAATGGTGATTAAAATGCTTGGTTTGAAGATGCAATGGTTTGAAGTCGTCTGCATTGTGCACTGGTCCTTGAGTCAGACAGGTGACTGGCTCTGCTGGAATAATGTGGCATTGAACTGATGGATTCAAGCAGCAGTTTGAAGTTCGAAGCTGAGCGCCAAGGGCAGCACCCTAGCTCCTGGTCTTTGAAAGCATTCAACATGGTTCAAGTTCTGTTTAAGTTGGATTAAGCAATGAAAAACAGGAGACCTGGCTGCTTTGGCTTCTCTGGGTGCTCTAAGACCCAGTGCAGAGGGTTCCAAGACCCAGTGAGAATGTTTCAGTCCCTTCCCTCCCAACCTAGAGAGTTTTTCTTGCAGAGTGCTCGGCCTTGGTGCTCTGCTAAGTCACTCCTGTGTGTCCTGGAAATGGTAGTGAGCTGAGCGTTGTGGTCGCCTTGGAATGCCTGTCTTCTCTTCTGGCAGAGGGCTTTGGAAAGGACTGCTTTCCCAACAGGCTTCATATGCATTCTTCCTGATGTTGTTTATGATCCAAAAGCATGTCTGAATCTTTTGGCATGCAGTCTGGTTAGAAGACCACTCTTTGTTAGATGCATCATTTTATTATTGATAAATATTTTTTAATTGCCTTTTATGCCGTGGACATGTGGAAATGCAGTCGCTCCAGGCAATACTGACCAAGCGAAGACAGTGGGAGGAGGGCTCTACTACACGCTCCCTGCCTGAACATGCCATGCACCTACTACACACCATGTCTCCTTCCTGTGTACCACTGGTCACAGCAGGTATATCACAGTCTAAAATATCATGGGCCCTGCACCTCGTACTCTAAGAGATTCCTGCATCTGCTAGGCAATGCATACATATGCCACATGATGTCTCTAGCAGAGAAGAGTTCATGGGGCAGGCAGTTTCAGTGACATTGCATAGTACAGTGGGAGGTGCTCAGCCAATAATTGCACTCAGTTGGTTTTAGGCCGACTCTGGTAATAGAACTCTTGCATTGGAACAGAAAGCACTGATGAACTGCAAAAGTACAGCTGGTGAGATCTGATGACAAATGAACACCATGAATGTCTATGAAAAGTATCCTTGATCCATACATGACAACTATATGGTTTCCGACCTGGCCACAGAACAGATTCAGTTATTCTTTCCATGTAGGACGAGATCATAGGTTGCGTAGGCCTGGCTGACCTTAACAACCTGCATCAGCACCTATTTGAATGTGGTATTAGCGTGAGAGTCCTCAAACGGTTAATGTCCTTTCTAACCAATCAATCACAATTCATCTATGTGGACCCTTCCACTCAGAGTTTAAACATTTTTGTTTTTGTGTACACCAAGGTTCCTCACTCTCTCTGCTACTCTCCAATCCCTACCCCCTCACCATCCCCACCTGCGTAAGGACTGGAGTGGATACACCACTCAACCTTACAAAACAGAGCAATTCTTCCCTCAGATTGCATTAAAAAAATCAACACTTGGATGGCACGCAACCATCCCTGGCTGAATCCAGAAATAACAGAAATCCTATCAGCTGGAAAAGCATCATTAAAACACCTTTTCCTAAAAAGGAATATACTTCTCTGTTCCAGCCTTAACTGTTTCTCAGACTGTTAAAAACCTAGGATTTATCTTGAATGCCGATCCTTGTCCTGAACCTCAACCTCAAATCACAACAGTCACTCGAAAAGCTATAACTCATCTGAACGGCCTCAAAAGATCCTGCATTGTTAAGCCTTTCCAAAAGAAATCACTGTTATTACATTAAAAGTAATCTCCAGATAAGACTATGCGAGTATTCTTTACCTAGGTGCCCCAGGGTACCTCATTGGTATGCTACAGAGAGTGGAGAATGCAGCCACAAAGATCTTACTGCACCTGGGCTACAGAGATCACATCTCACCAGCATTTCAGTCTCTGCATTGGCGACCAGTCGGTAGGAGAACTGGATTTAAAACCATGTGTCTAACTTTCAAATCAATTCAGGGAATGGACGGGAAAAAGTATAGAAGCATACTTACCAGATACATTTCCAATCTTAGCCTCCATTCAGCCTCACACTCATGGCAACGGTGGTGCCTATCTATTCTAAGAGGAAATTGGGCAGATTCTTCTTTTCAACTCTCACACCACAACTTTGGAATGTTCTTGACAAAGAGATTAGAAGCACAGACCTGCACCCTCAATTTAAAATTGCCCTAAAATTATGGATGTTCTCTTGTTAATTGCTCTTGACCAATCTCCTCACCACTCCACTTCCTAGAAAGCTATCAAGGTATCCACATAAGCGTACCCTCACCTTCTACTTGCCTATTTCCTCTGTTGAGTGCCTAATATGTTTACTTTGAATCCACAACACCTACGATGAGACTTCCCCCACAATTTCATTTACTCAAGTCCATCTTGTGATACATTTCCTGATATTACTTTTCCACATTGGGTGGTTTTGAGCATACTTTCTCACTGAATAATTAACTTTCAGCTGGCACTCTCCAATGTTATATTCAATTACAAAATGTACCTATATTAGATATGCCTACTTCACTTCTGTTTTACTTTACCCCCAGCTCACAGCAACCATGTATGTATGTTTTATCCAATTCAACCATATATATATAGACATCCTCTCCCCTTCCTCCAATAAACTCTAATGCTTGGATCCTAATATTTACATAGTTTATTAATTGGTTATTTAGCTGACTTTCCCAACAATGTAAACTGTTAGGACAACCGACACATTGACACCTGTCTTTGATGGAGATCATTCTAGAAAACTAAGCTTTTATATTTGCTTCGTCTCAGTCCTATTTTTTTGGCCCCAGGTGGAAAAGCTTCTATGTCTCCCCCTACGATTGTCTGTCTTATTTCCTACAAACCTTCAGAAAATAGCCAATTCTTGGCTCTGAGACACTTCTTACGATTGAGCTGCCAGGTACTATTATTAGGGAAGAGTTTTGACATTACCAGCCGGTATGATAGCCAAAGAAAGCTATCTGGAATTCTTGAGCACATCTCAAAGCCATCATGCTTCTATAACTAGTCTTAATATGTTTCCCAAACACACTTAAAATGAGGTTGCCATTAAGGTTCATCTCACTCTCTCCCGACGTAACCTTTCTTTTTTCTAAAAAACAGATGCATAGCTCTTACTTACATCTCGTCGCACATGCTCATTATACCCTGTTTGCCCTTTCCTATTGATTGGCACACAACTTTAAACTATATCCACCAATTCTCCACCTAATTACCCTTTCCTTCTAACTTTTTTCCATCCTCTACACCTCCACATACTACAGTCTGGTCATAGCACCCTGGGAGGGTCACAATCCGCTCACCCACAGACACAAACTTCACTTAATGTGCATTATGATGGTGACTGGTGCAGTATAAAAGACAAATAACTAAACATAACATAACTGGAAAACTGTAGTGATCTGTGACTACTTACCTGTCGAACATGCTGATGCAGTTGGACAGAGGGACATGGCCATGATCATCAAGGATGGTGCGCTAGCAAGAGATTTCACATATCTAGGCATGTGTGCCATGTAGGACATGTGACAGTGTACATTGTGCATGGATGATGAGACCCCAATCTATCAAATGGCCAGTTACACCATTTGCCATGCAAGTGTCAATGGGGAAGATTGAGTAACACATAATGACAATGAAGATCAATGGCTCTGTCAGTATTATCAAGTTATTTACACATCATTCCGATCACATTACTAAGTACACAACTTGCGGCTTAAGGGTGGCTACTGAGTACACTGATCACACCCTACTGTATGCACACATTTCCATAAGCAAACAACGGTAATCACATCAACATGAAAACTGGTCTAGACATGACTTCATGATCAGGAGCTTTGCTGAGGTTTTGCTGTAGTCTCTGGTAGTCTGTCTACAGTCCTTACAGTCCCTGCCTGTGATGGAGGAGGAGCTTTCCTACAAAAACCTGGCCGCAACGCAGCACATTCACTGAGCTTTGCTGAGGCTCTGCTGAGGTTTTGCAGTAGTCTCTGGTAGTCTGTCTACAGTCCTTACAGTCCCTGTCTGAGAGGGAGGAGGAGCTCTCCTACAAAAACCTCACCGCAACGTGAAGCAATCGCAGAGCATTGTTGAGGTGTTGCTGCAGTCTCTGGCAGTCTATAGCTGTCTAAGGCATGCTGTGGGGTCTGGTGAATGGCCACGACGACACCCCCAAATGATGCAGTTAATGATAGGCATATGCTCCTGTCATCTGGATAGAATAGACCTAAAACCGACCAATTATTGGGAGGCTGAATGTAACACTATGGGTATGCTTTAACATAGAAGTGCACATTAGCATTATTGATCCAGCCTGCCCCTGAAATCATCCCTCATATTGGATCAAATCATATATACACACATTGGGTATAATAGCAGTCTGTCAGGTGTTATCTAGGCAAGCAGACAGAGGTTGTGAGAGACAGGGAGTCTGTGGTGGGTGGAGTGCTAAATTCTGTGTGAGTAGAGCAAGGCTTTGTTTCAGATGTTTAAGAATTAAACAGGAACTGTCATAGGACAGTGCAGTGAAGCCTGAGGGGGGAGATACAATACATTGTTTGGTGGGCAGGTGGGTTGGCATAAATGTGTTTCCATTGTCCCAGTGTTGGGATGCAAGCCCAGCTCCCCTGACCCCCCAAATGGTTTGGATTGAGAGCAATACGCTAGCAGTGTTTGAAAATAATGATGCAAAGTCATGGGGGGAGTGGGGAGGTGTACAAAAGGGACAAGGGGACATAGGAGTGTGTAGTAATTGTAGTGGTTGTAGTAATTACGCAATTTGAGCAGTGACATATACAGGACCGCCACCATTTTGGAAGATACGCCTAAATGGTCAAAACCCGCTACCAGAGAATAATAGATAGAGGCCTCAGCAGTAGTGCCCATTCTTATTCCTGTTCTCATGTCAGGCAGTAGACGGGAAGGTATTCTATCAATTAGACATAACCCTTCATCCTTTCACACTGCAGGCCCATGTAATTCAAAAGAAATGTGAACAGTGAAGAATGGGTAGGGTTGATCCGGAGGAAGGGCAGAGGTCTGGAACTGCCAAAACACCCATCCCAGATTTAGAGCATCCGTGTCCCTATAACCACTGTCATTCTATTAGAACTATCAGATGCCACCATTCAGAACCCCCTAAATCCCTCATCGTTTAATTGATTAGTGTGTCCCCAGAGGGCAGCCCAGAGAGGGGGCAGATGCCAAGGGGGGAGCACAAGCAAGATGCCCTGTGAATTGTACTGCGAGGTGCAAGGGTGAGAGCAACATATTTAGACCAACGATGGGGAGAAAACTAAGCTCCTCGCATTTCAGAGAGCAATCTTAACCTCAAGTGTATTCACTGAGTTCATGCCCAATCACCAGGCGCACATCATGTGGTTCATATATGGGGAGAAGAGCCTTCTCAACTAATGAAAAAATTGTGTTGCGAGGACTCAGAGTTAGCAAGGCCAAGGACCACGTGAAAGAAGATCGACACAAGTAACTGTAGCCAATCACTTGGTGTTCACTTAGGCAAGGACTATATGCATATAGGGGACCACCAATGAGGATGATGAAATAATACTGTATATTGTTTGCATCACAAGTGAAACAGCTGCTCTTTAAAATGTGTTGTTTACTTTGATCTGACCAGTGCACTCCGCGGCAGTAGTTCGAATGCCCCTGCTGGCGTGTATTTTCTTTTGTGAGAATTATAGCCTTGTTATCCTTGCAAAAGGTGTATAAAGCTTTTTTTTCCCTAGAGGTTTGCATTTTCTCTCATCTGGTTGTTGGGAGGTCTACCCTACAAATTAGGTGACCCTGACGTGATCCTAGATTTTCTGCAGAGGTGGAGGCTTCCTGGCTATACATCTGGAGGGGCCATGCCCACCTGCAGTGACAAGTCCCTTGTGCACAACCTGAAGTGGTTTACAGGAGCCGTGCTGTCATAATTCCTGTCTGTTCTTCAGAGCAATGGCCAGCTCCTGTATCATGCAGGCTGTTGATGGGACATCGTGATGGAGGAACTCGGAAGAATGAACAGATGTAAGTGCACCTTTTGCATGAGAAAAAGACATAGGGAGGGAGAAAAGGGGGGATAAGTGCAGCAATGGCAGTTGTAGAGTGTGGGAGGGTGAGGTAATTGGTGTAGGTGGGTGTGTTGAAAGACCATGTGGTGGTTTACCTTTCATATTACTATTAATATTATAAAGCAGTTACGAGATCCTTTCTGATTGGGGGAAGAAGGCAGTGTTTTATTTTAAGATGACAACATAAAGGAAGGAGGGTAGAGGCTCTGTATATTTAGAGGGATTTGGATCTCCTCACCCGATATAAAGGGGCGATGGAACGATACGTAATCGTTTTTGTGTTTTTGTTGATTTTGTTGTTGCTTTAGGATGGACCGTGGAGGGGTCCATGGTGGTGATGGTGTGTTGTAGTGTGTATGAGATGGAGGCGTGAGTGGTGAGTGTGGTGGATGGCAAGGGAGGTGTGGATTTGAGGAGTGCGAGAGCATAGTAAGAGAGACAGAGCATTGAGGAACAGGTAATTGTTTAGAAGGTGACTGGAGGGGAGGGTGGCAACACAAATGTAAAAGGGAGCCACTGGGTCGGCCCTCTGACAGAAGGGTAGATTTTTGGATGTTAAAATCGACTGAGAGGACAGAAACAAAAATGGCACAGACCAATCTGTTAGAATATATGTGTGCCGCTTTACAACTATATAAAGATAAAATATTGAAATGTGATAAGCAGTGGGTGGCTGAGACACGGGGAGGGCTGTTTCAATTGTGGCCAGAGAAGGGAACAAATAATAAAACATATTGGGGCACATGTAAATGTTCTTAGCTTCCAAATAAATGGTTAAAAAGCTTCAAAAGAGGAAGGATGTGTTAGAATTGTGGAAAATGGTAGAAGACTTAGAAGATGCCACCTTGATCCAGGTGAATTTATCTGCGAGAATGCCAATGTTAGAGGGTCAGTCTCTCCCCACTGCACCATCAGGGATCGATTGTTCCACCCCACCAGACCAAATGCAGAGAACAATCGGCCCACAAACACACTTCTAACAATCTTCTTGTAAAATTAATTGGTACTCACAATTGCTGTTTTCCTTCTTAGCAGGGGCTCATATGCAGGTCCTCTGTATTTGTTGACGTGGAATGAGAATGCGTCCCACCAGGCGTCCAGAGGACAATAAATGGGCTTTGTGCACCTCGGGGCAGCACTTTCGGTAAACCCTTGTGGGGAATAAAACCTGGCAAGCTGGATTGCAGAGTGGCAGATGGATTAGTAGATAGATGCCATTGTGACGCTGTCTGGATGTGGTAGTGGAGGTAGGTGCTGCTGTAAGTGGTAAGGTGGTAGAGTTCCAAATGGCTCGAATGAGAACATTCCTGATGCAATGAGGAAAGGGAGCAATTCCACGGAAACAGAGTTCCAGAACTAGTAGCAATGCAGCAGAGATTCCGCTGATCCTATGTGAGCTGCAAAGGAGCCGCGCAGAGGCGGAGCTGCAAACGGAGATGGCTGCAGTGGAGCCACAGGAAAAACACCTAGCATGGCTAGGAAGTAGAGGAGGAGCTGCAAACACAGATGGCCGCAGTGAGCCGCGGTGAAAGGACACTGAATGTGGCAGAAGGGCTGGAAAGAGCAGTGGAAAGAAGCTGCGAGAAATACTTGCGAAAGGGGAATAATAGTTTGAAAATAGAAAGAGCAGATGCTCATAGAAGTTAAGAGTAGATAAGAGAGGAAAATGAAGAATAGCTGCAAAAGAAAGAAAAAGGAAATAAAAGGATGAAGGAAACGGTGAGAAAACCAGAGGAGCAATACAGGAAGAAACAATGTACCGCAAAAGAGCGGAAGGGACAGAATCACTAAAGAAGTAGTGATATAAAGTTCAGTGCTGTAGCAAACGCTTAGGCACAAAGGATCGGTACACAGAAGCAACGCACTTACCGGTTCCTTGCGAGGAATGATATAGAACCTGAAAGTGACTGTCGCCATCTTGAAAAAGACTAGACCTGCACATAGATATGTAAGACGGAGCTAAGGACGTGCCATCTTGGATTCCATTTTGTGTAATGTGGATGATGTCTTCTCCACCGCATCCACACAGATCTTGAAGGATTCCTAACAGTATGCCCTCCCTGTGGGGTTTTTGGTCAGGGTTTCCAGGGATGAATCTTGTTACCAAAGTGGGGGCATGAACTGAGATTGCTGGTTCCCAGGTGAGATCTGATGGTCCATAGCCTTTCCAGTCTATAAGATATTGTAATGATCCCCGGTAATACCTGGAGTCACAGATGGCTGCGACCTTGTATTCAGGACCATCAGGTGCGTCGATCGGTGGAGGTATTTATGTTTGTCTCCTTTTGAATCTTACCATAACATTCTTCGTGTATTCGATGCCAGGACACAGGTAGTTTCATACAATAAGCCACTACACCTACAGCCTTGAGTACCATAAATGGTCAGAAATATTAAGGAGATAACTTAGATGGTATGAGACGCTTTGGAAGGAACTTTGAAGAAAGCCATACCATGTCACCAGGGTTGTATATGGGTTCCTGTGAGCGTTTTTCATCTCCTTGTAGTTTAGCTTTTTGTCTAGCACCTGAGAGTGCTGTGATTGCTGTAAGGTGGCCAGCTTGTATATCAGCCACAAGAGCGTCAACAGAGGGTACATTTGTCAGAGTTGGTGTGGCTGTAGGGAATACAGATGGATGTAATCTATAAGTGCAATAGAAAGGTGACATTTGCATTGCAGAATGTAGTGAGTTGTTATATGCGAACTCTGCATATGGTAACAACGATCTCCAGTTGTCTTGTGAAGCAGAAATGAAGCAACAAAGGTATTGCTCTGATGATTGGTTAAGTCTTTCTGTTTTGCCATTAGATTGAGAGTGATACCCAGATGATAAGCTAAGCTGGATTCCTAATGAATGGCACAAATGTTTCCAGAAGGCAGAGATGTACTGAGGTCCTCTGTCAGATAGAATGTGCTTGGGCAACCCATGTAGTCGGAAGATTGTCTGTAGAAAACAAGAAGCCATCTGAGCTGCAGAAGGTAGTTTGGTCATAGGAATGAAGTGGGCCAGTTTCGCCAAAGGGTCAATTGTTACCATTATTGTGGTATTATGTGAATAAGGTGCGAGTTCCACAATGAAATCAGAAATCTTTTCCCATGGACGGGTAGGTATGGTTGGTTGTACTAGTTTGCCTGTGGGTAACTGGAGAGGATTCTTGGATTGAAGACAAGTAGAGCAAGATGATATATATTCTCTAACATTTTCTTTCACCTCAGGCCACCAAAAGTATCGATTTATCAGTTCTGATGTGGTAGCGGTTCCTCTATCACCTGCAGTTTTGTGATCATGACACATGTGAAGAACTTGTTGTCTGAGAGATTCTGAAGGTATGTACAACTGTTAAAGGTGGAAATATAGCCCATATTCTTGTTTTAGGTGGTGTTTGTCAATTTCTTCAAGAGTGATATTTTCTGTATTTCTTGAAGGAAGGGGGCCTCAAAATAGATGAATGTAGCTTGGGGCATCATCTTTTCTGGAGTAAAAAGCAGTTTATCATAAGAGCTTCGAGACAGTGTATCTGCGATCTGGTTTTTGGTTCCTGGGATATACGTGAGTACGATGTTGTAGGAGGAAAATAAATAAGCCAGTGGAGCTTGGCGACTGTTCTGGCACTCAAAGTTTTGCAGTACTCTTAGGTTACAATGGTTTGTTTTGATCTGAACAGGATGTTGAGCCCCCAAAAGTAAGTGTCTCCATTCTTGACAAGCTTTCTTTGGCTAATAGTTCTTTTTCAAGAACGGCGTAGTTGTGTTCTGAACTGGTAAGTGTTTTGGACATGTAGGTGATAGGGTGTTCAATGCATTTATTGGAAACTTGTTTGCGTACCCCTCCTATTGCGACTTGGATTGGTCTGGTAATCTTAGAATTGGCACAGAGGAAAAGACATTTTTTAACTTCTCAAATGCATGTTGAGCTTCCTGATTCCAGCAGAAGTTGTTCCCCTTTTGCAAAAGTGTCATCAATGGCTTGATGACCAGGAAAAAGCCTGGAATGAATTTGTGATAAAAATTGGTGAATCCCAAGAATCTTTGTATCTCTTTCACAGTAGGGGGTGGTTTCCATTGTAATATAGCCTTCACTTTTCTCGGATCCATTTCTGCTCCTTCAGCAGAAAGGATAAATCCTAATTAAGATATGCTAGACTGATGAAAAGAACATTTCTCAATCTTGGCATAAAGATGATGTTTTTATAGTCGTCTTAACACTTCTGCCACATGTTGTATGTGCTCTTGTAGCGTTTGAGAGAAGATGAGGATATTGTCTAAATAGACTATGAGAGAATGTAGAAGCAGATCCGAAAAAAAGTGGTCCACAAAATGTTGAAAAGCCGAGGGATCATTAGCTAGCCCGAAGGGCATTACACTGTACTCGTAATGTCCAAAGGGTGTGCAGAATGTGGTTTTCCACTCATCTCCATGCTTAATTCGGATCAGATGATATGCTCCTTTAAGGTCCAATTTTGTGAAAATAGAAGCTCCTTTAACCGCTTCCAGGATGTCGTGTATGAGCGGTAATGGATATTGATCTTTAAGGGTTACTTTATTCAAGCCTCGATAGTCTATGCAAGGTCTTAGTTCATTGCAATCTTTCTTAGGTATAAAGAAGAGAGAGGCTCCCGCAGGGCTCTTAGATTCTGTTATAAGACCGTGATGTAAATTTGTTTGAAGATACTATCTCAAGGCTTCTTTTTCGGGACACAATAAAGTATGCATCCTGCCAAACGGAACTTGTGCGTCAGCTAGAAGATCAATGGAACAATCCTCTTTTTGATGAGGAGGTAATTCCTTGAACTTTTCATTGGAAAAGACTCCTTGGTATTCTTGGTAGCATTCAGGTAATAGTGTTATGTTAGAAATGGCCGGAGGCCTGGAGCTCATCTTTTCTTGGTGAGATGCCACAAACAATCCTACAGCACCATCCGGAAGGCAAGAAGAAAGGCACTGTATTGATACAAGAAGTAAGGTTCCTGCAGACTAATTGATATAGGGATTGTGTCTGACTATCCATGGTAGTCCTAGAATCAAGGGATAGTGAGCTGCCTTTCTTAGATCAAAAGATATCTTCTCCTCGTGGGATGAAATCTTCATGGTAAGGGTTGCAGTGTTTCCTTAATAGGGCCCGAAGCAAGAGGAGTTCTATCAACTCCTTCTACCGGCAAGGCTACAGTCTTAGAGATACGAGGAATATTGTTTTTTGAGGCTCATTCTGAATCCATAAATAGCCTGACAGCTCCGCAGTCCACCAGAGCTAGAACTGGATTTATTAAAGTTTCTTGAAATCGTAGTGAAATAGGTAGGACCACCATGTTCTGGGGTTGTGGAAGATGTTTCTGGGAACTCTGCACCAATGACCCACTCATGGTTCCCTTTATGGGTGGGTAGATGCGTTTCCTGAACATCGGGGAGGTTTCAGGACATGCTTATCAAAGCCACAATACATGCATAATCCTAAGGTTTTTCTCTGTAGTGTTTCTTCCGGAGTCAATGGTCCTCTAGCCATCCCCAACTGCATAGGTTCACCTTCTTCTAGATTTCTGGGTTTCTTGAGGCCTTCAGTTCTGGAGGTTGCAGGTAGCAAATGTGGTCTTCCTTTGTGTATTTCTAGGTTCCTTTCTTGTACACGATAATCCATTTGTAGGACTAATGTGATCATTTCCACCAAGTTTTGAGGGCGTGGTACTCTGGGAATCTCATCCTTGAGGTCTTCACAAAGGTTTCTCCAGAAAATTTTCATCAGGCCATGCAGTTTCATTTGCCAGTTTTTTGAATTGTGTTATAAAGGTGAGGACCTCCATATTTCCCTGCTTAAGGTCAAGTATATTTTCCTGAATTGTGACCACCAGTTCTCGTCTTCCAAACATTGCTTGTAAGCTGTTGATAAACCCAACAGCGGAATCCATTAGCTGATTGTTGGTAGTAACAAGCGGCGTGGCCCAAGCCAGGGCACTTCTGGACATGATGGAAATCAGAAAACTGACTTTAGCTCACTCTGTTGGAAAGAATGTAGGCTTCAATGTAAATTGAACCATACAGGAGCCTATGAATTCCTTTAAACATTAGAGATTACCAAAATACTTTCCCATTGGTAACAGTGCTGGGGATAGTTCAGCATGGGAGGTAACCATTTGTCTAAGAATAGTGTTGTCATTTCTCAACGTCTGAACCTCAGTATTGAGGTTTTGTACAGCTGCTACTAATTGTTGCACCTGCTGATCCATGGGCGTTGCTTACTGTAACAATCTTCTTGTAAAATGAATTGGTACTCACAACTGCTGTCTTCCTTCTTAGCAGGTGCTCATCTGCAGGTACTCTGTACTTGTTGACGTAGAATGAGAATGCTTCCCACAAGGCGTGGAGACGCATTGTAAACTCCTCGCGTGGCTATGAAGCAGAGGTGGAGCTTCAAACGCAGATGGCCGCAGTGAGCTGCAGTGGAGCCTCTGGGAAAATACCTAGCGTGGCTAGCAAGCAGAGGAGGAGCTGCGAACGCAGATGGTCGCAGTGAGTCGCAGTAAAATGACACTGACCGCGGCAGAAGAGCTGGAAGGAGCCGCGGAAAGAATCAGCGAGAAATACTTGCAAAAGGGGAATAATAGTTTGAAAATAGAAAGAGCAGAAGCTCATAGAAGTAAAGAGTAGATAAGAGAGGAAAAGGAAGAATAGCGGCAAAGGAAAGAAAAAGGAATTAAAAGGATGAAGGAAACGGTGAGAAAACCAGAGGAGCAATACAGGAAGAAACAAAGGACCGCAAAAGAGCGGAAGGGACAGAATCACTAAAGAAGTAGTGATATAAAGTTCAGTGCTGTGGCAAAAGTTTAGGCACAAGGGAGCGGTACACAGAAGTGATGCACTTACCCGTTCCTTGCAAGGAATGATATAGAACCGGGAAGTGACTGTCGCCATCTTGAAAAAGACTATACCTGCAGATGGGATACGGTATGACAGAGACGGTGAGGTGCCATCATGGATTCCATTTTGTGTAATGTGGATGATGTCTTCTCCACCGCATCCACACAGATCTTGAAGGATTCCTAACAACACTACAGTCTCTGTTAGGGTTTTAGCCAACCTGTGCTGCCTTAGGATACACCAACCCAATGTATGTCCCTCGCCTATCACTGCCCCGACCCAACCATCATCACAGGCCCATTATCAAAACTTTTCCAACCCTACGCCCTCAGCCACCGTGAGACAAAATGAAAGGTGGAGTATTTATACAAAACACCAGAAAGAGCTAGAAGAGGCTTCAAAGATGGTACTGGAAAAATTACCTTGACTGAGCATAGAGAAAAGGGAGGGGCAGAAAGCACTATGTGGACTAGACAAGAGGAGAGTTGGAGACATTTTGTTCAGGATCGATAGCACAGAGGATAAGGGGAACAGATGACCGTGAACAGGGAGTTTAGATTATGGGACAGTGAGATCAAAGATGAGATGGGTAGGGACCTAGGAGAGGAGGAGTGGGATATGCTGGATGCGGTGGGAGAAGAAGAGGCCCCACTTGTAACATCGCCACAAGCAGAAAGTATATGGGGGTCCCGATTAAGGAACAAATGCGGGCACATAGCACTGCCCAAAGGGAAGGTAATGGAAACGAAGAAGATGAGGAAGGTTACTGGGACACAGTTCCCTTTATTGAATAAAGGTACAGGAAGGGCTCAGTATATTCCTTGGCCACACATGGATAAAAACAATGTAATAAAATGTTTACAGTGACTCACTGTGGCAGGGGGATTGATCTATGCTTTTGAGAAACAAACAGCCGGTGTTCCTTGGCGGTAGGTGACTTGAAGAGCTTATTTGTTGCTATATTAGGAGATCAGGCTGACAATATCTGGGTGCAAAAGGGCGTGCGATTGGGGGATGACATTAATGAGAGTGCCCTATTTTAATGATATTACGGCACACTTATGGGCTGCTTTCCTGATATTCCCGATCTCTAATCCATCATGCAGCACACAATGGAAAAAAATGTGGAGGGCAGCAACAGGAATATCATGGGATTGGTCAATTCGATTCTTTTATTTTGTAGTTAAGAAGTGGCTTCCCAAGGAGGTCCAATAAGCACTTGACAAAATAGTAATAATTGAGGCAAAGGGGTGGGTGGAGATACAGTCTATAATTATACATCACATGGGCACATGATAGCCGCATTACACGACTCTCAGACTGAGACATGGGCAGTACAGGCAGACGTGAGAACAGCCCCTGCGTGAACAGGAGGGTACAAACGGAATGGTGGGTATCAGGCTCAATATCAAGGATGGCACTGGGGAAAATATTCACAGGGAAGAGGGTGGTTAACAGGACCGAGAAGGAGAAGGGGAGGATTTGGGGGCATGGGGCCAAGGGGAGCAAATATGGGGCAATGTTGGACATGTTGGAAAATGGGACATTTTTCACGGGAATGTAGAAGCAGGGTTGGTGGAGGTAACAACCAAGTGCCCCCTATCAATTGGCCTATGGCCCTGGCACCACTGTGGTTCCGTACAGAGCACAACAACCACCTGCCCATGCAGCTCTACATCTGCCCTTTCTGCTGCTGCAAGCACCAGATTCCAACTGTACGCTGCTAACCCCACCCCTCTGCAGGTGCCTCAAATACCCAATAGTAATGTGGTTTCCAATGCCATGATTACACACTATGAGGGAGCGAGTGTGCTCGGCGGCAATCATTTGTCTTCTCAGGGAAGAAGACCTATCCAGATCAGGACAGTCCACAGAGAGCTCTTGCTTGCCTATTCCTGATTGTCACTGCTGACCCAGAAGAGGAACCTTTGGTGTGCATGGAGACTGGTGACAAACCATTTATTTTTATGGTGGACACAGGTGCCACCAAATCATGTATTAAGGAGGGACATTTCCCTGTATCAGGCAAGATCATGGACATGCAGGGCTTCTCTCTGGCAGTGAAATTGATTCCTTTTGCAGAAGAATTGGCCACCAAAGTGGGCGGTAAAACAGTGCAAGCTCCCTTGTTCTTCTGTACTTCCCCACCAACCTGTTGGGACGAGATGTGTTCAGTAACCTGTCCATGACCATCTTGTTTACTGAAAGAGGGTGGTGTGTCCCAAAAGAGTTATGGTAATTGTTCCTGCCTTAGGGAGTAAACTGGTGGCGCCAGGATTTCCTGTACACCTAGATTTGTTTATTTGCTGAGTGACAGTGCTGTTGAATGCTGAAGCATAGGAAAAGGGGGAGAATTCCCTCTGATTTTATTTTCAGGCTGCGCTGCCCCAAGAACATGTTGCAGGGACTTTTATCTTGTTGGATATTGAAGGAGTGTTAGTGTCAAAAAACAGAATTGTTTTGATTGTGATAGACACTGAGGGGGTGCAGTGGCATACATCATTATGTATTGATCCGACAAATCCACTAAAGGAATTGACTGACTCTGATTTGTTTGATGACAAGGATGATGAGAGAGAGATTGTGCTAGCCATATTTGTTCCCTGTGAAATAATGGCACTATATTGACAGGTCCCATGTCCCATGTTTGTGAAGTGTCCCCTCATTTAATCAAGAGCAGGTTACAGATGTTTTATGGATGACGAATCCCCATGATGTAGGTCTTCTGCATAGTGTTACCCCAATACAATTTACCCTCCAATCAGTTGCAGTACTGCCCCGAGTGAAGCAATATCCACCATCAAAGGAAGCAGAGGAAGCAATAAATGATACCATTAATGCATTTTTACACCAAGGGATTATTTAACCTTCTAACTCACCCTGCAATACGGCCATATACCATATAAAAAAAATAAAAAAGGGTCCCATTGGTGAAGGTTGTCCCAAATCATGCGACAATACTATACAATATACCCACAACAGCCACACACTTTACTGTTATTGACTTGACAAACACATTCTTTTCAGTGCCATTGCATCCAGATTCTCAGTATCTTACAGTGTTTACCCATAGTGAGAGAAGATTCCAACATACAAGGTTGCCTCAGGGATATTGTGAATCCGGCAGTATTTTTATTAGGTTATTACATTCAGACCTGGGTAATTTAAAAGTGCCCAGTACCATTATCCAATACGTAGATGATTTCTTAAAATGCAATAAATTTGAACATCAGTGCAGAGCTGATTCTATCACCCTTTTACAATTATTGGACAAATTACAGTACTGCCAGCAGGATGTTTTATACCCAGGTCAGCTCATTTCTCGTCACAGAAGAGTATAAAACCTGAACGTGCAGCTGCCATGTGCAGTACACCCCAACCTATCCCAGTAAAAGACATGCAGATGCTCCCGCGGCTATGTAATCACTGCAGGGCCTGGAATTTCGAATACACCATTTGCACACAATCGTTGCTGCTGGCGCTCAAAGAGGCCAAAAGACAAAAAGTACCATCACATGGACAGAGGACATGCTCACTAGCTTTAAAGAGGTAAAATACGTGATGTCAGAGCCCCCGTGTTAGCTACACCTGACTACACCCAAGACTTCTAACTCTTTTCACACTCTGACTGGCAAACGATGACAACGGTATTGACACAAAAGAGCACGATGGGCCACAAGTCTTTGGCTTGTTATAGCAGTATGCTGGACTCGGTCGTGCAGGGCTGGTTCCCATGTGAACAGGCACTCGCTGCCGCTACATTTGCCATAAAGAAGTCTGCGACAATCACCATGGGGTGTTCAGTGATGCTGAATTTACAACATGCAGTTTTTACTATTCTAGAAAGATCTAAATACACATTGACTACACAACAAGAATCAGCATACAATATAATACTGCCTATCCTGAATATTCACATAGTATGATACAAAACAGTGAACCCTGCAACTTTTACAAAGTACATGACTGTGCCACTTATGAGTGTCCAGACGATAACAACCCAAAGTCATTTGACTATACTCTAGACAAGGGAAAGGTGTTTTTTGTTGATGGGTTGGCAAAACTTGACCAAGAGACACGGATAAGGCATACAGGTGCAGCTGTGATTCGGCTAGTAGATGAAGAGTATGAGACATTAGTACAGACAAGGTTGCCCATGTATTACTCGGTGCCGGCAGCTGAACTGATTGCATTAATATAAGCTACAGGCATCTCAGGGGTGCAGAGTGATGATTTAATCTGATTTGGTGTAGACCACTAATACAGTACATTCTGGGTTGACTTGTTGGAAAAGAAGGGGATTTAAAAGAGCAGGTGGGTACTGAGTGCAGCATGCTGCCTTGCTAAACAGACTGATGTAGGCCCTGTCTCTGCCCACTCTAGTGGCAGTGGTGAAATACGCTGCCCACACTACTAGTTTAGACACAATTTCTCTTGGAAATGCCACAGTGGATGCAGTGGCCAACATGCAGCCTACCTCGACATACCCGAGATATTGGAATATCCTGAGATTGAAAATATGCAAGTATGTCTGCCACCACCATATACGTCTTTACCAACTAGTGAAATAATTGAGTAACTGGGATGAGCCCCACAAGATGAGAAACTGTTGTGGCAAAAGAGAGGGTGTGCACTGTAAGTGATTTCAATCTGGCACACACCCAAGGCTCGCCTAGCATGTAGTGCGCAAATGAAACCCTTATTTATTTTTATCAATAAGTTCAATATTCCGAATGATATACCACTCATATTACACCCTTCTCCTGAGAACCCCCCGGTCACACCGAACCAGGAATCAGGCTAGTTTGCAAAGGTAAATATTTATTTATGTATTTAGAATTTAAATCACAATATATTTTAATAGGTACAATAATCACCAATGGGATGACAGAACAATGGATAATAGCTTTAATGCACTAGGAATCAAGTAATGAGCACAAAAACAAATGCAGCACAGTAAAGAACACTTTTGGGTTGGTTTGGAACAGATAGCACTTATGGTTAAGGGTTCCCCCTGCAACACCCCTCAACCCACCAATATGCAATTTAAATAGATGTGAGGAGAGAGCAGGTACTCAGGAATAACACAGATCAAACGGAATAACACTCCCACCTTCCCTCTTTAAACACAAGAGAAAAACAGCATTCACTTTTCAACAGTCAGCATGGCTTTAAAAAAAGGCTGAGCGAAAACACCAAATGTGGTCAAAAATACTTAATTTATGATACATTACTACGGGAGCCACTTTGAACAGATGTAAGCAAACAAAAGCAATGATTTAGTCATAAGGAAACAATTGGAATCTCTAATTCAAAGTGGGAAATAATTTAAAGCTAATTCACACGTGTAAAACTTTCAAAATGTCAATTTGCGGCAAACTTTTCATTATGCAATTTTTGATGCAACCGGTCAATCGCACTGTGTTTTTGGCTTCTATCTTAAAAATTGATGGAGTTATGGAGGTTTTAGTGAGAGGTGTTTTTCGAAAATAATTACACGAATTTGGACAAGGACTTCAGTTTAGAATCAGAAAATATGGCTTATGCTTTTACTGAAGGCTAGAGCGTTTGGCTAGGCAACCAAGGCGGGATTAAGTAAGCTCTGAGACTGATTCATGACTTCAGTAAAAGATCCCCATCAGATTCCCCGGCGGCACAAGCGTAAATACTCAAAGTGGGATTTATGGATCAGATTTACACAATAAAGATGACTATGAAAATGGCGCTTTAGCAACTTGACAGAATAGGATAGCACTACAGATTTTGACACTGTTACAGGATATAAAGGTAGGGATAGTTCAGAGATTAGAGTGGAACAAGATAACCAAGGTATACAATAGTTCTCTAGCATCCTATTATTACTCACAATCCACTGGGATTAACATTTTTGGACAGTCACGGTTCTGGTCAATGGATTGGGTCTATCAAGGAAGGACAGCACATCAGGCGTGGTACTGGGTCAGCTAGGCCATTCAACGCAATTGCACAGGATAAGCTCTTCTTATTTCTGGGTATTTCAAATCAGCGGGATAGCGAGTACATCAGGCAAGCCTTATGGTAGCAAGCCAGATAGTTTCAGGATGCTACTTTCAAGATGATTTCCCACACCACAGCGCTCCACTGGATTGCGAGAATAAGTTTGAGGATTGAGGCCTTGCTGAAAATGGTTCAGCTACTGTTTAGAAAGATTCTTGGCATCTGGAAGGGTGTTAAAGGCTGTATGTTGAATGCTGGAACAAAGTGCTTCACCGGAATCAGAAGAGTCAGTCAGTGAGAGTGTCTATGTGTTGTTAGCTGTCTCTATTTATCCTTTCAAATGACATCACAAAAATGGGTCTATGGGGGGGCTTAACTAAGCTTTCCCCTGTGAACTGGGATTGGATCAGGACCTCGTCTGTGCCTTTCATCTGAGTGATTGGATCAAGGACGGATGAAGTCACAGTCATGGTTTGGCTTTAACAGTCCTTAGAAACCTCCCCTAGGCACTAGTATCAAAATCGAATGTTGTCCTAAATACATTGGTAGCCTCTACAAAAATCACACACAAAGATTCCATATTTTATGTGGTATCTGTTCATCAAAATCCAACAGCTGTGGGATTTTATTTCAACTTTCTGCAGAATTTTGTCCATGAACACATTTTCCAAACTTTCTGCAAATTTCCACAAATGTGTGTGTTTACCATAGGGTTGTGTGTGTAAGGTTTAACAATTCTAGCATTAATACAGTTCACATAAAACCACGTATATTGCCATTCCTGTCCCGAATATGTTACACAGTTCCACCGCCTCTTAAAACGTAAAGCCCAAAATCAAACTAGCATCTCTGTCCTTTTTAAATTTTTCACCACTTTGGATAACAAGTTATGAGTCTCTAAAAATTGTTCATTATTTATTCTTAGCAGCAAACGGTCCGCCTGTTGTCTCTCCCTGGAGTCAAGGAGCAGCCCCCACCTTTGGGGAATTCCTTCAAGGAGCAGTTTACGACCTTTTCACACGTCCATTTCCTGGCCTGGGGATCTGCCATTGTTCATTCCATGGCAGTAGACAAAAGTCTGGCCTAACCCACAATTATCATATGCCAGTGAGTTTCTGCTGAGAGGATTTCCCTCCCCTTGGGGGAACCTGTTTTTACACATCTTGCAGGCCCAGCCAGGCTAATTTATTCTTAATTTCTTGACTCAAAATCCAGCCAGAAACCAAACTAGTTGCATTAAATGACATAAATAAATTATTTTCTTAGCTTTAAACCTGTGGGATCAAAAACAACTGAGATCTGTATTCCTTTAGCAACAATCCTTTTGTGCTTGCTAATCCGGCAGACTTTAGTTTAGATACTTTGAAGTTTCATCAGGAGAGCTCATCTGACAGGGCTGTCATTCACAGGTAGCCCAATTTTTCTGAGAAAATGTTTTGCTCTTCACCTTTTAGGACTTAGTACATTCACAATGCTTAATTAGATTAAATGAATTTTAGCCCCAAGCAAGATTTTGAGTGTTGAAACAGTATTATGTATTGGCCTTTTGGGGTTTTAGTAGCAAAGTAAATGTCATTTACAGGCACAGTTTTGAGTTTCATTTGCAAAGCGATGCTTTTCCCTCTGCACTCTATGTTTGCTTGTCATGGAGCCCACAGGCATATTTTCTGCAGTGTGTGCTCTGTTCCACCACACGTGCACCATGGGTGGCAGGTTGTGCATCCATCTTTTTGTGCATTGGAAAATGCCGTTTTGGAGGTTTTTGTAACGCACAAGAGTTTTGCCGCCATTTTTGCTGTTTCTTGCACCCAAATTTGAAGAGTAATGCTCGTAGTCGAGCAGAGTGGGTCAATACATGCCTGTCATGATCTCTGCTTCCAAAAGGTCAGGGTTTTCCCAACTCCCTTGGAAGCAGATCCATAACCCAGGTTCCGAGTGCCAACCAGTCCCAATTGGGACCTTTTGGACCCAGTCCTGGCGCCAGTGGCATCAGGCTCATAAACATGCCCAGTCCCAGCGCTGGAAGCGCCGGGCTCATAATGCTTGGGTGGACTTACCTGCAGCAGACCATGCTGCTTACTTGCCTGCCAGTTGAGCCTCTGATCCTCTTCTGTTTGGAACTACTTTTCCTGTTGGGTGGGGCAGGAGCCACTCCCTAGGTTCAGAACACTGGAACTCTTCTGGAAAGCAGGAACTCTTTTCTTACCTAGGCGTGGCTGTGGAAGGACACACCTAAGCACTACAGGAGGCTATTTAAACCACACCCGATGGATGAATCTTGCTTTGCGTTATTCTGCATCCTCTGCAGCAGAACGCTCATCGTGTCTTCTGCATCTGATCCTGGGCCTAAGGAAAAAGGCTTACCATCCTGAATCCAGTCTTCAGCAACACCTATAAAGACAAGAAAGAACAGGTTAGCATTACGGTCTTCAGTGACAGCGCTTCACTTACCTGGTCCATCAGCTGTCACCAACGCCTCGCGCTGCATTCCGGCATCTGAAAGACAAAGGCTTACCTACTCTTCGTGCGCTCCGGAGGTCTTCGCACTGCATTCCGGCATCTGAAAGACAAAAGCTTACCAACTCTTCGCACGCTCCGGAGGCCTTCGGCGCTGCATCCCGCATCTGAAAGACAAAACAAGGTGCGTTTAAAGACATTGGGGAACTTTAATACTCACGTGCCATTACTCCTTTCTACATCTAACCCAGTGGGTATTCCGGCACCCTGCAGTCGCTCCGAACTTTTACCTGCAAAATAAAAAGACAGTTAGAGCGCATCGTGAAGCAGGCAACAAGCGCTTACTTACGTGCTTCCAGGCGCTTCTATTCATCACACAGGCTCCATCTTCAACTCACTTCAGCCCGTCATCCGCCATCGCCGGAACCCTGCAAAACAAGAGACATCATTACTAAAGACTTTTAAAGACATTAGAATTACTCGAAACTTACCGTTCGTGCAGTAAACGACGGACAGCAGTCCTCTGAAGTCAAGAGGCCTGCTCCCCTTATCCAGTGAAGAAACTGGTTACAGCACCCTGCCCCGAGGCAGATGGAGAGCACGGCGTTCACTTACCTAAGTTGAGAGCGTTAACCTTTGGGGTTCTACAGGAGAAGAGAAAGGGAAGAAGAGAGAGACATTCAATAACCCAGTTCATTAATCCCAAGGAAATCCCATCTAGGTGATCCTCCCTCACTGTTCCACCCCCAGGAACTGATCCAATATTGATGGCTGTGAACTAGCCACCTGGATGACAGATCCTCAGGGACGAGCTAGGGAGACACCTTTAAGTTTCTCACAGACTCCATTTGCGGTCAAGGTAAAGGAGTTGCGCTATTGGGTGCACCTATCGGATGTCCAATGTGTCCCCCATGCCCCCCCCCGAATCTGAAGCATTGCCAACATCCATTGAACAATGATGTGATTTCCTTTTGGTCATGTGTGGACTGTTGATACAGTGTTAAAGGAACAAAACAAACGTTTTACAAGAAGGTGAAGAGGCCCATACGTTTTCCGGTTTTTAAAGTACAGCATGTATACCTCATTGGTGCAACTGAATTTCGATGCACTCAAGTCCTGACAAGAGTTATTCATTTTTAATTTCTAATATGGGCACTGATGGTACACATGTTTCTCATCCTGCACTGTCAAATTTATATAACGCTTTTACAAGACAAAATGCACAATATTCTTCCCATTATAATTATGTGATGTTTATAATAGAAGGTATATTTTTAGGATTTGATTGACAATGTATATAAGTGGTAGTAGTTTTATGTGAGGAGGCATATAAAACAGGGGTGATTGAGTTGGTTGTGTAGACGTTGGAGGGAGGTTAACAACAGAAATGTATTCTGAATCATCACTTAGACCACAACTAATGAGCACCATTATAGGTGTATGAAGAATGATAAGAGAAGTGGGTATCAGAAGCAAATATGATAAATACAGGGGTCTTGGTCTGGATACAATGGAGTATGTGCACTATCCTGAATTTAGTAACATGTGGTAGAATGACATGCGCTCAGTGGGGAAAGAGAGGGCAAATGCAAGCTGCTATGTCTACTCTTTGATCCCCCATGCATCAGGCGCGCCCTAGATGTTAGTACGCCAGGAAACATCACTGTTAGATGCTTAGTGCTTAGTCCATCAAGCGCTATGTTGAGTGCGGAGCTTGTTCCAGGCACATCAAATACGACTTGTGTTGATTGACAGAGATAACAAAATGTGTGCCAAGAACATCAAAGACCTGCAATGCATGCTGCACCCACTCATAAAGATGGATGATGTATTTTTTGTATCCAACTTGTGGGAAGGAGCAGTGGTTAGCTGCACAGCTGGGGGCCAGGGTTTGAGGAAGAAGTAATAAGGGAAGTCAACAATCTATGTCATGCCATTGGGATAGTACACGTCTCTAAGCTAACATGGTTCGAAGCAAAAGAAGTGAAGGTGAAAATGCAAGAAGAAAATCACATGTGTTTTCAAGGGGTCAGAACTGTTCCTGTAGGAAACAACAATAAGTGCAACAAGACACTGTACATTCCAGAGATAAAGAATGGCAGTGCAGCACTCATGGACATGTATTAGATGTGTGGCCAGCAGGCATACCTGCACCTCACACAATCATTGTAGGGGACAAGCTCATTGGCTACCGTGCATTCAGCCATCTTTGTGGTCCAGAAGGGACACCTCGTGATAGCGTCTACCACTGGGGAAGCACAACTGGAGCAACCCACATTCCATCCCCACCAGGGAGAAAGAAGAAGCGCTTACTCAAAAGATCGAAGAGGCGCACAAACAACACATCTGAGGACTCATCCAAGTTTCTGAAATATATTCCTCACAAATATCGGCTGTACAACAATGCTTAAGTCTTCTTTGCATCTGCACTGTTATCAGCGGCCAGGCCACAGCAAATGAAAAATGGCTGCAGATAGTGAGGTGGGAAGTGATCCAATTGGCCAACGATATGGAGCAAGCACTAAATGTGATCAAGAGTGAAATGAGGGCCATCAGGTTGATGACACTCCAGCAGGGCTACATTCTGGATCTGCAGACATTTATGGAAGGGGGATTTGCAAAAACATTGGACTATCATGCTGTTCTTATTAACCCCCAAATGACTTAGAGAATGGGTCCCTGATACACCTCATAGGGGCGCAGCATAAGCTGAAGACTAATATGCAAGCGGAGGCTGAAATTGAAGCTGATGACCGGTTCAGTAATATGTTCTCATGGGCGCCATCCTGGGTAGGAGCACTGCTGAAGATATTGGTCCCTATTGTAGTGCTCCTGTTGGTGATGTTCTGCACATGCCAGATGATTGTTTGATTCTGCATCACGATAACCATCTTTAAGAAATGCCTAAAAACCCTTCTCTTTGACAGGGTTGACTAAGCTATAACCTTGCTGATCTGACCCACCTTGTTGTTCTGCTTTCCTCTTACTTGCCATGCTCTGAGGCCTTTGGGCATGTGGCACATTACCTAAAAACTTAAAGAAATAAATAAATACGACTTGTCCTAAAGGTGCAATGATGATCATTACAATCGGCTTAAATAATGCACCTTGTGGTACAAGAGATGGGTAGGGCCAAACAGATGATCCTAACAAACTTTGTATGGTGAGGATTGAGCTGGGCATTGAGCCCCCTGGGGACAGTGACCATGCCCCCGCCATACTCAGAAAATTACAATGAGCACTGGATTGATTTGGCAACAATAAGTGCAACAAGACACTGTACATTCCAGAGCTAAAGAAGGGCAGTGCAGCACTCATGGACATGTATTAGATGTGTGGCCAGCAGGCATACCTGCACCTTACACAATCATTGTAGGGGACAAGCTCATTGGCTACCCTGCATTCAGCCATCTTTGTGGTCCAGAAGGGACACCTCGTGATAGCGTCTTCCACTGGTGAAGCACAACTGGAGCAACCCACATTCCATCCCCACCAGGGAGAAAGAAGAAGCTCTCACTCAAAAGATCGAAGAGGTGCTCAAACAACACATCTGAGGACTCATCCAAGTTGCTGAAATATATTCTTCACAAATATCGGCTGTACAACAATGCTGAAGTCTTCTTTGCATCTGCACTGTTACCAGCAGCCAGGCCACAGCAAATGAAAAATGGCTGCAGATAGTCAGGTGGGAAGTGATCCAATTGGCCAACGATACGGAGCAAGCACTAAATGTGATCAAGAGTGAAATGAGGGCCATCAGGTTGATGACATTCCAGCATGGCTACATTCTGGATCTGCAGACATCTATGGAAGGGGGATTTGCAAAAACATTGGACTATCATGCTGTACTTATTAACCCCCAAATGACTTAGAGAATGGGTCCCTGATACACCTCATAGGGGCGCAGCATAAGCTGAAGACGAATATGCAAGCTGAGGCTGGAATTGAAGCTGATGACTGGTTCAATAATATGTTCTCATGGGTGCTATCCTGGGTGGGAGCACTGATGAAGATATTGGTCCCTATTGTAGTGCTCCTGTTGGTGATGTTCTGCACATGCCAGATGATTGTTCGATTCTGCATCACGATAACCATCTTTAAGAAATGCCTAAAAACCCTTCTCTTTGACAGGGTTGACTAACCTATAACCTTGCTGATCTGACCCACCTTGTTGTTCTGCTTTCCTCTTACTTGCCATGCTCTGAGGCCTTTGGGCATGTGGCACATTACCTAAAATCTAAAATAAATAAATAAATACGACTTGTCCTAAAAGTGCAATGATGATCATTACAATCGGCTTAAATAATGCACCTTGTGGTACAAGAGATGGGTAGGCCCAAACAGATGATCCTAACAAACTTTGTATGGTGAGGATTGAGCTGAGCATTGAGCTCCCTGGGGACAGTGAGCATGCCCCGCCATACTCAGAAAATTACAATGAGCACTGGATTAATTTGGCAGTTGATGGAGTTTGTATATACCTCACTTGTACCCCGGAACAGTATGTTCAGGCAGGACAACATTTGCGTGATGTATGTCAGGCTTGGGTGAAAAAGGGGGGGGACTTTGAGATATAAGGAAGCACAGAGAATGGCAGCAGCATTAGTTAATGTATGATTAACTCAAGGAGTGATTGTTGTAAATAATGACACAAGGTGGCAGGTGGTGGGGAGGTGTGCACGAGGGACAAGGGGACGTAGGATCATGTAGTAATGTAGGGGCTCCAGAAGGTAATGTATTTTTGAGCAGCAAAATATACTGAACCACTGCCATTTTGGAAGTTAAGCCTCGAATGGCCAAGACCCGTACCAGGGATTAATAGATAGAGGACTCAGCAGGAGTGCACATTCGGATTCCCGTTCTCATCTCAGACAGTAGAGGAGAAGGTCATTCTATTTAGTAAGACACAACCCTTCATTGTCTCCAACTGAAGGCCCAGGTAATTTGAAAGGAATGTGAACAGCAAAGTACGGGTATGTTTGCACCTGTCCCCAAAGGACAATCTCATGGGAGGCAAGGCAGAGGTCTGGAGCTGCCAAAACAGTCATCCTAGTTTTAGAGCACCTGTGTCCCCAGACCCACAAACATTCTATTTGAACTATAAGATGGCCACTATCAGAATCTCCAAACCCCAGAGCATTTGATTGATTAGTGTGTCTGCAGACGGCAGCCCAGGGAGGGGGCAGATGCCAAGGGGGGAACACATGCAGGATGCCCTGTGATTTGTGCTGCAGGTGCACATGGTGAAAGTAACAAATATTGGCCAATGATGGGGAGAAATGGATGGTGCGTCAGAGTGCCTGTGATCGAACAAAGCTCCTCGCATTTCAGAGAGTTATCTTGACCTCAAGAGTATCCACTGGGCTCATGTCTAATTACCAGGTGCACATTACATGGATGATATGTGGGGAAAAGAGCCTTCTAAACTAGTGAACCAATTGTGTTGCGAGGGCCCAGAGTAAGCAAGGCCAAGGACCATGTGGAAGAAGATTGACACAAGGAACTGTAGCCAATCACTTGGTTTTCGCTAAGGTGCAGACTATATGCACATAGGAGACAACCAATAAGGATGATTAAATAATACTGTATATATTTTTAGTCCAAGTGATGCTGCTGCTCTTTAAAATGTCTTGTTTGATTTGAACTAACCAGTGCGCTCCGTGGCAGTAGGGTTAGAATGCCCCTGCTGGCATGTATTTTCTTTTGTGAGAATTAAAGCCATGTTATCCTTGCAAAAGTTGTATTAAGCTTTTTTCCCTAGAGGGTTGCATTTTCTCTCGTCTGCTTGTCTGGAGGTCTGCCCTACACTAAAGTATGCTGCTTCCTAGCATGGGTTGGTCAGTCAGGTGCCAAAGAGGGGGCGGTTTAAGAGGAGTCAATCCATGTGCATCATAGGTTTATGCAACCCTACCCCCTGACTTACCATTACAGACTGCCTAATGGGGGCATTTTCAATAAGTTACCCTTGCACAGTAAATGTGTTACTGGCAAAAGCGCTATATTGATGTATAGGTCGAATGCACTATAAGTTTACTTATCTCCCGAAAGATTACACTTAAACTGTGAATTAACTATGCCTAAATAAGTGTAAAAGTTACTAAGTTACCTGGGGAAAAACAGGTCTAATCATCATCATCACCTTGACCAATTGCAAGAGAGAAAAGTAACAGACATAGAAAACCCATCAGGACGTCAACAAGAAAGCAATAACTTGCAGATCCCAATCCATAGAGCGTTTAGCTCTTAACATACCCTGCCTCAATAAAGGGGTGGAGAGACCCGATGGTAACGTGAGTCATATAATCTTTTGCTCAATATTCCAAGTTAAGTCACAGAAGGATGACCTTTCATGGGCTACTGGTACTAAAGATAGATTGCTGAGATCAAGAGGAGGCAGGGCAACACACAAAGTTTACAATCCAACGAGGAGGCTGCAAACATTATGTAGCACCAAGCTCTGTTGCCCGCGGCAACCACTTAACAATGAGAGTGGGGAAACAATTTGAGGTATATAGGTGTATAAATTAAGATGGGAAGTGTGATGAATGGAACAAAATGGGTTGATTTCTGAACACAGAAAATAGCTAAAGACTGATTGTTTGTGATCATTTCCCTCTAACATGAATGAGCATGAGGGTGGACTCGCCACTCCAGACTTTGTTCAGTTTCACCGTACATTGCCTCTCATCATTTAGAGAGGTTGAGGGGCTAGTATACCAGACAAAAAGAACGAGTAAGATATAGCGAGTAGCAGGGCCCACTTCACAGAAGTTATCAGGTGGCCTTACGTTCCGGAGACCTGCAGTTCTACCATTCCACTTGATGCACAGAAAGGCCCGTGAATAGATATGGAGAGTGGTTGGCAAAGACAATATTCAGCAGAAGTGATTGTGGACAATGGGGAAGGGATTACAGGAGGAAAAAGAAATCCAGGACACTTCACTTACATTTCAGGCTCAGAAGAGAATGTCTGAGTACATTGAGAGCCACCCCCGGGCTGCTGTGCTTCAGCTCGATGTCATCAATCTGGCCATACACAGTGATGGAGCCGGGCAGTAGGGGTCCCCCAGAGCTACTCACGCAACACAGATGGGGTGTTCCCTCATCTGTAAAAGCTTTCCTACATTTAATGTATTTAAATAGGGACAATGATATCTAGCTATCCATTGTGCAAAATCCATTAGCCTGAAATTAGATTATACAATTGTGCATTTGCTAATTACCACTCACAGCTAATGGTAGACGATAAAGAGGAATATGTAATTTTGATGGCATATCCACTGAAACTAATATTCACTGTATCTTTTTTCCCCTTTTCATTGTTTACCTTGGAAAATGTACTTGGTCCTTCTAATGAAACTAAGAGATTTCAATCATTTCTGTGTTGCGTTCCTTTATTTGTTATACACAAAAGAATACATATTGCGCTGGTCTTTAGAGCATTATAGTCAGAAAGCCGGGCAATTGCAGATATCCTTTAATTTGAGTTATAGTCTATCCCCATAGATGGCTCTAGTTCTGGTGGAGGTGAAAGGGTGTGAGGTTCTTCTTTGATGTGGAAGGTGTAGATATGTTATGGCAGTGGAACACCACAATAGTTCTCAAGTCTACACATCTATTAGGCTTCCAGGACAACCACTGTATAAATAAATAATTCTCCATTTGGATTAATTGAATGCAAATTTATCCCATGGAAACCCATTTTGGATATCCTGAAAACCAACTTATGTGTACCCTTGTAAAGTGAATATATGTCTCTCCTTCCGTGGTAGAGGTTTTCATTTGCTGTTTGAAGAGGTGATATGTTTTCTCTGAAAATACAAAAGTGGCATGTTCATTCTATAGCTTCAGTTTCCCCTTGGTCACAGTGCTGAAATGTATCCTCTGATAGGTAGTGATGTGTCAAACAAATACGCATTCGCTATGTGTGCACACATGTGTACTAGTAAAACAGAATCCGGTATTTGGCATTCAACAGATTTTCTTTCATGAGATTTGGAAGCAGCCTGAAGTCTGATTTTAAACTGTCTTTAAGTTACAAAATCATGCCCGGTTCTCTTCTGAGAGTGAAGGGAAGCTTGTGTTGTAGCCATTGAAAGCATTTGTTTGTTTCGTGTTTATGACATTACATTTTATTGTGCTTCTTTTGTGAAGTGCTAAGCCACTGCGTGGAATAACCTACCTCCAAAAGAGTCCATGATTTTCTCCTAGCTAGTGCGGTCCTTTCGCATAACTATGCCACAGTCAAGTGTAGCTACTGAATGTATTCACCTTTGCCCAAACCGTTTTATGATTTCGATCTTTAGTAATGGTATTCAGACTTATTGTCAATAGATTATGGTGTAATCAAAGAAAAGTCATGGAATACCACTTCCAGCCCCAAGCAATTCTATGATATTGCCTTTGCTACTAGTATTCTGTCCCATAGCAACAGCGTGTGCCTTACTCAGTTAGGGCCACTGCATACAACCTGGTGTCTTGAAAACATTCTATGAATTGCCCTTTGCTTACTAGTAATATGTTTATCACAAAATGATGGCTTGCTCTGTGAAAGCAGCTGAAAGTAATCTCATGTCCCCAAATAATTCTGATTTTCTCTTTGTTACTATTTTTCTGCCTCATCATCACACAAGAATAACACACTCAGTTCAAGAAAACTGAGTTTAATCTCCTGCCACCAAACAATACTATTATTTATTAGATCGTCTATCTGTTTTCCCCAAAAATGTCACACTCAAGTTACAGCTACTGGTTGTAATCATCTATTTTCAAACACTATTTTGTTTTTTCCTTCAACGCCAGTGTCTTGCCTAAATGTCATAAAAATATGGCACACTTAGTTAAAACCTCAGAGTGTAATCGCCAGCCTCCAATTGTATGGTTTTCTCTGTAAAAGCCACTGAACGTAATATCCTCCATCCGAACACATCTATGAATGTCTCTCTATACAAATATTGTGTCCCTCTATATGAAGATGATACACGCAGTAATCTCCTGCCTCCGAATATTCTATGAATGTCTATCCGACACCAGCATTTTTTCTTATCATCACTAAAAGTATGCAGATTCAGTTACAACCTGTGAGCATGATGTCTTGAATTGAAAAAACTACTCTGATTTTCTCTACACTTTCTATTATTGTCTTACATCACAAAAAGATGCCACGCACAGTAATAGGAAAATACTGTAATCTCCTGTCTCCATCTAAACAATTCTAGGACATTCTGCTGCCTAATAGTCAGTGAAAATAAATAACATGTGCTTGTTCTATGTAGGGTCATTACCATAATTATCTCTTCCCTAGCAGTAACACAATGATGGTTTGTCCTATGTCACTTTTCACACTTCCTATGACTAAAACCACTTTAAATGTTCTGCCTCTCATTCATCAAAATATTTTCAGAATATAAAAGCATCCATTCTTGTCACAAAAAGATGTCACACACATTAACAGTTAAAGAATGTAATCTCCTACTGGCCTCTGTCGGTGTATACTGAAAAAAGTATACAAATAAAGAAAATTACAATTGTTAAAACAAACATTTGAGCTGAAGCACATGCGCAGGAAAATGTGCAATGTTTTCAGCCCATTTAAAATAAAAACATATTTTCAACATTATTTGACAAGGCACAACAAAGAATTTTTGGGCTACCTGAAAGAATCCAGTAAACTGTTGTTATCAGAAATCTATCCTTCTCTGCCAATACCACAAGGCTATGGAACCTCTAAGTCTAAGTCTAACCTCTAACCGCTAAGTCCACATTCAAGTACATGTAGAATGAAAAACTGCTGTGACCAGTGCATTGATTAATCTTCTCCCTTGACATTGGAATTTCATTAATGAAATATTTATATATTTAAGTTGATTTAATTATTTCTATCTGATTAATACATAGATCGTATTTTAAAACAAAGATCATAGGTTCATAAAAAAGGATTATCAAATAAAGCCAAATATACCCTGTTCTTGGACTTTCTGCTTTCTACTAGTCACTAAAAGGAAATAATAAATGTGTGTGCCATGCAAGAACATGACTGACAACCTGCTTCTGATGGAATGACACCTTTATTAGTTGCTTCATATTATGTGACCTTGTTCATGGAGATTCAGAATATGGAGCAAGGAAGAACATTATCATTCCTTCACTAAATTAGATGTTCTCCTTTCTAGCAGAAACAAAAACACGGCTTATCCTATTTCATTTATCACCCTTCCAGTGACTAAATTCTGTTTTAATGTTCTCCCTCTCTCTCATCTAAATCTCATTTTAGGTATATTTATACGTCTCCATCAACTAGCTCCACTCTCATTGTTCTGCCTCTCCCTCAACTGCTCTAGCAACCTCCCTACCACTGTCTCCGCATACAACACTGATCACAAATTTCAATTGTGCATGTCTTGTTTAAACGTTTGACAGTGAACCTGCCCAACCACTTAACTAGAATCCCCAAAGCAAGTTCATGGAACGCATCTACAATGGACTGGCCTGAAATTAAGATCTGCCAGTTGGCAGCCTGTCTATGTTTTTGTAGAAGCCACAGATATGCCGTAAATCAGATCATAATTGAAGCAACCAGAAATCCTAGAATCTACATCTCTCTTGAATCTACATCTCTCTATCATCTACCATCCAAGCTGATCTCAACACCGTGGCTGTAAGAAAGTCAAACTTAAACAACCTGGAGAATTGGACGTATTAATTCTTCTATTTCATCACAATCCCCTGCCATGCTTTCAGTGTCAGGAGGGACAGATCTTTTTATATCCTTGCCTACATTTTCATTAAAGAAAATATATCCTCCTGATTTATGACACATCAAGTCTTTAAAACCCTGATCATGTCTGGATTACCCATGTCCCTCATTTGTAATACAGGTCTGTACATGTTACTTTCACATATAACCACTAAGGTTAATTCCTTTTTTATGCTGGGCAGTAATCCACAGTCTTTAATAAAGTTCCGGATTGTGTGTTTACTAAAGAAACCCATCTTGGACCCTGACATGTCTTCGATTATAGACACATAGTTATTTGACAGTATTTCATTTTTAACTAACATCTTTGAAAAAGTGGTTACTTCTTATTTCCAGGAATGTGTGAAATAACAAGGTACTTTAGTTGAACACCAAGCAGACTTCTGGATTTCTCACAGTACTGAAATTGCACCTCTAGATGAAAGCTAACATCTTCCGCGGACACACTGATCATGAATCCTCTGTTCTGATAGTGTTGGATCTTTCAACTGTGTTTGAAATTCTTGATCATCACAACCTACTTCAAAGACTGTCAGCAGGGTGTCCGATGCGTCTGTGGAATGTTTAAAATGTTTTCTTCTTTGAAATGTAATATTTGAAGTATTTATAGTGCACAACTGAACAGACTGAACCTCATCTAGGTGCAGAGTGTTATTAAGGATAACCTGAATTATTACACTGCACCCATGATCGTGTCCACCACCCTCCCTTCTATCATCCTAATAAAAAAAATGTCAGAATATAAAAGTATCCATTCTTGTCACAAAAGATGTCACACACAGTAACAGTTAAAGAATGTCATGTAATTTCATTTAATTTTTAAAAGATATGTCTTAAGGACTTTATAGAACTGATACAATGATTCTATTTTCCTGAGTTCCCAGGGAAACATAGTCGAAACCTGGGACCAAACACTGCAAATCTTCTATCTCCTCTAGAGACACAACGTGACAGTGGTATCACCAACAGCAGCTTGTCACTAGATCACAAATCCGGTTGTATTGATGTGTAATCAGTGTTTCCCTCAGATATAATGTTGCCTGATTATGTAGGTATTAATAGATCAGACACAGGATCTTGAAGTTGATTTTATCACCCCTACTAGCCAATGAATGGAACATTGCAGTGCTGAAACTGTGGATGATTTACCAACTCCAGAAATCTGCCTAACCTCTGCATTTTGTGTCTGCAACCGATACAGCTGTTCTTTTTGGAATGCCTGCAAGTAAACTATTAGAATAGTCCTGCTGAGAATTAACTAAAGCCTCCACCACAGCAGCATGGTCTTCAGCTGGCACAAAAGGGAGAGTATGCTGCAACAGGTGTAGGGAATAGAACAATAACTGTACCTTTGCCTCAGCCTGAGCTTGAAAGCCCAAATAGTCTTGTCATATCAGATTTTAAATTTTGGTGGCAAACTTACAGCTGGATCCCAAAATCCCAAAAAGCTTGGTGGATGCAGCCGTTTGTCACCATGCAGAAGATGCTTTGGTCCAAACAAGACAAATTCTCTTTTGCAAGAATTTAGTAGCAGCAAGTTCAACACCATACATATACTTGTGTCGTCTAGACACAGGCCAACCGTATAAAAAGAATCTTCATAATCATCAATTTTAATGAAAACCTGAGTGTTGTCAGCGTATGATTAAAAGCTGACCTCATGTCTCTTGAGGATATCCATTAATGGTTGCAGATATACATTAAACAACAAAGTAGACAGTGATGACCCCTGAGATAGACTACAACCCTGAAGTACTGACTCTGAAATATACCCTCCCAACCGCAATTGTTGCTGGTGATCTGATTAAAAGCAATCAAACCACTTCATAGAGTGATCCATCACCTTCCCTACCTCCCAGAGATGCTTCAACAGGACACTGTGATCCACAAGGTCAAATGCTGCAGAGAGGCCAGCATTACCAAGAGTGATAGTTCCCCTTGGTCTGCTTCCTGTAAAAGCTCATCCCAGGCCGCTATCAAAGCTGTCTCAGTACCAAATCCTTGCTGAAAGCTGGATTGAAAGGGGTCCAGAAGTGTACCCTTCTCAAAATGATCTTGTAGCTGGACCATGACAACCTTTTCCAGGTTTTTTGTGGCCAAGATAGGCCAGCCACCGCAAAGTAGTCCTGTAGCTTATTTGGATATACGTTGGATTTCTTTTAATAGCAGAGCAACGATTGATTTTTTTAGTTTCAATGGGACCATTCCTTGTGAAAGAGCCATTCAGAAATTGTGTCATGTATGGGCAAATCTCTGCTGTGAATCGTTCCGCTGTATATGCTGGAATCTCAAATAACTGATCATTGGTAGGTTTGAGAGTCTGCAACAACGATAACATGGCCTCCTCCGACACTGTTATAAAATCAAAGAGAGGCCTAGCACAAAGTGGATCATGAACATCTATTCCTTCCATCTGTGAAGGGAGGTCAGATTATATATGTTGATCCTATTGCACATTTTGAATAATCTTCTCCTGGATTAGTTTAATTTTGTTCATAAAGAACAAATTAAATACATTTGCCTGTTTTATGAAAGTTCCATAGAGAAAGAGATGCAACTCACATCTTTTGGATCTCTCTTATTATTTGCAGTTTATGGATAAGAAACTGTTTTTTTACCCAGGAAATAAGTGGTTCCTCAGGGTTCTACCCTGTTTCTATTACTGTTCATTCTTTATATGAGGCCATACCATGACATACTGAACAAACTATATGTTTGTTTGTATGCAAATAACACTTAATTATATTTTAAATTGTCAGATGTTGTCTTGCCAAATCTCACTCACATTCAGAATATATTTTTACAAAAATCAAACTTGGGCGCAATTACATTTCTACAAACTAAATGCAAGACTGAACTTGCCATTATGTTCTCTCACTCATATCCTAATCCATGTTTCCCTCCTTCTTTCAGGTTAATTTATTTTCTCTTTTTTGTGCTCTCTGAAACGTGAAAGTCATCTTTAATGCTTACATGGACATGGAAGCGTCATATTCCCTGCATATTTCCGGACAGATTCCTCTGTTCTTGAATTCTGCTCATGCAGGCATTATTGCCAAAGGACTTTAAAGACCAAGTTGGATTGCTGCAACTGTCTCTTTTTGAGACTTCCACATTCTCACATTTTGAAACTTAACCTGCTGCAGAATAACACAGCTGACTCTGGCTTGCAGATGTTTCTATTGCACTGCTCTGCCTTTTCTATCCAACTATGGATTAAATTTGTTTCAAGCATAGTTGGATAGAAAAGGCAGAGCAGTGCAATAGATTAAATTTGTTTCAAGCATAGTTGTGCTCGTCCAACACTGTTCTCTATACGGTTTCCTGTTTTACCATGACCTCCCCTGGAGTTCAAGGTTTTAGTGTTTTAGGATCTAAAACATGGAATGTATTTCCTACCAATATCAAGGCTCAGCCTGAATCATTTGGAACTACTAAACAAACCACTATTTCAGCCTGAGCAGGAAGTTGGATTGATGCCTCCTGCTACACCTACCAGCACTCTAAGATCCTTGGCTTCTTAGCAGTATATACATATCTTTAACATAACATAACATAACATAACATAACATAACATAACATAACATAACATAAGTCTTAATTCTGTTGTCACAGATACTAAACTTAAAGTGGTGGTGCCTGGCACAATGGTTACAAATTGAGTGAGGCTCTCGGATTATTTTAGGTTTGAAACACCTGCTCACATGTCAGAATCTCATCACTTATCCCACCACGGACGCACAACACAAACTGTCTGTTATATAAAGTCATGTCTTGACTAAACTCCATAAATATATGAAGTCTGTTAAAAAGAAAATACAACAACTTTATATTTTCAAGCTCACTTTTTGTCAAATAAAGAATTTGTTGTCATTTTACCCATTTCTCAAGCCTAAAGAATGGCCTTATACATTGGTCATTGCAAAACCCTTGCCGCGTGGCTGATGCTACATCACATGTCAGATACCATTAAAACGAAAGAAAACATTGTTTTAGCTATTGAGAATTTTGCCCTTCATTACTGACTATAACTGAATCCAAAACAAAGTTTATGTGTGCAGCGCTAACACAGGAGCTCTCAAATAAACTAGCTAACATGGCTAATTCAATAAGAGAGAACTGTTGCCTGGTAAGTTTCACATAGAAACACAAGCCTCTGATTCACATTCTAACTAGTGACCAATAAGTGAAATCATAAATGTGTAATTGATGACAATATCATGTTGCTAGCTGTTCCAGGAACCCATTTAATACAGTAAAAAAATGAAGTTAAATTGCCCTTGGTAGCCTGTACTTCTTCACAACGAGCATGCGAGAAAGGGTATATTGAAAGCCATGCTTTTCTAGCTGCATAGACATTGTTTTTTATTTGAATACATGATCATGCCAGTCTTTCAATTTCCATATTAAGACAGCTTCCATAGGTGTGGTAGTATACCAATGGTGTCTTTTGTTCCATGAAAAGTATGGTCAATGACATTTCTATTCAGTTGGGTCCCAGATCTCGTTGGGGATCACACAAAATAATCTAATATTTCAAGGTCTACAACAGTCTCTATAGACTCATTCCTTTACCTGACAGAACATTAGGACTCGTGTTGAAACAATGGATGTACAGTGGACATTAAGGGGTTGTTTGATATATTGTTCCCCATTGAAAAACAGCTGATCATAAATCCTGTGTCAGGAAGAATACCAGTGATCTTACACAATGCTCCAAAAGATATCACCCTCATTACTGACCATGTGCCAGCGAGTATTCCATCATAACCTTTGTGCCCAAAAAGCAATACTATTGCAATTTCTATCAGTTCCTGCTTCCTTTTATTTCCGATGTATTGACGTTCTTTTTAACCTTACTCCTCAGTGTTTAAACTGATCTCTTGTTCTCCCTGTTCACCAGTTCCTACTCTTGCTTACTACTTCCAAGTAGATGTATGATATATGTCCAGTAAAAAAAAAAAGCCTAACCCCAGTGCCCCCCAGTGCCTCGCAAATACACACTCACATTCATTGTGTGCATGTGAGGCTCTGGTGCAGAGGGGGCATAAATTACATTTTTTTACTGGGTATGCCCTGTTAAGAATGCCAGTCCAGTCCACTGGGATTCCTAGTATGTCACATGCAATGTCAAGTCTGACCCCTAATCACCCAGCGCCTCTCATGTACACACAATTGTTTATCTGTGCATGTGAGGACCTGGAAGGCAATCAGGGAAGGAAGGACATGTATTAATGGGCATCTGATAGATGCCCAGGAAGAAATTCCATGACCGGGCCTCCCAGCACCTCTCATGCACACAATTAATGTGCGCCTGTGAGGCACTCAGGGCCTTAGGGGTCAGCATGGTAGTTTTTCCTTGGCATCTATGCCCAATAAAACATTGCATGGGTGTATCCTGGGACCCCAGATCCAGACACACATCTGCCCCTCAGCCACCCAGTGCCTCGCAATCACACATAATCACATTCATAATTAATGTGATTATGTCTGAGTGCAAGGTGCTGGTGCACCATAGAGCAGGCATGGCATTTTTACTGGGCATGAATGATAAAGCAAGTATGATAAGTGTTATTATGTAGATAGACTTGCATTTTAATGCAGCCAGTCTAGCCATTTCTTATTGTGGTATGACATTTTGTACTGGATATCTTTGATAAAAACAAGCATGATATGTGTCAATATGTAAATAATATGTAAATAGACTGGCATTTCAATGATGCAGCTAGTCTAGCCATGTTGTATTGAGGTAAGCCATGTGTATTGGGCATCTTCGATACAGAAATCAGGATCAGTGGTATTACAAAGCAAGACTGGCATTTTGTAGGCAGCCAGTCTAGTAATTTCTGTCTGAGGCATGACTTTTTGTATTTGGCAGCAAGCAGGATCAGTGGTATTATTCTTACTGTAGCATGACATTTTGTATTAGGCATCTTGATTAAAACAAGCATAAGTGTCATTATGCAGTCAGACTTGCATTTCAATGCTGCCAGTCTAGTAATTTCTTGTTTTGGTATGACATTTTGTATTTGCCATCTTTGGTAAAGCAAGTGTGATAAGTGTTATTGTGAAGCAAGACTGTCACTTGTATGCAACCAGACCAGCTATTTCTTATTGTTATATGATATTTTGTATTGGGCATCTTTGGTAAAGCAAGCATGATAAGTGTTATTATGTAGCTCAACTGGCATTTTAGACAGGGTAGAAGACGAGATGGTGGGCAGTGGGTGGGGAAGGAAGGGAGAAGAAGGATTTGAGCCTGTCACTAAGTCTAGAAAATTTAGATGAAATGTAGTGAGGCAAGTCATTAGCAGAGAGAGAGAATGGCCTAGATAGCAGCTTGGGATGTTGGATAAAAGCATGAAGGGTAGATTCAAGTTTGCAGAATTCTTTACAAAGGGAGTAGATTAGGTTTGTGGATTTGGAGGATTTTTCAAAATGCAGTGCAATGTAGAGAGCAGTAAGGGAATGTGTGTAGGCTCGGAGAAGTTTGTGGGATGTCTTGAATGTGCTCAGGTATTGCAAGTCATGCCACATGTTTGGTTTGAAGGTCTGGTTCTCAGAGGAGATCCAGATTGTCAGACAGTGACTGGAATGTGTGAATTTGTGCACAGGATAATTTTAGTCAAAGGAGTCATTTGGCCTAGTGAAAGTTAGAAATAGCATGGCCAATGGAAAACACATGAATTGGGTTTGGAGACAGGAGAGAGATCCTCACATCATCAAGATTACAGGCAAGAGACTCTTGCTTGCATTTAATGTTGTTCATCTAAGATGGGAGAGGAAGAGTAGAGCGTGGAGATACTAGGATGTTTAGTGTATTGTTTAGACCTTTTTTTTCAAATTGTATTCATCAATTCATTAAAGGATAAGAACAGATTAAAATCTCAAAAATTGCAAAATAAACAATGTAAATAAATCCCCAAACAAGCTAACATAAAAATCATATGTTCAACATTCGCACATCTGACAATTGTTACAAAGTAAGAAGAACTTGAAAATATGGAGGTCAATTCAAATGTTGGTTAGTTTCAAAATGTGCGCAGAAATATAGCATGCAAATATATTTCTGTATCTCGGGCAAAATGAAGGTGAAGCGTAGGACTGATTCAAGTTGTTTGGGGCAGAAAGAACAATCTCTGTTCAACACTCCCTCGTGCTGATTCAAGCATGAGGACCATGCATTTCTCAGGAGAAGTTTGAAACATGGTCAAGTCACGGCCCATCTTTCTTGGTTAAACACTGTTTAAGTTAGGTAAGGCTGAATGCTTTCCATCGAGACTCTGCATGGATTATATAAGGGTCTGTATAGTTTCCTAGGTTCACAGTGGAAAAAAGGCAGCGTTTCTGGGTTATTTGTTTTTGTGAGTGAAAACGGTGTGCACCACAGATTAAAGTGTTGAACAACTGACAAATAATTAATGATGGGGGTACCAGGGAATTTGAGACATGATCTGATCTAAGATAATGTTGGTTAGTGGAGGTTTATTATTTGATCAGGAGGATAAGTGGTGTATGCAAAGTGAGAGCTGTATCCCTGCATGAATAAGAATGCATCCCTTCACGCAAATATAGCCCAGGTCATTAAGAAGAAAGCAATCTGGTCCTGTTTTGATTTTGCATTTTGGGTCTTGGATTGTTGGTTTGATCATTATAAATCCAAGGGGAAAACCTCCAGAACTCAAAGAAATGAAACAAAAGCTGTAATGAGCATGTCTGACATGAAAGTGATCCATCAGAGAGGCCTGCGGAAGGGGAAGGAGGCATGATGGAAACCGTGGTGATTTTCCATGGGGCTTCAGCTACAGAACTCCTGGCCAGCTGTCAACATTCTAAGAGCAGCACATGCCAATAGAAAACAAACGCATACCAATACGAGAAGTGGGAATAGTTCACTGAAATCTTTATAAAGTATGTACCACATGTTTAATGTTAAAGGAACTTGTAAATGATGTGACTTGATTTTGACCCCCACGCCAATAGTCTTCTTGAAATATCTGCCATACTTTTGCTATACTAAAAATGGAAATGTTATTGCCTTTGACTATACCTGTTATAGGTATGTTCGATTTTTTCTGTGTCTTATGTGTTGTTCATTTTTGCTTGTTACATCTATCCATCTATCAACACATCTCTCTCCTTCACACTCTCACTTACTCTCCCACTATCTCGCTCCTGCAAAATTCAAAAGATACACGTCTGAACCGTAGTGTCGCATTTCAGACATATGTGTGCGCGTTTTAGCATTGTGAAGTGGCTGTTACCTAGAGATGGTGTGTAATAACTCCGTGGTGAAGTATTACCTCATGCGAAATTCGTTTTGCAAACTGATGTTTTAGTCTGTTCAGGAAGGAAGGGACATTATGGAACAGCTACTTATCCGTAATGTTTCCTTGTCATTGGGGCATGAAGCATGAACTGGTAATCTTCCACGCCACAAAGAGAAGGCTGCAGTTACTCAGACAGGGATGGATTCCATAATTAATGGTCGATTTTCAAATGAGGAGGAACCCAATGATCCCGCTGAGGGCACGCAGCATCTTGAATGTTCAGAACCTACATCCCTAGTGAAAGGAATGCAGCATTAGCAATGGGTTCCCTAGTGAACGGCGAAACACCAGTGCCAAGATGTTAAGTGTAAGGTGGAGGGGTGGCTGGAGAGCAGTGAAAAGACAACAAGTTACCTGGAGCTGGCCCAACGCAGGAAGGCAGCGCATCGCTTTGCAGAAGCAGAAGAGAGTGGGGATACATTATGAAGCAAATGCAGAACAAGAATGCAGGCCTCACGTTGCAAGAACCGTTTGCTTTTAATTCAACACTACTTTCCTTGCGTACTCTGGCTTACCGCACTATTCCCTTCTTATGGTTTGTGTGGCCGAACTACGTGCCAGAATTCCCTTTCAGAAAAGCGATTTGGTCGGCGCGCTAGCTTGCACTGCGCTGTCACTCACTAACAAAACATGCAATGCTTAGCATGGAGACCCTAGGCTTGCGAAACACAATGCCCCCGACAGAAAGTGGAAAAACATGCACTGTTATTGACTATGGGGCTTATTACAAGTATGGCAGTGTGGGAAAATATTGGCAGTAACGGAATTACCGACAATTTCTTGCACCGCCATACTGAGTGTATGGCTCTGGTGTGTGGGATTTACTTCCAGCATTATGCTGGAGTTCTATCCTCCCACTTTCTGCCAAAAAAATCGTCAACATTGGCGGAATTACATCAGCGATAATTCCGGCAGCAGTAGTTCTGCCAAAAAAGCCCCATATAGTCCAATAGACCCTTGAGAAATGGGGATTAACTCTGCCACCACCCCATGTAATCTGACGGTAATTCCGGCGGACCAAGTGGCGGTACTGGTATTTCCATCAGATTTACAGTGGAATACCGCCCAACTCGGCATCATCACCATATCTAATGCATATGCAATGCCATCACGTGAAGATGCTGCCATCTACAACCACAATGGCACAATACTTCAATATTATGCGTAAACTAGTCAAGCTGCATAGGTAGACCCTCACACATAATGTTATATGTTATGTAATGTTAAGTTATAGGGACGTTTTGTCAATTGCAACAATCACCCAGCGGGTATCTCAGCGCTGCTCAAAAGCTGAGTTAAAAGGACTAGTGACAACCAAGGTACTTTGACCCTGTTATAGATTTAAAAAGGTGTTTTTTTAATGTTGTCCCTGAAAGATAACAGTTGAGTCCCTCGGTAATTCGGCAGGCAAGGAGTTCCAGAGCCTGAGGGCTTGATTCCGAAATGACCGGCCACCCACCCTCTCTTTCCTATAAAGTGTCATGTACAGTCTTCTGTCCCGCTGTAACCTGGCAGAGTGCACCATGGCATAAGTGTTGAGCTTTATTTCAAGTGGAGTTGCCTGTCAGACATAGCTGACTTCATACCCTCGGTGCAGCCTCACATTACTCAATAACTCCATGACACCCTTTGTGTAATCACCATATGTAAGCTATTACCCCACATGTACATGTGTATGTGCTGCTACCACATTAACGTTAGTGGCTTACATTAGCAAACTATGTAATTATAATGGCTTCGTTTTCATTGTGAGTTTCTAATGCTATCATATCATTATTTATTTCAAAAAGTACCTTTCATGTCTTTTCCGAATTGCAAATCAAGTGTGTTTCAATCAAATTGGAAGCAAGGGGAAAGGGCCAATACGAGACAACTGTGGGGCATGTGGGTCCAGCAGGTGCCTTTGGAGGTGTGGCCCCAACTGGTGATCCATTCACTGCCCACCTACTCAATGACACTGCAACATAGCATGAATGGCACCTCCTGAAATGAAGACTATGACCCTGACTTTATGAAAACAAACAAAAAAAACAGAGAGCAAGAAGCCCTGCATGGCCATGTTAGATCAACCAGTGTGACTACAAAAAAAAGCTGTCATTGGCATTTAAACGTATACATCTTTCATTCTGATCCCTTGGTGTTTGGAATAGCCTGCCGGAGCTCAACAGCAGTAGTTCATCTTATAGGTTGCCCTAATTGCCACCATATAGCCTTATTTGGCAAAACAGTTCAACCCATACCCTAGTTAATCTTTAAAGCACAATTATGAAGCTAGGACAATGTTCATGGTCATCAGAAGTGCCATCAGCAAAGGCATTGAGCTTGTACCCTAGCATGTTTGATTTAGAACTCTTTTGAAACAGTTTTTGATGATCAAACAATGTTATACATGTAACCCCTATGTGACCAAAGAGAGAACTCTTTTTTTAAAGTGGTCCTTGTTACCTAATTCTTTATTAGTACTCTTTGGGCCTGATTCACAGCACGGTTTCAAATTGGCTTGTGCAATTATAACATGCTATTATTTATTCAGTACATTAATCCAATCTCCTCCCTACGGGTTGACTTTTCATTTTTAGAAATTACCGCAACTGTGAAGCATCAGAGGTAGGATTTTCCTCTTACTTTAATCAGTCCTATGGTTTTGGTTTTCAAAAACGAACCTATTCCTCATTAGTGACTTTATTATCACAGTAATCCGTTTGCAGAACAGGGATTCTTTGCCTAAATTCTTTGGACTTGTGCTATTCTACATACAAGGTACTGTTCTCTGAACCTTAGCTACATGGCAGAATGTCGATCTTTTTTGGTCACGTTAGTCAATTAGTACTCAGCATTAATGATCTTGTTTTTTGTCTTAATGCCCCCCCACCCCCTTTTTCTTCTTATTGTTTCCCTCTTTCTTGGTTACTATGCTGTTTACCAATGTGTGTTTTTAATTATATTTCAACCTTATGTCTATACTATGCATTTGCCACTATTATCCATCATGATGTAACCACCCCTATGTTTTCCCCTGTGTTGCTTACCATGGGTGCATTTGTCACCTTATTTGATGCATTTGATTTATTGATGTGAACATTGTGTGTTATCAGCCTCAGATGAAGAGCTAGGACAGCTCGAAACACGTGTCAGGCTGCTTATCGTTTTGGAATAAATACCATAATTTGACTTCTCATTTCTACACAATTGTGGCGCAGTGGTATTGGGACTTCTGCTTTATGTATAAAGTAGCGCTGGCTTCTAAGACAAAGGCAAACAGCTTGCTTTTGAGGTCATTTGCATACCAACAATGCCTTGATGATGTGGTTCTAAACTACAGGTGAGCGGCCAGCGATGGTTAGTAGGTGGTGTTGTGGCAGGTGTAACGTGGGTCAATATTATTCATTTAATATATACATCACAGTATAGTTAAGGTGAGTGCTGAGATACACAGGCCATCAACAAAAGGTTTTCTGATAACTTTTGTGTTGTATGATGAATTTAGCTGTTATGTTGCAGATCATTTTGATGAGTTTGTATGCATGCAAAGTCAGAAGCAGTTGCACAGAAATAAATTTGGTATAACAAAACATTTGGAATTCACTGAAAAATCTTTAGTTAAAGATTGGTTAAGGTGCTCAAATGTAGCGCAACAAAACCGCTGAAATTCAGAGCATTGGGGAAGTCATGACTGACTTAAATTGGCACGTTTCCATTGCAAAGCCCATGAGCACATACATATCATAGGAGATGGGACGTTATGGGACGTTATGGATTGCACTAATAAAAACCTATGACATTCAGTGAAAAAAACTGTGTTAAAGGGATGCTATGGTTAAGTTGCATTAAAAGTAACCTATGAAATTCAGTGAAAAAAACGTTGCTGAAGGGACGTAATGGTTAACAAAGTTTAATCAGTGAATTTCATAGGTTTTTATTAGTGAAAATGTTTCATGATGTTAAACCACTGTATATAAGTTATAAATCATTCCTCTTGTAACATATATGAAACAACTATAAACCTCCTTTTACCAAATGTATGTTTTGCAACACATACAGTGCATGCTGGGAATACAAGTCATGGTTGAATTGCCTAGGGCATGAGGCTGAACCATGACCCAAGCCCCACCAAACCACCTCTGTTATTCGCTGCACCTCCCTTGCATCCTAGTTCAGTGTCCACTATACCCTTATAATATGACCAATGGCAAGTGTCCATGGCTTGCAGCCATGGCCAGTCTCCACAGTCCATGAGGCATTGGGTTTCGGCCATGCCGCATTCCGCAATAAGCAATAAGCAAATCAGAGTAGACATTTGTCCGTGCCAAGGGCCAGGCCCATTGCCCAAGCATCAAAGTTATATTATGATTTTGTGTACTTACATTTCGACACTTTCAAAAAAGTAAAACACAAAAGAGATTTGCAGAAGCATGTTTTCAGGTTCTTGCTGATCCTCTTCGTCCAGGTTTGCTGCGGTCCCATCCAGCACTTCGGACTGCAGTCACAAGCAGAATTATTGTCCTACTCAAACCTGGGGCTTTGGCCATGCACATGCCCCAATAAGCAAATCAGGGTAGACATTTGTCCTTCCTGAGGGCCAGGCACACTGTCTAGGCACCAAAGTTATATCACTATTTTATGTACTTATATTTTGACACTTTGGAAAAACTAGAACACAGGACACATTTGAAAAAAGCATACTTTCAGCTCCTTGCTGATGCTCTTCACGCAAGTTTGCTGCAATCCTATTCACAGTCACAGTTAGGATGATTCAGGCTGGTGATCTTACCCGGCCTATCCAGACAAATCAAGGCCTGAAGCAGGGATGCTACTTGGCACTCCTGTATTTAACTTATGTAAATGTCATTATAATCCTTCCAAGCTTGGCAAAGAGTCCTGAATATGGTTGTCATATGCAGACAATATGATGCACCTTGACCTGAACCCCATTGGGCTTCGACATTCAATGAATGCCCTTAATGACTTCATCATTGCTAATAATATGAAAATCAATGTGGCCAAGACAAATATTTTGATATTGTGGGCAAGGTCAAGGAGTAAGCCTTCATTCTCTTGGAAACAGGCAAATGAGACACTGGACATTTTAAATAGATATATCTACCTTGGTTATCCAATTAAATCGCAACCATCGTGCCAATATTACAGCAAGTATATTATGCCACGTGCCATGTGAAAGTGTAATGTCGTCAACAAATCCATTGTCAAGAAGGGAGGTTTCAATATTGCAGGGCTTCTTACCATCGATAGTAAAAGCATAATACATAGTATACTATATGGCCTTGAGGCAATGTTCACTGCTCAATCCACCTGGTTGGAAGCTGAAGAAGGGAAACTGCTGCACTCCATATTGGCCAATCCCAACGCTGTTCCTGTGGCAGCATTATGACTTGAGCTTGGGTTACAATCTCTCAAATCCCTATAGATTCTCCAGTGCACAACATATTTCTTAAGCTTTCCTAGTCGGTACTGCTGGAGATACTCTGTTGGGTTTGATGCTGTTGCATCTTGTGGAGGACACACCCAATCAGTTTGTCTGTGATCTGCAAGATTTGGCACTTGCACATCTATACAAGGTCGCCCAAAACTTGGACTGTGTTCCTAGCCTCCCCAACATGCATGCCACTTCAAAAAACAAAGCATGGGATTGAGATTGCTGTGTCAGCTTGGATATTCTTCTAAGCAAAAAGTGGTATGCAGAATATCGTAATCAGAGTTTTAAGGGACAGATTCCTTTAACCTATTTGGTGAAATTATGCCTTCCCAAGTTACATGAATATTAAGGGGGGTGGAGTGATGCTGCACCTGAAGAAAGATGATGTAGATTATGCCAGCAGGCTATTGAAACAAGTTGTCACTTATTGACAAAATGGCCAGTGTTGCATTCCAAATATTTGAAGGGTTATATGACATTTGTAACTAGCCAGGAAGGCATCTGGTCTGATCTATTTTGCAGCACTATTTTTGGTGCAGACACTTTAGTGATTGCGGCTGCAGCTCACTGTGTTCGGAGAGAAGCTTTAGTACTGCTTGACATTGTTCTTTAGTATATTTTGACATCAAGATGAATACCTAAGCAGTCTGGCTTATTAGTTGGGTCTAGTTCGAATAGAATGCATGTGTTAAGTAATGTGTTCTATTTTATGTGATATGCTTTCTTCTCTTTATCTAATGTTGATATGGATTTTGTTTTAATTGTGATTTCATTTTACTTATTTGTGCTTTAATGTGTCGCGTTCTTTTTGTATTGTGCAAAAGGTTATATTCTTTTAACCAAATGCACTTAATAAAAATTAAATTTTTAAAAACCTGTCCAGCACTTCAGGCTGTAGCTGTGAGCAGAATTTGTGTTCCCATTCAAACCTAGGGCTTTGTCCATTCTGCATGCCCCAATAAGCAAAATAGTAGACATTGCTCCTTGTATTGGCCCAGGCCCACTGCCCAGACACCCAAGATGTATCACTAGCGTTTTTGCTTACATTTTGACACTTTTTAAAAAATAAAACACAGGACAGATTTGCAAAAGTGTGTTGGAATCCCATCCAGCACTCCAGGCAGTAGAAGTGGTGAGGTGCATGACAGTCAACCCAGCAGAATTCATTGCTGAGACACTTGAGAATGGTGAATATGCACACAACTGTCTGCCATGAATGCACAAACATGAAGGGAATCTCCTAGGTAATGTAAAAATATATCCATTCTGTATTGTATTATTTTGGCCTAAGCACACATACATTGCATCGCGCCATCAAGCCCACCAAACTCGATCTTAGCCGTTTTGCTCACTTTACTGGGTTTTCATTCCTAACGCAGTAAAGAGTCACAGTCTCCGAAAGCACAAACTTAGCTGATCTGCAAATTAGGTGCCTTCCTGGCTTCCTGACTCTCTTGAATTTCCACAGCTAATTATAAATGTGCGTCTGGATTATTAAAAGAAGCACAATTCATGCCATGTGTATTCCTAAAAGCCTGAGCTACTGAATTGGAATGCAGACTGACCTTTTAGTCGAAGAAACAACATAGATAATGAAGCACGAGGAATGTTACCTTGTGTTAGGAACAAGATATGCTCCTACACCACAGTCTGCTGTGTTCCCAGACAGTAAATTGTCTGAGGGATGACACAAAGCACTTCAACATGTGTTGCCATAGCAAAATACTCACATTCACAGGTCATGAACCATCATCACATGATGAACTAGAACGGATTCCCCACATTGTTAGATTTGTATAAATTACGCTCACTCCCCGGAGCCTTCGCTCACCTTTTCCATTGCTGTACACAATTATGGTTGAATTTGGGTCCGCTTAAGTGACAATAAACTCTTGTTATATATGTGTTTGTGACTGTGTATCTTCATTTATTTGCAGTAGTCTCATGATTGGGACTAACAGATGGCTCCCAGAACGTGGTCTCTCCCGATAAAGACCCATCACAATTTGTGAGGACGGATGTTAACGAACCGACATCAGAGAGTATCGGGGGCCCTTGCAACCAGAGACGTGTCTCCTCTCAGACTGCTTCCTGCTTTCTCCGTTTGTCGCACTTCGCCCAGAGTTTGTCACTGCAAGATTCCCGTACGAGAGGCTTTTTGGGGAGACCGCCAGCCACAATGGGAGTTTGTTCGATTTAATGGGGGAACTTATTTGGAATCAGGTGACTGTGTTTCAAACTGACAGTACTTAATATTTGTTTTGTTTTGAAAATATCCTACGCATAGCATATTGGCTGGGTAAAACTGTCTTTTTCAGAATGCCTGGTTCTATAAGTTGTCATCTTGTTGGGCAACACTTTGTTGCAGTAGAAGACAGCCAAACGGTTTGGAACAGATTCAACCAACGCCACCCGAGGTGTCGCCGGCATATGAAATGTACATAAAGTTTTGGTTTAGGAGCTATAGTGTTCAATAGTATTTGGCTTTGTCAAACCAGACATGAAACAGAACTTCAATGGCCAGAACTAGTGAGTTTTGAGATTGCTAGAATTCAACATCTAGAGTCAGTATTGCTGCACAAGAAAGTGAGGCCTGCTGCATTTGACGCTGTTAGGGATTGGCAAAAGGAAGATATCCAACGCCTCAAAAGCAGAGAGAAATACACACATAAGCACATTACACAAGCTAGAAAAGCTTTAGCGCATGACCAACAAAAGCAAGAAGAGGCTATTAGGAGTATGGATATGGGGTTTCAATTAGAAGCACAGAACATATACCCATGAAAAGAATTGTATGCATCCGTTGAATGGATAAATAAGTTATCAAATGAAAGACAAACATCCTCTACTGCACAGCCTCCATATGTACCACCCCAACCACAAGCACAGCTAGCATTACCTGCACTAGACACACGTTCTGATGATTTTCCTTTGCCGCCGAGTGCACATGACTTACTCCTACTTTTGTTACCGCCTACTTCTGCTACTCCACTTTTGACACCTGAAAATAGCAAACAGGAAGTTGTAACATGTAGCACGAAACCTCATGCACGTAAGAGGGTGTTGCGGCATTGGGCAGAAAGGTGTACAAAAGGGGATGACGAAGCAGCCACTTTAGGTCCCCTAGCAGACCATGGCAGTATCCCTGAACAGAAAGTTTTGATAGAACAAATGGGATTATACCTAGCCGAGGTTTGGGGCGATTTAACTGATTCAGCTGTTCTTCAGGGATTGCAGGATTTGTATTTCTTGTCTTGTACTAGAGATACCACACTAAAAGTGTGCAAATACTTATTTTTCTTTAAACATGAACTTGATCACTTAAACCAAATAGAATTGGACCAATGTACACAACAGACATCGTATGTGCAGAAAAGATTTTTGCTTGCACCGAAACCAGTTAGTGAAGAAATGCGCATATGCACGAGAGACACTCTTAGATGGATCTCAGATTCCTCCATTTCGCCTATTGAGGTTCAGGACACATTTAGCAAATATTCTCCACCTATGTAAAGAATGGTATTAAAAGTTATTGTTGAATATCTACAAGATGAATGTTTGAGGTGAAAATGTGTCGTCCTGCTGATATTATGGTAATTTAAAATGCACATTTTCTGCTGACACCATGCTTACCTCATTGTCACTCGATTTGGCTTTACTCCTTAATAAACAATCAGTGTTTTCCTACAGTTGCCTATGAGAGAGGTTCCTCTGACTATTGTCCCGAAAGTAGAGATACCTTGTGCAAATGGTGCAGCTGCCACAACTATTCCACCACATTATATTTCACAATTTGTTCATGTTACATTCTCACAGCAGGAAGTAAACACTCTTATGCATTCTATTCCAGACATTAGAAAGAATCCTACAGGATTTTACAAAAAAATAGAATCTGTTCTGAATTCATCGGTTTTCACTTTAGGTGACATCGACTTATTATTCTTTGTGATTTTGCCAGTAAAGTTATGGAAGCAAATTAGGACCGTAGATTATCAACCTGCTACGGGTGATACTTGGGTTGCACTAGAACAAGCTGATTGGTCTAGGAAAGCTGGGGAAAAACCACCTCAGAGCATATTAATGTTACCGAACCACATTGTGACTAAACTTAAAACTTTAGTGTCTGAAAAGAGAATTATTTGGGATAAATTAACTGCGTGCATGCAGGGGAAGACAAAGATAGCAACTGAGTTTTTTAACAGGTTTGAACAAGTATTTTCAGATTTCTGTGGCCAAGATTTGAGTACGGAACCTGGAAAGAGATGTTTGTTGACAAATTTGTGTGAGGGTTATTGCCTGGCATTCAGTCACAGATCACCGCCACTTAAAGTGCATGGCAGACTAAGTCGCAATCTGAGGTTCTCCATATAGGTCAGTATTACGAGAACAGAGTCAACAATAAGAAAATTGAGAAGAAAAAGGGAGATTGAAAAATGAGGGTACTCTTGCAACAAATTGTGAGAGGGCCATGGGGTGGGAATGCAGAACCGAGAGGACAGTTCATACCACAATCCGGGCCTGTTCATATGAACCAATGTGCATATTGAAAGCAAGAGGCCACTGGAGGGCACAGTTTCCGATCCTCCAGCAGGCAGTGAATGGTACGAATGGCACGATCAGTGGAAGACCGAGAGCACGCAATGGCATGCCCGGACCAAATAGGAATCAGATTGCTCAGCATCAACAGAATCAACCACAGGATAACAATACAGGTAATCAGGGGGGCCAGCAACAAAATACTGGGAATGTGAACACTTTTGACAATGCTACACATTCTTACTTTAGTGAAGATTTTACATCTGACGATCTTCTATTTCGCTAGGATGGCCCGAAGCAGAGTCTAGAACCTATTCCTATTCCCATAGATCAGAAAGGAGCCTGCGTAGAAATTAAAGTCGGTAATAGGGCACACTTTTTTCTCTTGGACACAGAAGCACAGAGGTGCTCCATTGACCATTTGCAGGTTCTAGATATGCCACTGTCAGGGCAGAATAATGTTTCCGTAGGGTTTTCTGGTATTCCAGTAGTAAGTCCGGTTTCTTGACTGGTGCCAAAAGCTTTGGGTCCATTCACTGATTCGTGTCCATTTTTATTGACTACAAATTGTGGTGAGAATCTGCTGGGATAACATTTTTTAAAGAAATTACTTGCAGTGATTTACTGCTCACCAGACAGAGTGTATTTGACCATGTCACCCCATCTGAATTCCACTTCACAATTTATAACGTTGCCTTTACCAAGTGAATTACAACAAGTGCCTACACATTTATGGCCAGTAAATGACAACGATGTGGGCATACTGAATGTTGAACCTGTACGAATAGTATTAAAGTATGGTATTGCGTTATCACGAATCCCACAGTATATCTGTTGAAGGTGAACAAGCACTTAAAAGTATTGTTTCTGACTTGATGCATTAAGGTGTTAAGGAAGAAAATGCTAGCACGGGCAATAGCCCGGTTGTGCCTGTTTATAAGAAAGGTGACAATGCATTACCCTACCGTTTTGTTATTGATCTTCATGCGATTAAGAAGGTAGTAGCAACACAGTTTCCCATTGTCGCCAACATCACCACCATCTTGACTATGTTTCCTGCTACAGCTATCCATTTTTCTGTCATCGATTTGAAGAATGCATTTTTTAGTATACCCATTCATTCAGACAGTAGATACTTGTTTGCTTTTTCCCTTGGTCGACGCTCTTTTACTTTCACACGCATACCAAAAGGATTTACAGCAGAGCCCTTAAGGAACAACTCGATATGCTTGAATTACCTACCGCTTGCACATTGATACAGTACATTGATGAACTGCTTGTTGCTGCCGATTCAGAAAGCTCTTGCAAAGAGGGCAATGTTTTATTGTTGAACCATCTAGCTGAGCATGGCCATAAAGCATCTTTGAATAAGTTCCAGTATTGTCAACATGAGGTCGCCGATTTAGGCTATCTCCTTTCAAAGGAGGGTAGGCGCCTTGCGCCTGAATGCCTACAAAGCATTTCTGACATGACTGTTCCAAATATACAGAAAGAAGTTAGGGTCTTTATCGGCATGGCTTCATTTTGTAGACAATGGATTCTGAATGTTTCACTGTTGATTAAGCCAATGTTGGCATTAACAAGGAAGGATGTAGCTTTACCATTACCTTGGGATACGCATTGTCAAGAAGCTTTTGATCTGCACAAAACGGCATTATGTTATGCTCGAGTAATGGGCACACCAAATTATAAAAACGAGTTTGTTTTATTTCTGCATGAAAGGAATGGATGTGCTCTGGCTGTTTCTCATACAGGCACATGGAGGAAGAAGCAGACCATGCAGCTATTTTTCCTCTTTTTCCTCGATGTTAGACCCTGTTGCATGCGCTTTGCCCAAAGGTCTCAGGGCTGCACCTGCTTCTGCCGTCTCAGTGAAACAAAGTGAGGGTATTGTTTTGAGTCACTACTTAACCGTGATGATACCTCACTCAGTAGATGTTCTGTTGAATAGTACACAAACTCAGCATCTCACATCTGCCCAAGGTATGATTTGATCATATTTGCACCTCACATAAAAATTAAGAAATGTGTTCTTCGAATCAGGATGAAATGTTGCCTCCTCTGAATGAAGATTGCACTAATAATGCATCCCATGACTGCCTGTATGTTACTGAACAGGATACTAAAGGCAGGATCGATTTGAACGATACACCATTGACATCTCCTGATGGAGAGCTATTCTGTGATGGTTCATGTTTTAAAGTGCCTGATGGCACTTCCACTGCTGCCTTTGCAATCACCACGTTAGACAATATCATTGAAAGCAAGAGAATTCCACACAACTCTGTCCAGGCAGCAGAGATAGTTGCCTTGACTAGAGCTTGTGAGATATCTTAAGGGCTTAGCATAAATGTTTCTACTGATAGGAGTAGCTCACAACTTTGGAATATTGTGGGCTGAAAGGGTATTCTTAACATCTCACGGAACAAAGATTCAGCATGGTCGCTTGAGAGTGAAATTGTTGTCTGCACTGGCCCTTCCCAAACAACTATCTATAATTAAATGCGCAGCACACCAGAGGGTGACTGATGATATTGGGAAAGGAAATGTGTTTGCAGACAAAATAGCTAAACAAACTGCCACTGACCCACCCAGAATGTATGTGTTAGATTCTGCTAGGTTGCGGAAACAGGGATGATGGAGGAGGGCATTAGTAATGTGAAGGAGATTCAGGCTCAAGCCAAAAAGGAGGAGAATAATTTTGGTTTGCTGGACTTGCTGGGTTGGATATTGAGGGTTGTTGGGCGGACAATGAGAAACAGAGGTGGATGCTGCCCAACGCAAATGTGACACCTATAGTTACTATGGCACATGGGCTAGCCCATGTAAGTGCAAAGAGTATTTGTAAGCATTTAGACCCAGTATGGTACAATGACAACAATTAGTTCTGAACTGTATGATTTGTCTACAACACAAAATTGGTAAGGGAACACCAGCACCTAAGGTTAGTTTTGGACCTCCCTCTACGCCATTTGAAGTGATTCATTTTGACTTCACTGAGATAGAGCGATGACAAAACTATAAATATGTGTTAGTAGTAATATGTGCCTTCAGTAAATGGGCTGAGGCTTTCGCTTTTTGAAACAACACTGCCATCTCTACTGCCAAAGTAATGTTGAAAGAGTATTTCCCTACAGTTGAGTTACTCAGAGTAATTTGGTCCGATAATGGACCACACTTTACTGTGGCTATCATACTAAAGGTTTGTGAGGTGCTACAAATTGATAAAAAATTTTATTCTGCGAAGCATCCTCAGAGTGCCGGTTTGGTGAAATGTTATAACGTTATCCTTATGAACAAACTATCGAAGGTGTGTGCACACAATAAATTGACATGGCCTGACACCTTACCATTAGCATTACTGTCTAAGAGAACCGTGGCTCAGACAAAAACAGGGCTTTCTACCTATGAAATTGTTATGGGGAGACCTGCTAATATATGGAACGCACCTAGGCCTAGAAAATTGTTGGCGATAGAGTACCCGTTATTAACTGATTATTGTGATCAATTGACTCAAAACCTGCATTTGATTCACCAACAGGTTCGAGCAGATTTCCCTGAGAAATACGAATGACCTGGTCATCGCATTCAACCTGGGGACATCATGCTAATTAAGGACTTCAAGAGGAAGTCCTGTCTTGCAGCTCATACCAGGACCATATCAGGCGTTGCTGGCTACTCAGACGGCCGTCCGAGTCGAGGGCAAGAAACACTGGATCCATGCGGCATACCTGAAACAAGTGTCCTTGCCCTCGCCCTTTGACAAATGGCCTAAGGAGGGGGTTGTTGATCCTGAAACCAAGAGTGTGCCTTTGAATGAGGGCACCCATTTTGATCCTGAGCATAATTCTGAACACAAACAACTCGAAGATTCATCACTTTCTTCAGATTTTGATGCCTTGTTCATGGACCACTCTGTACCTAGAGTCACAAGGTACAATCTTCAATCACGGAAATAGTTAGGGATGACATTTTTGTAGACTAGTAAAGTGGAGTATGTATAGTGCACCCAGTAGAAACCAATGACCTTCCCTCCAATCCTCCTAAAGACGGTTCAAAGAGTTCCAGAGGGAGTGTCAGGTTCGCTTTCAGAGCAAGGACTTTATTCAAATTCCTCACCTGAACTGAAGGCGTAGTCAGTCGGTGGCTTCTCTCTTCCCTTGTTCTTGATAGCCATTTTCTGTTTAAGTATAAAGGGCCGACCGCGGAACAATGCCACAGTGTTCTGTGTTTGAACCACACAACCTATGGCCCCGGTTCCACAGACAGCAGCAGGGGAAAAAAGCCAGAGGCACAAAAAAAACCTGAGGTGGTAGATCCTAGCCCATTGAGGAGAGCTTCCAAGATCCAGAGAGAGGGCTCCTCCAAATGCTGTACATGACAAGGGAACTTGGTATCCGATGACACAAGAGTGTTCCAAAGTGATTGGGTTCCAGTAGAATCGGGTAGCAAACCCATGGGGAAGACTGAATAGAAAATGACCCAACAGTGAGACTAGTCACTGTCAGCTGGAGGAAGGAGTAGGAGGAGGAGCATAGGCAGGAGGTTGGGAAGAAAATGAAAGAGAGAGCGAGTATGAGCTGGTGTTCCAATGAATGGAATACGGCCCAAAAGAGAAGAAATGTCAGGACGCCAGACAAAGGTAACGAGAAAGCGGGCAGCAGGGAGAAAGACACCCGAAACGAGGGAAGGACAGAGAGAGTGCGCGGGGCACAAGAGTGAGGAAGAGCGAGGGCCATAAACCCGAGTGTACAGTGCGGAAGAGGCAGCAGGGAAAAACAAGAAGAGGACAGAGGCTAGCAAGCCATAAGGGGAAAAATCTATAAAAGAGTGTCTGCAACCAAAGAGGTTTACGGAAGGTAACAGTTGCAGCGTGACGATCGTTGGAAGTGGGAGGATCTTAAGCTTCCGACGACCGCCATTTGCAAAAAGACTAGACCGCTTGTGTAAGTGCCGTGAGGAACGTAAAGGCACATCAATGGCGGCAATGCTTCCAGCGGTCCCACAAACACCATGAATGCGGGCGCATGACAGGGGGTCAGGGTAAGAAGAAGACTACAAGCAAGATTGGCCATGTGGTCAGGTGCCAGCTATGCCTGTTTCAGTGAGGCTTCTTAACGGACACTGAAAAGCATTGCCTATAATCAGAGCACGTAGAAACAAGGACATGGAAAGCCTTACCACTGGAAAGCCCATATCTAGAGGACTATGGTCCACGAAGGACAAGTTAATAATAATAGAAATTGTAGCATGTGTTTTAATCACATTGGTACCCATACTATATGGTACTTGCAGAGATCACATCCACTTAATATACTATAGGGGGGATTTCCTGGATACCTCACAATTTTGTTTATTTGATAAAAAAAAAAAATCCACGCTGTTTGCGTTTAGTTTACAGTGTGGGTTTTTTTCATCAATTCTGGTGTGGGTTCATGGGCCCATTTGTGGTCAGCTGACACGTGTTTCGAACTCATGGATCTTTATTAAGGCTGATGCAAGTTTAAAATCACACACATATATCCAGCAGGTGTTGGGTTTGGTGACATTTGTGACATTGATATATGTGTGCATGTGCAGTGTGCATGGTGTGGTGATATTGTGCTGGTCATGAATCAAGTGAGTGTGCACAGTAACCTTTCCCAGCAATTAGAATACATTTGGTACATATGAATACGTTATTTACAAATCACGAGTTCAATGAGTGGAGGAGGAAGGAGGAGGGAGAGACGAGGAAGAGGGAGAGCAATGCGTTAGTTGGGTGATTAGGTGGGAATAGCCTGTATTGTTAGAAGTTGGGGATATTGTCTTACCTATGGCAGTTGTTTCAGCCTCATGTGGGGTCCTGTATCTGATATGCGTTGGTCCTGGGTGTCACAGCTGGGTTCTTGATGGGCCCTGTGGTTGATAATTGGGCATGTTAGTTTAATGTGTCCTAATGATTATCTGTGGGGAAGGGGCATCGTTGGGTAGTCCTGTGTCCCTCTTCACTTGTGCCTGTAATCAGTGGTATCCAAGGGTGGCGTGCTGTGTGCAGGGAGGCTCATGGCCTGGTAACTCTTCCCATGTGCCCGCTGACGCTCTGGTAGGGGTGGGGTCCTGGGGAACTGTGAAAGGGAGGAAGCAAGTTTGATGATTATTGAGAGGAGGTTGCAGAAATGTCCAGTGTAGAGAATGAAGGCCTGTCACCTGGTTCTTTCCTTCCTGTGCAGGCAGAGTTCAAGTCTGCACAGGTCCACACTTCTGGTGGATTGCAGGATCTTAACATGATACTGGCTTGCAGTGAGAGCCTGTGCAGTTCAATGAGGGTCGGGGTAATGTGGTCAAACTTACGAAGTCCTTTGTGTGCCAGAGTAGTCACTGGAAGGTCTTCCAGAAGGGCATTGCAACCATCCATGTGACAGAGGACCGAGGCTTGGACAGCAGATCTAAATTGTTTTCTGGGATGAAGGACATGGTCTCCACAGGAGAGAAAGTTTGTGTCTTCCTTGCTGTGTGCTGTGTGATGGAGGAGTGTCTGTCAATGTCGAACACAAGGGCGTGGTGTAGGTGGCCAGCTGGGGTGTGAAGCACTCAAGAATCGTAGCTGAGAGCCAGGTCTGGATGTCAGGGTGTTCAGTGTTCTTGTCAGCAGCCAGAATTCTTTATTGGAGGGGTTGAGCTACAGGTTTGCACTGGACATCCACAACAGGATCAAAGTGAGGCAGGCCTTGAGCCTGTGGATGTCTTCTATGGAGGATATCTAGAGGTCGAACTGAGTATCATCTACATATTGATGATGTCTCCGTTCTGTGGAGAGAGGAGGGTTCAGAGCAGTTCCAAAATAAGTACAAAGAAAACAGACTGGACAGAATATATCAACAGGCAGAGGGAGCCGAGGGCATAGCAGTGAGAACCAGTGACAAACGAGGTACAGCGGCAAGACACAGTCCCCAAAAGTACATTTTTAGGGTCTAAAAGTGGAATTTTAATGTTACACCCCCATTTTGTAAGGCTGGTATAGATCAAACGACCCAGCGGTCAATCAGCCTAAATCAGGCCAGTCAGAAATGTCTGCTAATGGTAGGACCAGTTTTAGGGTTAGATGTAGAGATACAATTGAATTTTATAAGTAAATATTAGCAGGCCAAAAAAATAAGTGGGGTAAATCATGTTCCAGAAGAGTAGAAGGATGTTGGTGAACAGCTGCATTCAAAAAGATGAAAATGAAGAGAAGATAATAGGCGGAAAGGCAACTGTGCAAACAATTGACACGTATGAGTCAACTATTATGGTCGTGTAAAGGAAAGAATAGAAAGCTTAGTTCAATGAGGTCTGCTGTCAATAACAGTGTCACTAAGCAAGACTAGCTGTTGTAAATCATTGGCCCTCATTACAACCCAGGCGTTAAGCGGTTAACGGCGCCGTAAAAGGTGGCGGGCGTTAAACCCTTAACGGCTGATTACGAGGTCCATTTGCGGGTGGCACTTTAACGCCTGCTTTTAGCAGGCGTTAAAAAACCAACCCGCAAAGGGACCTTGGTGCTAAGTACGGTGCCGCAATTTGCGGCACCGTTCTTAGCACCTTCCCCATTCCCATTGAGCCCTATGGGGCAAAAATGGGAATGGGGAAGGGCCATGGCGGCATGGGGAATTACCGCCCCACCAACCTCGGAATGGGGCGGTAATTCCCCATTCCGCCATGGCGGAGTCGGTAAGTTACCGGCATGGACCATGGTGCTATTAGCACCATGGTCCAACGCCTGGGTCGTACTGTCTTTGAAATGTGCTACCAGCAACCATGTGGTTGCTTGGAGCCAGTCACAAATTTGTGCTGGGTGTGCTCTATGTGCCTTTCATCTCTTGTGTTAGCCATGTTATCTAATTTATCTATGTTGTATATCCCATGTTGTAACTATTAGAACATATTACTACCTTTACCCATTGTGATACCATTTGTCATTGATTGTCTGCTTTCGATTGTTCTCATGAGCCATGCTATCCACTCCTGACATGCTAAGAAGGACACTTTTCTCCCTTTCACCTGTATGTATAAATAATCCTCTGTATATGACAGTAAAATATCTTCTTCCTCCCTATCTGCATTTGTTTAGTGAGGAGAAATACCATAGGTGGGTCGTGTTCCCGCATTCAGATACAGGTTGCTCACATTGAACACTATAGATTTTTCTGTTTGATACTTATGCTTTACTTTTTCATGTAATTGATTGTATTTTTTTTTTTTTTTTTTTTTTTTTTTGGTTGGCTGAATAATCAACCTTTCAAAATTACAACATATTATGCAAATGCCAATAAAAAATGTCATCAATACATTAAACAATCATATACAATCTTGAACATTATGGCAGAATTCTGAGAACATAAGCATCAAATTAAGAAGACACACAGAATGAAGGAGGGGAAGGAGTACAATAAACTACAAACATAAAACCTTCATGCATCTATAGAGGGATGATTACCTCTCTCTTCCACCATACTCAAAATCCCATTCAGTGTCAGCTCCCAGGGCCTCTGCAATAAGTATTACATTAATTACTCTGGAATTACCACGTTAACAAATTGGACCAGTGCTATCTGTATCGAGCTTTTTAAACTAGACAAAAGATGAGCCCAAATTTCCTCCCTAGTCCGAGGTAAAAAGGAATGGCAGCATGTGTCAAACAATTTATGCCGAAGCATACTCAAGACGGGACAGTCAATTATCAAGTGAGACAGAGATCCGCTTTGGGCAGGATCCTTACAATATCGACAATAAGCCTCTTCTTTAGAGATAAGACGTCTCCTTCCTAGAATCTGCCTAGTGGCGCATAAGTTTAGTCGGATGCGCAACATTTGAGATCTCACATTACCAGAGGGAGATTTCACTAAGTTAAGTAAGGTTCCATACAACGCATTGTTTTATGCTTTAGCAGCATAATACCACCGTCCACATAGGCCATACATTGGTTACGAGTATGAATCCAGTCTACACGAAACAATTTAAATTTTGCTTTAGTTGGATTCAAAATTAATAGTTCAAGTGAGATGTCCGCCTCAATTAGCGCTTCCAGCACGTACTCACCCAATATACATTTTCTATATAGAGAACAAAATTTGCATACCACTTGAATGTTCAAAGAAATGCTGCCCAATTCGTGCCGAAGTAATGGTAAAGATGTAGATTGGGGGAGCCTTAGTACATTTTTCCAAAAGGATGTTTCATAGTGGTCCCAATACGATCTTAACTTTGGGAGTCCTGTTTCCGCTCCATAGGAAATAATAGGCACCACTTTTTGTTGATAAAAACTCATTATATGAGTTACCGTGAATTTTCCATATCTGGCCAGCAAAATTCTAGCTTGAGAAGATAAGAAACGCATTTTTGCGTCCAAAGTTGCTGTGTATATATGGTCGTTTTGTAGTTCCGAGAAAGGCAACCCCAAGTATTTATAATGGGAAACTCGCACCACCTCCTGATTTAATAGGGACCAATTATACCTAGCAGACTTTTTATTAGAAGAGGTTAGACAAGTGACAATTTGAGTTTTAGCTAGATTGATTGTATTAATATTAGTATTTCCTTCTGTTGCAGAGTGGTTTCAGGTCTGCCTGGCAACTTTTTTAAACACTGGTTTCCTTGTATGATCTCTGCAGTTCACTGTAGACTGCATGGTTTCCTTTCCCGCTTCTTATTATGTTAATTTACAACATATTTTTTTTTTTTTGCAGGGTTTAGGGATTAATATGACTTCTTAAAATGGTCACGGACAGCTTGCACTAACAGATTGTACCTGGATTGGACAGTACCTGTCACATGGTGATATCACATGACTAATCCAATCTTCTAATTAGAATAATCTGACTAAACATGCAGCAATCATCATTCTCCCCTGAGTTCAGCCCTATTTGTTTACCCTAGGCGTACTTCCGGACCTGGCTAATGAACAGAGTTCTATAGTTAAACATAGTTACACATGTCTTTTAATTCCTTATATGAAAACAATGATTTCCAAAGATTCTTTGTTAGCCCCCTATAGTCCAGTCACAAAACCAAAATGTGGTAAATAACCTCCTAAACGTAAAAGTTGTTTAATCATTTCATCTAGACCGATCAGTAATAACAAAATCTTTATCAGACACATACTCTGTGTCACAGAAAGATTGATTCATTAAGGCACCACCAATATGCTGAAATTCACCACCCATAACTACAAAGGAATACAACAGGACTGCCGAAACCAAAATACATGTGGTGTAGTTACACTATTTAACAGCATTCTTCCATCAAAACAAAACCGTCCACCCAATTTGAAAACAACAATCTTCTTCAGAGTAAATGTCAAATCACAAGTAATCCCTTCTTAGATATCATATTTTTGTATACAGCCCCATTATAGGGCCAGACGTTGTAATTTCTTTAACAGCTCGAGCGTTACTTGCAATGCAATACTAACCTTCCAAAATATCTATATTACAGGTGATTTCATTTTCTGGTTGGAGCATATAGACTCCCCAAAGACCAAATGACTATTAAATGTTTAAGGTGACCTGGGTTTATCTCAGATAGTCAGTTTTTCTACCCATGTCCTAGACCTCAATTTGGAAGGCTGCTTTATGTCAAAGTTGTATGACCTTGATTAAGATCTCACAGAGCAGAAACACAGTTGAGACTACACTGTGGTCAATGAGGGTTATACTTGGTGTTTACATTCATTGGAAATTAGGTTTGACAGGGAATGGTGTTAGAAGGAAAACTGTCTGTTAGTGTTTTACAAAAGTCTATTATAGCAAAAAAATAACCAACTGCTACTGTGCGCCCTATGTCAATCGATATTTTGCATAGACTTGATGTTATACAAGAGGTCAGAAACCACGCAGGGGTGATGCAGGAGACTTTCGAGTATGAGGTATCCTGATCTTTAGTGTCAGGTCCAGTTTCAAGGTCACATTGCAAGCTGTAAGATAGAAGCTAAGAGACACCAACCGGTCACCTCTCTCAGTCTAGCTCAGTCCAAATGACTCACACAAAGAGCACACATTCAACATTCACTCGGCCAAAATTGTCTGAGCTAGTATGCATTCTGGAGACACCATAATTCCATCAGTTTTAGTGACCATGTCATTCATTCATAGTGGCCAACAACACGAGGAACAAAACACAACAGATTCATATGCATTTAATAGGTATTATATTCATTCAAATAGATCATTGGATCTAACAATAGTATACATATGGTGATTAAAGTAACATATGTAAAGTTACTTAAATGCAAGCTGTAAGGTATTATGAATACAATACATATGATTGTAAATGTCTACATTTCATTTTGAGAAAAACATAATCAATGTCAGTATTCACAGTGAAATAGACAACATTCTGTTGGAAAACCATATAATGATGAACACATTCAAAAAACGGACACAGACCCCATGTTGTGTACAGGGGACCTCTCTCAGGGCACTATTTTAGGGTTTGACATTAGAAGTGTTTCATTGTTTATGATTGTCTGGTACTACATTGGAAGTGGAAATATTATTTAATTAAAACCACATTACAGCATTCACTTCTCTGTGGCGCTTTAATACATTCCATTGCTCTTCTTTCATGGAACCTTTCTCATTTGCTGTACATCGGCCCATGTAGTAATTGCTTTTTCCATAGGTTTTGGCTAGTAAAGAATTATGCATTAGTATTTTGAGCACTCAGTTGGTAAGTCAGTAGCTTTAACGTCCCAGCATGATAATTGAGATTTGAGCGAGGGAATCAGTTATATGCGTGAAACAAAATCAAATAAACAATTGATATTGATGGATATAGCGTGCATGATAACAGTTGTTTAATTTTTGCACTTATCTTCTTTGCGTCCTCTTCCACTTTCTCTGTTGACTCTTCTGTCCTTCTTTTGGACAGATCACGAGAGAATTATCTGCCCCTTCTTTTATGAAAATTGACTTCAATGCAGTGGACAAAGTGAACAAAAAGAAGTAGTGGAACTATGTTCCCTTCAAAGCCCATCACTACGCCCCCTCCCACATGCAATCCAGACCCCTAAACACACGTCCTGTTTAAGGGAATGTTCAGTGTAGTGCACTGAAGTGCAAATTCCAACTTCTTCCTAAACTTTTACTTTAAAACGAAGCCATTCCGGAACGGTTTCTTTTTAAAATAAAAGTTTAGGAACAGTACAACCTAATAAAATAGAGGAGCACCGCTCCCAACCGTTCACAACCGCTCCCGTCCACTTCGACCACTGCTTCAATGTACCCGTTCAAAGTGTAACACAATTCAGTGTAAGGCAATTCAGTGTAACGCAACTCCTATTAGAAAATGTTTGGCAATTACTATATCTGCTGTTGCCATGCTGTCGAGATCTGTGGGAGAACATGAACAGAGCACATTTAACCACAGAGAGTTTCTTGATAACTTTGAAGGTACAATATGATCAATGTTTGACTCGCTCACACCTAGTAGTCCTGCAGCTTGATCATAGAAAAGCTGCAGTTGTGCAAGTTCAAATGTAAAGGTCCATCTACAAAAACCAAGATCTGGTCTTATTGAAACAAAAATCATGTGTCTACATAAACATTTAGAAATGCACAAAAATACATTATGAATAGAATGTATGGGCAGAAAAACACTCCAAAATAACAATTTAAAGACTTCCATAATATTCGCTCAATAAGGACATCACATTGTCCAAATATATCTGTTGCATTCTTTAAGAATACAGTCATTAACATTCTGTCAGTCAAATACTCTGTTCCAGATGCTGATCTTTTCATAAAGTGTTGGCAAATGAAATGTCATCCTACTATTCCATGTGAATTTACCCATCTATCTGAACTCACTTTCTTACTGTTATTATGGTCATAACAGGCCCAATTAGAAAAAAAAAAAAAACAAATTACTGAACACTGATCACGATGATATTTTCAAACACAACATACTCCTTCCACTTAAAAAAAGGAGCAAACTCTCTAGACTCATTCCACCCAATATCACACTTTTATCAGCACAATTATTGAGCCAGCCATCACCCTACGTCTGACAAAAACATTTAGGGCCTCATTACACGGATGGCGGTAAGGGTTTACCGGTACCAGTATTTTACCGGTACCGGTAAATCCTTACCGCCTTACTACGAGGTCCCTTTGCGGGTTGCTTTTTGCAGGCGTTAAAAACCAACCCGCAAAGGGACCCAGGGAGCTAATTACGGTACCGCAATTTGCGGTACCGTAATTAGCGCCTTCCCCATTCCCATTATGCCCTATGGGGCAAAAATGGGAATGGGGAAGGGCAATGGTGGAAGGGGGAATTACCGCCCCACCAACCTTGGAATGGGGCGGTAATTCCCCTTTCCGCCAAGGCGGTGCCGGTATTTTACCGGCATGAACCATGGCGCTAATAGCGCCATGGTTCTCCGCCATCCGTGTAATGAGGCCCTTAGTCTGAGAACATTCTTAAAGGAATAGTGCTCCAAAAAATGTTATTGTTCCGAGTGTTCGGGCATGTGGTTTAAAGCAATTTGCGTCGATCGTAAAAACATTTCCTGTACACCTTACCTTAGTTTTTCTCACTTTTCCACAACCAAAATCAAGCATCGGGCATGGCCATCTTGTGCTAATCTTATCCGTTGCCGCATCGCCCTAAGTTGAACTGCCCTTGCGGCACTAAATCATATCCTTCGCTCCTGAAGCTGACATCAGTATTCCTAGCGATATTCTGCACCTATTTTCATGATGTTAGTGGGCAGCATAGCCAAACGCACCCAGTCATCACCTACGTATAAACGTCAGTTGTCAATGAGCCTGGAATATCAACACACACATCCTCTCACAGCACAGTACGTTCCAAATCAGAATATAAAACACTATTTTTAAAGGAAACACCAACACTCTGCAATTTCACAATAAACGCTCCGAGAACATCCGCCAATTTTGATTATCAACATAATTTTTAATTTTGTTCTGTTCGAGCATCAAATCTTTATCATGAAACACACAGTGTAGGGTTCCTTTCGGTAGAAGAAGCTCATTCAATGCACCTTGAATCGCAAGGCTTCGGCATTAGCTTCTTCATAGACCACCATAAAAGATGACAGGTTGCTCCTTGTTGCTTGTACCGCCAAAGGGCATATCGGTCCTGGACGATCGTCCCACATCATGCACACAAGGTGTATCTGCCACTGCATGTTGAATAAATCATCAATCGGTATGTGGAAACAATGACATTCCCAGAAAGGAGGAAGAATGCCTCTGTGTAGAAAACATAACAAAAATATATTTCAGTAGCTGTTCTTTATTCATATGTATCCATTTGCCCTTTAGTTATGCACCGGGTCTAACCTAATAATGAACACAAACCAGAAACAATGGAAACACAGAAAAAACATTGTGGAAAGTTGGAGTCTACGGTGTGCTTGAGAGGTTAGTGCTGTGGAGTATGGCATTATAACGGAATATTAGCAATGAACTTGGGGTTTTGGTGGAACTTGGGGAACCCAGACGTGGACTCCATGCTCACTTTGCTCAGAGAGGCACAGCTCCACCTCACTGATGAGGCACTGGACTACCCATGTGCCCGGGACAAAGACAAATACTTACAGGTTGTGTTTGTGTGTCATCAGAACATGCCCCAACCAACAACCCATTACAATGTAAGTAAGCAATACCGGTCAGAAAATAAAACCTTGACTCGTTCGTCTATAAACATGTCTTCAGTAAAACTTACATTATATTTGGTATTTCCATTCTCTTGGCGTAACACAGAGTGTCCACTCAGATCAACGGTTTTCATAAAATGAAATGACATGTTCCTTTGTCCAGTTTTAAAATAGTGAACCTTATCATTTTTGCAGGTATTACACACCTCTCGTCTGTCAATCCATAGCGAATCCTCCCATTCTTCCAAGGATGAACAACAATTGAACCCTCTTTGGAGCGCCTATGCTAAATTTCGTTTTAGTGAAGGAAAGCCACAAATCAAAACTTAGCTGTACTTCATCTCCGTGGAACTTTGCCTGACCTTCAACCCGCAGAGAGGAGCCCAGCTGACCCACGAGCGGCCCGCTGGATCTCCAAGACACCAGCCAATCTTGTGAAGCCAGTTCCTATATCTTCCTACTGTATCCATGTCTTCCTCCAATCCTGATTTAACACTATGCACCTATCGGTAAATGTCAGTAGTGACATTTCGAGAACTTATAATGTACTGTTCTTGTAATGTTCGGCAGAGCACTCTCAGGCAGCAGAGTTCTTTGCTCCATTTATTTGCTTATAAAAAATTTGGTTCCCTTGCAATTACTCTCCTGGTCTCATTCCCTAGTGGCACATGTATTTATTCTATCTATTTGGACATGGGCATGATAAGGCAACTGCAGACCCCACAGTTGCTTCCATGCTGCTATCCATCTGACCCTCCCGCGCCCTTATCAGTGAAGGACCCACAAGAGCTGGCCGAAACCCACACTTTAGTAGTAGTGTGGGTTTAGGTAAGAGTTTAGAAACCAATACTCATCCCTTTACTCCTACATAACAGTTGTCATTTCTTTGATCTGTTGGCAAGCTTTTGGGATCTGGCACAGACTTATCCTACAGCTTAATCAGTTGAAATAAAACACGACTATATAGGCATTTAAAAACACTTTCATTTATTTTTTGTAGCTATTGAACTGAGCATGCTGTGTATGAAGAGCTTGAAATCCAGAGCTCTTTAAGATATGTGCCAAGAAATAGGACTCCCCCATTGCAATGTGGTTAGTAAGCCTGCAATACTTACCGGAAGCTTACTCCAAGCTTTTGAGGAAACAAGGGTGGCCGAAGATACACAAGGGTTGGGTATTGACCTTGAGCCCCAATGCCACCAATGCCAACCCATTACAGCAGGGGACGTGGTAGTGGATGGGAACAGTGGCAGTGCTAGCACTTCTAACCATTCTAAGGGGAGCATAGTGTGGTTTCCCAAACATCTCCACTTTCAGTTAAGTCCTGACTCTTGAGGTGTAGTTTGGGTAGTCTCGCTGGGACTGACCTGACTGCTAGAAAACCATGTCTAAAGGCAAGGAGGCTGCCTCTAGCAGATCTAGCAGATCTGAAGCAGAGAGGTGAGATACAGAAAAAGAATCATGTGATGCTAGAGGAACGCAAGCTTTGCACTGTGGATACGAGGAGACCTGTAGACACTTATTTAAGGGTGAGGAAAGTGTTTCCGCCCTGGCACCAAGTGAAAACCTAGGTTCTCTTTCCACAGACTTAGTTCAGCCACATGCAGCTTACTGACACAGGGACTGATGGCATTGTTCATTTGGTTTCCAAGAGGTAGACAATGTATTCTACAATGAAAGTGGCTATCTCAGGAAGTTCTGCATGACCACAGGTCAATACCTCAGGGCTTTCCAGAGAACTCACGAAAAGAGGCAATCAAGCCTTTTACCTTTAACACATTTGTCGCTCTAGTATCTGGGTGTGTGGGTGATTGAAAACAAAGTTGACACATTTGAGAGAATGTATAATGTGCAATGATATAAAAACAGTGGATATTTGCGAATATGCTTCTAATCCTACTTCCATTGTATTTTTTCATGCCAACACCATTTTGTATTATGTATTGGAGCATGTCCGTTTATTTGGTCGTATGAGCTATGAATGTATCTTGGTGGAAAAAGAGTATGGCAAGATGGTCTTCTTACCTAAACACAATGGGCCCTCTAGGATCAACAGCATACGTGAGAATACGATCAGAGTAGCACCTAGTGTGCAAGATGGAGTGGGGCCAGGCACCTACAACCAAGGGAAAAACTGTATTGGGCCTGGCTGGCGAAGTTGGTGGCCCAACATGGGAACTTGAGCCTATAGCGCCCAGGGATGCACCTGGGGTCATGCTTATTTGCTGGAACACTCGTGGGAATCACCACCTCCTAGAGTGTGGTGGCCTAATGGAACAAATTGGTGAATACCCTATGGTGGCCTTCCAGGAGACCTGTCTCACTAAGGAATTGGTAATCAATGGCTGGCAAACTCTTCACAAGCTGGCTGTCCAGAGCCCTCGGACTGTCCTAGGGGAGGATTACTGCTTCCCATACTATTTCTCAAATTACTCATGGCCAAAATGTCGTCTCCATCAGGTTCCATTGGAAGGGGCCTTAAAGAACCTATCATAGTGAATGTCTATGACCCCCCATATAGACTACCACATGAGCTGGTAGCAGCAGAAATGGACGCCATGCTTTCACTCCATCTCGGCCTGTCACGGCTCGCTTGTGCCGCCGTTCTCTTTGGCAGAACTGGAGGTTGCATGTGCATTCCCTTCTCCCTACCCCAAACATGGCACCTCCTTTCAAGAAGTGCGGTGCAGTGTGTTCGTGCTTGGAACCTAAATGTCCTCTGACATCATCACGTTTTCCCCGGGGACCCGGATATAGACACTGTAGTTCCTGGGTTCAGAGTGCCGCTTCTGTTTCATGACACTACGTAAGTTCACAGCTAGGGTTCATGGGGTCCTAAAATCTTTCTTGTTCTTACCTTCCTTCCTCTTTCCTTCTCCGCAGCCTCGCGGTTTTGTTTCCAGCAATCTACACCTGCCTACCCTTGCCCTCCGACAAGCTCCGTTAGGAGTCCCTACTAGCAACCTTAGGTACACTCTATCCCATCCTACTCTAAAGTCCAACTACATATCCTTTTTCCTGCTAACTGCGGATTTGTTTTATGCAGTATCTGGACCTCGTCGGGATATCGTGCCGAGTAAATCGTAGAGTCCAGTCCGCCTGAGGAGAAGATTCCAGAGGACGACATCCATTCATCTGGCCGATCATCTGTTCCAGCGGGTTTTTTTCCCCCCAGAAGGTTTCCCTCGGTCACCTCACACAACCCCTTCTCCATTACCGGAAGGGAGGGGAGGTGTAAGGGGTTTCAGGGGATTCCTTGTTTGCCTCGCTACTTGATGCAAGAGAAATGTCAGTCCTTAATTTATTACACAGCGCTCTCTGTATATTATCTTCAGGGATTTTTATTCTAGGATCCCGAGAGAACATCCCCCCTCAGGTAGTGATGTTTCAACTACATCTGACGAGGGGGATGAGGACTTGCTTTCTCTATTTTGCAGGAGTGGTCTTGAGTGTGCAACTTTCCATTATTACTTTGGATTCAAGATGATTAATGGCTCCATGCCCTCGTATTTCCCTCCTCAATATACTCGCATTGGACAAAAATCCTCTATTTTTTTGGATGATGTCTTCGGCACAAATTCAGGCACTTTGATCGTTGATATTGGTGTGACCCACAGACTTGAGAGTGACCACCTTCCTCTCTTGTTTACCTTGAACTGTTGCTTGCCCCGACTCCTCTTGATGTATGATGAGGTGTTAAGAGTCAACTCCTCTAGTAACCGTGTATCCTGGAATTACCTCAGGCTGTCGTCAATCATGGCACCTATGCAGGTGGCATTGATCTCTTATGTCGGTGACAGCGTAGACAGGCTGCTTGTCACAACTAACAGACGTGCAGCTGATGCCATTGGGGATTTTGGTGATTTTGTTGAGGCAATTAACCATGGGGAGACCTCACATTCACTCGTTTCACAAGCTAATATTTAAGAAGAGGAAAGATTTGATGTCCTCTCTTCACAAATGACACTGAACCCTGCAGAGCTTGCTATGTGAGTCAGGCAGTACAAAAGTAATTATCGTAAATGGGTGAGGTACTGTATGTACCAATTGGAGTTTCTACACAGGAGATCCTAATAATAATAATTAACAAATAATGTTCAGCAATTTTGGAGGGTGACCCCTTGTTGACACATGATGTTGTCGATGTCACTGAACTGGCCTGGATTGAGCATATCACTAGATCTATGGGGAACAATGATATGGTGGTCTCCCTCCCATATCCCACCTCAGACAAATGGGTGTATTACAAAGGCCCTGTTGACATCCTGAAGTTGATTGGAAGAAGTAAATCTTCCAGGGTTCTGGGCCCAGATGGTATATGTAGCTCCCTGATCAAACCTGTTTCCTCCCAATGGGCTAGCGCTCTCGAATGGTTCTTTGGCTGCATTGAAAAAGCCCAATCGATACCACTGTCTTGGCGTGACAGCATTAGTCTTCCCATTTGGAAAAAAAAGGATGTTGCATTGATCCCAGTTAGCAATGCTGGATGCTCCTTCAAAAATCTTCACCCGCTTACTGTTGGGTGAATTTTGGAATTGGGCTGTAATCTCTAGGATCATCCATTTCAACCAGACAGGCTTTCAAAAGGGGCTGAATAATACCACTAATTGCATCGCCTTGTTAACAATCATCCAACAAGCATGGTGCATAAGTCGGCGGCCTGTGTGTGTGGCATTTATCGATTATAGTGCTACCTTGTAATCGGTTAATATGATGAGGCTTTGGAACAAACTTGTCAACTGGAACATACCATTTGGGGTTTCTTACTATGATGATATCACTCCATGAAGGAATCAGAGTTAAAGTCTTATTCTACAAAACTGGCAGGACGTATCAAAGGATTGCAACGCACCAAGGTCTCAAACAGGAGTCTATTCTTGCTCCCCTTCTTTACAACCTAAATATGGATGACATGGGTTTGCCCTTGATCAATCCCTCCTCTGTACCTCCAAAATTGGGGAATCTTCCACTCCAGTGGCTGGGTTGCAGGCCACCTTACCTAAACTCAAGGAGTTTTCTGATATTACCGTTTGACAACAATATGCAATCTACGAACTCGCGGTTGGATGGGGGTATACTTGAGGTGGTTGATGAATACAAATACTTAGGTGTCCTTTTTGACAAAAAGCTGTTGGGCACCCAACACCTCGGTCTGCTTGAGCATAAATGCTCTCAGTTCTTGGGCGGACTGTGTAAGCTGGCCAGCTGTGGAGGTGGTTAATCCTTAGGGATTCTGATCCAATTGTAACGAGCAAAGATCTTACCAATTCTTTTGTACAGTACGGAAACCTGGGCGCTTTCTAACATACATGCTTTAAACAAGCTGGAGTCCAAACTGTTTTGCCTGCCAGCGCGTGTCTCAGTGGACTTAATCAGCCTCGAATTTAAGAAGGCTTTGTGTGAGGCGAGATTCCAACTGTCCCATGTTAACACTCATTGGAAATTGGCAAAGGCCCCTTGTGGCTCCTTAAATCATCATATTCTGGAAGCAGGGCAGTTAAATCCCCCTAGATGCCAAAAAGTAACTTGGATAATATTTCTGCAGTGGCTGATCATTGGCATTCTATGGATCTGGGCGACTTTTTGAGTCTCAATTACCATCAGCATAAACTCAATATGAGGCATCTCATTTTCCCACGTTATTACGAGCAACAGATTGCAAAGGTCTCTGGGAAGAGCAACTGCTGACTGTTTGGTAATTATATCTCACTTTGGGAGCATGCCTCAAATACATGAATCAGTTTGTGGGTAACTCCCTGGTGTTGGGTTATCTGTGGATTTAATTGAACGCAGTAAAGTCCCTGAAGATAATTGGCCAAAATACATGATCCCACTCCTACATCAACACAGAGGTCCGGCATACCAGCATGGCAACATCAGGCGCGGAAAGTGAGATCATGTACAGTCTGGCATCAATGGTGACAGGATAACAGCATACAATAAACTACACATCACCTAGAACATGGGAACAATCGGTGTGGGCAACCACAGTGCATGAGTACTCATTAGGAATAGGACACTCCTGCGCCCACTTGACGATGGCACACACACCAGTCAATCAGATGGATACACACTCTATTCATGCATGGATATGTGGATGCAAACAGGAAATAAATGCATTCTATTGTGTCATTGATACAGGTCCCATTTGATGTAACCACTTACACATTACCATTGTTGCACACATGCAGGTGATGCTGGCTATCCCTTGAAGAGTTGGCTCCTTAACCCTGTCCGGAACCCGCAGAACAGGCACGAAGAGGACTACAATTGTGAGCAAGCACGTACTCGTGTGGTGATCGAGCAGACATTTGGCCTTTTGAAGGCACGGTTTCGCTGCCTCAGCAGGTCCGGTGGGGCACTCCTGTACGGGCATGAGAAGGTGGGCAAGATCATCATTGCATGTGTCATGCTACACAATATGTGCATCATACGGAATGTACCTCTGCCCCCTGACGTTGAACTACAACCACCTGACGAGGGGGATGAGGAGTTACGAGATGGGGCTGCACATCAGAGGGGTAGCGATGCACAGGAGGGACGTGCCATGCTCCAGACTATGATTGACCAATGTTTCTAACACACATTGATGCGGAGTGTGCCATGGAGGTTGGACTCAGGCACTGGGTATGTCAGGGACATGGACACTGTACACTGTTCACCAATAAAGCACACGTACACAATAAGCAATGTCCGGACATGTGAATTCTCATATCACAACAGGTGTATTGAACATATAGAAAAAAGAATGTGCACAAGCCCTCCACCCCACACACCCTCTCCCCCCTCAACTACCCCACACTCCCTCGCCCCTCTCCCCCTCCCCCCTCAACTACCCCACACACCCTCTACCCATCCCCCTCCCCCCTCAACTACCCCACACTCCCTCTCCTCCCTCCCCTCCCCCCTCAACTACCCCACACTCCCTCTCCCCCTCCCCCCTCAACTACCCCACACATGGTGTGCACTTGCATGCACCATTAGTCTTCAGGAGTTTGGAATGGCAGGCTGCACCTACACCCCTTTTCTACTGCCAGCATCGGGTGGACCCCTGTCTGACCTGCGCACATTCCGCCCAGACCTACGCAGGGGGCTGGTCTGTCTAGAGCTGGCATTTGAGGAGGTGCCTGGCTGTTCAACCACCTGTGGGGGATGCAGGGCCTCCAACGCTTCCACCATGCGGGTGAGGACCGGCCTCACTGCCGCCAATTTGACTGCATATGCCTCTAGATGTGGACTTAATGGCAGCTTTAAGGGACACTGCACATTCCCTGAATTCCTCCCTTGCCTGGCCAGTTTCAATGATGTGCTGGGTCACCAGCCCAGTCAGCTCCTCCTGGCGCTGTTGTAGTACCGTGTTCCCCTCTTGCCTGTCCCGGACACTGGCGGATGTCAAAGGGGCATGCAACATAGTTGGTGCTTCATGCATGCTCCCTGTGGGGATGAAGCTCCCTGGCCATGACAACACAGCAGATAGCTCATGGCTGCTGGTATTGTGTATGCTGGGTGGGGAGAGGTGGGGTGACTTCGGGGTGCCTGTAGTGGTAGGTGTTCCGGGTGTCGGAGTATGTTCTTCATCATCAGATACGGCTGCCGTGGCAGCTGACTCTCCAACAATACTGCTGGCAGTGGATACAGTGCCTTCAACCACTGGCTCCTATGTGGTGGTGGTTGATGTGGGTGCTGTGGTTGTGGACCTATTGCACAATGGTGCTGTAGGTTCTTGGGGTGTTTTGGCCTTGTGATGTGGTCCTGCTGACACTCTTCCCTTGATGTTGAGGGCCTGTTTGCCCCCTCCATGCCACTGGACTTCTTGACTGGTGTCATAGGCTTATCCCTGGGGTCCTCATCATCGCTGTCTGATTCTATGCCTGTGGGGGACCAAGAGAGGGAGAGCATTAGTGATGGGTCTATGTGCATCAGGCATGTATTGGGGTAGCTGCATTTCTATGGAATGGCAGGTATTTGCCGTTGGAGTACTGACATATGGGTTGCTTGCCTTTTGGGTGGGTCATGCAGGCATGCGTCTGGGATAACACATGTATGGGGTGCATCATGCATGTGGAAAAGATGGTGCTGTGCACTGCCTGTAGGCAGGGTTGCGCATATCTGTCTGGTGGACCCTGCTTTGCATCATTTCACAGTTTGGGGGGACATCTTCATGGTTTGCAATACAGTGGTTTATTTGTGACTCCTACCTGCATCAGCCGATGTGGGGGCTCCTCGCTCCATATCCCCCACTCCCTCGATTGACTCCATTCCGATGGTGGTTGCACAGATCTCCTTCCAGCGATGCATATTTATGGGTGAGCCGCCTCCGCCACCTCTAGCTATTCCCTCGTTACGGTTTGCTGTGAGGATGTTCCTTACACATTGGCGCAGGTCGTCCCAGCGCTTCCCGACAACTTTCACCGTGCGTGGGGTGGTTCCTACAGCACTCACTTTACGCGCTACCTCCGCCCAGACCTCTTTTTTGCCCAACAGTGCTGGTCGATGCATATCAGTAGTGAAAACTACATTCCCATTTTCAGCCAAGGTGTCCAATAGCATGTTGAGCTCTTCTTCCGAGAAGCGCTCCTTGCGCAGGCGTGCAGCTCCTTTTTTAAGTGCCTTGGGCATTCTTATATGCTGTTGTATTATATTGGGACAGGTGTGGTGTTGATGTGGATCCTGGGTGCAGAGGATGGCAATGGATTGTGTTTTTCAAGATGGCCGCCGTGCTCTTTCCCGTTCCTGTGCGGTGACGCTACTTCCGGTTCCGCTTATTTACGGTCACCGCTATTTGCGGTGACCGCTATTTGCGGTCTCCGTTGATAGCGGTCACCGCTAATGCCGCAAAGTCGTAATGGCCCTCTAATAGCGGGCTCTTTGCAACACAGACACGTTATTTGCTCCATTCCGGTAAGGACACAGACTTACCTCCATACTCGTAATGAGGCCCTTTGTCATCAATGGTAACACATATCCCACACTGCATGACACAGCTGCTACCCACGTGTTGCCTGGCTGTTATAGACTGCATTTCGGTAGCATGTCTTTTGGGTAATGACATTCTTGCTCATGGGATAATCAAGACAGTCACTACAGTGTGAGCTCTTGAAGCAGCCATAGAAGAATCACTTGAGGACTTGGGCCCCACGGTTATTCCTTCTGGAGAGTGTGAATGACTGGACACACAAGTATATTCGAGTCTATATCCTAGGTCAACGGAGCACCTGCTCCAGCAGGAGAAGGCCCAGTCACCATTAAAGTGCCTACTGTTGCAGCAAATGGCTCCCTGATCTTACTCCAGTAGAAAAGTAACCTAAGGTACAGTACATGGTAGCGTCAGAGCTTGGGGTCCTACCAGAAAAAGTGAGTTTTCCTCAGCTGGAGGCCAAGGTCAGGCTGCATTCTACAAGGTACAGAGAGTCTGTCCTACTCTGTCTGGTCTGTGAAAGCAGGCTGAGGAAAAAGGTTTAAGGTGAGGCACTTGGATTGTTTAAGCTGTACTGGGACATTGGTCTCTTGTACAGTGAACCAAAATATTCTGAGGAAGGATACAGATGAATACTGGTTGTCCCTTAATGCCCCAGACATTTCCTACATGATTTGGCTCAAGAGATTTCTTGACAGGTTGCTTGTGTTTGAACAAGCGCAGTGACTGGTTGTCTGTGCATTTGTACTGCCTAAATGGGCATGAAATACAAGAAATGTGTGTGCTTATCAAGCTTCTGGTACATTAGCAGTCCCTCGACCTCCCTGTGCTCAGCCACAGTTCTGCTCTTTTTCACTAGAGGTGCAATATCATTGGAACACTCACCCGCTTTCTCTTTGTTCCTTTGTTTACCATTCACTATTTTGCACTGCTCTTCAAATGTGCCTGCTCCAGTCCCAAGTTGGAATTTTGCTATTTATTATATTGTACAGTAAGTGTTTTTGGTCAGTGCTTTGGCATAAGGCGCTGAATAAATGACAAATAAAATACAAAAAAATACAAGTCAGATGGTGTGACAAATGCCCCATTATTCCACTACGAGTGGTTGGGTGAACTTTTCAGATACTATCCATGGACATTTTGGGACATTCGGATCCCCCAAATAGCTCAGGGAAATGGCACATTTTTGTAAGGGTAAACAATGCCTCATGTTGCCCTTAAAGAGGGAAGGTCAGAATAAGTCTCCCATCCTGGGAGACACTCAAACAGGAAGAAGCACCAAAGACAATATGGCCCCGATCGTACGAGCTCACACCAATTCCCACTGATCCCCCAATGGACAACTACCATGAGAGATACCCTCTCACCAGACCCTACAACCCAGGAGCCGTGCAAACACTACCTAGAGTGGACGAAGATGCACAACAGGGAGCCAAAGATAGCTACATGGACAGAATCGACTAAAGCACCGAGAAGCCATGCCTCAGGTCGTCAGAGACACCATGGCATAGCTATGTCAGACATGAAACACACATGCCATCCGCACATTCGGGACATTCACACACCCAACTACACAAAGAACACATGCATACAGTTCTATGAATTAGAGGAAAGTGACATATACATACTGTCTGAACATTTATTATTTTTTCCATTAGCTTACCCCAGCAACGCAGGAACGCAAGAAGCAAGAAGGGCACTTGTAAATGCTTGCAGAGGCTTACATGCAAATAACCCTATGGAATGGCAGGAGCACTTGAGGGACCTGACAGCAATAACGTACTAACCTAGGCATACTATGGAAGACGCATACAGTAGAAGCCAGACCATGATTCTAATAGGCCCGGATCATCTTAGAAAACCTGATGCCACACAGAATGATGTGCAAGCAGAATGACTGCAGTGGGAACGAAGCCACTGCCAAAGTCGTAATATTGCAAGTACCATTCCTTACGCTGAGCTGAAGTGACATGAGCTGCAAAGGAGCCCCCCCATGTAAAATACAGAATAATTCAGAGCTCCTGAGCTCACAGATGTCGTCTCCAAGCACGTGATTCAGCCGAGCTGATGAGGAGCCAAGATTTGGTGGCTAGGAAGAGCATGCCATCTCATGGACCAGACAATGGTTGCAACAAATCTGTTACACTCAAGCTACAGTTCTGCGCTGGGAAAGGAGCATGCACATGGCAATAATGGTCCACACATGGTTACAACGCTGACACATAGTTGCACCTAATGGACACGTAGTTGCACAAGCACCATGAACAGGTGTCTTGCGGGATGGCAACTGAGTGTGTCCCAAGCTCAGGGGCCTGCAGCTCAGCCAAAGAAAATCCATGACCCTAGGGGGGGGGTAGCTGTGATCACTCACCAATAATGCGGTCCTCACACTGCAACAATTAGTTAGTAGCAATGTTCATGGATAGTCCAAGCCTGATACCTGCTGTGGCCTGGTCCACTGAACTAACCTCTATATTGGCTCCTATAGGGGAACTACTACTCAACAACCTGTCCAGAGTGGAGTTAGGTTTTCGGAGAAGGGCCCGAAATGCAACGTAAGTTGTGATGCCACTTGTTACCAAAACAGGCCTGTGAGCCAGAATCCACTGAGAGGTGCCCGGAATCACTGCTGTGCATGTTGGCTGTAATAAACCTCTGTTATACCTTGCTACTTGCCTGGACCTTACGTTCTTTTGGGCTAGGAAGGAGTTAGGCCTTCCACGAATTCCGCACCCGCATACTCCTAGTAAAAGGATCTGCATGCCTGTAAATTCACACTGAACTGGAGAACTTCCAGCTCTTTAAGACGGGTCAGCAATACATTTGAGTGGAATGGAGATGCAGAGATTACTCAAACAGAAATAAACAAAACAACTCAGGAAGTTGGCAAAACGATAACTGTTTTAATATCAATTATCTAAAACTGGGAGTACAACGGACATCATCAGACGCATCATAGCAAGGTCTCTCAACAAACTTCATAAAATGCACACCTTTATACTAAAATCTCGTCATAGGTGACGTACAACCTGCGTATTACCCTCGTCATCCTATGTGGCAAACTCCAAAAACCTACTCCAGAGAGTGATAGGGTCTAAGGGAACATCTAAGTATATAATCCATACTCGTCTAATGGGCGTGAGAAAAGTGATAGGTTTCTTAACATCAGGTGGGGCAACTAAGCCCTTCCCTCAAAACAAGTCACTATGAACCTCACTAAATATACAACGTCCTATTGGCTACAAAATTATATGACCCTCAATCATGCGATCCTCTATCATTGGCTGGCTTTTAACCTCTGTCAGCATCCTTCAGCGACGCAATCCGCACGGAGGCCAGATTGCCAGGTACTGGTGAGTTAGTCTTAAACATCTTCTTCTCCCCAATTAGAACATCATACATCATCACCTCAGTGTTCCGTTGTCAATTAGGGCCTTTGAACTTGTTCTTTTGCTCTAGAAGATACAGGGGAGTACAGGCACGCTCTGCCCTCGTGCGTAGGTGTGACCATCCTGCTCATCCAACTACTTCTCCCCACGTGACTGGAGACCATGAAATTGAGTTTTCAGTGTACTAAAAGGACTATTTTCCAATTAGCCTCTGTTGTCTTCTTCGTCCTCTCCAAGCTTCTCAATAGGAGGTTCATTCCTTCACAAGATTGTAACTAATTTCAGTTCTTCTCAGCCAAATACAACCTTGGCTTCTTGGCTCATTCAACCTCACCTTTCTGAAATTCACTTGTATTCCATTTTCTTTTCTAACTGCGCCATACGTGGAAAAGATGGCCTTTCTCCTTTAGCTCAGCTCTGCTTATAGTTCATAATGGGACCTTCCAGTCTTTACTCATTCCTATGTATCCATACATTGGTGCTTGCCACAATCTATTTACTATAAAGCTAGCCTCATGAAACTTTGTCTGCTTGCGTTACTTTGCATTTGTACACGTGTGAACTGGCTTAATATCTTCATCGTTTCTTCAGCATAAGCCTTTCATCTTGAGCTCAAGATGTTGCTTATCTTTGATAATTTATTGATGCCTTATAGGATATCTACATTCTCTCGTCTCTGCATCTCTTCTATGTACATCAGCTCAACTCTCGCATGACGTCACCAATCTGCTTCGTCAGTCAGACGTCCTACTTCTTCAGGGATTTTATTTAAACAGCCATCATATTGTCTTGAATGCAGGTATGGTTTTCTCAATGAGAACCTTGCCTCCATGATTTTCTTTGGCATCTGTTGTTTCAATTGTTCTGTGTAGGTCACATACTCTGGTTTCCAACACATAGGCATTCAGGGTAAAGTGGTTGAGGTGGGGGTACTTAGCTCCTTCTCTACAACGCTAACAAGTCGGAGGCACTGCTGAGATAATTTGTGACGTCAGCCTGGCCAGAAGCTGCCTCCTTATCCGTTGTACCTGGAAGGCTGCAGGACCCTAGGGGGAATTGCGAGACAACCAGCCAGGGCAACTGCAGTCCCCTTCAGGAGCATCATAGCCTTAGTGCCGGTGAAACCTCTGATATGGATATTCTCTCCACAGGGCTCCCCAAGGATGTCTGATAAGGGTTAGCATTTCTTATCTGCCTCTATAAGGACAATGTGGGAGGATTGTGGAGTGACTTAAAAGATCTCTATGTTTTTGCATCCCAAAACCAAAAGCCTTGTGGGAATATTCAAAAATGCCCTAAAATGCATAATAAATGGGTAAAGAATAATGGGTAGAGAATCTGAGAAGAACATTAGACATTCTTGTGCAATGCCTATTGTTTGATAACAGGGTTGTGCAGCAGAGTGTAGAAGAGCAAAGATCCTTTGAGCTTCTGATTTTCCATCTTGCTAGGGGTCCTCTAGGTCTGTGAGGGAAGGATGGTGGGATAAACCCTAAGGTCCTCCCATGACATGGTGGATCACGTGCTTGGGTTGCGGTCTATTCTTGCACAGCACATGGAGATGTCCAAAACGAATGTAAAGGCCAGCCAGAAATTGATGAAACTCTGTTGGCAGGACCCAAAGTATACAATGACCTAGTGCATTTCATTATAAGTGGACTGGACTCTTTGAGTTTCTGGAAAATATTAGTTGGGATGAATACCTCATTGGTAGGCAGATGGATTGGGTCTTCCACATCAAATGGCTGAAAACTCATTACAGCAGCGATGACTGTGTTGGCTCTGGTGACTTTGTGACAGACATTGAGTCTGAAGAGGAGACTCATCTCCTCCCAAACTTGCTACACACAGTTGCCATGGCTTGTTCTATATAGAGGTCTTGAATGTATTCTGATCAGACAGAACAGCAACTGCAACATTGCCAGCAGTTGCTGGGCCAGCTTTCAGGTTTGTACCCATCGTCTCCAAGTCTTGCAGGCTGGTATGCCCATGATATTGACACAGGAGGCAGCATGCTGATAAACAATCAGAATTCACTGAATGTATGGCAGTGTGATGGACAGGATCAAGGATGAAGTCTCTAAGATGTTGTCCCTAGGGTTCATATAGCCATCCCATTACTCATGGAGTAGACCTTTTGTACTTGTTCATAAAACGTCTAGCATTGGTGCAACTGAAGTCTACTTTGTGGGGGCTCATTTCTGTGACCAAGAAAGATGTGTACCCCATACCATGTGCACATCAATTCATTGACATCTTCTGTATTACCAAGTGCATGAGTATCTCTGACTTCATATTAGGGAGGTCAGCATTTACCACACCAGAGATGCATTATCAATTCATGGTCTTGCCCTTTAGTTTAAATAATACCCCTGCCACCTATCAGAAGATGGTAAACAAGGTCCAATGTGGATTGGAAAACATTGCATTACCTAGTTAGATGCTGTTGTACTATAAAGCCAAACCTAGGGAGACCATCATTCCCAGCTGAAACACATGCAATAGACAATGTGCAATGCTTGCTTTTCTATCAAGATTTCAAAGTAACACATAGCTCATGGTGCTGTCACTTACGTAGGACACCAAGTGGGTTTTCATAAGAGGCAGGCCCTTGAGGCAAAAGTGCAAATGTCCACGATTGTGTATTTCTTACAACTCACACTCAGGTGAAAGCATTCCTTGGCCTCATTGGGATGTACCAGTCCTTTAACAGAGAGTATTGGACCATTGCCTGAATGATTTGGGACCCAAAATAAGACCTGCCAAACCTATTTTTAGAATCTTAAAGATTGTGTGTGCATGGCCCAACCACAGAAAATCTGAGATTATGGACAGAAATATAGTATCCTGATGAAAACCTGTGAATTGTAGTTTTTGTTCAGTAGAGCAACACTCAGGCTACTGACAAAAAACATCCAACCAACAAAAAGAGAGAGCAGTTGGGTTAAAATTGTGTGGGTCTCATTTTAGTGACTGGACAGACCAGATACCTCAAGTGTTTATTGGCTTTGCAGAGTGAGAATACCAGGATTCTGTGGTGGGCCGTATCCTTTCAAAGACTGAATATGAACATAGAACAAACTTCAGTGCAGGAGGCCACAGTAGGTACTTTCACCTGGATGATGAACCATTTGTTTAGAAGTATTTTCTCAACTATTTTTACTATGGGTTTCTGACAGAATGCCATTTGTGAGGGTAGGAAATTCCCAAATGTTGTGTTTCTCCAACACAATATTATACTGGCAATTCTCAGAAAGTGAGCTGTGCTAATTCGACCTTACTTTCTTAAATGCTATATGCTAAAAAGTATAGTGCACACATAATCTATTTACTGAGAGCTGACTACTAATACAATGGCTGCGGCCATGCAGTTATCAGTATGGCAACCAGAGAGTTACATAGCCCTTCTGGACAAGCAGCTAGCTGGAATCCAAATGAATTCCTGCTATGGATTGTCCTTAAAAGTGGGCACCCCTGATCTAAATTAAACAAAACCATAAGAAAGACCTGCGGGCATATTGACAATAACAGAGCACTGCTGGATATAGGGATAATCTGCCATTGAGAGCAAACACTGTGCTTGAGTCTACAGCAGCAAATTCACCCTTTAACAATAAGGTTGGTCTCCAATGCTCATGTTACAATAATATGTATATGTGTACCACACATCACAAAACTAGTATGACACATAGTAGCTATTTCATTACACAGTGGGTACACACTAAGATATTACATTGGGCCTCATTAGGACCCAGGCGGATTTCGCGGTGCTAAATGCACCGCGAAGCACGGCGGAAAGCCGTCGATAGCGCCATGGGGGTTGGCGGATTTACCGCCCCATTCCGACCTCGGCGGAGCGGTAAATCCCCAATCCCCATTCTGCCCTTCCCCATTCCCATTCTTGCCCCATAGGGTATAATGGGAGTGGGGAAGGAGTTAATTACGCCACCGTAAAATACGGTGGCGTAATTAACAACGAGGTCCCGTAGCGCCATGGTTTTCTCCGCCTGGTAAAACCAGGCGGAGAAAACCTCCATGGCGCTACGGGAACTCGTAGTATGGCGGAGAGGTACGCCATGCACTACGCTGGCGTAAAACCCTCTCCGCCAGGGTCCTAATGAGGCCCATTTAATGCAGAGCCAGAGAAAGAAACACAACCCAACACCACACTGCATTCACAGATACATCAACCTGTCTAGTAAACACAATATTAATTTCAACAATTCTAATATCACAACTCTGCAATACCCTTCATGCAAAGATGGAGGGATGGAGGACATTGGCACGTTCATAGCGTCATAGAGCATTTGAAACACTTATTGTCAACCACTTGTTTCCTGAAAAAAGACCAAGGAGTGGGACTCATGGTTAATTTAATCAAAAACATATTCATGATATCTATATATTAAACCAGAATCTTGTGTTAGAATATGGTGGATGCAAACCATTTTACAGTGCAAGGGGAGCAAATGCCTCCATTGATGAAAAACTAGGGCATATTAAAACATCTCACCATTCTGTATTTGGTGTACAGCAAATGACTGTGAGAAAAAGTGATGGAAAAGAAACCCAAGTGACAAACAACATTGTAACACCATTATAATGACTCAATATTATACTAGTGAGTTCCCTTCTTACCTTAGCGTTTAAAGAGGGAAAGGTATAAGGAGTATTCAGCAAGACAACTAGTATGAAAGCTCCAAATGTCCAATCGTGATCCTCCTAACATTTTAAAATCATTGTTTGTCTGGTGGTCGGGCAAGTCTTCCTGACCTCTTTCCACCCAAACATTGTCCTCTGTATCTACAAATGATGTGTAATCTTGTCCCCCAATTGGTCTAGTTGCCATTGACTGTATAATCTTCTGTGGACTTATGTTAGAACATCTACTGTAGTTGCGGGAAGGACATGCTATGCAAATGTATCCCATGGCTGTTTGTGGTCAGGCTTGTCCAAAGTATCAACCTTCTCCCAAATCATGCGTTCGGCCGGGATGGTTCAGACAGAAACTGAACAAAATATGAGATACAAACAGGCTATCATCATAACCTTCTAATAATCTCCCTAACAGACTTAATCTGAGGGGTAATAGCCGCGCACGTGGCATCGGGATGAGTGCATGGACCATCTTCGATCCATCGGGAAAAGGAACACACTACTACTAATAGGCACCTATACCGGTTGCAAACTTGCAACATATCCACATAGTCTATATGCATTTGCTGAAAGGGACCATTTGGGCAGTTTATTGCTCCTCTCACTGTTCTTATGGTATGCCCTGCTGTATATTTCTGGCAGACGATGCAGTTCACAATGTATTGTGTAACATGCTCCAATAGATTGGGCGTAAACCAGTCTGTGGCAGCAAGATTTTCTCTGGTTGTATGTGCGGGGTGAGGGAGCTGCTCCAGCATGACTTTTAATAGGGCTAGAGGCATCACTGGCTTTCCAGTACTATCCTGTATCCTAATCGCTTCAGTGGGGGGTAAGGAAAACCCCATTCATTTCCACAGCTCCTGCTCTTCCTGTGAAAAAACCAAAACAAAAAAAAACACAAGCATGTTAGAAATAACCTACCCTGCCACAATTGAAAGAGCACCTAGATAACTATGGGTTATGTGTGCTGTAAATAAATGCATAAATAAATAAATGCATAAATATTAGCTCTGTAATGGATAGCATATTAAAGACTTCTGCTACTAACATGCATCTGTCTAACGGTTTTTGAACATCTTCAGTTTTAAAGCTTGAAATCTCAGACGAGTAGGCCACCCTCTTGGCTTCTAAGTCTGTGGCTTTGGTTCTGTGAGAGAATAAATCTGCTCTTTTAGTGTGTGCTGTGCATTTTACGACGGGTATTGCCCCTCAGAGTTGTAGTGCTTTAATGAGCCAGTCCAATAGAGACGAATGTTGCACTGGAGTGCTGTCTGTGCGGAGGTAGCCCCTCCTTTCCCAATGTGACATTCGTACATGTACGGTTGATGTCACATAGGTGGAGTCACTGTACACTGTTACTTCCTGATCCTTCTTCAGCGATTAGCACTACTAATTCTGCTGCTTGCGATTAAAAGTGTGAAGGCAATATTGTACTCACCACTATCTCAAATTCACCATTTAGTTTAAAGCTTACTACTGCTGATCCCATATGTCTTTCCCAAGACATTTGATCACTTTTTGAGGAGCTTCAATGAAGATGATCTCCCCTCCTCCCAATCGAATGCCATCGTAAAACTCAACGTGTGTGCCATCATGTACATGGTCACCTTCCTCTACGGGTTCAGCTATGAATCTGGCTTCATTCACTACTTTACATCTCAATTTATTAATTGCTGGGTTTGAAATAATCACTCATATGCAGAAGCTCTTTGTGTTGTCAATGTACTTTTGGGTTTCTCTAAATTGGCGAACAAAGCATGCTCGATGTGCAAAGTCATTGCACATCCCAGAGTTATACTTGTAGCTTTTTCAATCACAAAAGCATCCTTATCCAATGATTGCTCAAAAGGAAAATGCCCTCTTATCACAGGGTCTAAAGTCCCAATGTAATATGCTAGAGGTTTGTATGCTAACGTTGTCCTTTGTGTAAGAACTGCTGCCATCACTACTCCATGTGTGTGTGAGAGTAAATAACATTCCTCACTATAATTGAGAATCCCAAACACAAGAGTGGTGCAAATTACCCTTTTCAATTCTTCAAATCCTTCTTCCATTTCCTCTGTCCCTAACTTCCCATCCTTGCTTATCAATGCTCTTTTATGTGCTTGTAAAAGTGATTTAGTATGTGTACTGTAGTCAAACACCCAGGCCTTACAGTAGTTAAATAGGCCTAAGAATTGCTACATTTTCCTTAATGTCTTGCGTTTAGGAGTCTTCATAATCATTTCTGCCCTTTCAGGTATTTCTTTTTTCCCTTCATGAGATATTAGCTGGCCTATATGCAATACTTCTTCCTGAGAGTACTGTCATTTCTCCACTTTGTATCCTTTCTCTGCCAATATTGTCATCAACTGAATTGAGTCTTCCCTACACTGTTCTTCGGTCTCAGTGCAAATTAATATGTAATCTACATACTGAATAAATGAGCTCTCGAGTTGGACATTACCCAGCTCCATATGGAGGACCCTATTAAATATTGTGGGGGACTCACAGTACCCCTGAGGCAATCTTGATTGTTTTAATCTCGTCTGTCTAAATGATAACAAAGTCAAGTCTTGAGAGTCTTTATGATGGGGGATTGAGAAGAAGGCATTTTTTAAATCAATCACAGTAAATATTTAGCTGTGACCGGGTTACTGCACAATATTGTTGCAGCATTAGGGCCTAATGGACACTCAACTTCTACAACACGGTTTAGGGTGCTCAAGTACTGCATAAATCTCCATGACACCCTCCTTTGCTTTTTTAATTGGATAGACAGCTGTGCTGCATGGGGAGTCCAATGGTACCAATGTTCCTTGCATCACTAATGCAGAAATGGTTTCGAATATGCCTTAATCTGCTTCTCGGGACATAGGGTACTTTTTTGCTTGTGGTGAAATTGGTCCTGGTTTCAGCTCTATTTTCACTTCCTCCACTGCTCTCAAAAGGCCTACGTTATATTGACCAATGTTCCAAAGGATGCTTGGCACATTCTCTATGACTTCCTGAAAAAATATTGTTGTCTGAATATTCGTCTCTAAACAAAACTTCATCTGTCATATCAGTCAGTCTGTATTGTTCCTCGAGAGCTATTACTGTTCTCCATGCTCTCCCTTCGTCATTTCCTCCTTTACGCATTGCCCTTTCCCCTCGTACTATCACTGCTTCCAGTTCTATAGGAGTATCCTGCACTTCCTCTCCATCCATAGGTACCTGTGCTCTAAATAGAAATGTATCTGGTATTCGCAATACTTTTCCTGCTAGTCCAGGGAGCCATGTTAACAGGATACTCACTATATCCATAAATCCTCTGGGTCTATCAGAACTCCTCACAATGCCATTTGGCCTGGAAATGCTACTATAAATTCACCCATATTTAAATAGTGTATTCCTGGAGTGAAACACACTCTCCCTTTGTCAATGAACAAGATTGTCATATGGACCTTTGTCATCTGATCATGCCCTAATATATTATCTTGTGTCTGTAAAGAATATAAAAACAGTACGGACATGTTGTATTGCCCTACAGAGACGGAAAATTTATCAGTAAATGCAACTAAATGTGTTGCCCCAGGGAATCCTTGCACATTCATGGCAATGCACGACATTGTATATGTTACCTCTTTTTTATGGTTTATTTCATTGTAAATGGTCTGTACAAAATAAATAAAACAAGGGTGAATTTAAAATTGTTACATAACTATACCTTTTTTTGCCAAATAACCTAAAAAGTACATGTTAAAAGTAATACATCTTTGTGGGATATTTTGACCCCCTCAGCTATGCTTCACTACATCACTTGCTGTATTGGGGCAAGAACTAGCACAAAATGGCCGCAATGACTCCAGTGCGCACCAAGATCCCTAAACTGTGCTCTGCAATAACCAGGAAATGGCTGCACTGCCCTGCTAACACACATTTCAGGTTGGGTGGAACAGAGTACTCGCTGCAGGAGTATGTCAGCATGCTCTGCAAGTTTTACATGGAGCACAGGAAAGAAGCAACATTACTTTTCTGTAAACCCAAAATACCTCTTTAAAATATCAGCTTTTCAACCTTAAAAAGTGCTGTTTTGGCACTAAATCCATAATTTCTACTGAACCACTGTGATAAAGGGCCCTGCATTGCCCAGGAACTGTCTTGCGTCTCAGAGGAACCAGGCCTCAGTTGAATGACAGCTCATACCAAAAGTATCTTTGAAAAAGCCACCCAGGGACTTTGTTTTTCATTTCACACAGGAAACACGGCTATTTCTTTGCAACAAGTATCAAGAAACAGCTGTCCAGATAAAGACTCTAAAACAAATGCTTGTTACATTTATCCGTGTTGCAAACAATTCCAGCACTCAAGCGAAGGACTAGAGCTGACTAAAATGTGTATTTGGTGCAGATGAAAACCGATTTTAAAAGAATAAGTTAAATGTGCTTTTTTCTGGATGAAGAGCAAAATCGCCTATTTTTTAAAAGTATATTATTGTGTAAAGGTTTGATTATTTAAGAAATGTAAAAGGATTGCTACTGTTAAAAATCCACCAATAAACTGTTTTAATTCCGTAGGTTTAAAGTAAAGATTTAAAAGGTGAAACTAAAAGCAAACCCAATCTGAGTTAATAAACTATATAAACAAAAAAAAACTGCTCTGCCAGTTCCTAGCCCTGAGAAAAGGTGACACCTCAACTGCTGAAACAGGAAAAGGCTAATTGATAGCTGGAGGCTTTGAATACCCAGGACAATGGAGCTTTTCAAGTCACATTAGACATTTGTCTTTGCCCCAGGCTAAGACAATAGCAGGCTAAGACACTCACCCTTCCAGTGGGAGGGGGAGGAAGCTTCAGTCACAAGGAAGAGGCCCCCCATTCTACTTCAAAGGGATTGACATGTGCTTAAACTTGGGGAAAACAAAACTGACAAGTGACATTTGGTGTTTCAAATGCCTATTTTGCTACTGAATTTTCAAGACATTTAACTTTGCCACAAGAATGAGGAAACATCTAAAAGGTGGTAGCTTTAAATCCAATGTTATGCTATTCATTTGAAGACTTGGTGGGACGCAGTACTGCATAAGGGACAGAATTTATAGTGTGTAAAGTAGTAATGTTGCAAACATAACATAACATTGTGTACACATATCCCAGGGGTAATTTCACATCTATGTACAACATTGGGAAATGTTGGGCCAAATTTTCCATGGTTAAAATTGCCAAAATGTCACAGAAAGACATAACCAGGTCCTACAGACTTGGGATTTTAATTTATTTTTATTTTTATTGGTTTATTCAAACCTTTAAAAAAGAGATACATCAAAATACATTCTTGTTTCCCTCCCTCCTCATTGTCTTAACAGGTCTACAGTCGTCGCCAACATGTCATATTTATGTAATAGGTCCAATGACAACTGCATTAGGCTTCTCATCTTTATTTAGACCCAAGTTTACTTTTTGTTCGTCCAGGCTGACTTTTAGCACGCGAAGGAAGTTTATTAGTGTGAATAGAACTGCTCTGTTAAGCCACTCAAAGAGTGCTTTCCACCAATCTTCAGCAGACATAAACTGGTGGTCGTTGGTCATTGCCCCAAAGTAAATTTCTCTTTGCTGTTGAAATGCTTGACAAAACAAGGTCAGATGTTTTAAGGTCTCCTTATTCTTGTTGCAAAATCTGCACGTAAGATCAGTGTTGGCATACTGCGCCCAGCTGCCCAGTCTCTCTTTCGTTTCTAGCATGTTTAGTCTGAAGCGCATGTACAGGGATCTTGCGTGTTGGTCCGGAAGGAGAGTTAGATATGTATGTCTCTGTCCATACGCTTTGGCTTCTCTTGGGACCTCTTGCATTAATTTTGATTTTGCTCTTAGATCGGAGGTCTGCTCTCCAGATTTTGGTCTTTGCCAGCTCAGGATTCTCTAATAGCATTAGGAGGGAGATGTCATACTCTTTTAGAAGTGCTTGGCAGAGGAGATTCCATTTCAAGAGGATGGTATATACTTTGGCACTGTTGGACTTGTGTAGTATTTGAAATTGGGCCACTGGATCATTCGTCATCGTTTTTCTGAACAGGCTCAGTAAATTCCAGGTAACTCTTGCCAGAATATATTTTCAAGTGAGTTCCACAAGTCACTTAGACTTGGGATTTGGATTGAAATGTAACCCACAAAATATGTAACCTGTGTATCTGATTTTCTCGGAGGTTCTAAATGCATAAATATGTATTTGTAGAAAAGTTAGATTTTCGTCCCAATAGCTATGGGAGGTTTCCAGACATTGTAAAGATCATCCCATAACATGACATCTTTTTCTGTCATCCAATCAGCGAAAAGCAAGGCGCAGATTATGCTTTTGCCAAATCCTAGCCTTAGGTGTGTGAACAGAAGACTGCCCCTGCCATATGATTTAGTGATGTCATTTGGCATGATAAATAAGGGAACCTCACAGCACACATAGACTGATTCCTGACTTCTTCCTGATTTTCTGAGTGGCGCCCTGTTCCTGATTCCTCCATCCTTGTTCCTGATTACTGATTTTCCTTACAAAGCCAAGGTCTCAGCATTGCTGAACTCCTTTTCAGCTAGGTCAAAATTCTGAAACAAATCCCAATACCCAAGGGAACCATCTTGTTCCCACTGGCGTGCTACTACTAAATACATGCCTGCTGCAAACTCGCCACTGATCTCCAGTCTCCAGTAACCAGTACAGTCCAGTGCAGTCTCCAGTCCAGAGCAGTCCGGTGACCAGGACCGCTCACCTGATCCTGTTCCACCTGAGTTGCCCAGCTGTCCTTAGACCTCATCCTTGTGATGACCAGAACCCTTGACGGTCCAAAATCCTAAATTAAAGTGGACTGTAAGTATTAATAGGAAGCATAGAAAATCATTATCTACCTTTCCTTGTTTTATTCCATCCCAATCTCTAAACCATCCCTACCTTACCTTAAGAACTTGTGACATTGTCAGAACCATTCTTGAAACCCTGCCTTTGATTCTTTGTGCTAGTGCTAACTTCTTTAAATATTTTGTCTTGTGAAATCCCAAACCCTTAATCCTCCTTCAGGTAATTGGATTGGGTCCGCCATGGCGGTCGTGGAGGTGCTGGGGTTGGTTGGCACTCTAAATCAGTATATTTCACCTGTTTTTCTTAAAAACCGTTTGGTTAAATTTAGGTTGGAATCTGCATTTCTGCAAAGTTTTACACGTGTGAATTTCATTTTAAATTATTTTCAAAATTCCATTTCGATTCAAAGTGTTTACCTTTGCTCAAACTATAGGTTATGATTGTTAGCATCTTTTCAATGTTGCTCCCATAGAAATGTGTATTGATTTAAGAACTTTTGCACCCATTGATTGTTTGACACAGTCATTTTCGAATGTCATTTTAAAAGTGTAAGATTTCCATTCCGTTTTTCTCTCTTGTTTGGGGAGGGAATGGGGTATTCAAATTCTGTTTGCTGTTCTTTATTTCTGAATACCTGCTGCCTCCTTACATCTGTTTAGAATTGCTTATTTGTGGGTTGAGGAATGTTGCTGGGGGAATTCCTAACATAAGTGCTATCTTTCCAAACAAGCCAAAAATGTTCTTTCCTCTGATATTTTATATTTTGTGTTGCTAAAAGGGAATTTATCTGCCTTACATACCTTTTTATCTGTTATTGTCACCACATTGGTGATTGCTGCTCCCTATTCAAAAGTATATGTTTGATTTGAATTTTAAATAAATAAATAAATATTACCTTTACCAACCAGCCTGAGTCCTGGTCCATTGTGACCTGGGGGTATTTTGAAAAGGGGTGTCATATGAGTGGTATATCACTCAGCATATTGAACCTATAGACATTATAAAATAAGCATTTCAGCTGTGCGCTGCATACTAGGCTGAGACCAGGGTGTACCGCCTGATTGAAATACTTAACATCTTGCATACCACAGTTTCCTCTGATGCTGTGTGCAAAATAACAGTTGTGCAAATCAGTGGGAAGCCTAGGCTTAAATCACAACGCAATAGTTCTGTACAATAATGCAACTCGAGTGCGCACCACCATAAATGCGTAATGATGACATCAGAGCTAGATGGACTCCTTTGGCATTAGTTCTTTGTCTATAATATTCAAAAGGCAAGTAAACGATACTTTCAAGGAAAGTTTTTTTCAAGAATTTTCAGAATCAAAATAAGGACATGTAATAATAACAAGATGTTTCAAGGTTTCAGTTTGGTATTCGTGGGAACAAATCGCCAAATTTTGGTTGTTTGCACAGACCCTTGTTTATCCCAGTGTTTCATTTGCTCTCTCGTGTGATATTGGTTAGGTTTAAATCTAATATAGAGAGAGCAAGCTTTTTCACAAGCGAAACACAGTAGATAAGGGGATTATGGTATTAGTTTCTTGGCTAAACAGGCATATTCCTTGTACATGCTGTTCTTGCTAATAGCCTCAATAGTACAAGTCCAATCGTAAACAGTATAGTATTTTTTTTTACATATTCAGGGCAAGTAATTAGGTCTTTTCCTCCACAATTATGCTGCTCAAGATAGTTTGCATTTTGACTCAAATTTGCAATAGCGACTCAGGATGGGTATCACTGTGCATTGGGCATAAGTCCACATAAAGCAAGTTGGTAGGAGGATTGATCATTTTGGAGTATTTGTTGAGCAATCTCCATTGAAATCTTGATGAAAGTGAATTGAGCCCCAGTTTATGTCTAATAATGGGATTAGGCAGTGATTTAGCTAGTCCCAACGTTTCTTTCGAAATGCAACCATGCAATTTGTTGAGGATTTTGTTCATGTCCATTAAGCACATGTCCAGGCCATATAATAAAATAGATTCGACTTTTGCAGTATAAAATTCTATTGGGGGAATGATGGAAAATGTGCATTTTTTTCATAGATGATTTCCATTCGTGATAATAACGGCCTACATTTTTGCATGATGGAATTTCTCCACATACTTGCCGATGAGGTGTAACACAGATTGTAGCCTAAACAGCGCAATTGCATAATGCGTTTGATTGCATTTAGTTCCAAAGACATTTCATAGTTCTGATTTTTTTCTTCTCAGCAAATATTTTCCCTCTTGAACACAAGAGCGAGTCACTCCCTTGCCTACAAGAAATGAAAATGTCTTGCCTCCTATCGTTACCTTAACCTTTGGTTCCACTTGGGGGTCTGGTGTCAAAGATAGTACTGAATACATCAAGTCACCCTGTGGGATATCCTATTGTGGATATAAATTCATACCTGTACCCCTGAAAGGATTTCCTTCTACCACAGTAACACTCCCTATTCTGCACTTACGTTTGTGTTCCATTGTGGTGCTACTGCTTGTTGCATCGGTGCATGCTCTTGTATCTGCATAGGTCCTTGCTCTGACAGGCCTTGCAGTGGGTTTGCTTGCAGTGAAGCCTGCTGCTGAACGTGCTGTATTTGTGTTGCTTGTATTTGATACAATGTATGATCTTGGGCATAACACTCTTGTGACTCCGCCCAATCACAACGGTAACATTCCTGCTCAAAATTCTTTACAAGGCATCCTATCTACAAATCCAGAAACACCTTGAATCTAACAATCTCCTAGAACCAAGGCCATCCGCCTTCCACCATGGCCAATGGACTGAATCTGGTCCTATAGACTTAAAAAATACAGATAGATGAACTGAATGACAATGGTAAATCCTCCTACTGCTTCTGGACATATCAGCGGCATTTGACCTACTAGATCATAAAATACTTTGCCATCATCTATGCTCTACAGGCCATTTTTCACCAAAAATCATAGGGCCTCATTACGACCCTGGCGCTAAGGTATTACCGGTACCGGTAAGGGTACCCCTACCAGTAATCCCTTAGCGCCTTATTACGAGGTCCCTTTGTGTTTTCCCACCTTAACGGCTGGTTTTACCAGCCGTTAAGGAATGGACCCGCAAAGGGACCCTGGTGCTAATTACAGTACCGCAATTTGCGGTACCGTAATTACCGCCTTCCCCATTCCCATTATGCCCTATGGGGCAAAAATGGGAATGGGGAAGGGCCATGGAGGAAGGGGGAATTACCGCCCCGCCAACCTTGTAATGGGGTGGTAATTCCCCCTTTCTCCATGGCGGAGTCGGTAATGTTTTCCGCCTGGGTCGTAATGAGGCCCATAGCCTGTACTGCCTCCTTACTAGCGAACATGACCATGAGAGTCTTCTCCTCCACAGCCTCAGCCAAACCAGCTCCAGTCTCCTGTGGAGTCCCATAAGGCTACTGTGTTTCCCTTACGCTAGATGCCAAGGTTGTCTGTTTCTCCCCCGCATCTCAGAAATTCATAAAATACAATCACTAATTAACACAACAAATACGCTAATTCTCACTGACCCTGTATCTAACTAGGTGTGCTCAGTGTGTATCCAGTTTCACTAGTATCAGTTTTCCCCTCAGGGGTTAACATCAAATAATAACACCAGCACTCTGTAACAAGAATGTCATTTTCCACAATCAATACATTTACAGATATATCAGCAACTACCCTAGCCTTCACTGATGAGGAGGCAGCGAGAATACTTGGTCTGATTAAAGATACTAGTAAGGAAACAATGAGTATTGAGAATCCAGAACTTCTCATTCAGAGACTGGAAAGACTCATAAGGAGTGAAATCTCTCAGAAACATCATGCTACAACTTTAACCCAGTACTGCAAAGCAAAAAGGATTCCAAGAGGATTAAGTGTCTACCTACGGCCCACATTGTGTAAAGACAATCATGAATTTGTCAAAAGATGGGAACACATCCTGAACAAATGCTCCCTGGATTTGATTCTCTTAACAATCAAAGAATTTGCAAAATCATAGGTGAACATAAACCAAGAGATTAAAGATATAACAATACAACTGTCCAAGCTAAAATCCAGAGCAGAACTACAAAAGTTCCTTGAAGACACCAACAAGTTGGAAAACTACAAAAGGGACATTGAACAGTGAAAAATAAGGAAATTCAGGAGAGATACACTGGACTATGAGCAGGATATTGTCTATTTGTGGCAAGAGTACTATAACAACAACAGATCAAGACCCAATCCATCAGGCCCACCAAGACAACCTCCAGCTAACAATAACACTGACAGCATTGACGTCACCAGTGGAGAATTGGAAGAGCAACCAACTACCAGTCGGAATTCAGAGAATATTCCAGCCCAAACAGATGTTGTCAGAGACCAACCAGTTGGTACAGGGAGAACACCATTGCCACCACAGGCTTTTTTAGGTGAAGGAAAACAAGACGAGGAAAAAAGAAATCCAAAGCAAAAAACGAAGCAATAGCTCCAATTGTGATTAACATATCATCTAAAAAATTGAATAAAACACAGAGGGATCTTTGGGATTTCATTCATACCGATCAACAGTTCCAACCTATTTGAAGAAGAAGTTAATCTATTTAAACTGATCCGCAAGATATAAATTTGAGTATTCTTTGAAAATTTGGAGAATGCAGAGGGAATTCGACAAAAAAACATGATTTTGTAGAAATGAAAAGCAACAGCGGGTTCCACGCACAAATAAACCACCCCCTCATAAATGTATTTAGGACTAAAACCACAAAAGATCTGAGAAGACTGAAATATGAGACACCACAGAGACAGAACATATGCAAACATCAATTGAAGATCATGAAAGATCTGGCAAAGATGTCTCTATAACAATCAAACAAGCTAACAAAGGTGGAACACTGGTAATAATGGACACAACGAAATAAAAATGACGATTGTCTTAAACTTCTTGATGACAGACGGGCTTACCTTCATTTGGATGGGGACCCTATCATTTCAATAATAGAAATAATTAAAAGGTGATAAATAAAGCACGTGAAATGGGTTGGATTTCTGAGAGCAAGGGAGAATTTTTGACAAAAAAATTCCCAGTAACCCCTGCATTCTATGGCTTGCCTAAAATACATAAGAACTTGACAGACCCTCCTTCCAGGCCAATTGTCCCCGGAACTGACAGTATTTTCCAACCGTTAGCACTTTACTTAGATGCAGCACTACAACCATTAGTTCAGAAGATACCAACTTATCTCAAAGATACCACCCACATCCTGCAAACCATCAGCACTGTGACTATTGATCAAACAAACCTACTGCTGTTCACAATGGATGCAGCAGTTTGTATACCTCCATCCCACACAGCAAATGAATTGCAGCTCTTGAATGGTACATTTTGACAGAAGAAGGGATTACAATCCATAAGATTTTGCAATGGAATTGATTAATCTCATTCTATATAATAAGTACTTCAGATTTAACAATCAGTATTACCTGCAAACATCGGGTACCTCAATGTGGTCAGCTGTTGCTCCTTCGTACGCGAATACCTTCATGTACCAGTTCGAGAACACATTTGTACTACAGAATCAGCAATGGAAACCAAAAACAAAAAGCTGGCTTAGATACATAGATGACATCTTTGGGATCTGGGTTGAAACAAAAGAGGAATTATTACTATTTTGCGAATACCTCAATCACTGCAATGAGAGAATTAAATTTACCATTGAGATTGGAAACCCCAGATTCATTTCCTGGATGTGACGATTGAATTAACAGGAAGAGGCTTTAACACCAACATTTTCAGGAAACCAACGGATGTCAATAGTACTTTACACTACAACAGCTTACATCCGAAGCATCTGAAAGAATATTTACCATTTAGTCAACGTTTAAGACTCAAAAGAATCAAATCGGATGTTAAGGAATTACAGGATGAATATACAAAAATGAAAACAAGATTTGAACAGAGAGGCTCGCCGGATGAAATAATCACAAAGCGATTTTAAGGACAGATGGACAAACACGAGAAGAACTATTGGGTCCTAAAACCATTAGGGAAAAATCCAATCTAATCTACACATTGAAATACTCGAACCAGAGCTTTAAAATAAAATGCATCATCTGTAAAAACTGGGACCTGATCAAAGCTGATCCGAACTTGAACAAACTATTTCCACAGCCACTGATGCTGGTTTACAAAAGAGGAAGTAATCTAAGAGATCAATTCATTAAGACTGAAAAATCGAAAAAATCATCACAAAGATGTCTTACCAGACAGAAGGTTGGGCCTTACCCATGCTTGAACTGTCAACACTCTTCAAACATAATTAAGGGTGATCATATCCGCCACCCCAACAGAGGCAAAAAAACTCCATTAAGAGACTATGGGCCTCATTACGACCCTGGCGGAGTGGGTTTACGCCAGCGTTATTCGCGGCGGACCCGTCCGCCCTACTACGAGTTCCCGTAGCGCCATGGAGCGTTTTCCGCCTGGTTTTTCCGGGCGGAGAAATCCATGGCGCTACGGGACCTTGTTGTTAATTACGCCACCGTATTTTACGGTGGCGTAATTAACGCCTTCCCCACTCCCATTATACCCTATGGGGCAAAAATGGGAATGGGGAAGGGTAAAATGGGGGATGGGGATTTACCGCCCCGCCAAGGTCGGAATGGGGCGGAAAATCCGCCAACCCCCATGGCGCTATCGGCAGCTTTCCGCCGTGCTCCATGGTGCATTTTGCACCGCGATTTCCGCCAGGGTCGTAATGAGGCCCTATGACACAAAAAATGTTATTTACGCAATACGATGCCCTTGCAGTAAATACCATCTGGGCAATACAGCAAGTACAGTGAAAGACTGTTGGATGCAGCACAAGTCACATAATGTTCAAACTAGTAACATCAAATCACCCGCCTACAGACATTTTCGGACCACCACCATAACATTTTGCAAATGCAGGTAGCAATCTTGAAAGTAGAATACCCACTCCCTAGAGGTGGTAACTTACCAAGAAAGTTGTCCCAACAAGAATTGCTTTGGATTCACAAACTAGATGCCATGACACCTTTGGGTCTTAATGAGGACTTCTACCTTGGCCCCTTTTTTATAAAAACAAGTTAATGACAACAAGTTAATACTATGACAAAATATGTTTTGACACTGGCTAGCTAATAGGCTCCCTCAAGTACCATACTAGTTTTAGACGCATAAGAACGCTTACGTTACACATGGGTATCAATGTACAGTACAAAACAGAATGAAATCGACTACCTTGAGCTATCTTGTGATTGCCATATGCTAGATTGTGATTCCAAGAGAGGGACAGAGACTTCAGATATGCATTGTCTAATCTGTAATGCTATTTTTGGTAAATATTTTACTTTGATTATCGATATAGAGAGATATGTGATATCTAGTAACCAACACTTAGAAAAAGAAGATATGTGTTTAACACTACCGATCATTTTCAACACTACGGTATGATCAATTTAACCATGTTCCCATGGGTCTCTTGACACCATTAGCTCGGGACACATTTTTGATATAACTATGGTTCTTCCACTAATTCTATTGATCTAATAATGCGTTTGAGCTTGGCAGAACATTTCACACCTACTTCTTCTTGAAATTATATTGTTGTGGTTCCATACATCTCTGGTGCAACCTCTGTTCCTTGAAGGTTGTATTCTCAGACCGTTCGTACCAATGAACTACACATATTCATTTTAATAGATTTTTCTCTCAGCGTAACCGGAATACATTGTGAATGACGTCACTCGCACATGCGCGGGGTGAAGTCACCTCTCTGCATATATTGACAGGCAGTGGATGACATATCTTGCGCATGAAGTTCTTTTAATCAGAAAAGGTCAGCATATCCCAACAAAGATTGTTTTGTAAACTGGTCAATTTGACTCAGCTAGTAATCATAAATCTTTGGCTACAGTTTTTTATTAATCTAAGAGCTTGCAGTAGATAGAATACTCTGATCGTAAGACTTATGCCTACACAGTTGAGGAATAACCCATTGAGCTATCTTCATGCCTAAAACATTGTGTTATGGCATTCACAAGTAACTGTTATTCTGCTTAATTCATTTGGATGTAGGGTAAACACAGTGCCCCCTACTTGTGAATGATTTTTGAAGGTTTAATTACACTATTTTTTTATGTAGATCATATACACACTTTCAATGAAAGAAATGATAATAAGTTCAGTTTAATACACAAGACTGTATTATAAATCTAACCTACTATTATGATATTCTCTCTTAGAAAAAACTACTGTTTATGCTCCTAATGAAGAGTTCTTTTCTCGAAACGCATTGGGCTTTACTTACTACAAAGAATAAAAAAGAAGAACTTGCATAATTATGTTGAAATGTCATTATCTATTGAATGCTGTCTTAAACCACATCTTCTGATTAGGTACCTAATGAATCAAGGTTAGAAATGTCAGAACATTATTTGTCTGTCTGTCCTCATCCCCCAGTCAGGTTCCTATACTCTAGAGAGCAGCTCCCTCAACCAGATCTACCAGACCATCCAAGCCTGGACATCCTTGCACTCACTATGCCTAAATGATGAAAAACTGAGTTGCTCTTGATTGGGTCCCAAAAATCACTGAATAAACTTGACAAAGTGTACGACTCCTTTATCATTGACAGCAATACTATCACAGTCTCTAAAGGAGTGAAAATGCTGGGAGTGTATCTAGACACTACACTGTCTCTATCAATTGCCTCACCAGCAGTGTATACTACAAAACTAATCACTGCTAGTAGATCCTTCCTCTTCACAGAGACCTGTGTCATTCTAGCAAGAGCCTTGCTAGTCTCAATACTGGACTACTGCAATGCGCTCTTTGCAGGAACAATGACGGCCAACATCAAAGGGTTTCAGACCATTCAGAATAACGCTGTCAGAGCCACCCTTAATCTCCCTAAAAGTGACCACATTTCCACAGCCAGAAGAAACCTCCATTGGCTGTCAATACGTGAGTGTCTCTTATTCAAAACATTATCCATAACACACAAATGCATGACCAAAACTGTCCCTAGGTATTTTAACGCAAAATTCCTAAAATCGCAATCCACCAGACCTAAATGGTTGCCCCATCTCCTTTTGAGATCTAGATTCAGATTACAAAGAGCGGGCGGACCCAGGTTCTCAGTAATGGCTGCGAAACAGTGGAACACTCTACCGGTACCCCTCAGGGCAGAACCATCCTTCCGTTGGTTCACAAATGCCTTAAAACATGGCTATTCTCACAAGGACAATAAAGGAATTTTTGCCAACAGGTCATTCCTTCTAAGCAAATTATCCAAGTTTGAGCCTACTGTAATTGTTTTCAACTATCTTTGGAATTTGTATCTGTTCTGATCTCATGTTCCTGCTCTACTGAAATGTCTACCTTGACTATGTGTCAAGCTCCCATGTGCCTCTGGGTTTGGTGCGCTATACAAATACTAAATAAATAAATATGGCGGACGATAACCTATCCCCCTCTTGGATTCTGCCTATTCTGTTACATTGTCCCTCTACTTCTTGACATGGGTGCAATATGCCCTGCGCACCCACAATTCCAACATAGTTGTAGCTGGCCTCCCATAAACCAGCCATTATATCCTCCATTAAATGCTCTCTGGGTGTTTTGAAATCCACCCCCTCTTCCTCTAGACCCACCACCTCTGCCTCGTGACCAGAAATTATACCCACTTTGATCTGCTGGATGTACTGCATTTGCTTGTGGTGTGTACACTGGTTTTGGTGTGATCACTCCTTCTCCGCTTGTCAGCACTGTCTATAGCGAATTTTGAAAAATAAATCAGAACCAACTTACAGGCCGATTCATGGAATAATTAGCGCGGCGCAAGTGGGCAAAAACGTGCGAATCGCAGTGGAATAGCGAAAATCGCAGTGCAATTGCGAAAATCGCACGAAAAGCAGCGCACGTCGATTCATGGAAGGCCGTGCGCGAGAAAACCAGCGGATGTGCGATAAAAAAGTGCGCGGCGCACGTTGGCGCACAGGCCATCTAACAGCGTGCGCCAGGTCACAGCGAAAATCGCACAGGCCACAGCGAAATTCGCACATAGCGCGGCGCACGCAACAAAAGTAGGCGGAACACGGGCGTAACACTCGGAATGGGGAACAACCTGCCAAAACGTGGGCGTCACGGGGGAAGTACAGGGCACAAGTGCGCGGAACGCCCACACGCTCGCCTACAACACGTATTCATGGAATAGAATAGTGCAAAAAAGCGCACGCTCAAACCAGCGCACAGGCACAAACACGACCGCCACAAGAAAGCAGGCGGTAGCGTCTCTGCGGCTGTAAGAAATGTGCGCCAAAAGGTGCGCCAACAAATAGCACCTATATACTGCCATGATGAATGTCCCATACTGTGGCCCTCCAGGAAAAATGACGTGCAAAGGGGTACCCACAAACACGGACACCCGCTGACTAAAAATACGTGTGCGTGTATACCGGGGTGCGCGGGAAGTCTAACACGCGATTTCAGCAGGGTACGTGCATCACAGGGGTTCGCGTGAAGTTCCTCACGCGATCGGTCCTGGGGGAGCGTGCTACGTGTATTTCAGGGGTTCGCGTGAAGTTTCACACGCGATCGGGCCTGGGGGAGCGGGCTACGTGTATTACAGGGGTTCGCGTGAAGTTCCTCACGCGATCGGGCCTGGGGTAGCGGGCTACGTGCATTACAGGGGTTCGCGTGAAGTTCCTCACGCGATCGGGCCTGGGGGAGCGGGCTACGTGTATTTCAGGGGTTCGCGTGAAGTTTCACACGCGATCGGGCCTGGGGGAGCGGGCTACGTGTATTACAGGGGTTCGCGTGAAGTTCCTCACGCGATCGGGCCTGGGGTAGCGGGCTACGTGTATTACAGGGGTTCGCGTGAAGTTCCTCACGCGATCGGGCCTGGGGGAGCGGGCTACGTGTATTCCAGGGGTGCGCGTGAAGTTCCACACGCGAATAGCCTGGGCGCGTGTATTTCAGGGGTGCGCGGGAAGTTCCACACGCTGGGGGCGCGTGTATTCCAGGGGTGCGCGGGAAGTTCCACACGCGAATAGCCTGGGCGCGTGTATTTCAGGGGTGCGCGGGAAGTTCCACACGCGAATAGCCTGGGCGCGTGTATTTCAGGGGTGCGAGGGAAGTTCCACACGCGAATAGCCTGGGCGCGTGTATTTCAGGGGTGCGCGGGAAGTTCCACACGCGAATAGCCTGGGCGCGTGTATTTCAGGGGTGCGCGGGAAGTTCCACACGCGAATAGCCTGGGGGCGCGTGTATTCCAGGGGTGCGCGGGAAGTTCCACACGCGAATAGCCTGGGCGCGTGTATTTCAGGGGTGCGCGGGAAGTTCCACACGCGAATAGCCTGGGCGCATGTATTTCAGGGGTGCGCGGGAAGTTCCACACGCGAATAGCCTGGGCGCGTGTATTTCAGGGGTGCGCGGGAAGTTCCACACGCGAATAGCCTGGGCGCGTGTATTTCAGGGGTGCGCGGGAAGTTCCACACGCGAATAGCCTGGGGGCGCGTGTATTTCAGGGGTGCGCGGGAAGTTCCACACGCGAATAGCCTGGGCGCGTGTATTTCAGGGGTGCGCGGGAAGTTCCACACGCGAATAGCCTGGGCGCGTGTATTTCAGGGGTGCGCGGGAAGTTCCACACGCGAATAGCCTGGGGGCGCGTGTATTCCAGGGGTGCGCGGGAAGTTCCACACGCGAATAGCCTGGGCGCGTGTATTTCAGGGGTGCGCGGGAAGTTCCACACGCGAATAGCCTGGGCGCGTGTATTTCAGGGGTGCGCGGGAAGTTCCACACGCGAATAGCCTGGGCGCGTGTATTTCAGGGGTGCGCGGGAAGTTCCACACGCGAATAGCCTGGGGGCGCGTGTATTTCAGGGGTGCGCGGGAAGTTCCACACGCGAATAGCCTGGGCGCGTGTATTTCAGGGGTGCGCGGGAAGTTCCACACGCGAATAGAATAGCCGGGGCGCGTGTATTTCAGGGGTGCGCGGGAAGTTCCACATGTGATTTGACAGTGTGGGTCTTCCCAGGTGTACCCTGTACACCCTCCACGGCCCCTGCAGGCAGCCCACACCACAGGGGACTACCCTGCATCCCTGGTCATGTCCCGCAGGCAGCCCACCCACCATGGGCATGCCCCCCAGCAAAGGCACATGTCTCCTTGAACTAATGAACACCAACTCATGTCCCCTTGCACCCCCACCCCCCAGCACTGTGGGGCACCTGCCAGCAGGCCCCCACCCATGTCCAACTCATGTCCCCCACCACCCCCACCCCCCAGCACTGTGGGGCACCTGCCAGCAGGCCCCCACCCATGTCCAACTCATGTCCCCCACCACCCCCACCCCCCAGCCACCAGGGTCACCCTCCACCAGGCCCCCACTCATGTGTCCCACCACCCCCAAACCCCAGCAGTGCAGGGTCACCCTCCACCAGGCCCCCACTCATGTCTCCCACCACCCCCACCCCCCAGCCACCAGGGGCACCCTCCACCAGGCCCCCACTCATGTCTCCCACCACCCCCACCCCCCAGCCACCAGGGTCACCCTCCACCAGGCCCCCACTCATGTCTCCCACCACCCCCAAACCCCAGCAGTGCAGGGTCAACCTCCACCAGGCCCCCACTCATGTCTCCCACCACCCCCACCCCCCAGCCACCAGGGTCACCCTCCACCAGGCCCCCACTCATGTCTCCCACCACCCCCAAACCCCAGCAGTGCAGGGTCACCCTCCACCAGGCCCCCACTCATGTCTCCCACCACCCCCAAACCCCAGCAGTGCAGGGTCACCCTCCACCAGGCCCCCACTCATGTCACCCACCACCCCCACACCCCAGCAGTGCAGGGGCAGCCTCCACCAGGCCCCCACTCATGTCACCCACCACCCCCACACCCCAGCAGTGCAGGGGCAGCCTCCACCAGGCCCCCACTCATGTCTCCCACCACCCCCAAACCCCAGCAGTGCAGGGTCACCCTCCACCAGGCCCCCACTCATGTCTCCCACCACCCCCACCCCCCAGCCACCAGGGGCACCCTCCACCAGGCCCCCACTCATGTCTCCCACCACCACCACACCCCAGCAGTGCAGGGTCACCCTCCACCAGGCCCCCACTCATGTCTCCCAGCACCCCCACCCCCCCAGTCACCAGGGTCACCCTCCACCAGGCCCCCACTCATGTCTCCCACCACCCCCACCCCCCAGCCACCAGGGTCACCCTCCACCAGGCCCCCACTCATGTCTCCCACCACCCCCACCCCCCAGCCACCAGGGGCACCCTCCACCAGGCCCCCACTCATGTCTCCCACCACCCCCACCCCCCAGCCACCAGGGGCACCCTCCACCAGGCCCCCACTCATGTCTCCCACCACCCCCACACCCCAGCAGTGCAGGGTCACCCTCCACCAGGCCCCCACTCATGTCTCCCAGCACCCCCACCCCCCCAGTCACCAGGGGCAGCCTCCACCAGGCCCCCACCCATGTCTCCCACCACCCCCACCCCCCAGCCACCAGGGGCACCCTCCACCAGGCCCCCACTCATGTCTCCCACCACCCCCACAACCCAGCAGTGCAGGGTCACCCTCCACCAGGCCCCCACTCATGTCTCCCAGCACCCCCACCCCCCCAGTCACCAGGGGCACCCTCCACCAGGCCCCCACTCATGTCACCCACCACCCCCACCCCCCCAGTCACCAGGGGCACCCTCCACCAGGCCCCCACTCATGTCTCCCACCACCCCCAAACCCCAGCAGTGCAGGGTCACCCTCCACCAGGCCCCCACTCATGTCTCCCACCACCCCCACCCCCCAGCCACCAGGGTCACCCTCCACCAGGCCCCCACTCATGTCTCCCACCACCCCCAAACCCCAGCAGTGCAGGGTCACCCTCCACCAGGCCCCCACTCATGTCTCCCACCACCCCCACCCCCCAGCCACCAGGGGCACCCTCCACCAGGCCCCCACTCATGTCTCCCACCACCCCCACACCCCAGCAGTGCAGGGTCACCCTCCACCAGGCCCCCACTCATGTCTCCCAGCACCCCCACCCCCCCAGTCACCAGGGGCAGCCTCCACCAGGCCCCCACCCATGTCGTCCACCACCCCCACCCCCCAGCCACCAGGGTCACCCTCCACCAGGCCCCCACTCATGTCTCCCACCACCCCCAAACCCCAGCAGTGCAGGGTCACCCTCCACCAGGCCCCCACTCATGTCTCCCACCACCCCCACCCCCCAGCACTGTGGGGAACCTGCCAGCAGGCCCCCACACATGTCCCCCTGGCCCCAGGTCCTGACGATACACAATCATGGCAGTAATGGCCAGCATACCCAGCACAAACACCCAGGCAAGGATTGCATCCACCCACATAGTGAATGCAATCACATGACACAACCCCAATGCCAAGTATGCAAAAGAACACATGTCCGTCACACACACATACACAATGGGTGCAAGTGAATGTCAAAACCCATATCATGACATGTAACAAACCAATGAGAAAATAACACAAGTGTAAGAAAATATAGAAAATGTATTAAATACCAAAAATAAGTGAACTTTTCAAACATACAACGATGTGGCTAAGTAAATAAATGGTCCATGTCCGAGAACAAAAGTGATAAACAAAAAAACAAAGGAATAAAAAATTAAAATGAATTTGTCCAAAGCAATATCATGTCATAGGAAATTAATGAAAAACCATTACGTCATGGTGAAAACAATAAGAAATTAAAAAAATGTATCTCCCAAAAAAACAAACTATATACAGGAATGTTCCAGGGTCCATGAGCCCAACACCAAAAATGAAACCTACCACTAACTAATGTAAAATATATGTACAAAAAAGTGGCCATTGTCCGAGCGGTCCAAAATAATAAAAATAAATAAAGGAAACCTAGCACTAACTAACTAAATAACTATATACAAAGGCAGCGGGCAAGTCCTGCGGCTCACTTGGTGATGTTGCTGGCCAGGGCATCATCGAACTCCATGTCGATGTCCTGGAGGCGGGACTCTGTCCTGGCCCCGAGGTCTCGCAGGGACAACCCCATGTCCACCTCAAACTCCCTGCGAGCTTCCTCGAGGCACTCAGCCCGCCTCAATGCCCGACGCATGGAGAACTCCGCCCTGACCATGGCGAGCCGCTCCTCTTCCGCCCGCTGCAGCTCCGCACCTATCCGCTGGCCAAACTCCTCCCACACGGAACACACCACCATCCCAGGGTTGCCCTGCCCTCCGGCCGATGCCTGCCCCTCTGATCTTGATGGCCCCGAGCCATGATGCCTCCCACGTCGAGCCCGCTGCTGCCTCCGACGCCACTGCCTCTGCCAGCACGACGGCATCCAGGCTGATGGAAACCACCGACGCCGTCGTGCACGTGCCCTGCCCGATGATGCCGTCACATCTTCCATCTGCTGGGGTCCACTTGCTGTGTTGTCCACCCCTGCTGGACCTCCGACTCCCAACTGTGGCAGGGATGGGATCCCCACCGAGCTGGCTGCATTGGTCGGGGCAGGTCCACAGGGGGCCCTGGTGGCATCTGGGCCGGAAGACGGCAAGGAGAACGACCGGTGGATAGCCTGCACAGAGGAGGAGAGGGCCGTCAGATTGGCCAACACATGCAGGAAACCCCCGAACATGGCCGATCCCAATTGGGCCACGTCGGCACGGTGCACTTCGTGATGACGTGCGTGCTCCTCCCGGGAAGCACGCACGTCATCACGAATCACAGCCGTGCGCATCGCGACCCCAATCAGGACCTTCTCCACGCGGCCAGGGGTTACCACGTCCGCAGGTGGAGGGGAGTCAGGTGACATGGACATCCCCTCTACCTGCGGACGGGCCTGGGACGGGGCATCCCTGCTGGTGCATGGTGGTGCACTCACAGGGTCAGGGACAGTGACATGCACAGGCCCCTCCACGGTGACCTGTGCTGCCTCCTGCCCCTGGCCCTGGACTGCACCACTTGCACCAGCAGGGATGCTCCCACCAGGCCCCATGTGTGCACCAGTGTCGGCCTCCTCCTCCTCTGTGCAAACCACCAACCTGGATGGCTCCTCACCGTCTCCCGCCGTAGCAGGCCCCTGTGGGGGCTCACCCACCCCTTCCGCTGCAGCCGTGGGGGCATCCCCGCCACCTTGCTCCACAGCGCCGTCTCCGCCCTCTTCTTCACTAGCCGCTGCGTAGAGGGAGACAAAGGACACAAGCATCAGGCTACTGTACAATGGTCCCCTAGACAGGAAGCAATAGCAGATGAGCACCACTGTCAAAGTACACTTCCATCATGTCCCTCCACAACACATGGGTCAGTCCAGGCAAAACACACACAGTAACAGGCATGGTGCATGCCATGGACATTTCCATGCATGTCCAATGGACTCTAGAAACATTCAATGATATGTAACTCACATGCATCATGGCTCATGCATATCACATGCACACACTTCACCTCAGTCACATCCATCTGGCCCCAAACACACCGAACACAGGCGAAACAAGGGTAAGTTGAGTGCGTCACTGAATCTGTGCATTGTCACACACATGTGTCATGCATCCATGGCATGCACAAGTCACAGACACGCAGGTCAGGCACACAGACATGGCTACCATATATGTACCTGGCATCAGCACCCATCCTTCACCCCCATCCATGTCCAGGTACAGAGACTGGCATGCTCTCATGTCCAAAATCTGCATAGGGCTCCCCATGCAGCATTTCAACACATGCAACAACCATGTGGGTCACACATCACTGGTCGCACATGCATTACCATGATGTCCCTGCACACATACATGCATACATGGCCCATGGCACACATACAGGCAAGTATCATAGAACCAGCACACCGCAACATGCCCTGTCTCACACAGTAATGCTTGGACACATACCGCTCAACTCCAGACGGGCCTCCCTCTCAAGGACCTGGGCGTGGAGCGCTGGGCGTACGCGTTCCAGGACCCTCTTCTGGATGGAACTCATGCGGCCCCGGCCCCCCTCCACGAGGCGCCGGGCCTTCACAAGGGTCCTGGACCTCAAGTCCTCCCAGCGCTTCTTGATCTTCTGGACGTTGCGGGTTGCCACCCCCTCCGCGTTCATGGCAACCACACAGTCGGCCCAGATCCTCTCCCGTCCTTCCTTGCTGGCGCGGGACGATCCAAAGAGGGCATCATACTGCCCCAGGACATGCTCCACCAGGACACCAACTTCGGTGGCAGTGAAGCTGGTGCCCCTCTGCCCCTCTGGCCTGGGGTTGCCACTGGTGCCAGATGTGGAAGTGCCCGACATGGCAACCCCAGAGGCAGGTGTGGGTGGGCAACTGGGTCCTGGGGCTGGGCTGTGGAGCGATGTAATCCCAGTTGGGAGTCTTCAGTTCCAGCAGGGGTGGACACAGCAACTGGACCCCTGCAGATGGCTGATGTGCAGGCACCAAATGGCAGGGCACGGTGGCAGCAGGCAGGCAGGCAGGCAGCAGCAGATAGCACGTGGGAGGCTGCTCGGGGCACTGGGGGGCAGTAACTCGGCCTTCTGGGCAGGAGCGTGGTGTTCCGTGTGTTTTCGGGTGGCCAGCTTGATACGGAGTGATTTGGCACGTGAAAATCCTGCACGTCAGCGTGAAATCCGAGGAAAGGCCCTTAGCGCGTAAGCGCGTCAGCACGCATACGCGATTCTATTGGACCAGAGTCCCTCAGCGCGTAAGCGCGTCTGACGTGACCCGCACGGGCGTTCCCCACTCAGCACGTGATGACGGAACACACGTGGAAATACTGCACGTCAGAGTGTCATCGCGTGATTGGCCTATGTACGTGTATTTCATTGCGTGTAATTGGACAAAAGTGCGCGTACACGCGATTGGCCTATGTACGTGTATTTAATGGGTGCGCGGCCACTTACACACGCAAGTACGTCAGCGAACCTGTATCCTGTGGTGCGTGTGAATTTCCACACGCTATTGGACTGGGAACTGGATTCCAGGGGTGCGCGGGTCACACGCTCGCCTAGAACACGCGCAAAGCATAAAATTGCGGACTTTAACAATAACAAGCTCAGACGCCAGGATGAACATACCGTTCCTAGCAGCAGTGGCAGTGGGCTACCAAAGGAGGAGGAGGAGGATAGTCAGGGCCAGAATATTCACACCCAGAACCAGCCTTTTCGGGATGCCTGATGACCAGGTGTATGGGAGGTACAGGTTTCCACCACACATCATACTGGACCTGGTGACTGAGTGGGAGGATGACCTCACATCACCCACCCTGTGCTCCCAAGCACTCAGCCCCCTGGAGAAGGTCCTCAATGTACTGCACTTTTTAGCCACTGGATCATTTCAGCGGACAAGTGCCATAGTGGGTGGGGTGTCACAGGCCACCCAGTCACGCTGCCTACACCAGGTCTTGAACATCATGACTGCACGCCCATCAGTCCGCAGGCACATATACCTGCCCAGAACACCTGCAGAAAGGCATGCTGCCGCCCTGGATTTTTACGCTGTGGCACGATTCCCCAAAGTGCTAGGTGCCATCGACTGCACCCATGTGGCTCTACGTCCCCCCAGGGCATCTGAGCACATCTATAGGAACCGCAAGCACTGGCATTCCATCAACGTGCAGGTAGCATGTAATGCCAAGGGAATCATCACCTCAGTATATACCAACTATCCCGGCTCCACCCACGACAGCTTCATTTACCGAATGTCCACCCTAAGCCGGGACCTAGAAGCTGGGCGGCATGGCGATACATGGCTGCTTGGTGAGTATGTATGCCACTGCACATGCATGCATGTTGGATACTGAGCAAGGTCACAACCCCACCAATGATACCAATCACCACCTCCACAGGGGACAGTGCCTACCCTCTCAGCCCCCACATGATGACGCCAATTCGGAACCCCACCACGCCACCCCAGGTAAGATATAACACAGCCCACATTACAACCAGGGGCATAGTGGAGCGCACATTCGGAGTGCTAAAGTCACGCTTTCGCTCCCTTGACCGTTCTGGCGGGCAGCTGTTATACGCTCCCCCAGTAGTGTGCAGGATCATAGTGGCAGCATGTGTCCTGCACAACGTTGCAACACGCCGGGGCCTGGCCGTGGACATGGTGGTGGCCCCACATCCCCAACCACATGCACAGCCGCTGCGCATGGGAGGGGAAAGGGCACGGGGGGAGGCAGCCCGTACACAGCTAGTGGCTAATTACTTCACATAGAAATCACACCCCTGTGGAGTGCACACTGCCCTGGCACATTCCATCTGACAATCAATGATGACTCAACCTGACACTGATCCTGAATGTCTGGAGAATGAACCGGGAATACCATGTCAGCCTGAGATTGTTCACCTGGAAGTGTCACAATGTGTGCATCCCTACCCACACAGACACCACCAATGCAGTTTTGTGAAGTTACACATTGAAGCAGCTAAAATGAATACCCACTTGCAAAATGCAACAAGAGGACAGTGCCATGTCAGCCAACCCAACCCCAGCACCGCCACACGACACACCGTGCCATGTCATGCTAATTGCAGGTAAACAAAGTAATCCCCACAACATGACATCAGTCTCACTATGTACAGTGGCACTATTAGAAACCTGCAACACCTGAAATGCTCACAGCAATGCCGGACCAACAACATACTTGAGCACGTAGTACCATTAACATGACATCACAAATGTTACATATTAGTAGTCTCACCACCTGGAAATGCCTGCACTCCCACCACTACCAACTGTGCAGTGTTGTCGCCATGTAGAGTTGTAGGTGCACTGCTGCCAACATGGTCCCCATCTCCAGACTAGAGGTCCTTGTGTGGACATGAGGAAGGGACCTGCAAATTGGGAGGTAGACACAGAAGAAGAGTTACACATCAATGCAACATGCAGTGTACAACACAACAGCAATATGCACTATGAATGTATACACAGTATTGACTACAGACTGGCCACACAGCTCATGGGAGTCCAACGTCACTGTGTAATTCACTGTCACTTGGGCACACCCTTTGCAAGCCCATGGAAACGGGAAGCAGGAGGGGTGTGTGTGACTCAAACCCAAGCATCTGAACCAAATACATTACAAGCCTGCATGTGCCCAGCCACAATGCAGCGTATGCCCACAGGAACCACGGAAGCCAACAGATCGAAGCCAACAGATCGAAGCCAACAGATCGTCCCAAAAAAATTGGGAATAAAAGAAATCAAAATAAAAATAAAAATAAGAAACAATCAAAAATGGCCATTGATGGGCCCGGGGGGGTTGGGGAGGCCACCCAGGAGGTCCGAGGACAGGATGCACACCAGAACCCACCTGCGTGGATCCTGGGAAGATAAAACACCTCCATGGGCTCATGGCCCACACGGCTACCCTATTGTGGGAGTATCACTGCTGTCGCTATTATCACCCTGTGCAGCTGCATCCGGAGGTGGTTGCACTATGGGAGGCAGCCCACGCAAGGCCCTAGTCTGCTCCTCCATGGCTGCAAGCATGCGGGTGTGGTAGGTCTGGTTCTGGAGGATGAGTGTGCGGAGGTCCCCATGCAACAACTCACGGGATGCCCGGACCTCCGCCCTCGTTGCCTGCATCTCAGCTGAGAGCGTACGGGTGAGACGCTCCAGCTGCTGTTCTGTCCTTTGGTGTGTTGAAGCCTCAAGCTCAACAAGAGTCGTCCTGAGGTGAAGGAGCTCCTGCCTCAGGGCTTCCCTGTGGCCCTGGGACTCAATGGAGATGGCCTCCTGCAGAGTCGCCAGTGCCGCCCGCCTGTCCCTGTTGGACCCCAACATGTCCTCCCTGTGTGACTGGCAGATGGAGTCGGTTGCCTGCTCTAGTCGCTCCATCAGCCTTTCTGGGGGGACAATGGAAGTGGCCACCCTATCCATGGCCTGAGCCATCATCTCGGATGATGCAGCCTGTTGGGTTGCCATACCGTAAATGGATTGCTCCCATGCGGTATTGCCGGGTGGCGTACGGCCACCACGTCGGCGGGCACCACACCTGTCTGGGGCAAGGCGAACTGCGCCTTGCTGTGCCGGCACTGCCTGAGGCTGCAGGACTGCATTCCCCCTCTGATCTGCTGGCCCAGGAACAGGATCAGATGTCGCGGAGTGTGACCCTGCATCCGTAACCACCGAAGGCGTAGCTGCCAACACTGACATCCCCATGGAGGGTTCTGACCCTGGTGCAGGTGGGTGAGACAGAACAGAATCCCTCCCTGGAACACTCACCTGCGACGGCACGTAGGTCTCATCCGAATCAACACCTGAGTACAGCTCGGGGGAGGTGCAGCCAGAGACACCCCTTGAGAGCACGACCTGCAGCACTTGTGGGTTCTCCCCCACCACCACACCACGTCCCTCACTGGTGGTTGGTCGGCCCTCGGACCCCTCCTGGGTCTGCACCATCTCCACAACCCCAGCAGTATCAGGTGCGTCTTCCCCTGCAAAGACATGAAAACAAAGAATTGGAAACAGGCATTAGCACCATGGCACACATTGAGGGCTGAGAAGCAAGAGAACCAGTACTTGATTGACACATGTCCCACATGACTAAAACCCTCCCATGCATGCACCCTCACTGCGTATGAAGTCCAGGCAAATGGCACACACTGATGACACCAAGATGGAAGATGAACACATTTTCTGCATGCTGCCTGGCAGTGGCATCACACATTGGCCTGTGATTGGCAGGTGAAACACACATGCCATCACACAGATGGCATGTACCATTGCTATTGAGTGAAGATGGAGAGGAGGGCAGCACCTATTCATTCAGTCCAGTTCCCGCATGTAATAGCTTTTCTATTTCTAACTGGTCAGATTTTTCACCTGGAGCTGCCAGTCTGAAATGGTCCAATTGCACAGGGACATGTGTGTACAAATGATATCCAGGTAACAAAGTCACTCCACTTTACCATACCCATGTCAGACATGTGACTAGTGGACAGCGACATGCCTAGTGAAAGTGGTGGAATGCAAACAAACTGACTGAATGAACAGTGAAGAAGAAGCAAATATGTTGTGGCAAGGTGACACTTCAAGGGCAACTGGCGTGCAGTTGGGCTAGATGTCTACTGTTGGCAGAAGGGATACTGCTATGGCCAAATGCAGCTGTGCAGGAAGGATTGCAGCTGCGCAGGAAGGATTGCATGAAGCACATGGCTGACCCATACGACTCGGGCGCACACACTCTCACCTGGCACCCGAACAGAAGCCCTCACACACACACCATGCACATGGATGACACACACATGCATGTGCACTCACCGGACAATGCCTCGTAATCAGCCAGATCTCCCACGCCTTGTATCTGTTCCTCCGTGACGTAGGTCCCAGCGACTGACTCATGTGGAGTGAGTTCCATGTCTACTACTGGAGACCCACCTCCAGTCACTAGAGTTGCGGCATGACTTGAGGCCAGCTTACTCTTTGCCCTGCGCTTTAGGTCATTCCAGCGCTTATAGCAATCATTGGCTGTGCGCCTCACAATTCCAAGGGCACTTACGATGTCCACAACGGTCTGCCAGTGTGCCTGGCGTTGTGCAGGTGTGGTCTTGGATCCTGCAACAATGACCATCTCGTTGTCATGTCCGGACACATACTCGACAAGTGCATTCAGTTCGTCATCCGTGAAGCTGGGCTTCCTGGACGGGCCGGACTGTGTAGCTGTGTCTGGGGCATCAGCCTGTGCCGGACGAGCACTCTTCCTCTTCCGCTTGGAAGGTGGTGGTGATCCTGAGTGTCCTGCGCCGCTCTGGACACTAGGGGCAGGAGCCCTGGTGGACTCTGTATCAGGAGTGTGGGATTGCACACTCAGCATGGGAGTTGGTGCAGGCATTAGCTCTAGTGTGATGGTGTCAGGGGGAATGTCAGCAGCATGGACTAGGACCGACACTGTCCTGGATGGGTGTGTGGGGGCTGGGGTGGATGGAGCCGCAGCTGCCCCTGCAGCCTCTCCGCCCTGCCTACTTGGTGCAGCAGATGACCTTGCTGCCCCAGATCCACGTGGCATGATGGCATCAACGTGCACCAGCGCACGTGTCGTAGCCCTGCTGACCTGGAAGTCAGCCATGGAGTCAGCCAGGTCTGGTGCCACAATGGGCTGGTCCAACAAGGGCTGAGCATGGATGGTGTCAGCCACATCAGCCTCAATGGGAGGGGGGGAGGGAGGGGATTATGGGTGCCCGTGACTGGTCCTCCACACATGGGGGGACAGGCTCACCCTGCAAGTTACGACCACGTCCCCTACCGGATCCACCACGGCCACCACTTGTGGCTCTTCCACCTTTGCCACCCTTCCGGAATCCTCGCCTCCCAGCCATGGCACTGATGTTAATGTGCGTATGGGAGTGGATGTAGACTATTGTCCTGGGCAATTGGGGGTCAAAGGGGTTGGGTACCAGATGGTAATTGTACCCTAGTGCTCTAGCAAGGCTGAATGTAACCCCTGGGGAAAGATGACGGGTCACGCAACGCACAGGAGGCCCAAAAAAGGGAGATGACGTGCACGCAACCCCTCCTAGACCACGTGTGCAGAAAGAAAAACCTGCACTACGCTGTGGCACCCAGAAACACAAGAATGAACGTATGCGTGTCACACGCAGCCTAGAATGACCTCTGAAGGGGTAGGCTACACACGGGGCTATCACAGATGTTAGATACGTGCGTGACTCACCGTCTGCCTGGTAAACGAGCGTGTAAAAGGAGCACGTTTGGTTGGCAACACCCCCGCCAAAAGAAGATTTGTCCGCTGTCTGAGGAGACAGGACAACAGTAGAAGGGAACACTGTTTGAGGGAACAGGCCCAGGTAAACCAGTAAAGGAGAATACAGAGAAAAAGCTGTCAGAGGTAACAGGGAATACGAACTAGAAACGCCGTGAAGTAAATCGCGTGTGAAACGACAAGAAGTACAGAATTCACCCACTCGCTCTCCACGAAAAGCACGTACAAGGAAAACGTGTTCTACACGTACCTTTTATACAGGCCCACACGTCCAGCGTCACTTACGCGGCGTGTACGCGCTAGGGCCATTTCCACCAATTACACGCTTTGTCACTTCTGCGTGTAGGGCCATTTCCACCAATCACACGCGATTACACTCTGACGTGCAGTCTTTCCACGTGTGCTCTGTCATCACGTGCTGTGTGGGAAACACCTGTGCGGGTCACGTCACAGACGCGCTTACGCGCTGAGGGCCTTTCCTCAGTTTTCACGCTGACGTGCAGGATTTTCACGTGCAAAATCACTCCGTACCAAGCTGGCCACGCGTACGCACACGGAATACCACGCTCCTGCCCGGAAGCCCGAACTACTGCCCCCCAGAGCCCGAGCACGCTCCCACCTGCTGCTGCCCGACTGCCTGCTGCCCCTGCACTGCTGGGGGGTGGGGGTGGTGGGAGACATGAGTGGGGGCCTGGTGGAGGGTGCCCCTGGTGGCTGGGGTGTGGGGGTGGTGGGAGACATGAGTGGGGGCCTGGTGGAGGCTGCCCCTGGTGGCTGGGGTATGGGGGTGCAGGGTGACATGAGTGGGGGCCTGGTGGAGGCTGCCCCTGGTGGCTTGGGGGTGGGGGTGATAGGGGACATGAGTGGGGGCCTGGTGGAGGCTGCCCCTGGTGGCTGGGGGGCGGGGGTGGTGGTAGACATGGGTGGGGGCCTGGTGGAGGCTGCCCCTGGTGGCTGGGGGGTGGGGGTGCAGGGGGACATGAGCAGGTGTGCAGGGTAGTCCCCTGTTTTGTGGGCTGCCTGCAGGGGCCGTGGAGGGTGTACAGGGAACAACTGTGAGGACCCACCCAGCCTAATCGCGTGTGTAACTTCCCACGCACCCCTGTAATACACGTACCAAGCCAAATCGCGTGTGAGAATTCCCGCGCATACCTGAAATACACGTACCCTGCTGAAGTCGCGTGTAAAACTTCCCGCGCACCCCTGAAATGCATGCGACCAGGCTATTCGCGTGTGGAACTTCCCGCGCACCCCTGAAATACACGCGCCCAGGCTATTCGCGAGTGGGACTTCCCGCGCACCCCTGAAATACACGTAGCACGCTGGGAGACATGAGTGGGGGCCTGGTGGAGGGTGCCCCTGCACTGCTGGGGGGTGGGGGTGCTGGGAGACATGGGTGGGGGCCTGGTGGAGGGTGCCCCTGGTGGCAGGGGGGTGGGGGTGATGGGGGACATGAGTGGGGGCCTGGTGGAGGGTGCCCCTGCACTGCTGGGGGGTGGGGGTGGTGGGAGACATGGATGGGGGCCTGGTGGAGGGTGCCCCTGGTGGCAGGGGGGTGGGGGTGATAGGGGACATGGGTGGGGGCCTGATGGAGGGTGCCCCTGCACTGCTGGGGGGTGGGGGTGATAGGGGACATGGGTGGGGGCCTGGTGGAGGGTGCCCCTGGTGGCAGGGGGGTGGGGGTGATAGGGGACATTGGTGGGGGCCTGGTGGAGGGTGCCCCTGCACTGCTGGGGGGTGGGGGTGGTGGGAGACATGGATGGGGGCCTGGTGGAGGTTGCCCCTGGTGGCTGGGGGGGTGGGGGTGGTGAGAGACATGGGTGGGGGCCTGGTGGAGGCTGCCCCTGCACTGCTGGGGGGTGGGGGTGCAGGGGGACATGAGCAGGTGTGCAGGGTAGTCCCCTGTTTTGTGGGCTGCCTGCAGGGGCCGTGGAGGGTGTACAGGGACACCTGTGAGGACCCACCCAGCCTAATCGCGTGTGATAATTCCCGCACACCCCTGTAATACATGTACCTGGCCAAATCGCATGTGAGAATTCCCGCGCACCCCTGTAATACACGTACCAAGCCAAATCGCGTGTGAGAATTCCCGCGCACCCCTGTAATACACGTACCCAGCCGAATCGCGTGTAGAACTTCCCGTGTACCCCTGTAATACACGTACCCAGCCAAATCGCATGTGATAATTCCCACGTACCCCTGTAATACACGTACCCTGGCCAATCGCGTGTAGAACTTCCCACGCACCCCTGTAATACACGTACCAAGCCAAATCGCGTGTGATGATTCCCGCGCACCCCTGTAATACACGTACCTGGCCAAATCGCATGTGAGAATTCCCGCGCACCCCTGTAATACACGTACCCAGCCGAATCGCGTGTAGAACTTCCCGTGTACCCCTGTAATACACGTACCCAGCCAAATCGCGTGTGATAATTCCTGCGTACCCCTGTGATACACGTGCCCTGGCTAATCGCGTGTAAAACTTCACGCGTACCCCTGTAATACACGTACCCTGGCTAATCGGGTGTATAACTTCACGCGTACCCCTGATATGCACGTTACCCGCTTTGCGTTCCTTGTTTGGCAGCCCTGTAGACTGGTCCAGGGTTAGTGCAGCCCTTTGCGATGATTTCGCGATTTTGATGGCTTTTCCTTGCGCGAGGGCGTTCTTGGGGGCGTTACTGGCGCTGCTGCAGGGTCGCTGCGATACTCTGCGCCACGGCTGGTTTGGGAGCCTGAAATCCATGAATACGCTGTGCGCGGAAATCGGTTTTAGCGCACGTGCCTGGCGCAGACAATCGCACGCGGACACTCTGCGCCAGCCGCTTGCAACACTTTTCTGCGAAATTCTATGAATTACCCTATTAGCCTCTTCAAGCTTTCTATTATCCTATTTTTTCGTATTCTTCTCCTGCAATAATCGACAATGGTGCACAAAAGTCATCCATCCCTACCTGCTTGTCCATCTGCCTTTGCACCGGCTCTGGCAGTCTCTGACATAGAATATGATAAAATAATGCCACTATTTTTTTCCCACAGTTCCCAAGTCTCCAAACACCAATGCTGTTGAATTACTTGAATATACGCAATGGGATTTTCAACTTCTTTCATCTTACCTGTCATAATCGCGCCCATGTCTGACGTATCCCGGTACTGTACTCTAATCGCCCTCCATAGGTTTGCTTTGGAATTATTAAATGATGCTCTGTCATGTGCTGTGTTTTTTCCTGTCACACTTTCGTATCCCTCTCATTTCCAAATGTCATCAGCTCTCTCCCCTAGAATGGCTGCCAATAGGCCTTTTATGTCACCTATGGCTAACGTGTTTCCCCCTATCATTCTCTCTAGGTCATATGTTCATTTCCCAGAGGTCATACTAGGCAGCTTACATCTCAAGTTGTCTTTATCCATTTGGGGCCATGGAATGTATTGCAGTCTTGCTACACCTTTTTCTAGCAACGGAAACTGTGTGTACCCTACCTGTTAATCAAATCATGTTTATAGCAGAAGTGATTACAACCATTTTCCATCGTCCTGGTTACAAACTCAGCCTACTTACATAGGCCTGGGATACTTCCCAAGCAATATATGACCATTTATTTCGACGCTCAGGGTATAACAAAGGGTCTGGTGTTTTCTCTTTGGACCTTCCAAATCTGACCATCTTACACCCTTCTGTTCTCTTTCTTTGTCTGACTTCATAATACGCCAGCTGGTGTGTCTTTCGTCCCTTCCTCCTATTTCTTTTTTTTTTTTTTCGTTCAGTTTTTACAAACTTTTTGAAAACTTTTTAAACACTTTAACTTACTAAAAAACACTTTTAGAATACATAAAATTGAGTCCAAAAACAAAAATAGGAAGTACAACTAAATGGCAAACTTTCTCTTAGCTTAGCGCAAATGGACCTTGGTATATCTCCATTCGGGAGATTCCTCTAATTCTCGTTTATTTCTGTACTCTTTACACCTTCCGTTTTCAGATCTATGCGTATATAATAAATGGCTTTCTTGTTCAGTGTCTTCACTATTCACCAAGTCAATCGTTTGCGATTGTCTTATCGTCGCAATATGGAGAAGTCTCCTCTAACCGAATTTGCATTTGATCAAGGAATCGCATTGTTGCAATCAGCAGGGATTTATTTTCGCCAATGTGAAGATGTATCCACCATTCTTCCAGAACATACAACAGGACTCGACTCCTCTCCTTCCTTAAGCAATCTTCTCGTTGAACCTTAAGTTCGGGGCAACGCAGGACCAGATGTTTTAAGTTTTCGTCTTCCTCTGCGCAGAACCTACATTTAGAGTTTCCAGCCGCAATCTTCCTTCGATGGATTAGGATCTCTTTGGTTTCATAGATGTTTAGGCAAAATTTTAAGTATAGTCTTCGTAATCGTTTACACGGTGATAGCGTTAGATATTTCGCCAGTGTGTTGCGTCTTTTGGCTTCAGGTGGAGTGTTTAGCATACACTTATGCAAAGATCTTTTTTCGTTGATTTTTATCCAGTCCCAGTCTAATAGTTTTCGTTTTACTAGATCTTGATTTTGCCATAAAGTATCTTTGTCTGAACCCAATTGTGCTAGAATTTCTTTGCACTGGCGCTTCCACTCACACAATGCTGATTTTCCTTGTCCTTTGTCTTCTATCAAGAATTTAACGGAGGTAAGTTTGCTACTTCGTGTGTTTTCCTGAACAGAGCCAGTTTTTTCCAGGTGATTCTCGCGTTAAGAGTAGAGATTCCTTTCTCAAACAGTACACATGCTGTAGGTGTGCTTAGTGGGATCTGGAGAATCCTTTTCCAAAAGATGCTTTCGCAACGGGCCCATATTTTGTAATCACACTCAAACATATTCTCGGCACCATAGGTGAGAATTGGGCTTACTTTACTTTGGTAAAATCTTCTTACCGCTTCATAACAAAATTTGCCATATTTTTGCTGTCAAATGGTACCCTGTGCTGTTAATAATTTGCAGCTATTTAGGAGTTTTTTTTTATCATTGGGGTGTCATTTATGCTGGAGTTAATCATGGTTCCTAAATATCTTGTGTGCGGCACCTTGTTTAATTTATTTGTTCCTATTGACCAAGTTGTTTTTTTTTTACTTGCAGTTCTTCCTCTTTGGTTTTCCAATACTAAAATCTCCGATTTGGCCACATTGATCTCAAGACCCAAGTCTTCAGCAAAAGTTCTTAGTGCTGTAAGTTTTCTTTGGAGCCCTATGGGGGTCTGGTCTATAATTACCATGTCGTCCGCATACATGATATGATTTATTGGGACTCCATTTGTGAGCGGCAGAAATGAAACAACAGATGACAGTGCTGTTCCAACTTCCGATATATAAAAGTTAAACAAGGTAGCTCCTAACGGGCACCCTTGTTTCACACCCCTCTCCGTTGGTATGGGATTGGTTAGATTTCCTTCACGATCTAGTCTTACCTGTATATAGGTGTCGGAGTATAGATCTTTAAGCATGGATGAGGCTCGCGTAGCATCCTCTTTCTTTGGGTTTTTCCCATAAGGTTTCTCTGTCTACACCATCGAAGGCATTCGCCATGTCGATAAAGGCCAGGTATATTTTTCGTCCTGATCTGATGACATCGATTTTTAGCAGGTTCAATATCAACAAGTTTACACTACAGACTACACCTTTGACAAAGCCCGACTGGTGTTCATCATATACTTTGTTTTGGTGGATCCACGTGGTCAGTTGCGCTAGCAGCATCGATGCAAACACTTTCCCCACTACATCGAGTAGGGCTATTGGGCGGTAATTCGAGGGGTCTGTGCGGATGCCCTTCCTCCTATTCAAGATCTAGTCTGCTTAAATACAATGTTCTATGTTTGATCGTTAATACATCATCCAATGTATTCCTCGCCTCTCGTGGTGGAGATCCTTCACTGTTCCCTCTAGTCCCATACCCATCTTTTTTTCTCATCTGTCTGTATAATTCCCCAATACTTTTTCTCTATTCCGACCCCCTCATGTCTGTCAGCCCATGTTGGCATTCTTGGCATCTCTCACAACTCCCCATGAAGTTGCAAGAGAAGCAAAGAATTTGTTTGGTTTCATTGTCACTTCTACAATATTCATACATTGGGCCTCATTACAACTCAGGCGTTAAGGGTTAACGCCACCGTTAACCCTTAACGCCTGATTCTGATTTTAACGCCTGCTTTTAGCAGGCGTTAAAATCCATGGCGCTAACCTGCCATGGTGCTAATTACGCCGCCGTAATTTACGGCGGCGTAATTAGCGCCTTCCCCACTCCCATTATGCCCTATGGGGCAAAAATGGGAATGGTGAAGGGAAAATGGGAAATGGGGATTTACCGCCCCACTCACCTTGGAATGGGGCGGTAAATCCGCCATCCACCATGGTGTAAACGGAGTTTACACCATGGTGGTAAAGTTGGTGCACTTAGCACCAAGGTTGTAATGAGGCCCATTGTCTTCAGTATATCATCTTGTTTCAACATAGGTAACATCCATGCTTCATTGTATCACATCTTCTCATGACATCACTAGGTCCTGCTTGGTTCTGTCTTAAATTCCTTCAGGCATTGGTTCTTGGAGGTTTTCATCAACTCAGGGATACATTCGATATGGTTGTCTCAATGGGAACCACCTCCCAAATACTTGCTGCGGTTTTGGCACTATAGCAGGTGTCAGGCATGGTACAGTCTTTTGTCTCCAGAACATCGGAGGTGAGGGGCAGGTCTCTTGATGACATATATGTTGTTCCTCCAGATGGGCATTCCTAGAAGCACCTATGGTGAAAATGATGCTTTATAAATGAAATCTGATGTATACGCTCAGGACATTCACAAAGCAATGATAGAGAGTACCAATAGAGTGAGGGTGATACATGTTGTTTAAATGTAAACGTTAAATTGCAAAACTCTTAGATTGGATGAAATTCAGATCTTTTTTTCATGTTAATTTGTGATGAAGTTTTGTATTTAAAAAATGTGTAGCGTTACATACGTTTATGTATAAATCATGAATACTCAGTGAAAGATGAGAAGAGTTACATATATTCAAGCAAATTACTATTTCAATGAAATTAGTTGGTAAAACATTGTTTGCTATTATGTATTATTCTCTATTATTTTTCCAATAATAGCATTGTGCTATATAAGTGGAATAAATAGATTCCGACATATTTTCCCATTTTTAGATAATAGATCCGTTGTCTGTTAGTAAGTATTTATTGGACAATCCCACATATTTAAGTTTAGTACTGGTACAACTGCTATCTGTTGTGAGTTGACTGCAAGTGTTCTGAAGTTAGGTAGAGTTGTTATCTTAGAATTAATTATTAAACAAAATGGCAACTATAGAGTTCTTGTCAACTGATATTAGGAGTAGGACTTTGTCTTTTGATCAATTTGTGGCAGACATTATTATTCAAGGAAGTATTAACTGTGCTGATTTATAGTGGTTAAATAAGGAACAGTTTTCAATGGCAATGCATGGTCATTTGCTAAAGGAATATTTAAAGGGGAATACTATCTTGAGTCATTTGCAAATTTATAATGAACCGTCCGTATTCTTGGACACTGTCGAACATAAAGGTTTGTTCAAACATATTGTATTTAAATTCATTAGAGAGTAGTTGCTACTCCACATTGTAATTGCACAGAAAGAAAGCCCTAAGATTCAGAAAGAAAATGAAGAAGCAGAGCAGGTGTAACACAATAGGAAATCAATAAACAAGAGGTAGATTTTAGGGCTTTTACAATTCAGAAAGACCTGGAGAAATTAAAACATTTAAAAAAAGATTTAGCTATGTGCAAAAAAGAATTGGTGTTTCCCTACATAGTATGTTTTTAGAACAAAGTGGCTGCAATAATCTAGTGCCATTCACAGAAGCATTGTCTTCTATTTCAAAGTCAGAAGTAGGTGTCCAGCCAAACACTAGTTATGACCAGAGTAGTATAAATTAATCCCCTTTCTTTGGCAGACGATGACCCGGTGGGGTATAATAAAACAATTGTGTTCATCCTCAGGCAAAGCGATGACCACTAGAAGACAACAAAGCGAATTTCAAATCAGACAACATGCATACAGAAGTTACTGCAAGCGGAGGAAAAGTTGTCAATTTTTATTTAACATTACAATCCCATGAACATGGATAACAAACAGTTTTAAATAGATATGTATCATGAGTTCTAATACAAGTGCCATATAATCTGCAGTTAGGAACTGATAAAAGACAATTCATGCATAAAATTAGGTTGAACATATTTTAATGCTAACAATACAACAGAGAGACCAATGTCTGTTGAAGGGTTTCAGCCTAAATCTAAATGTGCATGCTTAAATAAAGACACGCCAAAATAATTGCTAAGATTTTAGAAGGTTATTTTGCACGTTTTAGGATTGTGGACCAACAAAGCATCCGCACATTTACTCTGTCCAAGGAAGAGATGGCAGCACTCAAATGATTAAGAAACAATTCATCCATAATACTGAAGAGTGCTGGTAAATGTGCACCAATTGTCATGCAAAAACGGAATAATACGATATGGAATGTTTAAGACAGTTAAATAGTAAAGAACATTATTTAATACTTAAGAAAGTTCCGAAAAAAAGGCTTTCCGAATGAGATATACCATGTAACAAATGTCACATATATAGAAGGATTCATTATATTGGATGAATTTACTTTTTTGAACAACAAGAATCCAAGGTTCCCGTTATATTCTCTCCAAGATACACACACACATGTGAGGAATTAACTAAGGAGACTGATAGTTTCAAGCTGCAGATTGATTATACAACCCATTGGAAGGCGTGTTGATTATTTTCTCAAACCTTTTGTTTTTTAAATTAAATCATATCGCAAATGGACTAGAGATGTAGTTTATAATATTCAAGGTGTTGAATTCAAGAAAAAAACAGATGTTCTAATAAATGTGGATATTGAGTAGTTAAATACAACAGTCCAAAAAAGAAGGTCTGCGACATTCTTGAAAATAGTCTGAATAAACATGTGGCTATAAGATGCTGATTGAGTTAATAATGTTATCAGGAAAGGAAAGGCGTGTATTACTACCTGCCAACCCTTAGTGCACTCCAGAGGGAATAAAATCCCAAAACGTATTAGTGTTGCAGGCACGTGGGCTATAGGAAGGTTCCCACTGCTTGCAATTCAGATTTTGACTGAAGGTATGATTTCTTTTTTTAGGTTTTAAATTCCTAAGGTACGAGGTGGTTAGACAAGGTGTACAGTCACCGCTTCACTGTTGTGTTATATCCAACAATAGTATTTTACTTTTTTGGATTCAATTCACAGGGTGTCACAATTTCGCAAATCCGTTATTTGATACAAAATATTACAACCTTAGTGAAAGTAGAAAAACCCTTCATGGGTTATTTTAATCAAAATATATAGTTTTTTTCTCAAAGCCTTATTGTTAAATACATTCTAAATCATAAAACTTTGTTTTCATACATGAATTCACCAAATCCCTTTTTGGGTAATGACAAAATAAAGTAAGACAAATTTCTTGGTTAAAGTCACCAAACCAAACTAGTATCAAGATTTATCAGTGTGTTGCCAACGCGTTTCGTTAATAATGTTATCAATCAACCAAAATGCATGGTATATAGAAGTGCGTTTTTCAGCAGATAAGGAACCTCTGGCGCTGCCTTTTTCCCCAAGCCCAAACAATTTATATGTCACAAGGTTTAAAGATAAACGTATCCATAATGTGGATAATATTTTTCTACATCATTACAATTTTATGGTTGTGGTATTGAAGACATTTTGATAGTATGGTGAACAGAGATCAAACATGTAGATGAATTGTCACTGTGTACGAATACACTTGATCCAAATCTTCAGTTCACATCTGAAGTGAGTAAATCACAAATCTCATTTTTGGATTTAATGATCTTCAATTATGATGGGATCTTGACTGTAACATTATACAATAAATCAGCTAAAAGATATACCACACTTCATTTTAATAGTCATCTCCCAGTGTCCTTACATAAAAAATACCTTTATGGACAATATTTAAGGCTCTGAAGGAATTGATCCACACTTAATCATATTTCTACACTGGCAAACATGATTAAAGAGAGGTTGGAAAGAGAGGCAATTTGGTAAGCAATTATTGCAAAAAGTGCAAGATTTAGTGATAGAGTGCATTTGGTGAAATCAAGGAAAGACATAGTTAATGTAAATAGAATAGTTTGTGCAACAACACTATGCACACATAGTATCACAATACTGAATGTACCTTTGAAATCTTGGCATATCCTGGAACTAGTTGTGCAGAATTACCCAAACCCACTTCTTGCCTTTACAAAAGAAGTAATAATAATAATAATAATAATAATAATCATAATAATAATAATAATAATAATTTGGCATTTATATAGCGCTACGAACCCTCAGGTATCTGAGCGCTGCTTATTATTACCCACGGTGTGTGGCGCTCACCTATCGACCTCGGAAGGATGAAAGGCTGAGTTTGGCTCTGCACGGGTGTCAAAGCGAGTGCTCTACTTGCTGTGCCTGTTAGCTTAAAAAAACATTAGTAGGAACGTTGAGAGATAAGGAGCCCCCCAGGAGATGCAGTTTGGGGGATATTTGGGAGCTAGCACTAAGTAAAAGACAAAGGGATTTTTTTATTACACTACAGGTGTTATCCCTATGAGTGTCCGAGTGTTCCATTGAACAGCAGGTGAACCTGCTGTTTTCATCCACGTAGAACATGCTCTTGGACAACTAATCTATTGCCCGCAGACATAGGGGTAGCATGCCCATAGTGCCAGTAAATCTGACATGGTGACAATGAAGATAAACTCCCTCCGACATCACGTATGTATAAACACACCACATTGGTGAACACCTGCCGCAGGCACGGCTTTCAACCCACGCATTCTTGAATGCAGCTACGACCATGACAAAGTCGGTCTAGCTGGTCAGAAAACCTTTGCACTGAAACACGAGACGTACTGCAACACCTCTGCCATTAGAATATAGCGACAACCTACAACAGATTTGCAGGGTAATTCATAGAAATTCGCACAAAAGTGGCGCACGCGGCTGGCGCACAGTGTCCCCGTGCGATACATTGCGCCAGCCGCGTGCGATAAAATCCTTTTTATCGCACAGCTTATTCATGGATTTTAGCCTCCAAAACCAGCCGTGGCGCAGAGTGGCGCAGCGACCCTGCAGCAGCGCCAGTTACGCCCCCAAGAACGCCCTCGCGCAAGGAAAAGCCTTCAAAATTCCCAAATCATCGCAAAGGGCTGCGCTAACCCTGGACCAGTTCACAGGGCTGCCAAACAGCAAACGCCAAGCGGGGAACGTGTATTTCAGTGGGTCTTGGGAAGTTTCACACGCGATTGTCCTGGGTACGTGTACATCAGGGTTGCGCGGGAAGTAACACACGCGATTCCATCAGGGCATGTGAATTCCAGGGGTGCGCGGGAAGTATCACACGCAAAAACAGCAGGGTACGTGCATTTCAGGGGTGCGCGGGAATTATCACACGCGATTCCATCAGGGTACGTGTATTCCAGGGGAGCGTGGGAAGTATCACACGCAAAAGCAGCAGGGTACGTGTATTCCAGGGGTGCGCGGGAAGTATCACACGCAAAAGCAGCAGGGTATGTGTATTCCAGGGGTGCGCGGGAAGTATCACACGCAAAAGCAGCAGGGTACGTGTATTTCAGGGGTGCGTGGGAAGTATCACACGCGATTCCATCAGGGTACGTGTATTCCAGGGGTGCGCGGGGAGCACTACACGTGAATTGCCCGTATGGGTCCTCCCAGGTGTTCCCTCTACACCCTCCACAGCCCCTGCAGGCGGCCCACACCACAGGGGACTACCCTGCACATGTCCCGCAGGCAGCCCATCCACCATGCCCATGCCCCCCAGCCAACCCACATGTCACCTTGCACTACTGCCCACCAACGCATGTCCCCCTGCACCCCCACCCCCCAGCAGTCAGGGGCACCCTCCACCAGGCCCCCACTCATGTCCAACTCATGTCTCCCAGCACCCACACCCCCCAGCAGTCAGGGGCACCCTCCACCAGGCCCCCACTCATGTCCAACTCATGTCTCCAAGCACCCACACCCCCCAGCAGTCAGGGGCACCCTCCACCAGGCCCCCACTCATGTCCAACTCATGTCTCCCAGCACCCCCATCCCCCAGCAGTGCAGGGCACCCTCCACTAGGCCCCCACTCATGTCCCCCTGCACCCCTATCTACCAGCAGCCAGGGGCACCCTCCACCAGGCCCCCACTCATGTCCACCCCCCAGCAGTCAGGGGCAGCTTCCACCAGGCCCCCACTCATGTCCCCCTGCACCCCCAACCCCCAGCATCCAGGGGCACCCTCCACCAGGCCCGCATTCATGTCCAACTCATGTCCCCCTGCACCCCCACCCCCCAGCAGTCAGGGGCACCCTCCACCAGGCCCCCACTCATGTCCAACTCATGTCTCCCAGCACCCACACCCCCCAGCAGTCAGGGGCACCCTCCACCAGGCCCCCACTCATGTCCAACTCATGTCTCCCAGCACCCACACCCCCCAGCAGTCAGGGGCACCCTCCACCAGGCCCCCACTCATGTCCAACTCATGTCTCCCAGCACCCCCATCCCCCAGCAGTGCAGGGCACCCTCCACTAGGCCCCCACTCATGTCCCCCTGCACCCCTATCTACCAGCAGCCAGGGGCACCCTCCACCAGGCCCCCACTCATGTCCACCCCCCAGCAGTCAGGGGCAGCTTCCACCAGGCCCCCACTCATGTCCCCCTGCACCCCCAACCCCCAGCATCCAGGGGCACCCTCCACCAGGCCCGCATTCATGTCCAACTCATGTCCCCCTGCACCCCCACCCCCCAGCAGTCAGGGGCAGCCTCCACCAGGCCCCCACTCATGTCCCCCTGCACCCCCACCCCCCAGCATCCAGGGGCACCCTCCACCAGGCCCGCATTCATGTCCAACTCATGTCCCCCTGCACCCCCACCCCCCAGAAGTCAGGGGCACCCTCCACCAGGCCTCCACTCATGTCCCCCTGCACCCCCCCAGCAGTCAGGGGCACCCTCCACCAGGCCCCCACTCATGTCCCCCTGCACCCCTATCCACCAGCAGCCAGGGGCACCCTCCACCAGGCCTCCACTCATGTCACCCTGCACCCCCACCCACCAGCAGTCAGGGGTACCCGCCACCAGGCCCCCACTCATGTCCAACTCATGTCTCCCAGCACCCCCACCCCCCAGCAGTGCAGGGCACCCTCCACCAGGCCCCCACTCATGTCCCCCAGCACCCACACACTCCAGCAGTCAGGGGCACCCTCCACCAGGCCCCCACTCATGTCCCTCTGCACCCCCACCCACCAGCATCCAGGGTCACCCTCCACCAGGCCCCCACTCATGTCCCCCTACACCCCCACCCCCCCAGCATCCAGGTGCACCCTCCACCAGGCCCCCACTCACGTCCCCCTGCACTCCCACCCCCCAGCAGTGCAGGGCACCCTTCACCAGGCCCCCACTCATGTCCCCCTGCAACCACCCACCAGCAGACAGGGGCACCATCCACCAGGCCCGAAACTCATGTCCCCCTGCACCCCCACCACCCAGCACTGTGGTGCACCCTCCACCAGGCCCCCACTCATGTCCAACTCATGTCTCCCAGCACCCCCACCCCCCAGCAGTGCAGGGCACCCTCCACCAGGCCCCCACTCATGTCCCCCTGCACCCCCACCCCCAGCAGTGCAGGGCACCCTCCACCAGGCCCCCACTCATGTCCCCCTGCACCCCCACCCACCAGCAGCCAGGGGCACCCTCCACCAGGCCCCCACTCATGTCCCCCTGCAACCCCACCCCCCAGCATTCAGGAGCACCCTCCACCAGGCCCGCATTCATGTCCAACTCATGTCCCCCTGCACCCCCACCCCCCAGAAGTCAGGGGCACCCTCCACCAGGCCTCCACTCATGTCCCCCTGCACCCCCCCCAGCAGTCAGGGGCACCCTCCACCAGGCCCCCACTCATGTCCCCCTGCACCCCTATCCACCAGCAGGCAGGGGCACCCTCCACCAGGCCCCCACTCATGTCCCCCTCACCCCCACCCACCAGCAGTCAGGGGCACCCTCCACCAGGCCCCCACTCATGTCCAACTCATGTCTCCCAGCATCCCCACTCCCCAGCAGTGCAGGGCACCCTCCACCAGGCCCCCACTCATGTCCCCCTGCACCCCCACCCCCCAGCACTGTGGTGCACCCTCCACAAGGCCCCCACTCATGTCCAACTCATGTCTCCCAGCATCCCCACTCCCCAGCAGTGCAGTGCACCCTCAACCAGGCCCCCACTCATGTCCCCCTGCACCCCCACTCACCAGCAGCAAGGGGCACCCTCCACCATGCCCCCACTCATGTCCCCCTGCACCCCTATCCACCAGCAGCCAGGGGCACCCTCCACCAGGCCCCCACTCATGTCCCCCTGCACACCCACCCACCAGCAGTCAGGGGCACCCTCCACCAGGCCCCCACTCATGTCCAACTCATGTCTCCCAGCACCCCCACCCCCCAGCAGTGCAGGGCACCCTCCACCAGGCCCCCATCATGTCCCCCTGCACTCCCACCCCCCAGCACTGTGGTGCACACTCTACCAGGCCCCCACTCATGTCCCCCTGCACACCCACCCACCAGCAGTCAGGGGCACCCTCCACCAGGCCCCCACTCATGTCCAACTCATGTCTTCCAGCACCCCCACACCCCAGCAGTGCAGGACATCCTCCACCAGGCCCCCACTCATGTCCTCCTGCACCCCCACCCCCCAGCAGCCAGGGGCACCCTCCACTAGGCCCCACTCATGTCCCCCTGCACCCCACCCCACAGCATCCAGGGGCACCCTCCACCAGGCCCCCACTCATGTCCCCCTCCACCCCCACCCCCCAGCATCCAGGGGCACCCTCCACCAGGCCCCCACTCATGTCCCCCTGCACTCCCACCCCCCAGCAGTGCAGGGCACCCTCCACCAGGCCCCCACTCATGTCCCCCTGCACCGCCACCCACCAGCAGCCAGGGGTACCTTCCACCAGGCCCCCACTCATGTCCCCCTGCACCCCCACCCCCCAGCACTGTGGTGCACCCTCCACCAGGCCCCCACTCATGTCCAACTCATGTCTCCCAGCACCCCCACCCCCCAGCAGTGCAGGGCACCCTCCACCAGGCCCCCACTCATGTCCCCCTGCACCCCCACCCCCCAGCAGTGCACGGGCACCCTCAACCAGGCCCCCACTCATGTCCCCCTGCACCCCCACCCCCCACCATCCAGGGGCACCCTCCAACAGGCCCCCTCTCATGTCCCCATGCACTCCCACCCCCCAGCAGCCAGGGGCACCCTCCACTAGGCCCCCACTCATGTCCCCCTGCACCCCACCCCACAGCATCCAGGGGCACCCTCCACCAGGCCCCCACTCATGTCCCCCTGCACCCCCACCCCCCAGCATCCAGGGGCACCCTCCACCAGGCCCCCACTCATGTCCCCCTGCACTCCCACCCCCCAGCAGTGCAGGGCACCCTCCACCAGGCCCCCACTCATGTCCCCCTGCACCGCCACCCACCAGCAGCCAGGGGCACCTTCCACCAGGCCCCCACTCATGTCCCCCTGCACCCCCCCCCAGCACTGTGGTGCACCCTCCACCAGGCCCCCACTCATGTCCAACTCATGTCTCCCAGCACCCCCACCCCCCAGCAGTGCAGGGCACCCTCCACCAGGCCCCCACTCATGTCCCCCTGCACCCCCACCCCCCGGCAGTGCACGGGCACCCTCAACCAGGCCCCCACTCATGTCCCCCTGCATCCCCACCCCCCAGCACTGAGGTGCACCCTCTACCAGGCCCCCACTCATGTCCAACTCATGTCTCCCAGCACCTCCACCCCCCAGCAGTGCAGGGCATCCTCCACCAGGCCCCCACTCATGTCCCCCTGCACCCCCACCCCCCCCAGCAGCCAGGGGATCCCTCCACCAGGCCCCCACTCATGTCCCCCTGCACCCCCACCCCCCAGCATAAAGGGGCACCCTCCACCAGGCCCCCACTCATGTCCCCCTGCATCCCCACCCCCAGCATCCAGGGGCACCCTCCACCAGGCCCCCACTCATGTCCCCCTCACCCCCACCCACCAGCAGTCAGGGGCACCCTCCACCAGGCCCCCACTCATGTCCAACACATGTCTCCCAGCACCCCCACCCCCCAGCAGTGCAGGGCACCCTCCACCAGGCCCCCACTCATGTCCAACTCATGTCTCCCAGCACCCCCACCCCCCAGCAGTGCAGGGCACCCTCAACCAGGCCCCCACTCATGTCCCCCTGCACCCCCACCCACCAGCAGCAAGGGGCACCCTCCACCATGCCCCCACTCATGTCCCCCTGCACCCCTATCCACCAGCAGCCAGGGGCACCCTCCACCAGGCCCCCACTCATGTCCCCCTGCACACCCACCCACCAGCAGTCAGGGGCACCCTCCACCAGTCCCCCACTCATGTCCAACTCATGTCTCTCAGCACCCCCACCCCCCAGCAGTGCAGGGCACCCTCCACCAGGCCCCCATCATGTCCCCCTGCACTCCCACCCCCCAGCACTGTGGTGCACCCTCTACCAGGCCCCCACTCATGTCCAACTCATGTCTCCCAGCACCCCCACACCCCAGCAGTGCAGGGCATCCTCCACCAGGCCCCCACCCATGTCCCCCTGCACCCCCACCCCCCAGCAGCCAGGGGCACCCTCCACTAGGCCCCCACTCATGTCCCCCTGCACCACACCCCACAGCATCCAGGGGCACCCTCCACCAGGCCCCCACTCATGTCCCCCTGCACCCCCACCCCCCAGCATCCAGGGGCACCCTTCACCAGGCCCCCACTCATGTCCAACTCATGTCCCCCTGCCCCCCCACCCCCCAGCAGCCAGGGGCACCCTCCACTAGGCCCCCACTCATGTCCCCCTGCACCCCACCCCACAGCATCCAGGGGCACCCTCCACCAGGCCCCCACTCATGTCCCCCTGCACCCCCACCCCCCAGCATCCAGGGGCACCCTCCACCAGGCCCCCACTCATGTCCCCCTGCACTCCCACCCCCCAGCAGTGCAGGGCACCCTCCACCAGGCCCCCACTCATGTCCCCCTGCACCGCCACCCACTAGCAGCCAGGGGCACCTTCCACCAGGCCCCCACTCATGTCCCCCTGCACCCCCACCCCCCAGCACTGTGGTGCACCCTCCACCAGGCCCCCACTCATGTCCAACTCATGTCTCCCAGCACCCCCACCCCCCAGCAGTGCAGGGCATCCTCCACCAGGCCCCCACTCATGTCCCCCTGCACCCCCACCCCCCAGCAGCCAGGGGATCCCTCCACCAGGCCCCCACTCATGTCCCCCTGCACCCCCACCCCCCAGCATAAAGGGGCACCCTCCACCAGGCCCCCACTCATGTCCCCCTGCATCCCCACCCCCCAGCATCCAGGGGCACCCTCCACCAGGCCCCCACTCATGTCCCCCTGCACTCCCACCCCCCAGCAGTGCAGGGCACCCTCCACCAGGCCCCCACTCATATCCCCCTGCACCGCCACCCACCAGCAGCCAGGGGCACCTTCCACCAGGCCCCCACTCATGTCCCCCTGCACCCACACCCCCCAACACTGTGGTGCGCCCTCCACCAGGCCCCCACTCATGTCCAACTCATGTCTCCCAGCACCCCCACCCCCCAGCAGTGCAGGGCACCCTCCACCAGGCCCCCACTCATGTCCCCCTGCTCCCCCACCCCCCAGCAGTGCACAGGCACCCTCAACCAGGCCCCCACTCATGTCCCCCTGCACCCCCACACCCCAGCATCCAGGGGCACCCTCCACCAGGCCCCCACTCATGTCCCCATGCACTCCCACCCCCAGCAGTGCAGGGCACACTCCACCAGGCCCCCACTCATGTCCCCCTGAACCCCCACCCCCCAGCACCCCCACCCCCCAGCAGTGCAGGGCACCCCCTCCATCAGGCCCCCACTCATGTCCCCCTGCAACCCCACCCCCCAGCAGCCAGGGGCACCCTCCATCAGGCCCCCACTCATGTCCCCCTGCACCCCCACCCCCCAGCATCCAGGGGCACCCTCCACCAGGCCCCCACTCATGTCCCCCTGCACTCCCACCCCCAGCAGTGCAGGGCACCCTCCACCAGGCCCCCACTCATGTCCCCCTGCACTCCCACCCCCCAGCAGTGCAGGGCACCCTCCACCAGGCCCCCACTCATGTCCCCCTGAACCCCCACCCACCAGCAGCCAGGGGCACCCACCACCAGGCCCCCACTCATGTCCCCCTGCACCCCCACCCCCCAGCACTGTGGTGCACCCTCCACCAGGCCCCCACTCATGTCCAACTCATGTCTCCCAACACCCCCAGCCCCCAGCAGTGCAGGGCACCCTCCACCAGGCCCCCACTCATGTCCCCCTGCACCCCCACCCCTAGCAGTCAGGGGCACCCTCCACCAGGCCCCCACTCATGTCCCCCTGCACCCCTATCCACCAGCAGCCAGGGGCACCCTCCACCAGGCCCCCACTCATGTCCACCTGCACCCCCACCCCCCAGCAGTCAGGGGCAGCCTCCACCAGGCCCCCACTCATGTCCCCCTGCTCCCCCACCCCCCAGCAGTGCACAGGCACCCTCAACCAGGCCCCCACTCATGTCCCCCTGCACCCCACCCCCAGCATCCAGGGGCACCCTCCACCAGGCCCCCACTCATGTCCCCATGCACTCCCACCCCCAGCAGTGCAGGGCACACTCCACCAGGCCCCCACTCATGTCCCCCTGAACCCCCACCCCCCAGCACTGTGGTGCACACTCCACCAGGCCCCCACTCATGTCCAACTCATGTCTCCCAGCACCCCCACCCCCCAGCAGTGCAGGGCACCCCCTCCATCAGGCCCCCACTCATGTCCCCCTGCAACCCCACCCCCCAGCAGCCAGGGGCACCCTCCATCAGGCCCCCACTCATGTCCCCCTGCACCCCCACCCCCCAGCATCCAGGGGCACCCTCCACCAGGCCCCCACTCATGTCCCCCTGCACTCCCACCCCCAGCAGTGCAGGGCACCCTCCACCAGGCCCCCACTCATGTCCCCCTGCACTCCCACCCCCCAGCAGTGCAGGGCACCCTCCACCAGGCCCCCACTCATGTCCCCCTGCACCCCCACCCCCAGCAGTCAGGGGCACCCTCCACCAGGCCCCCACTCATGTCCCCCTGCACCCCTATCCACCAGCAGACAGGGGCACCCTCCACCAGGCCCCCACGCATGTCCACCTGCACCCCCACCCCCCAGCAGTCAGGCGCAGCCTCCACCAGGCCCCCACTCATGTCCCCCTGCACCCCCACCCCCCCAGCATCCAGGGGCACCCTCCACCAGGCCCCCACTCATGTCCCCCTGCACCCCCACCCACCACCAGTCAGGGGCACCCTCCACCAGGCCCCCACTCTTGTCCAACTCATGTCCCCCTGCACCACCACCCCCCAGAAGTCAGGGGCACCCTCCACCAGGCCCCCAATCATGTCCCCCTGCGCCCCCACCCCCCAGCAGTCAGGGGCACCCTCCACCAGGCCCCCACTCATGTACCCCTGCACCCCTATCCACCAGCAGCCAGGGGCACCCTCCACCAGGCCCCCACTCATGTCCCCCTGCACCCCCACCCACCACCAGTCAGGGGCACCCTCCACCAGGCCCCCACTCATGTCCAACTCATGTCTACCAGCACCCCCACCCCCTTAGCAGTGCAGGGCACCCTCCACCAGGCCCCCACTCATGTCCTCCTGCACCCCCACCCCCCAGCAGTCAGGGGCACCCTCCACCAGGCCCCCACTCATGTCCAACTCATGTTTCCCAGCACCCCCACCCCCCAGCAGTCAGGGGCACCCTCCACCAGAGCCCCACACATGTCCCCCTGCGCCCCCACCCCCCAGCATCCAGGGGCACCCTCCACCAGGCCCCCACTCATGTCCCCCTGCACCCCCACCCCCCAGCATCCAGGGGCACCCTCCACCAGGCCCCCACTCATAACCCCCGGCGCTCGCACCCCCCAGCAGTGCAGGGCACCCTCCACCAGGCCCCCATTCATGTCCCCCTGCACCCACCCACCAGCAGCCAGGGGCACCCTCCACCAGGCCCCTACTCATGTCCAACTCATGTCTCCCAGCACCCCCTAACCCCAGCAGTGCAGGGCACCCTCCACCAGGCCCCCACTCATGTCCCCCTGCACCCCACCCCCCTGCAGTGCAGGGCACCCTCCACCAGGCCCCCACTCATGTCCCCCTGCACCCCCACCCACCAGCAGCCAGGGGCACCCACCACTAGGCCCCCACTCATGTCCCACTGCACCCCTATCCACCAGCAGCCAGCGACACCCTCCACCAGGCCCCCACTCATGTCCCCCTGCACCCCCACCCACCACCAGTCAGGGGCACCCTCCACCAGGCCCCCACTCATGTCCAACTCATGTCTCCCAGCACCCCCACCCCCCAGCAGTGCAGGGCTCCCTCCACCAGGCCCCCACTCATGTCCTCCTGCACCCCCACCCCCCAGCAGTCAGGGGCACCCTTCACCAGGCCCCCACTCATGTCCAACTCATGTCTCCCAGCACCCCACCCTCCAGCAATCAGGGGCACCCTCCACCAGAGCCCCACTCATGTCCCCCTGCACCCCCACCCCCCAGCATCCAGGGGCACCCTCCACCAGGCCCCCACTCATGTTCCCCTGCACCCCCACCACCCAGCATCCAGGGGCACCCTCCACCAGGCCCGCACTCATGTCCCCCGGCACTCGCACCCCCCAGCAGTGCAGGGCACCCTCCACCAGGCCCCCACTCATGTCCCCCTGCACCCACCCACCAGCAGCCAGGGGCACCCTCCACCAGGCCCCTACTCATGTCCAACTCATGTCTCCCAGCACCCCCTAGCCCCCAGCAGTGCAGGGCACCCTCCACCAGGCCCCCACTCATGTCCCCCTGCACCCCACCCCCCAGCAGTGCAGGGCACGCTCCACCAGGCCCCTACTCATGTCCCCCTACACCCCCACCCACCAGCAGCCAGGGGCACCCTCCACTAGGGCCCCACTCATGTCCCCCTGCACCCCTATCCACCAGCAGCCAGCGGCACCCTCCACCAGGCCCCCACTCATGTCCCCCTGCACCCCCACCCACCAGCAGTCAGGGGCACCCTCCACCAGGCCCCCACTCATGTCCAACTCATGTCTCCCAGCACCCCCACCCCCCAACAGTGCAGGGCACCCTCCACCAGGCCCCCACTCATGTCCCCCTTCACCCCCACCCCCCAGCACTGTGGTGCACCCTCCACCAGGCCCCCACTCATGTCAAACTCATGTCTCCCAGCACCCCCACCCCCCAGCAGTGCAGGGCACCCTCCACCAGGCCCCCACTCATGTCCCCCTGCACCCCACCCACCAGCAGCCAGGGGCACCCTCCACCATGCCCCCACTCATGTCCCCTTGCACCCCTATCCACCAGCAGCCAGGGGCACCCTCCACCAGGCCCCCACTCATGTCCCCCTGCACCCCCACCCACCAGCAGTCAGGGGCACCCTCCACCAGGCCCCCACTCATGTCCATCTCATGTCTCCCAGGACCCCCACCCCCCAGCAATGCAGGGCACCCTCCACCAGGCCCCCACTCATAGCCCCCTGCGCCCCCACCCCCAGCACTGTGTTGCACCCTCCACCAGGCCCCCACTCATGTCCAACTCATGTCTCCCAGCACCCCCACCCCCCCAGCAGTGCAGGGCACCCTCCACCAGGCCCCCACTTATGTCTCCCTGCACCCCCACCCCCCAGCAGCCAGGGGCACCCTCCACCAGGCCCCCACTCATGTCCCCCTGCACCCCCACCCCCCAGCATCCAGGGGCACCCTCCACCAGGCCCCCACTCATGTCCCCCTGCACCCCCACCCCCCAGCATCCAGGGGCACCCTCCACCAGGCCCCCACTCATGTCCCCCTGCACTCCCACCCCCAGCAGTGCAGGGCACCCTCCACCAGGCCCCCACTCATGTCCACAGCAGCCAGGGGTACCCTCCACCAGGCCCCCACTCATGTCCCCCTGCACCCCCTCCCCCCAGCAGTGCAGGGCACCCTCAACCAGGCCCCCACTCATGTCCCCCTGCACCCCCACCCCCCAGCATCCAGGGGCACCCTCCACCAGGCCCCCACTCATGTCCCCCTGCACTACCACCCCCAGCAGTGCAGGGCACCCTCCACCAGGCCCCCACTCATGTCCCCCTGCACCCCCACCCCCCAGCACTGTGGTGCACCCTCCACCAGGCCCCCACTCATGTCCAACTCATGTCTCCCAGCACCCCAACCCCCCAGCAGTGCAGGGCACCCTCCACCAGGCCCCCACTCATGTCCCTCTGCACCCCCACCCCCCAGCAGCCAGGGGCACCCTCCACCAGGCCCCCACTCATGTCCCCCTGCACCTCCACCCCCCAGCATCCAGGGGCACCCTCCACCAGGCCCCCACTCATGTCCCCCTGCACCCCCACCCCCCAGCATCCAGGGGCACCCTCCACCAGGCCCCCACTCATGTCCCCCTGCACTCTCACCCCCAGCAGTGCAGGGCACCCTCCACCAGGCCCCACTCATGTCCCCCTGCACCCCCACCCACCAGCAGCCAGGGGCACCCTCCACCAGGCCCCCACTCATGTCCCCCTATACCCCCACCCCCCAGCAGCCAGGGGCACCCTCCACCAGGCCCCCACTCATGTCCCCCTGCACCTCCACCCCCAGCATCCAGGGGCACCCTCCACCAGGCCCCCACTCATGTCCCCCTGCACCCCCACCCCCCAGCATCCAGGGGCACCCTCCACCAGGCCCCCACTCATGTCCCCCTGCACTCCCACCCCCAGCAGTGCAGGGCACCCTCCACCAGGCCCCCACTCATGTCCCTCTGCACCCCCACCCACCAGCAGCCAGGGGCACCCTCCACCAGGCCCCCACTCATGTCCCCCTGTCGGAATTGAAACAATATTATGCCTTCTATTGTAACAATTGTATGTGTATTGGCCTACGCTAAGTTTTCTAAACATCATATGCGAACAAACTCCACGGCAAGGTCTTGACCTTAGAGAAAGCAATGTAAGTCGCCATCTTGGATTAAGCCGCCATTTTAGGTTCTCTTGTTATATGGAAGTCACCCTGAATATCAAAATGGAGGCCGAATGACATTCTGAGTAAGATTCTGGCCGTTGTGACCTCCGTACACATGAATAATTAATATGCCTGCAGGCCACTTGTCGGGGTCGCGAACTGAGACCTTGTCCTACCGTTGACCTATATGTAAATGTACAACTATATCAGTGAAATCAATCGAAATGCATATATTACAGGATTGACCTGGCAAGGAACCCATAGGCCCGGCTCATAGAATGGTTAACCCGCGAGAGGGTTGGCCAAGGGCTGGACAAACTGTATAAAAGGCCCAGGTATTCCAATGTACGGTCTCTCTCACTAACACATCGAACCCTCGTTGAAGTTCTTTATGTCACTCTGAGAGCCGAATAGCTATCCGTTTGTCAATTGACTTGGTAACTGTTGTAGCTTTTAAATAAAGCACTTGTATGTTCTTTGTAACCTGTGTTGGTGTGTTTCTTTCTGGGCTTCCCGGCCTCATATAATTTTTCTGTTTCCACAGTTGGCGCCCGGATAGGGACCCTCAAGATTGATGCCGGATCATTGAAGGTTGACGCAGACTATCGAACCGGGATCGGACGGTGTGATACTGCGGGCCCGACCGAACGAGACGCGATACCTCGGCAGCGCTGCACGATCCGATCCTTCGACGATAGTCGTGTGGTCTGACACGGCATCTTGACGAGGGTCCATTTTTGAGGCGGGCAGATTTGTCGAAACCACCAAACACAAGGTAAAATTCGTTAGGTAAGTTCTTTGGTAAACCGTACGGTCCTCCTTAGGTTTGGTCAGGTGCAGTCGTGACCCGACTCTTAATTTAACCCTGACAATTTGAATTTGGCGTATTGTATGTGCAGACACAATTATTGACCAGGTAACACCAATTTTTTGTGAAATGCCTTGGAAATTGTCTAGCTTCTTTAGGGCTCTGTTCCGCAGCGATCGACAATCTTTGGAATTTAGCCGCCCGGCACCACAGGAGGGGTCACCGGCATGTACTATGTACTGTAAGTATGGCATTGGAAGTATAGTATTTAATGATATTTGGCACAGACAAACCAGACATGTCTCCGACTTTCAGTGGCCAATCAATGGTAGTTTCGAGATCCCCCGTATTGAATACCTAGAATCAGTCTTGCTAAAAAAGAAGGCCAGACCGCAGCATTTGATGTTTTGCAGAATTGGAAAAAAGAAGCTTTGCAGCAGCTTAAAAGTAGGGATAAACATGCACGCCGTCATAAAACAAATGCCGAAAAGGCGTTGTTATATGATAAGGAAAAACATTCGGAGTAAGTCAAAAATATGGATTGGGCTTTCTCACTCGGTATCCAGAAAATGTATCCCTCTAAAGATTTCCATGCTTCTGAAGAATTTATTGAAAAATTGTTAAACGAACGCAGGCCTGGTGCCTCTGCGCCACCTCCGTATGATCCTCTCCCTGGTGCTCTGCCCATTCCTGTTGTTATTCCTGCTGTTATTTCTGTTCCCCCTGTACAACCTACTGTTCCTATTCCTCCAGTTGTTGTTCCTCCACCTATCCTATCACCCCTTCCTCTTGCGCCGATAGTTGCACCCTCATTGAATTTGCCCACACCTCCGCTCCCGAGTGGTTCTGTATTGACTGAAGTTGATCAGGGTGCGGGGTCAAAGATTGTCACTCGAAATACTGTTTCTGCAGACAAGAAACGGGAATTATTTGCATGGGCTAAGCACTGTATGGAGAGAGGTGATCAAGTTAACGTTTTTTCCACATTATCAAATATGGGTAATTTTCCCGAGAAAAATGTTTTTATCGAAGGTTTGGGGACTCATTTATGTGTAATGTGGGGTAGATTACATCATACGGATCTCCCACAAGTGGTGAGGGATCTAAATACTTTAGCACTTTCGAGGGACACAGAGGAGGAAGTACATGGTCATGTTGAGAGATTGTTTGAGTATAGGAGGGACTTTGAAAAATTACGGGATGAGGATGGTGAAGATGACAGTATGTATGTACAGAAACGGTTCCTTCCGTGTCGTAGATCGGCATCTGAGGAAGTACGAATTTGTACCAAAGATGCGATTCGATGGATCTCGGATTCATCGATACCGCCGGATGAAATATATGACACGTATAGTCAGTATACAGTAGAAATGCAGAGGAAGGTGATTCAGGTAATGGTACATTGATCATTCCCGGGTTCCAAACATTCAACTGTCAGGGCAAACAAATGTTTCCGTAGGGTTTTCTGGTATACCAATTGTCTGTCCGGTTTCTTCACCGGTGTCTGTTTCTTTGGGTACCTTTACGGACCATTGCCCTTTTCTTCTCACTTCGAACTGTGGAGAGAATTTGCTGGGGTTGAATTTGTTAAAGAAATTGAACGCAGTAATTCATTGTTCTTCTGATGGAGTACGGCTGACGGTTTCACCAGAGCAACTTCCTAATTCTCAGTTCCTGATTCGACCTTTACCTCCTGAGTTTAGCATTGTCCCGGAATGTTTATGGGCGGTTCACGTCAATGATGTCGGGGTATTACAGATTGAGCCCGTTAAAATAGTTTTGAAACATGGAGTGAAACTACCACTCATTCCACAGTATAAAATATCAGTTGAGGGCGAGCGTGCTTTGAAATGCATTGTCTCCGATTTTGTGCATCGTGGGGTGATCGAGGAGATTACAGGTAGTCTGTGTAACAGTCCGATCTTGCCTGTATATAAGAAAGGCGACAATGCAATTCCATACCGGTTCATAATTGATCTTCGTGCTATTAACAGAGTTGTCGCCCCACAATTTCCAATTGTGTCTGACGTGACGACGATATTGACAATGATCCCTGCTACGGCTACGCACTTCAGCGTTGTGGATTTAAAAAATGCTTTCTTTAGCATTCCTATACATAAGGAAAGTAGATATTTGTTTGCGTTCACCTTGGGGGGACGCTCATTTACATTTACCAGGGCACCTCAAGAGTATACTGAAAGTCCAAGCATTTATAGTAGGGCTTTGAAAGAGCAGCTTGAGACCCTTGAATTGCCACCTACTTGTACATTGCTTCAGTATGTCGATGACTTACTTTTAGCTGCAGATTCTGAAAGTGCTTGTAAAGAAGGCACTGTATTGTTGCTTGTTCATCTGGCTGAAAACGGTCATAAAGCTTCGCTTCAATATTGTTGTCAGGAGGTCGCCTATTTAGGCTACCTCCTGTCAAAGGAGGGGAGAAGATTGACACCTGAAAGAATAAAACACATTTCTAGCATGTCTGTTCCAAATACACAGAAGGAAGTCAGAGCCTTAATAGGTATGGCTTCTTACTGTAGGTTGTGGATCCCGAACTTCTCACTAATGATAAAACCGATGTTGGCTTTGACAAAGAAGGGCATTTCTTTGCCGCTGCCATGGAAATCGGAACATCAACGATCATTTGAGCTTCTCAAAACTGCGATATGCTCTGCACCGGTTCTGGGTACTCCAAATTATGACAAGGCCTTTGTGTTGTTTGTGCATGAATGTGATGGATGTGCTTTGGCTGTGTTAACACAGGAACACAGAGGGAAGAATAGACCGTGCGGCTACTACTCTTCTGCCCTTGACCCTGTCGCATGCGCTTTGCCAAGATGTTTGCGAGCTGTCGCTGCTGCTGCCACGTCTGTAAAACAGAGTGGGGGAATGGTCCTAGGCCATGATTTAATTTTGATGGTACCTCACTCTGTAGATGTCCTATTGAATAAAACCCAAACGCAACACCTCACCTCTGCACGACTGACGAGGTATGAATTCATTCTGTTTACCCCTCACATTCAAATTAAGAGGTGTTGTGTTCTTAATCCGGCTGAACTCCTACCTTTCCCGCAAAATACTGATTACTGTGACGACGAATTACATAACTGCCTGTATACTACTGAACAGGAAACAAAGGGCAGGATAGATCTTATAGATGCTCCTTTGGGCAATGCGGAAGGGGAGCTGTTTTGTGATGGCTCCTGCTTCAAACTCCCAGATGGTACATCTACGGCTGCCTACGCAGTTACTACATTGAGTACGGTTGTTGAAACTAAGAGAATTCCGCATAACTCCGCGCAGGTCGCAGAGATTATAGCGTTGACCCAAGCTTGTGAACTCTCCGAAGAGAGCTTTGAAAGAGCAGCTCAACACCCTTGAATTGCCACCTACTTGTACGCTGCTTCAATATGTTGATGATTTGCTTTTGGCTGCAGACTCTGGGAGTGCTTGTAAAGAAGGCACTGTACTGTTGCTTGTTCATTTAGCTGAAAATGGTCATAAAGCTTCGCTCAAAAGATTTCAATATTGGTGTCAGGAGGTCGCCTATTTAGGCTACCTCCTGTCAAAGGAGGGGAGAAGATTGACACCTGAAAGAATAAAACACATTTCTGGCATGTCTGTTCCAAATACACAGAAGGAAGTCAGAGCCTTAATAGGTATGGCTTCTTACTGTAGGTTGTGGATCCCGAACTTTTCGCTAGTGATAAAACCGATGTTGGCTTTGACGAAGAAGGGCATTTCTCTGCCACTGCCATGGAAATCGGAACATCAACGATCATTTGAGCTTCTAAAAACCGCGTTATGCTCTGCACCGGTTCTCGGTACTCCAAATTATGACAAGGCCTTTGTGTTGTTTGTGCATGAATGTGATGGATGTGCTTTGGCTGTGTTAACAAAGGAACACGGAGGGAAGAATAGGCCGTGCTGCTACTACTCCTCTGCCCTTGATCCTGTCGCATGCGCTTTGCCAAGATGTTTGCGAGCTGTCGCTGCTGCCGCGTCTGTAAAACAGAGTGAGGGAATGGTCCTAGGCCATGATTTGATTTTGATGGTACCTCACTCTGTAGATATCCTATTGAATAAAACCCAAACGCAACACCTCACCTCTGCGCGGTTAACAAGGTATGAATTAATTCTGTTTGCCCCTCACATTCAAATTAAGAGGTGTTGTGTTCTTAATCCGGCTGAACTTTTACCTTTCCCGCAAAACACTGTTTGCGGTGATGAAGAATAACATGACTGTCTGTATACCACTGAACAAGAAACGAAGGGCAGGATAGATCTTATAGATACTCCTTTGGACAATGCAGAAGGGGAGCTGTTTTGTGATGGCTCGTGCTTCAAACTTTCAGATGGTACATCTACAGCTGCTTATGCAGTTACTACATTGAGTAAAGTTGTTGAAACTAAGAGAATTTCGCATAACTCCGCGCAGGCCGCAGAGATTATAGCATTGACCCGAGCTTGTGAACTCTCCCAAGGGCGTATAGTAAATATATATACTGATAGCCAGTACGCCTTTGGGGTGGCTCACAACCTTGGAAGGCTCTGGTCGGAAAGAGGGTTCCTGACCTCACATGGGACCAAGATCCAGCATGGCCCCTTGATAGTGCAATTACTCTCGGCACTCTCACTCCCTAAACAGTTAGCGATCATGAAATGTGCAGCACATCGTAAGGTCATAGATGATGTGGGGAAAGGGAACGCTTTTGCGGACCTGATAGCCAGACAAACTGCCACAGACCTTAGCACGGACATGTATGCTTTGAGGGAAATAAGAGATGCTTATATAATGGATGAAGGTATTGGGTCTGTGCGAGATATTCAAACTGATGCCACAATAGAAGAATCTAAAAGATGGGCTGAAGGATTGGGGAAACTAGATGATGATGGGTGTTGGGTGGATACATCTAAAGGAAAAGGTTGCTCCCTGATTCATACGTACTGGCAATGGTTACAATGGCACATGGTCCTACACATGTGTGTGCTCAGCAGATCACGAAAATGTTAGAACAAGTTTGGGTGAATAACAAGATTCCGGAGACTGCCAGACATCATGTCCGAAATTGTATGATCTGCTTACAGCACAATGTGGGCAAGGGGACAATAACTCCAAGGGGAAGCTTTGGGCCCCCTTCTGTTCCCTTCGAGGTCATTCACTTTGATTTTATTGAGATGGAACGGTGTAACAATTTGAAATATGTTCTTGTAATTATTTGTGCTTTCAGTAAATGAGTCGAGGCTTTCCCTGTTAAAGATGCTACCGCCATGACCACTGCAAAGATTATGGTAAAAGAATTCTTTCCTCGATTTGGGCTCCCAAGGGTAATTTGGTCGGATAATGGTCCTCATTTTGTTGCAGCAGTAATTTTGCAGATATGCACAGCCTTACGTATTGAGAAACGATTTCACTCAGCTAGACATCCTCAAAGTGCTGGGTTGGTGGAAAGACACAATGGTATCTTAAAGAATAAGCTTGCGAAAACATGTGCCGATACCAAACTGAAATGGCCAGATGCCTTACCTATTGTATTATTGGCTATGCGTACCACACCTCAAACTAAGACTGGGCTTTCTCCATTTGAGGTAGTGATGGGGAGACCTGCTAACATTTGGGGTCTCCCAAAACCTAAAGCCCTGAGAGAGGTGGAAAATGTATTGCTTGTAGACTACTGTAACCAGTTAACTAAAAACCTGTATTTCATTTATCACCAGGTGCACTCAGCTTTACCTGTACGGTTCACGGGCCCAGGACACGATATACAGCCTGGAAGTTGGGTCCTAGTGAAGGCCTACGAAAGGTCTTCCTGTCTCGTGCCTCGCTGGCGGGGACCCTAACAGGTGCTGCTGGTCACCCGGACAGCAGTGCGGGTGGCTGGAAAGAAGCACTGGATCCACGCGACGCATGTCAAGAAACTTCCTCACCCGACGCCACACGTTACAGAAGAAGCAGAACCCCTCGCTGATGCTACAGTCTCTGATCCTGGAGTAGCAAACAGCGCTGTGAGTGCGTCGGAGAATTTCTCTGAGCCCGAAGAGCTTGGGGAACAGTCCATTTCGTCGCCGCACTCTCTTGAAAAATCACTTCCGGAAAATACTGTTTCAAGTTCTGTGACTTCCGTCGCCTCCGACACGTCGCTTCCCTCAGGAAGTGACGACACTTTATTTTCGGACCAAACAATCTTGGGTACCACCAGGTACAACCTTCGACGAAGAAAATAGAACTACGGCAGGGGTTTTTTGTGCATCTGGAAAAGGGAAGTGATTGGAAGTTTTCTTTTTTATAAGAAAGTTTCTGTTGAACAAAAGGGATTCTGCTGGCTAGGGTTGGGAAGGACTAAGAAATCGCGCGACCGTAGCATCGCCAGCAACGAACATTGGGGTCGTCGATTGAGGAACTACAATGCCTGCCACCTCCACTGCTGCTCCCCGCACTGGACTTGTGAATAAGGGGGTGACCAACTTGGACAATGAACAATGCGCCTGGGCCCCGAAAACGTACTGCTGTGTTTTGATAATGATAATTGTTATTTTTGCAACTACTGCTGTAGGACTTTGGTACTTTGAAGAAATCTATCCTCTAAAACCTTTACTACCGACCGAGATTGTACCAACTGCTTTGACTCCCTCTGTACACCTTCACACTCTGTCCCCTAGAGATTCCCAACATAGACAAAAGTATCATAATAACACTCTAATGATAGTAATGAATGGAACTCATGCCATTTTTAATAAGAGTAACTGTTGGATTTGTACTCATTTACCGCAACATGGGAACAAGGGACTGGTATGGTATATTCATCCTTTACCTTTAACTATTGCTTGCTATGCCTCTCTTAGAGCACTATTCTTTGGCCGTTGGAATGATAGCATCTCAGGGAACTTTGATGGAACTAATTTGAATGATTTCGAGAAACGTGAATTAACTCCCCTGGTATGCTCGCTTTTTGCAAATAGAAGTAAACCCAATGTCGCTTCTATTAGGCCATCTGATAAATTATCTCTTCCTTTTCAAACTCTAATTTCCTTTAAAATGGCTCCGATAGGCAATAAGGACGCCGTACCACATTCTTACTCTATAAATCATAGCCCTAACTCGGTCCCCTTTTGTGTACAAAGAAATGGCACTCGGCCAATGGGAGATTTTGAAGGTTGTAAGAACATTGTAAATTTGACTGGAGAAAACAGGCCTCTGTATGTAGGGGGGCCTGTTTATTTTGTTTGTGGTAGTTTAGCATTTCCCTGGTTGCCCAAGGATTGGCAGGGAACCTGTTATTTAGGAATACTGTTACCCGGGGTATTTATAGCTAGTACATTGGAGGTTTCTAAGGCCCGCCCAAGGTGGGACAAGAACGGAGATACCCCTGGGCAAGTATTGGGAGATATAGCGAAATCAGTTGTGCCCTTTTGGGGACAAATAACAAACTCTGAGAACATTAGGGGATTAGCAAGGGTACTGGAGAGAATGATCAACCGGACCACGGACATACTCTACAATATGACCTTAGAACAAAAAGCAATAAGATTGGTAGCACTCCAAAATCGGATGGCATTAAATGTCATTCTGGCAGAACGAGGTGGAGTATGCAAATTAGTGGGGTCCGCTTGCTGTGTTTTTGTACCAGATTCCTCGCTGACAATTTTTAAAGCAATACAGAACTTGCATACTCTTAGTTCTGAAGTACATATCCCTGTAGGAGATTGGAATCTTAGCACCTGGTTCTGGGATTCTTTACGATCTTGGGGTTGGAAGGTGCTTTCTGTTATTCTAGTTATTTTGGGGATCCTGCTATTCCTTTGTTGCTGTTTTCAATGTCTTCCGAGTATATGTGGAATGCTAGGGGGATGTTGTGCCCAAGCAGTGAGCACAATAGGGCGTAGAATATATGCCCCAGATACAGCATCTAAAGAGTTCGTGTTACAAGAGGTTCTGATGAACGACCTAATGGCTATAGATATTACAGACAGTGATTCGGGATGTATGGATGACAACGCATGGAGTTATTTGCAAAAGTATTAGAAATTATATTAGCACTTGGCATAGGCCAAAAGGAGGGTCTGTTGGAATTGAAATGATATTATGCCTCCTATCGCAGTATTTGAATGTGTGTTGGCCTACGCCAAGTTGTCTAAAATATCATGTAAATAGACTCCGCGGCAAGGTCTTGACCTTAACGAAGAAATTGTGTAAATCGCCATCTTGGATTTAGCCGCCATTTTAGGTTCTCTTGTAATGTGGAAGTCACCCTGAACATCAAAATGGAGGCCGAATGACATTCTGAGTGGGATTCTGGCCGTTGTGACCTCCGCACACATGAATAAGTAATATGCCTGCAGGCCACTTGTCGGGGTCGCGAACTAAGACTTTGTCCTATCCCTGACCTATGTGTAAATGAACAACTGTATCAGCGGAACTGATCAAAATGCATACATTATGGGATTGACCTGGCAAGGAACCCTAGGCCTGGTCCCAAGACTGGTTAACCCGCGAGGGGGTTGGCCAGGGCTGGATAAAGAATATAAAAGCCCAAGTATTCCAATGTACGGTCTCTCTACTAATGCATCGAACCTTCGTTGAAGTTCGTTACGTTACTCTGAGAGCCGAATAGCTATCCGTTTGTCAATTGACTTTTTGGTAACTGTAGTAGCTTTTAAATAAAGCACTTGTATGTCCTTTGTAACCTAGGTTGGTGTGTTTCCTTTGGGCTTCCCAGCCTTATATCAATTTTTATGTTTTCACACAGAGTCCACCGGGGCTCCTGCCCCTAGTGTCCAGAGCGGCGTAGGACACTCAGGATCCCCACCACCTTCCAACCGGAAGAGGAAGAGTGCTCGTCCAGTAGAGGCTGATGCCCCAGACACGGCTACACAGTCCGGCCCGTCAAGGAAGCCCAGCTTCAATGAGGCTGAACTGAATGCACTTGTAGAGTATGTGTCCGCACATGACCGCGAAATGGTGATTATTGCAGGATCTAAGACCACACCTGCACAACGTCTGGCACACTGGCAGACCATCGCGGACATCATAAGTGCCCTTGGAATCGTGAGGCGCACAGCTACTGAATGCTACAAGCGCTGGAATGACCTGAAGCACAGGGCAAAGAATAAGCTGGCCTCAAGTCATGCCGCTACTCTAGTGACTGTAGGTGGGTCACCAGCAGAGGACATAGAACTCACTCCAGAGGAGCATGTTGCTGGGACCTACATCACGGAGGAACAGATCCAAGGCGTGGGAGAACTGGCAGATTACGAGGCATTGTCCGGTGAGTGCACATGCATGTGTGTGTCATCCATGTGCATGGTGTGTGCGTGAGGGCTTCTGTTTGGGTGCCAGGTGAGGGTTGTAAGGATATTTGGCGTGTTACAGCACAGAGTACAGCACTACTGCACAGGTAGCAATTTTTTTTTTTGATGCAGCACCACCACATGGGTGTGGTGCATTGCTATATGTGTTGCCAGATTAACATGGACATATAAGTAAAGACAGGCTATTCAGTCAAAAACGATTTTAACATATAAGATGCAAATCTATTTTTACAGTTAAAAGCACACGTGCACATTCAAAAATGCACACTATTTTTCACCAGAAATGCCTATGGTGCAAGAGACACATTTGAAAATTAATAACTAACCTTATTAATAACTAAACTGACTAATAAAACTGCATTTAACATAACCCACTAATAAAAATGTGTCTCCACTGCAGAATTAGGCCTACTCTGAAAGTGAACTTTTAAACGCACATTCATTTTTTTTCTTTTTCTCTGCTGCTCTGTCCACATAACTACAGGAAGCAAAGGACTCGAAGGAACAGGAAATCAGTTGGTTACAAATGGTTACTGTAGAAATCAGCCATTGTGTAGTGAGGGAGGAGATGGCATGATTGATTCTGATTGTGAGCAGCGTCATAGCAAGTATCATGCTAGAGGATTAGAGTTTTGCTGGGGGAGCTTGAGGAGAGGGGGAGGACAATTGAGATTTGGCAGAGCTGGGAGAAGGACCTGTTTCCTGGCTGAAGCATTCCTGCTGCAAAAGCTGAGAATTCCAGGCAATAACCCCGGTTTGAGAACGAAAGACGCTTGTTTTCACTGGGGTTAATCTTCAAGGGAGCCAAATTCAGAAAGAGAACAGCTGGAGAAAACTCATGCTGAACAGATAAGGTAATTACAGAAGTGTGGGGGCTGAGTGTGTATACGAGAATATTCAGTCAGTGTAGGAAAGGAGATTCCTGTGCTTTACTCACATGTTTAATGTTGCAAATTGAGTTCTTGTCTCCGCCACTCTCTTTTCAGTGTATCACAGACAATGCTGTTACTGTGCTATTTTATTTATTTCTGTAAAGAGTGAGATCGTGTTTAAATGCAACTTTTATAATACACAAAAATATTTGAAAGCAGACGGGTGGTGTGTTTTATATTTACCAATACAGTGCTGATGATGTGGGGAGATGTTTAGACAGTGCAATTGTCATTTTCAAGGTAGCTAAACATCAAATTTGGCTGCAGCCGTGTGCACAATGTAATTCAGTATGAGCAATTATAACTAACTGTGTGTGTTGTAGTTTGTCGGAGGTCTATGAGTCGGCAAAAAGGGAGGCCCGGGACATAGTTCACTACCGTATATAAGATAGTGAAAATACCACATGATAGCTCGCTGCCGTAGATAAGACAGAGAGAAATTGCCCATGGTGGCACACTAAAAATGAAAATGTGGTGTTCCTGAAATGCAAGCATGAGATCTCTCTAGTGATTACACGAAAAATCTAAACAAAAATAAGGGGTTCTGGATATTGGGGCCACAAACAAAACAAGGGAATTATGCTCACCAAAATACCACCAACCACGCATACCAACCACGCATACCAAATACGCATGTCTGTGTGCTGAAATAATGCATGTCCACTGTATTATTGTTGTACATAGCCCAATCTGAATACAAGGAGTGATTGTTGCTAAGTTATTTTTCGGCGGTAAGAAAATACCGTCAGGCCCCAAATCTCCACAAAATACCCTACATATTTATGGTGTGTTGCAGGCCGGGAAAGTGATCATAGAGTACCTACTGGGCGTGGCAAGCGTGTCTCACACTGCCATTTGCACATTAAAGGGAACCCATTTTATAATAGCAGTGTGCCACTAAAAACGAATTTCAGAATGTCACAAAGGGAAACCACATTCTCAGACCTAGTGCAATATTTAGAGGCAAAGTTGTTTGCACATGGGACTTGGTCGTCGAACAGCACGTTAGAATGGCGTGAACGCATTCAGGGTGAGGTGCAGAAAGAAAAACTAGACAATATTTTTGCTGAAGGCAGCATAACACAGGTTTGCCTTACAAGATTATTGAATGCAGCCGATAAAAGTGCAGTGAAAAACTTTTTAATACGGCTATGCGGCAAAATATGGTTTATTTTGAATAAGTCCCTGCGAATGCAGGAGAATGATACTCAGCTAATTAACAGGTTAAAGACTGAATTAGATGGGGCAAGTAAAAATCAGGAAATGTTAAGAGCAGAATTGGATGTATGCCAAAAAGACATGCAATTAAAATGCAGATACTTTGATGCTCAGTTATCCAAAAGCAAGAAACAATTTGAGGATAGTGAGCAAGAAATGGTACACTTAAAAGCCTTAGTGGACCACATTAGACAGGATAAAGATGAGGTTGTTTCAGAAATGCAGATTTTACAAAAAGAACATTGTGAAAAAGAATGTGATCTCCAGAGTGCAGAACAAGAAATGATTAAAATGATTCAAGAAAGAGACAAGAGAAATAAAGAGTTCAATGAATGCCAAATGCAAATGTGCGACATGCAGGAGGTGATTAATAAGATGAGTGATGAAAACAACTATTTGCAAAATGAAGCAAACAGACTCCTTAAAAAGTGTAAGGACTTAGAACAGCAAATGTGCATTCCCAGGTCCCAGAAGAGGCGGCAGGGTACCACATTCAATGGAGTGGAGGTGAATTCTACCTCTGCCCAAAGAGCTAGTGCTCCAGTGACTGGGCCGGTGACTGAACTTGGTTGCAGCGGCCTTGGGGGATTTGATACTCCCATTGGGGGCAGCCACCAATCTCATACACCTGAAAACAGGATTGAATCACAAAATAGTGCAATTCCATGCATTGCAACAAGTAGCCCCATAAAAATAATGAAATCCATTAAAGCCCTGATCAAACCATTTAAAAAGGGAGGTGAATGCTGCATTGAGGATCACTTAGAAGCGGTGCATGACATTTTTAAAGCACTCCATATACCCAAGGAACAGTACAGACAATATTTTCATTTAACTTTAGATGCCCCGACAGCCAGCATCATAAGGGGATTAAATGAACAGCAGAATATGACCTGGTTGGAGTTTGAAAAAGAAATTAGGCGTCATTTTTCTCCTTTTCAGTCATTGCAGGAGGCAAAGAAAGTCGCTTACACAATTACTGCTGGACCTAATACATCCCCTCGCCAATTTTTACAAGACTTAAAAAGAGCATTTTCTCGCTTTGATGTATCTTTTGACTCAAATTCCAATGAGTTTAAAACTGCATACTTCTATGGGCTACAGAAAGACATCATATCCCAATTGGTCCGTGAATTTGACCGTGACAAGTCCCTTGAATGGATTGTACATCAAAGCACAAAACTATATGAGGTACTCTATTGTCAGGGTAGAGAAAGTGATAAAATGAAAGATACTAGACCTAAATCTAAAGAACCCTCAGCCACAGTAATGGAAATCAGGTCAGCCAAAATGTCCCTTGAGTCTTCTCAAAGCCAAGGTAAAAATAATGTGACACCTGAACAAAGGGGTAATCAACAAAGATCGCCATTTCCTGTACCAATGTTCCAATCACATGATCCTAGCAATAGAGAGAGCTACATCAGCCCTAGGTATTTAGGGGACGGACCCCGGGTAGGATATCGGCCTGATATGGCAGGTACGAACAATAACCAGAGAAAAATCAAGATCAAAGAAATGATGGTCCCTACCAGTCCTTGGGGACACAGAGCAGATTTGATCCCAACACCATGATATATGGTAATCAGGATAGGCCCCGATATGTGGATCGATTTACTGATAATGGAAATTAACCTAGGGGCCAGTACCCACAATCTGAGAGACAGGACATGAGGCATAACGTGAACTACAATCCACGTCAGTACAATGATTCCCCACCAGGGGACTATAATCAAAGGATGGGTGCAACCCGCTCCCCTCCACAAATGAATCAAGAGTTCAGAAACCATCCCAACCGACATCAATCACCTGAGAGGTATCAGAATAGATCCAATCAGGGGGAAAACAACCAATATCGACCTAGGCCACAGAAAGAGGATCCTAGAGAGATGGAAAGGTTCCAGTGCCTTGAGGTCCAAGTGAAAATGTTAGCTGAGCAAATAGGAAAGCTCTGTACAGCGCAAAAACAACCTTCCAAAGAGGGGGCTGATGGCCATAGCAATGACCGGGGGGCTTCCGAAAAATGACTAAGTACTCATGATAACTGCAGTGCCAAAATGACAGATTGCTCTGATATAATTTTGCATAACGACTCTGAGATGCCTAATGGATTAAATGTGAAAGTGCCAGTAAATGAACTTGTGACAGAAAGTGCAAATACTTCTAAAAAAGAGGTACGGTTTAACCTAGAGCTAAATAAAACAGTAAAGATTTGTACAAATGAAAAAGAAACATTAGGAATTCCAAAAGAACAAAGGGACAGATTTAAGAAAAATGACTCATGCATGGGGAATACCAGTGAACAGGGAGTAAGTGGGGATGCTATAGCTCCTTCCCTGGGCAAGCAAAACAATGACCAAACACAGACAGAAAAAGGAAATACTCAAAAGGAGGGTACAAGTCAATCACCTGAAGAATTCTTTGAGCCACATATTTTTGAAGAGGCTGAAAGGGCTGGTATCACACTAAATGATCACAAATGCACAGAATTAAAAAATGACAAATTGCTGAATGATGTTGTTACACATGTTCAGTTGGAAGGTTGTAATGTGGTCTCTGATGTTACCCAGATGGATGGGCGAACAGTGGCCACACTCCAAAAAACCTCTGATCATGGAGAAATAAATAAAGTCTCTCGCGCAGAAATGGGTAAAAAGGAGGGAAAAATGTCTTTCCATTTACCAATGTGTTTAGCCAAAAGTGAAAAAGACCTGAGAAAGGTGAGCCCTGAAATCAGTAAGAATTCACATTTCTTATGTGTATTAGAGGAAGTTGAGGACAGATATTATGCACCCATCACTGTAGAAGAAAAATGCCACACCTTTGCTATGATTGACACTGGCGCACAGGCCACAATTATGTCCAAGGAGCTGGTAAAGAGTATCAATGAAGGGAGACCCCCACAGAGTCAGATCACAGTGAAGGAAAATCAAGGCCCAGTGCATAACTTTAATGGGGAGGAGGTGCCCATCATAGGTGGAACTGAGGTTGACATAAAAGTAGGAAAGCGCAGAATGAAACAAGAGGTATTGATCACATCTATTTGTGAAATTCCATTTCTGATGGGGACAGATTGCCTGAAAAGATTGCTCATAGATGGGGTGAATGGAGTGCTGTGGTCCTTAACCAAAAAACCATTGAGGCCTAAGAAACTAAAATCACAAAACAGCAATATAAATGAATGTCACACTGTTGCCAAAACAAATGATGCTGTGGAGGTATATCTCCAGAATAGCTGCATACCTAGTGTCACTGTTATATTAATGTGTCAAGACAAAATGCAGAGCGACAATGAAAAACTACCTGTACAAATATACTTGGACCCAAGGAAAAATTGGCAGACTGCCATAGATGAGCACACATTACGTTTTTATTTAAAAGAGAAAACATGCAAACAGAATATTGCTCCTAAAACAGATTCAGAAAAACACATTACCACTCTGGCAGAAATACACATGGAAGATGAGCAACCATGGGTTCATGTTCGTATAAATGACTATTTTAAAACAATAAAAGCCACTTTAGCGCTTGGACATGAAAGGAGTTTCATTAATGAGAAATTGTTGCAAAAAATAATGGAGAGGGAAGAAATCCCGAGATTTAGGATTAAAAACCAATATGTTTCTGGGTTGGACAGTCCAGACTTTGAAAACCGAATTGCCGGCAGATGCATGCTTAAAATTAGCATTGGGCAGAAAACAATTTACCATAATGTATGGATAGTGAGTGGAGCACAAAATGAATTTTACATGGGCAATGACATCATGCACAGAATGTGTATGGTGTTAGATTTCCTTAATCAAAAAATATGGTCACGCCTAGGTGGGCCGGCACCTGAATTTGAAAACAAAAGAAGGGCTTATCATTGTGCACAACTGGTTCCTTATGCAATCGAATTACAAATGAGGAAAGATACTATTATTCCTGCATTTACAAAACAGTTTGCAATAACACTGAAATGCAAAAATGGACAGCAGATGAAAGGCTCTGATGCATTTGTATGCCTGAATGAATCTATAAAACAGCAAGGCCTGTATTATGAATACATTCCATTGGTAGACATTGGTGAAGGATCTGTAAAAATTATGGTAAATAATAAAGGTTGTCAGGATATTCATTTAGAGGAAAACTCCCCATTAGGAATGGCCATACAAAAATCACATTATACGGCAGATTTAAATAACATGGTGATTGGAAATATTCCTGAAAAGTATGTAGATGCCAAGGGTGAGTTGCCAGAACACCTGGACTCTCAGCCCAAAGGAATATTTAAAATTCATTCTGTTTATCCTTATGATTCAAATGAGACAGTGTGCTGCCATCAAGAGGATTGCATAATATTAAATTTAAATGAAAATGAAACAGAAAATCAGCCCATTGAAGTGGAAGCTGATATGCCAAAATATTTAAAAGTGGCAGCTTTACAAAAAGACACAGCCACACAGTTAGAGGAAAGCGCCGAGATTCCCTTACCAGAAGATTTTCCAGAATTTTCCAAAATGGTAGAAGAGCAGATCTCCTTAGCGGATGCGTGTGAAAACAATGAGGATAGGGACAATCTGAGGGAGATATTTATGGAGTTTAAGGATGTATTTGCAAAAGATGCTTATGATTGTGGTTTAACTGATTTACATGTGGCCACACTACCAGAAGGGTGTAGCAGAAATCCAGTGTTTGTACGCCAGTATAGACTACCGCTGGCATGTTTAGAATCATTGGCAGAGATTATTAAAAATTTGGAATCGCAGGGAATCATCAGGCCCATTCATAGCACATCAAATACACCTATTTTAGGTGCGTTAAAGCCAAATGGTCAATGGCGGCTATGTGCAGACTTGAGAGAGTTAAATAAAAGAGTACCAGTATCTAGATGGCCACTGCCATTCATTGATCAGGGCCTAGCTCAGGTACATGGTTCAAATGTATTTACCACATTAGATCTCACCTCTGGATATTGGTGCGTGCCATTGGCAGAGGAGATACAACATTTATTTTCCTTTACATTTGACAGGACTCAATATGTCTGGCTTAGAGCTCCGTTCGGGTACATCAATAGTGGGAGTGAATTTGGCATATTTTTGAGAAAGGCCATGCCGGATGCAGCGGAAAGAGGAACAATAGTTTATGTGGACGATGTCCTGATAAAAAATGAAAGCCTGAAAAGCCATTTTGATGAAATAAGACATGTGTTTGGCCAATTGCAGAAAGCAGGCGCCAAAGTATCTTTGCAAAAAGCACAATGGTGCAAGAAAAAAGTGAACTTTCTAGGGCATGAAGTGACTGAACATGGGCTAAATCCACAAAAGAAGAAAATAGAGGCCATACAAAGATTAAAAGATCCTAAAAATGTGAAAGGAGTAAAAAGTTTATTAGGGATGACAGGCTATAACAGAAAGTTCATTGAAAATTAGGCAGAAATCACTCAACCATTGACTAAACTGCTTAAACTGAATACTCCCTGGAAATGGGAAAAAGAACAGTCTGATGCAGTGGCTAAATTAAAGGAATGTCTTGTAAAGGCACCATGTTTAGCATACCCCATAAAGGACAGGGATTTCTTTATAGAAATAGGTTTTTCTGAACATTGTATGTCAGCAGTGTTATCACAAAAACATGATTTGAATCACAAAACCATTGCATATGCAAGTAAGGCATTTTCCCAAGTTGAAATGAAATTTAATGAATGTGAAAAGGCCCTATTAACCACTGTGTGGGCGCTACAACATTTCCGCCCCATTGTTCAGGGAGAAAAGGTGATTATTGAAACAAATCATCAACCTTTGCAATTTTTAGAGAGTAGAAGAATTAGATCAGGTAATCTAGCGCAATCCAGAATCACTTAATGGACGCTGGCATTACAAGGTTTTCCTGTAGAAGTGAGATATGGACAAAATAAAAAGAACCCAATTGCTCAAGGGTTAGCTGACTTACATGACTGTGCAGCTGAACAAATACCCAATGAAATGGAAGTGGAAACTAGTTTGCAGGAATTTGAACAATCACCACACAACGCTTTTGATGAAAAAACATGCAAGGATTTGCCAACTGTATATGTGGATGGTTGTGCTTTTCACATTGAAAATGACAGTAATAAACAATTAGTGGCAGGAATAGGAAATGTCTGGTTGAAATGTGAAGGCGTCCCCAGTATAGGGATGAGGATTGGAGATAGGAGCAGTCAGGTGGCGGAATTGGCAGCCATTTATAAAGCAATTGCTACTGCAGTTGATAAAACGTTCAGTGAAATTGTCCTGGTGACTGATTCTGACTATGCACGGAATAGCTTTGTGGAGTATTTGCCTGGTTGGAAAGCAAGAGGCATGGTTACATACAACAAAAAGCCACTTAAACATGGAAAAATGATACAAGCCATAGACAAATTGGTGTCAGAGAATAATTTAACAATATACTGGAGAAAAATTCGTGGGCATTTAAAAACACCAGGAGAGGATAAGGATGGAAATGATAAGGCAGACCACCTGGCTAAGATTGGGGCTGTGATGGGAGAATTGCTACCTATTGATTATTTAATGGGTGAAATACAAATTGATGCAGTCACATGTTCTAAAGCACCAAAGGAGGTAGATCAACCGGTGGTGCAGTGGAGTCATGACACGCCAGACCAAGATTTGATTGAGGCACAAAAGAATGATCGAATTTTGGGAATCTATTATAATCATTTGATAGATCCCGAACAAAATTCTTTAACAGAAAATGATTGTATGGGAAAAGAAGAGTTGAGGGTGCTATTAAAGAACAAAACACGAATTAGATTACAGGATGGACTCATGATTAGAGAGTCCATAACAGGACAAATACAGTGGGTAGTACCCCTTTCATTGAGACGGCTAATGCTACACCATGCACATGATGCCATAACTGCAGGCCGTAGAGGTTCACAAAAAACATTAGAAATACTAAAAGATTATGCTTACTGGCCACATATGTCCCAAGATGTGGAATTATATACTAGAGGATGTCTAGTATGCGCCCAATTTAAACCTGCTTCACCAATGCATAGAGCACCATTGATGAAAAGAGGCCTAACTCTCCCATGGTCAGATTTGCAAATAGACTATGTAGGTCATTTAAAAAGGTCGAGCAGGGGAAACCGTTATATTTTGAGTGTGGTATGTTTGATGTCGAAGTGGATTGAATGCATTCCTGCACCAGAGTGTAGTGCGCAAACAGCAGCCACATTGCTGGTGAACCATGTGTTCTCAAGGTTTGGGTTGCCACAAAGAATTGAGTCAGACAGAGGAAGTCATTTCACAAGTACTCTAATGAGTAAGGTATGGCAAATACTAGGTGTGAAAAGGAAACTACATATCGCATATCGGGCAGCGTCTTCGGGTACAGTTGAAAGAAGCAATAGGTCTGTTGTGGATATTTTAAAGAAATTTGTGGCAGAAGCAGGTTCCAGCTGGGATTTACGTTTACCGTTGGTTTTGATGGCAATCAGATCAACTCCTGCCAAAGCAACAGGTGTTAGCCCCCATGAGGTCTTGACAGGTAGGAAAATGGTGTTACCACAACACCTACTATACAGAACACATGAGCAGACACTTGTGAGTGCATCCACAGTTCATGAATATATTGATGAACTGAGGAGGCATTTGCAACATGCATTTGCTTTTGTGCAGAGAAATCTGGAAAGAGCTGCTGACAGTGCAAAGTCTTATTATGACAAAAAGACATCAGTAAAGGAATACAGTGTAGGGGATCAGGTGTACAAGTTTCATTTTGGAAAAAGTAAACAGAAAAATTCTAAATTTCTAGCAGCCTGGCAGGGGCCATTTCGAATTATAGACAAGGTCTCTCCTGTAGTTTATAAAATTTTGAAAAATGAAGGTGAAACGGCAATAGAGCAGTTTGTCCATGCAAATCAAATCAAACCATGCCATCCCAGACATGAGATCAGGCAGCTTGAGCATGTAGAAACAGATAAAGTCCCTTGAACACAAAAAGAGAAAATAAATGGGTACAATCAGGAGGCAGTGACAAAGAAGTTAAAAAGTTGATTGTTATAATGGCACATAAACACTGTAATATATGTAAAAATATATAATATAAAATAAATAAATAAATATATATAATGGAAGCTCATGGTTGGTGTGCAGAGAGAAAATGTATTAAATATTGAATGCTGTTTTATATGTGCTTGTTTTCTTTTTAACTTGTGTTTAATTTAAATTAAAAAAATAAAAACGAAATAAAAACGAAATATTTTTACCAAGCATGTTTTATTTTTGCCAAAAGGGTGGAGTTAGTATTGTGCTATGTACTTAATTTGTTTATTTTCTATTTGATTTAGAAAATTAACATTATTTGGTCGGAGGTTCCGGGATCAGAGCCCACGGGAGACGATGGAGTCCTGGAGCCCACGTGGACGGATTCCGGGAAAGCCCCAAAGAGGGGTGAAGACCAAGGCTGCAAAGCGATCAGCATTGAAGATGATACCGATGATATGGTTAATGATGATGATATTTGGAGGGATCTTCAAGAATTCAGAAGCACAGGTTGTCATTGAACCTGGACCAGCATCTGGTATCGCGGTGGAAGAGGCACCAGGATTCATCATGAGTGATAGAAGGATGATTTTCCAAAATATATACATACCATTGAATCCTGAGATTTTGATTGAAAAACACTTGAACAATACCGGAATTAAGATTGAACAGACTAAAGAGTGGCTGAAAATAAGAAAAGAGGACACTAAGCAGTCAATAAGAGATATATTAATGCAATTGGAAAAAACATTCGTGAATTCAGCAGACATTAAGAAAAGGAGAGGAAAGAGAGGTGCGGTGATGCTCGCGATATCATTGGTAATGTCTATAGTTGGAGCCATAATAGGTACCACAATATCAACAGCCAATTCTATTTCGGTAGGAACACTGAGTACTAAAGCGCAACAACTGAGTATTGACCTAGAAATAATACAAAAAACATTAGATGGAATTAGAGGGGGACTGGATGAACAAGTAAGATTCATAAATGAAACTGCAATCATTCTAAATGAACAAGCGGATGTAATGCAAAGGGAGACTAAAATAATACTTAAGCATGACAGAACTTTAAATGAAATATTGAACATAATGAGGCTTGTTGATAGACTATTAACGAATTATATGAGAGAAGTTCAAACTGCAGTTTCACAATTGATTCAAGGACATATCCCCTTGTATTTTGTTTCGCAGGATATTATTCGTCAAATGATAGAAAGATTGACCAGGAGGGAAATTGATATAATACAGGTAAAAATTGCATTCGAAATGGGTAATGCAATGCCGTTATATGTGGACTTGGAAAGACTAGATATCGGATTTTTGCTATGCATCCCATATGTAGCCCCTGAACTTATTTATCAAACGAAGTGGGTACACAACGTGGGATTTTGGCAAGAGGACAAATTTATTAAGATTAAGACTCCAGAAGTGGTGGCATTTCAGTCATGGGAACCTGAAGTTTATTTAATACCAAACCTGGAAACATGTGTAAAATTTAAAGAACAAAATTATATGTGTCCAGGTAAACCGTTTGTTCCTGAGGCCACAGATGGTTTGAAATCTGACCCAAGTATATCAGAAGGATGTGAAGTGATTATTAGCAATATGGGGAGTGAAGAAATGGCACAGGCTAAGATGGTCAGAGGTAAATGGTTGGTCAGCACCTGTTTAAAGAACATGACGGTTGTACATTTAAACCATGGAACATACGTGGTTAAACAGGTGAAATATAATGTTTTTTATTTACAGGTTCCAAAGGATACAATTGTGTCAATTGGGGGGTTAACATTGTTTCATGTAACAAATGATGTTTGGGAAAGCCAAGTGGAAAATATCGATTTTTTTCAAAGGGATACTTTTCCAATAGATCCGGATGTGGAATATTTATTGAATCACAAAGAAAGACATGTTATAAAAATTAATTTGAGAAAAAACAATATTACAATTAGTAATCTGGGGATAATAGAAGTGGAAAGATTTAATTGGGGAACCTGGGGGGAACGCTCAATAGTGGGTTTGGCTGTCCTGGTGCTAATCATGGGTGGATGGTTGATTGTGCTATCAGTAAAAATGAAAATGTTACTGATTTTACTAGCTACGTCAGGAAGAGAAAGATATCCCAATACACATGCATTTTAAAAGAAAAAAAAGAACAAGTTGTTTTTAGGAATTGGCTTGGATCGTAGCCAAGTTCTAAAAACAAAAGGAGGGTATATGTAAGGATATTTGGCGTGTTACAGCACAGAGTACAGCACTACTGCACAGGTAGCAATTTTTTATTTTTTGATGCAGCACCACCACATGGGTGTGGTGCATTGCTATATGTGTTGCCAGATTAACATGGACATATAAGTAAAGACAGGCTATTCAGTCAAAAACGATTTTAACATATAAGATGCAAATCTATTTTTACAGTTAAAAGCACACGTGCACATTCAAAAATGCACACTATTTTTCACCTGAAATGTCTATGGTGCAAGAGACACATTTGAAAATTAATAACTAACCTTATTAATAACTAACCTGACTAATAAAACTGCATTTAACATAACCCACTAATAAAAATGTGTCTCCACTGCAGAATTAGGCCTACTCTGAAAGTGAACTTTTAAACGCACATTCATTTTTTTTCTTTTTCTCTGCTGCTCTGTCCACATAACTACAGGAAGCAAAGGACTCGAAGGAACAGGAAATCAGTTGGTTACAAATGGTTACTGTAGAAATCAGCCCTCACTACATCCAATCTCCTCCCTCACTACAAATCATGGATTGTGTAGTGAGGGAGGAGATGGCATGATTGATTCTGAGTGGAGCAGCGTCATAGCAAGTATCATGCTAGAGGATTAGAGTTTTGCTGGGGGAGCTTGAGGAGAGGGGGAGGACAATTGAGATTTGGCAGAGCTGGGAGAAGGACCTGTTTCCTGGCTGAAGCATTCCTGCTGCAAAAGCTGAGAATTCCAGGCAATAACCCCGGTTTGAGAACGAAAGACGCTTGTTTTCACTGGGGTTAATCTTCAAGGGAGCCAAATTCAGAAAGAGAACAGCTGGAGAAAACTCATGCTGAACAGATAAGGTAATTACAGAAGTGTGGGGGCTGAGTGTGTATACGAGAATATTCAGTCAGTGTAGGAAAGGAGATTCCTGTGCTTTACTCACATGTTTAATGTTGCAAATTGAGTTCTTGTCTCCGCCACTCTCTTTTCAGTGTATCACAGACAATGCTGTTACTGTGCTATTTTATTTATTTCTGTAAAGAGTGAGATCGTGTTTAAATGCAACTTTTATAATACACAAAAATATTTGAAAGCAGACGGGTGGTGTGTTTTATATTTACCAATACAGTGCTGATGATGTGGGGAGATGTTTAGATAGTGCAATTGTCATTTTCAAGGTAGCTAAACATCAAATTTGGCTGCAGCCGTGTGCACAATGTAATTCAGTATGAGCAATTATAACTAACTGTGTGTGTTGTAGTTTGTCGGAGGTCTATGAGTCGGCAAAAAGGGAGGCCCGGGACATAGTTCACTACCGTATATAAGATAGTGAAAATACCACATGATAGCTCGCTGCCGTAGATAAGAGAGAGAGAAATTGCCCATGGTGGCACACTAAAAATGAAAATGTGGTGTTCCTGAAATGCAAGCCTGAGGTCTCTCTAGTGATTACACGAAAAATCTAAACAAAAATAAGGGGCTCTGGATATTGGGGCCACAAATAAAACAAGGGAATTATGCTCACCAAAATACCACCAACCACGCATACCAACCACGCATACCAAATACGCATGTCTGTGTGCTGAAATAATGCATGTCCACTGTATTATTGTTGTACATGGCCCAATCTGAATACAAGGAGTGATTGTTGCTAAGTTATTTTTCGGCGGTAAGAAAATACAGTCAGGCCCCAAATCTCCACAAAATACCCTACAGGGTGTGTGTGCCTGAGTGGTTTGCCTCATCCAATACATTCTGCGCACCAGCATTTGGGCATAGCAGTATCCCTTTTGCCAACAGTAGACATCTAGCCCAACAACACGCCAGTTGCCCTCGTAGTGTCATCTTGCCACAACATTGTTGCTTATTTTTCTCTGTTTATTCAGGCAGATTGTTTGCATTCCACCACTTTTACTAGGCATTTCTCAGTCCTATTGTCACATGTCTGACATGGCTATGGTACAGTGGACTGACTTTGTTTCCTGGATATCATTTGTTTAGACATGTCCCTGTGCTATAGGACCATTTTGGACTGGCAGCTCCAAGTTAAACATTTGAACTATTTCAATTAAAAAAGCAATTTCATGAGCAAACTAGACTGAATGAACAATTGGTGCCCTCCTCTCCCTCTTCACTTTATGGCTAGGGTACATGCCATCTGTGTGATGGCATGTGTATTTGACCTGCCAATCACAGGCCAATGTGTGATGCCACTGCTAGGCAGCATGCAGCAAATGTGTTGATCTTCCATCTTGGTGTCATCAATGTGTGCCATTTGCCTCCCCTTCATACACAGTGATGGTGCATGCATGGGAGGGTTTTAGTCATGTGGGACATGTGTCAATCAAGTACTGGTTCTGTAGCTTCTCAGCCCTAAATGTGTGCCATAGTGCTAATGCCTGTTTCCATTTCTTTTCTTTTATGTCTTTGCAGGGGATGACACACTTGATACTGCTGGGGTTTTGGGAGATGGTGCAGACCCAGGAGGGGTCTCAGGGCCGACCGACCACCAGTGAGGGACGTGGTGTGGTGGTGGGTGAGAACCCACAACTGCTGCAGGTCGTGCTCTCAAGGGGTGTCTCTGGGTGCACCTCCCCCGAGTTGTATTCAGGTGTCGATTCGGATGATGAGACCTATGTGGCGGTTGCCAGTCATTTGGTCGAAAACAATTGGTCGACTGGACAACTGGTCGAATCAATTTGGTCGAAAACCAAATGGTCGAATTTTTTTTAATTTTTATTTTTACCCTTTTTTTGTTTTTTTTTGGGGGGTCCCCCCCCCAACCCCCTTTTTTTTCTTTCTTTTTTTTTTCTACACGAAAACCCACAAAACACATATATAAATAAAAAAAAAAAATTCGACCATTTGGTTTTCGACCAAATGACGTCGACCAAATTGCAGTCGACCAGTTTGTAGTCGACCAAATGACGGGACAGCCTATGTGGCGTCGCAGGTGAGTGTTCCTGGGAGGGATTATGTTCTGTCCGACCCACCTGCACCAGGGGTAGAACCCTCAATGGTGATTTCAGTGTTGGCAGGTACGCCTTTGGTGGTTACGGATGCAGGGTCACACTCCGCAACATCTGATCTAGTTCCTGGGCCAGCAGATCAGAGGGGTAATGCAGTCCTGCATCCTCAGGCAGTGCCGGCACAGCAAGGCGCAGTTCGCCTTACCCCAGACAGGTGAGGTGCCCGCCGACGTGGTGGCCGTACGCCACCTGGCAATACCGCATGGGAGCAATCCATATACGGTATGGCAACCCAACAGGCAGCATCATCAGAGATGATGGCTCAGGTCATGGATAGGGTGGCCACTTCCATTGTCCCTCCAGAAAGGCTGATGAAGCGACTACAGCAGGCAACAGACTCCATCTGCCAGTCACACAGGGAGGACATGTTGGCGTCCGACAGGGAAAGGCGGGCGGCACTGGCTACTCTGCGGGAAGCCATTTCCATAGAGTCCCAGGGCCACAGCGAAGCCCTGAGGGTGGAACTCTGTCACCTCAGGACGACTCTTGTTGAGCTTGAGGCTTCAACAAACACAAGGACAGAACAGCAGCTGGAGCGTCTCACATGTACGCTCTCAGCTGAGATGCAGGCAACTCGTGAGGAGGTCCAGTCATCCCGTGAGTTATTCCATGGGGACCGCTGCACGATTATTCTCCAGAACCAGACCTTCCAGACCCGCATGCTTGCTGCCATAGAGGACCAGACTAGGGCTTTGCGTGGGCTGCCTCCCATAGTGCCACCACCTCCTGAGGCAGCTGCAGAGTCTGGGGAGAGCGACAGCAGTGATTCTCTCACAATAGGGTAGCCGTGCAGGCCATGAGCCCATGGAGGTGTTTTTTTTTGCAAGATCCACACAGGTGGGTTTTGGTGTGCACCCTGTCCTCGGACCTCCTGGGTGGCCTCCCCCACGCCCCTGGGCCCATTAATGGCCATTTTAGATTATTTATTTATTTATTTATTTATTTATTTATTTATTTATTTATTTATTTATTTATTTATTGTTGATTTTTTGGGCAGTGTGTTGCCTTGTGTGGCTCCCGTGGGCATACACTGTATTGTGGCTGGGCACATGCAGGCTTGTCCTGAATTTGGGTCAGATGCTTGGGTTTGTGTGACACACACCCCTCCTGCTTCCCGTTTCCATGGGCTTGCAAAGGGTGTGCCCAAGTGACATTAACGTACACGGTGACGTTGGACTCCCATTTGATGTGTGGGCAGTCTGTAGTGAATACTGTGTATACATTCCTAGTGCATATTGTTGTTGTATTGTACACTGCATGGTGTATTGATATGTGCCTCTGCATCCATCTCATCCTCCTAATTTGCAGGTCCATTTCTCATGTCTTCACAAGGTGGTCTACTTTGGAACTGGAGTCCATGTTGTAAGCAGTGCACCTACACTCTTGCGTGGCGCTAACACTGTATACTTGGAAGTGTTTGAAGTGCTGGCATTATCAGGTAGTGAGGCTACCAATTTTTTAAGTCTGTACTGTCATGTTTATGGTAGGTTGGAGGTTGTGTAGGTGATTGGTATTCTTGGTAAGTATTTGGTAATGTGTGTTGTTGGTCCTGCATTACTGTGAACATTTCATGTGTGGCCAGTTTCCATTAGGGACACTGTAGTTGGTGACACTTGGGGCATGTTGTGGGGATTCATTTGTTTGCTCTCACATTGCATGACATGCCATGGTGTGTTGTGTGGCCGTGCCGGGGAGGGGTTGGGTGACATGGCACTGTTCTCATGTAGTATTTTGCAAGTGAGTATTCATTTCTGCTGCATGGAAGTGTGTCTTTTAATGACACTGCATTGGTGGTGTTTGTGTAGGTAGGGATGCACACATTGTGACACTTCCACATGAACAATCTCAGGCTACTATGGTTCTGACAGTTGACTGTCCCTTTGTTCATCATAATTGTCAGGTCGAGTCATCATTGCTTATCAGATGGTATGTGCCACGGCTGTGTGCACTCCACAGGGGTGTGATTTCTATGTGAAGTAATTAGCCACCAGCTGCGTATGGGCTGCCTCAGCCCGTGCCCTTTCCCCTCCCATGCGCAGCGGGCGTGAATGTGGTTGGGGATGTGGGGGCACCACCATGTCCACAGCCAGGCCCCGGCGTGTTGCAACATTGTGCAAGACGCATGCTGCCACTATGATCCTGCACACTACTGGGGGCGCATATAACAGCTGCCCGCCAGAACGATTAAGGGAGTGAAAGCGTGACTTGAGCACTCACAATGTGCGCTCCACTATGCCCCGGGTTGCAATATGGGCTGTGTTGTATCTTACCCCAGGAGGCGTGATGGGGTTCCGAATTGGCGTCATCATGTGGGTGCTCAGAGGGTAGGCACTGTCCCCTGGTGAGGAGGTGATGGGTATCATTAGTGGGGTAGTGACATAACTCTGCATCTGGCATGCATGCATGTGCAGTGGCATTCATACTCACCAAGCAGCCATGTATCGCCATGCCGCCCAGCTTCTACTTCCCGGCTTAGGGTAGACATTCGGTAAATGAAGCTGTCGTGGGTGGACCCTGGATAGTTGGCATATACTGAGGTGATGATTCCCTTGACATTACATACTACCTGCACGTTGATGGAATTCCAGTGCTTGCGGTTCCTATAGATGTGCTCAGATGCCCTGGGGGGACGTAGTGCCACATGGGTGCAGTCAATGGCACCTAGCACTTTGGGGAATTGTGCCACACCGTAGAAATCCAGGGCGGCAGCCTGCCTTTATGCAGGTGTCCTGGGCAGGTATATGTGCCTGCGGACTGATGGGCGTGCAGTGATGATGTTCAAGATCTGGCGCAGGCACCGTGACTGCGTGGCCTGTGACACCCCACCCACTATGGCACTTGTCCGCTGAAATGATCTAGCGGCCAAGAAGTGCAGTACATTAAGGACCTTCTCCAGGGGGCTGAGTGCTTGGGAGCACAGGGTGGGTGATGTGAGGTCATCCTCCCACTCACTCACCAGGTCCAGTATTATGTGAGGTGGAAACCTGTACCTCCCATACACCTGGTCATCAGGCATCCCAAAAAGGCTGGTTCTGGGTGTGAAAATTCGGGCCCTCACTATCCTCCTCCTCCTCCTTTGGTAACCCACGGCCACTGCTGCTAGGAACGGTATATTCATCCTGGTGTCTGAGCTTGTTTGTTGTTTGCGCGTACTTTTATGCTGCGCGGGTCGACGTACGCCTGCTTCCTGCTGGTGTACGTGTTTCCTGTTTAGCACGTTTTTTTGTGCGCATGCTGTCGGAATTGAAACAATATTATGCCTCCTATCGTAACAATTGTATGTGTATTGGCCTACGCCAAGTTGTCTAAACATCATATGCGAACAAACTCCACGGCAAGGTCTTGAAGTCACCCTGAACATCAAAATGGAGGCCAAATGACATTCTGAGTAAGATTCTGGCCGTTGTGACCTCCGTCCACATGAATAATTAATATGCCTGCAGGCCACTTGTCGTGGTCGCGAACTGAGACCTTGTCCTACTGTTGACCTATATGTAAATATACAACTATATCAGTGAAACCAATCGAAATGCATATATTACAGGATTGACCTGGCAAGGAACCCATAGGCCCGGAATGGTTAACCCGCGAGAGGGTTGGCCAAGGGCTGAACAAATTGTATAAAAGGCTCAAGTATTCCAATGTGCACGCTTTCACTAACGCATCGAACCCTCGTTGAAGTTCGTTACGTTACTCTGAGAGCCTAATAGCTATCCGTTTGTCAATTGACTTGGTAACTGTTGTAGCTTTTAAATAAAGCACTTGTATGTTCTTTGTAACCGGTGTTGGTGTGTTTCTTGTTGGGCTTCCCGGCCTCATATTATTTTTCTGTTTCCACAATGCCTTAGCGCCGTTCATGTGTCGGTCACTCTGGCGATCCTCTCCTCCTCTGTGGAGACTATGCGCCAGTCATTCTCCATGCCGTCTTCTGGCCCAGATGCCACCAGTGCCCCTGTGGACCTGCCCTGACCAACGCAGCCAGCTTGGTGGGGATCCCATCCCTGCCACAGTCGGGAGTCGGAGGTCCAGCAGGGGTGGACACCACCACAACTGGACCCCAGCAGATGGAGGATGTGCCGGCATCATTGGGCAGGGCACGTGCGCGACGGCGTCGGTGGATTCCATCAGCCTGGATGCCGTCGTGCTGGCAGAGGCAGTTGCGTGGGAGGCAGCAGCGGAGTCAACGTGGGAGGCATCATGGCTCGGGGGAATCTACATCAGAGGGGCAGGCATCGGCCGGAGGGCAGGAGGACCCAGGACGGGAAGTGTCTTCCGTGTGGCAGCAGTTGGGCCAGCAGATAGGTGCGGAGCGGTGGCAGGCGGAAGAGGCGCGGCTCACGATGGTCAGGGCGGAGAACTCCATGCGGAGGGCCCTGAGGCGGGCCGAGGGCCTCGAGGGAATCCGCAGGGAGTTGGAGGAGGACATGTCGGTGTCCCGGCGGACCCTCGGGGCCATGGAACAGGACCGCCTCCGGGACATCGAACAGGAGTTCGATGATGCCCTGGCCCGGGACACCACGGAGTGAGCCGCTGGACTAGCCTGCCGCCTTTGTATATAGTTAATTAGTGTTAGGTTTTATTTCTTTTTTTTAATTTGGGGCGCTTGGACTATGCCCCACTTTTTGTATATAGTTATTAGGTAGGTTATATTGTAGGTTTCATTTACATTGTTGGGATCATGGACCATGGATTTGCTCTTTGTACATAGTTTGACAGTGGATTTGTGGCCTTCATCTTTTATTATTTTTTTCACCATGGAGCAATGGATTTTCACTTTACTTTCCCTTTGGATTTGCTTTGTTGGACAGTGACTTTGGACACAATTTCTTTACTGTTATTTTGGAGTCCCATTTTCGTTATTTATTATTTTTGTGGACATGCTGCATTTTGATATTTGTTGCCATTATTGTTTGTTTAGATTTCATTCACTTCATTTACACTGTAATACATTTTTGTTCCTTACTTCAATGTGTGGACTTCTCTCATTGGTTTCATGCCTGTCAGAATGTGGGTTTTCACAGTCATGTGTTGCCATTGTGTGGGTCTGACGGACTTGTACTCATGCGCATTGTTAGGGAGAATTCTCTGTTTAGGCTGAATTTCCTAACCTAGTGAGTCCCCCAGCAGCTTTGCTGGATTTCTGGAGTTTGTTTTTTCCATCCTGCCAAGAGTGAGACTCTTTTTCTCCCACTCTTGGACATGAATGTGTGTAATTCCTTTGAATGTCAATGTGTTCTATGGGCTATGGGGTCTTTTACTCCATAGGGTCTCATATGGTTTTCTATGTGTTTTACACCTCACCCTCCGTGCCGTAGCACTGGGGCGTCCTAGCAGATCTCCATCATAGACTCCATACCCGGGGACTGACTACTGTCTCCCCGGGCATGTAAAGTCACCATTGGCTTTACTAGACCTAAATTTACTAACAGAATTAGTACAAACCATCCTATTGTGGACGTACTAGTAGGGGTAATTCGATTACTCCTGGATCTGTTATTCGAGGGGGCACTGTCCCGTCCCCCCTCGTCGAGTTTTGGCTGGTGGCAGTGGAAACTACTTGTTATATTCGACCCCGAATATAACCCTATGGGATTCTTCCCATTGTTGGAGGTTAATACTTTTTCTCGTTAATCTCTAACATACCACCGGTTTATTTATCTTCAATAAATCTATCGGTTGGTATTTTCTGCCAGAACTCGGTTTTTAAATGGCGTCTGTGTTCGTCTCTGTGACTCCTAAACCAAAGGTTGAGCCCTTTGTTCCACTTTTGGCGGGCCTCTACACAGAGGCCCTCCAAAGTGGTGCCATTCTGTCTGGGTACCACAGGGGGTGTCGGAGGGGGTTTAGGCACCCTGGACTGAGTTGCCTTGCCAACTCAAGTCGCACTCTGGTGTGATTGGCCCAAGTGGTGAGCCACCCCACTCACCACTTAGCGTGTTTTGAGTGACAGCTAGGCTGAATGAATGGGGGTTTTCTGCATAAAAGCAGGGCTTTTGGGACTGGATCTTGAGAAGTCGCCACAGGACCTAAGAATCCGACGAGGGTAAAGCTGAGCCGACCTGCAACAATGACACCTCCGGTGGAGCCCTGCTGAACCGACTCACCACTTCCTGACGACAGAGGAGATCTCCCCGCCGGAGAGTCTCTTCCCCTGACTGGTGGGAACAACCAGTCTCCTTTGCTTTTTCTTCGCTCCAGGACGCAGTGGTCGAATTGCCCGTGCAGAGCACCCCGGCAACCGGATAGCCACTACCCCTGTACCGCGACCAAAAGGTGGTGCCTTGTGACGGAGCACTCCGCGGCTGGTCTCTTCCCTGGTGTTGCAACGATCTTCAACTTTCCTTCGACGACGAGATCATCTCTTCTCTTGGCAAAGACCCGACGTGCATCCACCACCAGGAACAACTCCCCCCGCCGGAGCTGTCTCTCCACAAACAAGGTACCGTGTCCGCCTGGCTTCCCTTTCTGCCGGATAGAGTGAGGTGTCTTAATCCTCGCCTCTCCATTGGGTCGCCTCCAAGCTTTCTTAACTTTCTGTTCTGACTGGTCCAATCTTTCCATAACAATTTGCGACAAAGACTCGAAGCGCATTTCCACTGAGGCACTTCTTTGTGTCATATCGCCTTGCCTCTCTCTCCAAGTGGGCCTGGCCTCTGAGCTTTGTGATCTGCAGTAGACCCTGCCTTACTTGCCTTGCATTTGTTCGTAAAAGTGTTGGTGCCGAGTGATTTTATAACCTGCCTTTTTCTCTCCCGTCCTAACGAATACGAGAGTGCCATCTAGGTTAAAGCATACACCTCTGTCTGCAAATAAGTGATGCTGTTGAACCTAGACTTGTCGAACTATTGTTAGGGGTATTGATCTTTTTCTTATAGTAATTGTGATTGAAGTTATTTGCCGTATTAGTGCCAGAGTGTTTTTCATAGATGTGTTTTTATAAATAAATTACTATATATCTTTACACCGAAGCCTTGTACCGTGTTTGCTTGTTCTACTGTGTAAATTGCCCTATGTTGTATACTCCACATACTGCCTTACTCTTCTTGAGGGAAGTCTGACTGCTCAGCCACAGCTACCAAGTGAATCTGTGCGGTACAGACTGCTACCAAGTGGGTTTACTGCCAAACACCTGTTGTCCTAAATCTTTTGCAGTGGTCCCAGAGGGAACTGCACAGGTTTCCGCCTAACACCGTGTTCCGCCTACTTTTGTTGTGTGCGCCGCTCTATGTGCGATTTCACTGTGGCCGTGGCGCACGCCGTTAGATATCCTGTGCGCCGCGCACTTTTTCAGCGCACATCCGATATTTTTCTCGCGCACGGCCTTCCATGAATCGATGTGCACTGGTTTCCCTGAGATTTTCGCACTTGCACTGTGATTTTCGCACTTTTACTGCGAATCGCACGTTTTGGCACCTCTGCGCGGGAATTTTCGGCGCACATTAATTCCATGAATCGACACCTTGGTCTAGGAGAGTATACAAAGTCTCCTGCATTAGCATTTTCCAGCACAAATTTTGTTGGTTTGAAACATGTTATTCAGGAAATGAAACAATTATAGTCAAACAAACATGTATATTAATGGAATCGAAGATTGATCCGATCTTTAACATTCTGATGTGTGTGTATGTTTAGTTTAGTTTTTGGTATACAATCTTGCAGTATTCAGATAATTCATTAACAATGTGGTGAATTTAGCAGTTCAATCGTCGAAGCTTGAACATAAACATGTCATTTTGCTTGGACAATTAGGGACTGAATTGGACTTCAAGTGAACGCTGTTTATATCATTCATGACTAACACTATACACCTGAACTTATCACATGTATACATCATCTGAGATACTATAACACGTGGCACGGAGTGAGATCTGGTTTTAATCTAGGTTGCGTCCTTAATTATCCAGAGTGCTTTTCAAGCATTTGCACAGATCAGAATGCATGATTAAACACGATAAGTCAGTCTGTTGGATTTGCTGATCAGAAAACGAATCAACACATGCTGAAATGGAAAAGGGTGTAGTAATGCTATAATAATCCTGAGGATGCCACGATATGGCATAGTTGATGCAAGAACAAGCCTGTGGACTTTCAAAAATATGTTTTTTGGTTAAAAAAAATCGGCCTTCCTCTGAGTTATGATTCACACATCATAGTTGGAAATTGTGATTACATATGATGACAAAACAAAAACAAGTGTTGCCAAAGTCACTACGTGTAGTGTTTGCTCCTGTTTAGTACAGTTTGCATTTTTAGGCATCCCGAAGCAATGGAGAGAGCACAAAGATGCAAAGGAGTGTGCGAAAAAGTATGTGGGTGAGTGAGAGAGAATGAACAGAGAGAGAGAGAGCACAAGGAAGGGAGGATGCAAATGAGTGATGGTGCCAGAGAGAGTGAGCAAGAGGAGGTGTTAACCAGACAGGGTATGAGCAGTAGTGAAAGTGTCCGAAAAGCAGTGGAACTATATTGCCTGCTGGCCTGCCCCTGCTCCTCACTAATCCCATTACCACGCCCCTCCCATGCGCACTCCAAACCTCCAAACTTACACACCTGCTGTTTAAGGGAATGTTGAGTGCGGTGCATTGAGGTGCATGTTTCAACTTCTTCTTACACTTTTATTTTAAAACGAAACCTTTCCAAAACTGTTTCCTTTTAAAATAAAGGTATTGCAACAGGAACACTTTAAAACAAAAGTAGATGATCACGGCTCCCAAACGCTCCTGCCCACTTCGACTACTTGGTATTAGCCAAATGTATGAGATAGAACAAGAGTATAAGAAAGGAAGGATGAGAGGGTAACAAGGCATGACGTGCCTGTCTATCACGGCCAATAAAAACAAGCAGTGGCAGTGCCAAGAGTTTGGACATTTGTGTAGGCATGGGAAATGCACTTGTCAGGCACAGCTTTACTGGTATTACCTATCCATTGATGGTACAAGGTGCTACATGGTACGAGTACTTGGGGCTCTAATAGCAGTGCCTGGCAAATATCTAACACTTATACACAAGTCAAAACACTTGATTTTAACAGGACTTTAGTGAAGGACACGCATATTGCTTATAAATAGAATGGTTAAAGGCAGAACTGGTTAACACATTTTTATTACACTGGTGGTGGGTTTACAACTCCAATTAACCCCCAGAAGACTGCTTTGAAAATACATTGGCAGGCATCTAATGCAATGTTTGATGACACGGTTTGAATAAACGAGCCCAACGAGTTCCCATGAGGAGATGTTTTGGACAGGATGTAGCATGAACTGTGTCTGTAACCCTACAGTCCCACCACGTACACTTTTGGACACCTGCTGTCTGCACCTACCCTTGCACCTGCCACCTGCTGGCTGCAGTTCTTGTTATTGTTTTGATCCCATATACAGCACTGCCCCTTCCCCTTTACCCTGGCACTTTTCCATTCCCTTCTCCCCTGCACTTGCACAATCTCAATGTCACTTGGCCTAGTAAGATCGTTGTCTCTGTCCTCCCTCTGTTCCCCCTTCCTTGCCTCGTCGCGCCTTGAAAAACATGTGTATAGGCGGGTTACAAATGCCATATCATATCATAGGTATTAGCATAGCCGTGGCGCTGTGTGTCCCTGCTCATACACAATTTCTCCATATCTGAGCTCTAATGCAATAGTTTAGGCTTATAAGTGTCACGAGCGACACCTAATTGCCCAAACTAATGACTCGTAAAGCCAGAACATTGACATAACCTTATTAACCAGGACTGTGGCACTTCGAAAACGTGTTTCTGTAGCAGATACTACTATTCTATTCTTCAAACAGTGTAATCGTTGACCTTTATTCTAAAAGTTTGTATTGCATTAATCAATATTGGCATGTTTCATTTGTAATGAATTTAGTATGATATGGAATGTGTCGACAGTTTGGGGAGTCGATGTCATTGTTCCCCTCATTATGGAACTGTTTTGGTCGGGTTTGGAAGAAATAATTACATTTCTACATGCTCAAATATGTAGTACATATTTCTACATGCTCAAATAATAAGTACACACCAGGTCTTCTTTAGGAAAATAAATATGTCTATTCAGGTGTGCAAAAGTGTTTTAATCCTAAGAGGTTTATTATTGTCCAAAGTAAAAGACAGTCTAATCTTCTGTAACATACAGTACTTGAAAGGGTTACTCTTTGCTTGGATAACTAGGGTGAATATCTCATTACTGCTTTGTAGGATGTGGTAGCGAAAAAAGGCAATTAATATAAAAGAAAAATAGGAAACAATGGCCATTTCTTGGATAACTCTGCACAGGGATGCATCATGCGTGTTTATGCCAAACCAGTATAAAAGAGGTAGGATTCTGAAAGTCCCCATGTAATGTGTGTAGTAACGAACACCTCTGGTACTCAAGGTAAGTTCTTAGGGTATTTATTGTGGAAACACCGGGCTTACCCCCACAGCCATCTTCTCAGCTCACAGCTTGCTCTCTCATTAACTGTCACCCAGTAGAACACTCCAACACCAACCTTCCACAGCTCATGACATCACACACACACAGCTGCTCTGTAAACCAGATTACTACACCTCTCCCTCCCTAGGGAAACACAAAAGAATGACTAAGGTAACGTGACCAGCACCAAACCTTAAACATCCAAACACAACACAGTACCAGAAATTCTGCAACACAGCGGCCGCCTATGCCCAGAACCCCTGGCAACTTCAATTAATAAGAACCACACAAAAGGAAACCATTCACAGGTCAAACCGGACCAAGTAGAAAATGCCAACAGCACGCTAACCGCACAACACAACTCACCAAATCCCTCGGTTAACACCTCGAGGCCTCGAAAATAATAAACAGAGCATTTACGCCTGTCCTGAGCTGCCCCTCAGGACCTAGGGCTGCCACCCCTAGCCACACTATTGTTAGATAACACTAACACAACTACCTAACCAAACTTACCCTCCTACGCACTTAACATCTTCCACTCCAGTCTGCCACCCCGGAGTATCAGAGCTGCCCCTCTGAGCACAAACCAACCGCCCCCTAAGGGAGCAACAACAAATGCCCGACAGCAACCGAGGGACACACGCAGCACAACCCTGACCACAGTAAAAAGAAGACACTCATCCACAATACTGCTCCACTACCGCAAAACCGTTGGCCATTTCCTCTTTCTAACATTACACCATTTCTAAACAACCAGTGACAACCTGATTTACAAAACTCGGAATCAGGAGGTAAACTGGCAAAGTTAAAACCCCAACCCATAGTGACCTATCTCGGCCTTAGACCAAGCACTATGGACAACATGAAAATTCAACACAACTCAGGCATAGTGAGCAGATTGAAGTTAAAACAAACGCTATGAAATACACTACAGCAAAACAGCTGCCCTGAGAACAACACCCACGCCAAAAGTGACCTACCCTGATAACCATTAGGCACTAATGACCACAACACCCACGCCAATAGTGACCTACCCTGATAACACATCAGGCACTAATGACCACAACACCAATGCCAATAGTGTCCTACCCTGATTACACATCAGGCACTAATGACCATAATACTACACCATAACTAGTATATATCAACTCCAACCACACACTCAGGAATAATACACAGCTGGGACAAAGAACACCATAGTGACCTACCCTGGGACCAAACCAGGCACTATGAAACCACAGATAACATTGCCCTGAGATAAATCACGAAACACAGTGTCCTACCCCGGCACTAGACCAGGCACTACAAACAGAACACGAAATGAAAACAGGCACACCGAGCACTCTACACACACACATGGGCAATCAATCCAACCCATGACCAAAATCACCATAGCGACCTACCCCAGTATCAAAACCGGGCACCATGGGAAACAACAACTCCTACATTCAAATAGCTCAACATGAACTCTCACACCCAGACATAGCGACTGCTCCGGCAACATACCAGGCACAAAAACCCAATGCAGTGATAAACATGCAACCACACAGGCACCAAACAAGTTACATGCACCCCAAACACACACTCACACCTGAACACTGATAACGCTAAGCATGCAACAACATGACATTCTGATAGCATTGTATAATAACATGGAAGTTGAATGCAGAAATCATAAGGACCACATGTGAAAAGATGAAAACATTGTGTAACACATGGGAAGCAATTAGGTACTGTCCACCAGCATGGGAATATAGCCCACAGAAGCAAACCGGCATGAACTCCTGGGTACAACAATGTCAAAGTTGCATGAAAGTCAGTGTTCCAAGTGACGGAGGTCACACTAACGCATTTACTACCCTGGCAAAGTTCAAAACCCCAGTCCAGTCCAAACTCCATGGGGTTAACGTACCCTGGAACGGAGTTCCACCCCTAAGATCAAACACAGCAATGGCACTAGTCATTTGCAGAATTAATCACATTCATCCTGCAGAAGTAATCACATTACCACCCTCCTCCCCCTCACCTGGGAGTTGCAAAGGGAAAACACTAAACCCATATACATAAGGTTCTATATCCCACGGAAAGGCCACAAAACAGGACACCACAGGGAACAAACATCAGCCTTCGAAACCTAACACAGGACACCCCCACGGGGCTAGCATAAGGGCACTGGGTACCTGTCAAATAACATGGGCCACAACATATACCCTGCCGCCAAACCCACTCACACGGCCCGAACACTAACCTGACCAATGTCACACAACCATGATGAAAACCAGGCCTAATGAACCATTGGGACAGGCCTGAAATCAGCAAATACCACAAGAAGTTCCTTCCATCCGAACTAGGCAATAGACCAAAACAACAGCCAGTTTGTGCGCTGACACAGGCACGGTCCCCCGACGCGTTCTTGTTTACTTCCAACAGGAAGAGAACGGGGAACACTCGCACGTGACCGGCTGGAAACACCTCTGCCAGCCTTGTTAGCTTCCAACAGTATGAGAACGGGCAACCCTTGCACGTGATCAGCTGGAACCACCTCCACCAGCTAATACGTCATCAGTTCTCAGCAAGCTGCAGTCCCAACAACTTCCTTCGGGAAGACCTGTAGCACTCCCACTCACCACTCAACAAACTAAGACTTCAGTGTCACAAACAAAGTCTTCTGATGGCGGATCGGATCACTTTCCTTGTGACCGCTCACTCCAACGGCATGGATCACTAACAGCAGCAGTGCCCGCGGGTCCGCCCCATTTGACAGGGCATACAGCGCAAGTAATGATTGCTGTGTGCTATTTAGCTCCCAGCGCGGTGAGCTAAACAGCAGAGCACCACCTAGGATGCAAGCCTTTGCACGCAGGGCCCAATAGGAGCCAGGACTGCCTTAAGGACAGTCTCTATCGCAACAGAACCCCACTGAGGGCACAAAGCAATCATTACTTGCCTTGAGAAAGACCCTTGGGGTCGAAACACGTGTCGGCTGACCAAACTTGCACACCAAGTTCAAAATAGTGTTTCTTAAAACACATGTATCTATGGAATGAACCAGTCAAGAAAAACACCAACAATAAACAAATTAATTCGTACTAACCAGAGTGTTATTAATAATTATTGCGGATTCTGCAGACAAGATAGCCGGGAGCAAAAAACCTCTTTTTCTATTTAGATATCTTAGTTGTAAGAGTATTGTATAGAAGCAGGCTTCGGCACTAGGGTTCAGGCTGAGCGTCACATGAAGTTAGGGTAACGTTAAAAATACGACTTACCTTAGCAGGAGCCTTCAAGAGAAAGATTTAATTCAACACTAATGTAGATCCATCTGCAAAATTAATCATTGATTGGTCACCAGTGTTACATTTGTTGCATGCTAGCAACCCTGACAAGGTGCTGAGAAATTGAGACCAAGGCATTAACCAGCTCAGTATTATGTCCTGGAATACGCTGTGCCACTCCCATCTTGTTCGGAATTCCTTTTCTAATTTCAATGGTAGGGCCAGTTCAATCCTATTCATTCAAGAAAAGTGGTTGGTTGATGTCCCTCTTATCAATGGTATTGCCATTTCCTTTAATCCAGTACAAAAAGGCACGCAAGGCCAGCCCTTTGGGGTCTGAATTGTGAAATACAAAACAGTGTTGACCTTCTAACTAAGTCTTGGATGGGTTTGTTTCTGGATATTCTAGCAATTAAACTGAGCTGGGTAAATTATGTGGCTAAGGCACAGGAAAATTGTCTTTTGCTAAATGCGTATTGGAATCCCAAAAATGTTCAAGGGATTAATTCCTGACCTTGCTTACTGACACCTTTCAACAATGACAATTAAAGTGTGTGAGGTAGGTGATTGTTTTAAATTACTTTAATTGTGAATGCCTGGAACCCTGTTTCTATGCTAACCTTCCTGCATCTGTAACTTTACAACAGGTGCTATTTCAGGGTTGGCCAATCAGGAACATATGAAGTTGTGGGATCTTGTGCCCTTAAATGGTTGTGTACAGGGCGACATCCCGCCGCACATTGCCTTGCACAACATACGATCGAGCTTGACATTAGATTATATTTTCATCTCAAAGTCTCGATTTATGAGCTGCTCTTATCTAACTATATCAGTAGTGAATGATAGTGATAACTGTATTCCAAGTCTGAGTACGGTGATATGTATAAGTACAGAAGTTACTGACAGAATACTTTTCCCTGTGGAAATCGTGCCCCACAATTCCAAGGCTCTGTGAAGACCAGGTTTGGCACAGCCTTTTAGTAAGCATCTATTAGAAATGTTGGCATAATGACTACCCAGAGGCAGACACTTTAGATGACCCTCGTTATTTCCTTGTTCCGTGTCAATGATTATTGAGAGTGCTTCTTATAGACAGCACCAATTCGAGAACCTACCATCGGAAGAACCTTGTTCATTGTTTTCACCCTGCAGTGCAAGAGAGGGAAAACGATCTGCTATCCAAAATACGACAATTATCCCAACAGCATCCTGCTTTACACTTGAAGGAAGATGAACTTCTAAAATAAACATTTACAAATTGGCTAAGAGCACACAAATATTTGTTATTTCATCATGATGCAGAGAATATGCTAAGGGCTTTAGCCGATAAAAGACAAATGTGCCTTTTGGATATTAATTAAAAAATCCCTAACCATTATCTCAAGGTTCAGCCAAATGCAGAACATCAGTGGTTTAAACATTTTGAGAGTCTCCATGTCATTACGTGTATGAACTATAAGGCATTGGCCCTCATTACTGGTATGCTGGGGTCCCGACGGTAATTCCGGTGGGATACCAGAAAACAAATCTACTGTTGTTACCTGTGCTTGATATCCTGGAATTTACGGGATATTACAGGTGCCGGCAATGGCAGTAATTCCCCATTCCATGGAGTCCTTTTTATTTATTTATGTATTTATTTGGTCATTTGTACAGCGCACCAAGCCCGCAGGCATCTAGGCGCTTTTCTTAATAAGGTTGGTTACAATTGTTGTTTGCTGTGGTTATAGATTACAAACGTTCCACAAAAACCTACATAGGTGTTCAGATGCTTACAGGTTACCATACACAGAGGCATTACTTACATATATTACAGTGATTATATAAGTTGCAATGGATGCAAGGTTATTCAGGTGTAGGTCAGAAGGGCGTTTAGCAGTTTTGGTCAAAGAGCCAGGTTTTGAGGCCTTTGCAGAAGGACCAGAGGGATAAGTCTGCTCTAAGAGCTAGTGGCATGGAATTCCATTGTTTGACCGCGATCACCGGGAAACTGCAGCCTTCAGCTTTCTACAGTTTAAATGTAGAGATGGCAAGGATGTGTGAGTAGGCTGATTGGCCAGGTCTATTGGACTGGAGTTTGGAGATTTGGTTGGCAAGGTAGATCAAGGCGCTGTTGGAGAGGCATGTGTGTGTTAGTGAAAGAATTTTGAATTTGATACGATCACGTACCGATAACCAGTGGAGGTTACTCCTGGCTGAGGAGATATGTTCCTTTTTGGGGATGTTGAGGGCGGCTGTGATTGCATTGTTTTGAATTGTTTGCATCTTGCTGATGTTTCAGGTGTTTAAACCTGCAAAGAGGGACTTGCAGTAGTCGATTCTTGATAGGATAAGGGCTCTGGCCAGGCTGATACAATTGTCAGTAGTAGGGAAGAGTCTACTAGCAATTATCAGTTTGGAGGTGTAGGCTGCTGCTGAGGCAGTGGTGTTGACTTGTCAGTGACAGTGATGAGTCCAAATAGACTCCTAAATTGTTTACCTCCTTAGCCACCATGATGATGTTATCATCAAGGTTGAAGGATGTGTAGGATCGAGGTAGTATGTTTAGCCTAGAGTGGTTGCCATTGATGGGTATTTTGTTTTTTTCATTATTCAGACAGAGCTCATGTTGAGCCATCCAAGCTTGGATGATCAGGTAAGTTCTGTTAAGTAATTTTGAGTCTGTGTCGTAGTTTCCTGTGATAGGTAGGAGTATGTGGATGTCATCAGTATAGTTGGTGTACGTGATGCCCAATTTGTCGAGGAGGTTGAACAGAGGCTTGGTGAACACATTGTATAGTGTTGGAGAGACACAGTATCCTTGGGGGACTCTGCATGTAACTGGGACAGGGAACCCTGCAGCAGTGGTTGAGAAGACTCTCATGGTGCGGTCGGTCAGGAAGGATTTAATCAATTTGATGGTGCTGGTTGAGAAATGGGCTGCAAGGGCTAAGTGTTGGCAGAGAGGATTGTGGCTGACTAAGTCAAAGGCTGTGGAAAGGTGTAGAAGGAGGAGGTTTGCCAAGTCCCATTTATCTTCGATTTGGTCCATTTGGATTCTGAGGTCCAGGAGAGCAGTTTCTGTGCTGTGACCCGGGGGGAAGCCTGATTGTCGGAGGCCTAGGAGGTTATGGGTTTCAAGGTATTTTTGAATCTGTAGGTATGCGACTCTATTGAGAATTTTCAAGAGAAAATGTACTGTTGTGATCAGGCGGTAGTTTGTCGGGGCATTTGGGTCTAATGCAGGTTTTTTAAGCAGAGGGAGTAGCCAGGATTCTTTCAAGTTTTCTGGTAAGTTGCTTGTGGTGAAGGAATTGTTAATCAAGGTTGTGATAAACGAGGTAAGCTTATCAGCACAGTCTTTGATGAGGGTTGCTTGGCAGTTGTCTCCTTGGGATCTAGAAAGATTCAATCCCTTGATCATTTTTGTGGTTTCAGCAGTGGTGACCGGGGGCAGGGGGTGAATTCAAATCTAGGAATGGCATTATTGTATATGTGGGTGGGTCTGGGGGCAGGTTGACTGGAGCAAGTTTACTTGATTTGCCTTTGATTTTTGTGTGCAGTAAGGCTACTTTGTCGGAAAGGGCTTTTTGAATTTTGGTGCAGTGGTCTGGGGTAGGGACTGGTGATTCGAGCTCCTGTAACATGGTGAAGAGCTAATTTGTACCTCAGTTGGCATTCTCAATTCTGGTATTGTATGAGTTGCCCTTCGATTGGAATTGCTGATATTATCAGCACTGGTAAATACCAGTGCCAGGAATTCTGGCTGTTTTTTGCCAGTGGAGGCCTGGTTTACCTCCAGCTCTTGGCTGAAGGTAAATCAGTCAACCCCCACTGACAAACTTGTAGTTTGGCGGTGCTGGAATTACTGCCACTGTTTTCCTGCACTGCCAAACTTGTAAGAAGGGCCATTGTCGTGTATTGATTCTAGTGAATGGTTCTTAGATTTCTCAAATGAGGATATTTTAGATATTATCAAAAACTCTAAGCCCTTACGGGCCCCTTGGCCCGATGGTCTTTCTAATGCAATATTCAAAACGCATCCGGAGATATGGGGCACTGTCTTGGCGGATTTGTTTAAAAATAGTGTTGATTTCCAGAGTATTCCTGCTCTGTGAAAGATCTTGAATATTATCTTGGTGTTCAAAAAGGGTGATAAGCTTAATCCAGGTAATTATAGGCCAATCTCCCTTTTAGACACATTTTCCAGTATTGATTTTATGGGATCTCCAGACTTGGGCTAGTGCATCGGGGTAAATGGACATTTACCAATCCGGTTTTAAGAAACCAATGGGAACCTATTTAAACTGTTTTATTTTGTACCTTTCATCCCAGAAAACCAAACTATCGAAATGTCCAATGTTACTGCAATTAACAATTTCTCATTGCTGTTTGACCAGGTGAACCGATTCACATTGTGGCAAAAATTAAAGCAGAAAGGCCGTTCACGTCACTTAATAAACAATCTTATTTCTCTGCACTCTAATACAAAAGTCAAAATACACGTTCATCATGAGGGTGCCCGTTCTCCCCTCATCAATACGTTGTGCCGCCTACGCCAGGGTTGTGTTTTAGCTCCTTTTTTATTCAATTAGTATATTTTAGATTTGAATACTATCCTCTGCTAAAGCATTTCCACGCGGTTCGGTACTGTACAAATTCAGTTTACAGCTTATGCAGATGATATAGTTTTAATTCACTTCACCTCAATAGGCCTCCACATGTCACGCAACGTACTGTCAAGCTATATAAAGGAGTTAGATTTGGAAATCAATATATTAAAGACGAAAATAGTGATAATGAAACCTGTGGCGAAAAAATAATAATAATTAAACAGTCAATTGGCACTTGGACAGTAAAACTATTAAAAACCCTGTAAGAATTTGAATACTTGGGTATAAAAAAAAATCTCCAAAATGCAAGCAGGATCACAAAAGCCTGACACTGAGTTGTGTTATTTCCATTACTTCCATTGATTTTACCACTGTAAATTTTACACTTTTTTAAATATACGATTTTTTTTCAGCTGTAAACAAAGAGTTGATTTTTATGCATACATCAAAGCAACAGCCAAGTAATTGTCACACTTTTCTTTCTTTGAGCATCACTTGCAGGAAAGTTCTGAACCATATCACGTTAACGTTATACTTTTTCTCCTTTGAACATGTTCAGGCAGGAAAATATCAGAACTCATCAAACTAATAGTTACAGCAACATTTCATCAGCGTGAATTTGTTGTTTGCTTGAATTTAATCGCCCAGGGTTAATTACTTATAAAGCAGTGGTTTTGGCCCATCCAGTCTGTTTAGCCAAGTGTGCCTGCAGCTGGTCCAGAAAAAAGTATGAGTTCTGATATTCTACATTTTGCTATTCTCTTTAAGCTTGCCCGTTTTTCTGCTTCTACCCCTTGATCATCCCTCCACTCGCCCACCCCAGCATGGAAGCCATTACACACTGCCATTGCATTGATTCCTTCTCTACTTGTTTTCAGGAAGGCTTTGAAAACACACTTGTTTTAATTGGATTATGCTGACGTTTATTTATCTTAGTTAAAGTTTACTGTTTTTTTGTAGTATTATATTTTGTATATTAACATGTTCATTTTTCTTTCGCCTATGCAGCCCTCCAAGACTCTGCTCTGGGGATTTCCACTTCACATATTTTAAAATTAATAAAATAAATAGTTTAATCACTTTCAGGAGACTCCTAAGAAATCATTTAAAGAACTGAAAAGTCCACTATATACCAATCTCGTTCAATTGTAAATGAACTAGTCTTAATGGTAAAAAGAAAAAGTTTTAAAGTTATATCTCCACGCAGGAATAGAAGATTGGAGCCTAAAATCAGATTGTCTATATTTCTTTTGAATTACATTGTCCAGTTCCTTTACTTGCTTTAACAATGTCAGCAGCATAGGGATAAGAGAATGACAATGGGCCTCATTATGAGTGTTGCAGTAAGGCAACAACGGTGCCGGTAGTGCTACCGGCACCGTTGTTACCTCGCCGCAACATTCCAAGTATGCTCGTGGGTACTGCTCTGGACTCCTGGTCAGACCAGGCGTGCAAAGCGTGACCCGCTAGCACAACAGGATGCTAACAACGGGCCTGTTATTAACGGGCCTGTTGTTAGCATCCTTCCCATTCCCATTGAGCCCTATGGGGGTTCAAATGGGAATGGGGACGTACCGGGTCCAGGTCCCGCGAAAGGGAATTACCGGGCCCTCCAAGGTCGGAATGGTCCGGTAAATCCCCATTTCCGGGACCCGGACCTGGATTTGGGGGTAGCCATGCCCTTATTAAGGGTCATAGCTACCTCCAAACTCGTAATGAGGCCCAATGACTGTGGTCCCGGCCGTTAAGTATCATAAATGGGAGAACATTGCACAAGTCTGTGTGATGGGGATTCTGTGCATTTCCCCCTGTGGTTTTCTCAGTGTCCAAACTGTTTTGCCAAGCAATCTATGTTTAAAACCATGCTGACATCAGAAGCACATCAACCCTCCAAACACATGGGTGCTTGGTGGGAGGGCTTACATTGTCAATTGCTTAAAAGGGCCTACATCTGACTTGTACTTTCTTCTACACCTTTGAATATAGTTGAAACAGGTACATGGCAGTGCATTTCTCAGTTCATAACTAGACACATTTTGCAGCCCGACTAGAAACTTGTATGTTCACCAGCCCTACAACCCAAAGTCAGACAAGCTAAAGCCTCATACTGCGTATTCTAAAAATCCCTCAAAACCTGGTTGTTTACCTATAATGCTGCCAGCCTGCTCACCACCCTGTATACTGTCTATCTCCCCTCTGTTTGTTTAGCAAGTAACTGGTCTGTATCATTGCCTCAATGCCTTTGGCTTGTATGTGCGCTTTATAAATGAAATAAATAAATAAATAAAATAGTAATATTCATTTATATATAGGATTTCATCAGGGGTGTCATTTGGGGGTCTCAACTCCGAACCGTGCTATCTTCCTTGCTACCCCTGGCCATAAACTGGATGTGGGGGGCCCTCTGCCCTTCCCCCCATGCTGCTGATGCTTTATATAACATTTTTAAATAAAATAATAAATATCCTAATCCGTTAGAGGCCAATATCCTTGTTGAGCAGCTCTTTTAATCTGTTTGGCAATGTAATCCTTGCAAGATTTTCAGAACAGGTTAAGCAGAACAATTGTACTTGCATCATCTCAATGAGGCATTCAAACGGGACCTGAGTCCTCCCGCCAGAGTTTACAACTATATCTTATTGCATTCAAATTATTATTTCACAAGAAATAATTGCTGTCTGTGGCCTTTGCAGAGTTAGCAAAAGCTTTCACCCACTATATAATGTGTGTATAAAAAATGGATCTTTTGAGAGTAATCATGGATGTGCAAACAAATAATTCAGTGGTGGTGGGGGTATAGAAGGAAGGGGTTGGTGACATCCCCCATTATTGCCACAGGCTTGCAAACTTGCACCTCTTATTTTCCAATCTATTCACTAACTATTTCACGCATTTTATTGTGACCTACATTTCTACATTGATGACAGTGCATTATTAGTAGGAACCTCATGCTGTTTGCAGAAGCTTATCAAGGTCTCTATCTGCAGAATATATGGGAAACCTGGAATCAAACCACAGGTTAATCGGCTTAAAAGGTGTTTTATACTAAGCACAGACAGCCTCTTTGGAGATTACAAACTAACCAGATTGCATAAGAGGACACCTACGGGTATTTGGGAATGAAATGTGCTTCTACTTTAAAAAGTCACAAACATAATGGAAAAGCCTCAAGAATGTCCCAAGCCATAGGGGGTCGTTGTAAATTTACTAAGAGTTTTAATGTTCAACCAGTTACATTTATGCTGGGAGCAGACGAGGGTTAAGTAAAATTGGTCACCCGGTATGGCTCGGAAATATGGCCCCTATGCAATGGAGAGCTAATGCAAAATATTCAAAACAGTTAGTGGAAAAATAATTGGGTCTTTCCACATCAGCCCCTACATTTGCCTCCCTCTGAAATGGAGGGCCGTGGCTCTCCTCTTAAATGCCTGAAGTAATTGAAAGCCATGCCAATTTCCAGAATGATAGGCAATATCTGACAAAGTGATAGGACTTTGGCAGTCCCCTTGCTCAAATGCACAACCACTAACTTGGCAAAATAAATGCCGCTGATTATCTCAAAGACCCTCAGTCCCTATTGAAGTGCTGATTTCAAAAATCAAAATGGCGTATTTTCATTGGGCAGAAGCTGAGTTCACACGCTGTAAAAAGCTTTTAAAAACATGTTTATTCGGGGCATATATTGATATCAGTGTTTCTCACTGTATTGGTTGTTCATATGCTGTTTTCCGTTCCGGCAGCAACAGTTTGCCATTTGACAGAGCTTTATTGCCTTATGGTTGTTGGCGTTATACACACTGATATTAATGCTACCAATGATGATCCATTCTTGTAGGAAATGTATTTCATATTACTGTGCTATTGTAACCATATTGTTCCTAGTGTACAGGAACAATGCTTTGGGATGCAACTAAGGGGTGAACGGTTGTGTGCCATCACTTCATCTGGTGTTACTTGGTGGTAGGTCAAATTACATCACCTCCTGTGATGTCATTAGAGGTCAAGGGCCATGCATTGTCAATTCCGATACCCTGCGATTTTGGTGAAATCACATCCCTGCATTTAATGGCAAATTCCTCATGCTACTAAGCACGAAATAATCACTGCTATTGTTTTTCAAATTAATGATACTCAGTTAATCAGCCCCAGAATGATAAACTGCCGAGTCAGCCCAGAAGGGATTCGAACTTGCCAAGTGTATGCTCTACTGATGTAAGAGATGCAAGCGATGAGCACTTCACTCATGAACCATCCATCCCGCCCTCCTGCTCATATGTAGGATTGCACGTCACACCCTCTCTCCCACAACATTTCCATCGGCAATGCAGGGCAAGCATATCGAGATTTGTGATGTCACAAATGCATCTCGTGTTAGTTTTTTACACTTGTGTGGGCACTCGGCTCACTTAAATCGTCTTTTTATATTGTTTATCTGTCACTTTGTCATTTAGCTTTAATGTTCAAAAAATGTATTCCATTGAAAGGGGCTGGGCATATGCATCTGCTTGGGCGATAGACGTGGTAACAAAAGAACGTCTAAACGTATCGCCATGTACACTCATTACGAGAGGTGCCTTCTCATGGAATTTTGATATATCAGAGGTTTCAGAAAAGTTTCACAAAAATGAAAATGTGAAAACAAATGCATTGAAAACACACCAAATCATATAACATGTACATGGGAACATAATTCCACATAAAAAGAAATAACATAAGCAAATAAATGAAACACCAAATTAAAGCGCATTACACATAGATTGCAGTTTATTACGAACAATGTTTTCTCCGCTGGCTCAATGTTTCCGTATCAGGAAGCAATTTTGGAAACGCTCAGCTCAAACATATGGAGTTGTTTACATTCCTCTACCATACACCCGGCTATATTGCAACACTGCATTGACTTCTCTGTAACACATACACGTCATTGATCACGGCCATCCAGTATGGAAACGAGTAGGAAGAAAGCATAGACTGCTTTATAAAGACAGGGGTCGAGAGTGGAAACGTATATTCTATTCAAAACATGTTCTTTTATGTTTCCCCTTTGTGAGTTGCATTTAAACCATATCAAGCAGATTCCATGTATTAAATAGAACAACATGTGGGCCCATGAACATTGTGAATCGTTTTGTGATTCTTTTATTCCTGCAAGGGTCTTTTGCATATAATGGCAAATGTCAAAATGTTATAATGAATTCAATATGCATTGATAGTTTGATTCCCTTAATGATTTACTCTTCCTTTTTACCCAGGCACATAGTTTTGTGAAGTTGTCTCATCACAGCTGTAATGTTATTGATGGGCCAGGAGGCAGGCTCCCAATGGAGCACAACATAGATAATAGAGCATAACATAGTGTTTTTGACAAATGGCATGTGGCCCAATTTATCATAAAAAAACGAAACAAACTCATTAACATGTGCATATTTTTTATACATAGCAGGATGTTCTACTCTGAGCAACACGCTGAACATCTTATCAAGAGTGAACCTCAAGAAACTGCACATTTATAGGGGTAATGGAGGGTGCCTGCTGCCGGGCACCCAGCCATGCTGGGAAGCAATCCTGGTAGAAAAGAGAACCCCTTCTGAAGTGACACCACTCCTACACACCTTACCGCCTTAGGAGCCTCTCGTGAGGATCTCCCCGGCAACTTCATAGGACAAGGGGTTACCAAGGCTTGGATGCCAACTGGGACATCTCATTATTTAGTTTCCTTGCTGACATTTTAAAATGTCTTGGTGGCAGTGCCTTTCCTCCATACCTCCTCATGGTCATATGCAGAATGCCTCCAGCAAAACCTTGCCATCCAGGAAAGCTTTGCCAGCATAACCTTGTCCCGGCACTCCAATCCCATCATTCCTACCAACAAGTATAAAGATCAAGTGCTGGATTTCACAGATGCTCCCCCAGCCAAAGGACCAACTGATGCTCAACACGACGCAGCAACCTACTTTCATCTAGTTGAGTGAAAGAAAATATGTTCTGCGCAACATCACATCACAGGTACTGGTAATGAAAGCACATGTTTCCTCTTAATCACTTTGCATGAGCCAAGTGTGGCCTGAAAAGCACTATACTTCCATTACCAAATACCCTTCACTTGCTCTTCCCTCATACAACTCCTACCAATTTCTGCTGCTGATTTTGCAGCCCCAATAATTTAGGAGTGTGAGAATACCCAAAATGCCACCAAATCCCTCTGCATTCAATGCCATAGTAACATTTCTCTTAAACTGATATTGCGACATTACTGACCCTTTCTGGCACAACCACATTGGGCATCCATAACCTACTGTTTTTTGTGCTAAAAAGTCAGATGCTGCCATGATTGTGCATGTGGACTGTCAGAGAGTATGCCATACCCCTTTTCCTTCTTGATCTGTTTTGACCTTTTGACCTACAGAGTCAGAGTTCCACAACCCAACCTATTACCTTCACATCCACCAGTAATCCCCCTTGATAAACTATTTTGCATGATGGTACTAATTCATCAATGTGAAATGTCCCATAAAATGCAAGGACAAATGTCTCTATGAACATCTGAAATCCCCTATTTCTCTGCAAAATACTTACCCGCCTCCACTTCTTCCCCAGTGTTTGCACATGAAATGATCTCCTGCCATCTTACTGGACCTCTCTCACCCTCCCTGACATACCAGAGCATTTATAAAAAGTAAATTAGTAGACCACATTAGCAAAGAAGCATACTGCTGAACTGTGTTTCGTTGCAAAGGCCACAGTCCTCCCAATGTCACAAAGGTCTTTATATACAAAGCTGAATGTATGTATTTGTGTGTGTATCTTTGTCCGGCTATATAAATCCACACTGTTGAACTCAGGTCTACTAAATTGTGTATGGATTCCTCTGTTGTCTGGGGCAAGATCGTTGTCTATTTTTGGATGCAAAAATCTTATATGCAAAAAATGTACTCCATAGACACCCTCATTTACTGATGATCACCCCCATTCACTACAGTAGGTACTAGAAGGAGGCAACATTTGGTTATTCCTTTAAAATGTATCACTACTGTATACAGTTTGAAACTCTTATTAAAACATTTTTAAAGCGAATAAAACAAAGATTTGTTATTCTTTTTTATCATGCCACACCAAATATGTATTTATTTATTTATTGGTAATATGCACACAGCCAGCAATGCTTTACATATATAAAAATATCAAACATTCCATCAATACAAATCTTTAACAATAATATAATTAATATCTCACAATAAAACTTAATCATATTAAAACAGAATACCAAATGACAATTCATTTAAAATAGATAAAACAACATCATAAAATGTCAGCGTATAACATATCAAATTCATGTCATTACCCTTCAACAGTCTTTTCCATATGTCAGTTACGTTTCCATTATTCTTTGAATTATCATGTGCTATTAGATATTTTAACCGCAAAGAAAGAAAACTTTCACAATCACATAGAATGTGTTTGGCTGATTCAATTATGTTCAATCCACATAGCCTGCAGTATCTAGATTCTTATTGAATTCCCACCTTTGCTCCTAGATTTTCCAAGGTATTGCACATATTGAATTTAAACAGCAGATAGCATCTGGATCATTTTGCAGTCAGGAAAAGCCATCTGATAGGTTGGTTTACACATTATCTCAGACCAGAATTCTAAATACATACCGCTATTAGATTTGGTCGCAAGGTTGACCATGTTTTGTTCTCTATTGTGACCATATATGAACTGTCTCAACACCCATTTAATCTTAGCGGTAGAATATAATGGCCATCTAAGAGTATCATCAATGGCCCATTTAATGTAGATAAAATGCCATCTATGGATTCTTCTTAAGTCTTGTTGGCTGTTCAATTTTTCATAATGTTTTATCAGATCAACAATAAACATATCATTGCCTAGTCTAATCAATTTTACGTCTAGTGTAGCCATCTTATATTCTACTAAGCTACTTACACTACTTATATTGCATTCCAATAGTATATATTCTCGAGGTAGGTGCTGAGGCATGCGCAGCAGTATCCGTAACATTTTGGCTTCAAATTTCTCCAATTCTCTTAAAAAAGAGCTTCCCCAAATTTCAGCACCATATAATAAACAAGAAACAATCTGTGCAGAATATAGCATTAAAATGGTGCCGAAATTTGGGGAAGCCTATAAAATTACTCAGCGCCATTGTCGCTATCATGCTTGTCCTCTTTGTTTCTCAATTCACTACAGTATGTACTAGAACGAGGCAACATTTGGAAAGGTTTCTTAAACATGTTCGATTTGTTGGTTATTCCTTTAAAATGTTTCACTAATGTACACCGTGCAAAACTTTTTAGTAAAGTATTTTTAAAGGGAACAAAAAAAGATTTTTACATTTATTTGTATCATGCCACTTTAAATATGGGAAATGGCAAGGTTACAATTTACTTAAGTTCATTCACGAGTGGAGAGCACAATCAATCAATCTTTCTTAGACATGTTCTCAAATGTGCTGAAGCCATTAAGTGACTGAAACATGCTGCACAAAAAATGAACATCACTTGGAAAAGCTCCATCTGAGGCAAAGCAAAAATCAATATCAAGAGCTTCTAAAACACAACAAACAGCAGCACGACTTGCTGACCAGAGGACAAAGGCAATTTTCTCCAGGGCAAACGAGATGCCAGAGCAAACTGAAGCAAGACTTGCTGACATGAGGCCAAGACCAACATCCTCTAGGGCACATGAGACACCAGAGCAAACTGGATCAAGACTTGCCGACAAGAGGACAAGAGCAACATCCTCCAAGGCACAAGGGCAATGCCAGGTACCCCAGATAATATCCAATATATTTGAGAAATTGCCTGAAGGGAAACCTCCTCTCATCTTCGCAAAATTCCTTAAACACCATGAAATCCCCTCACAGGAAACTGTTGTCTTTGCAGCCCATGCTGAGACTTCGAAGTGTGGGAGATTTGGGGATCAAGCTTTCATATTGCTGCTTGTAATTCCGTCAACAATGACTCTTCTGGGTGGCGTCATCTTTTGAAATCCTGAATCTTAGAATGAGGCAAGTTATCTTATACAGCATTGTTCACACAACGTTTTGCTTTAAAGGCAATATTTTGCCTATCCCAATATAAACTACTTTTAGAAACCTCAATGCCATCTTGAAAAATCCACTCTGATTGTTGATCACTTGCACCACAGAGATACTATCTGACCAGAACACCATTCTCTCTTTCCTGAATTGGCTTCTTAATATTGTGGATATGACTATGATAGGAATAATTCCCCGAAAGTGACATTCTCTACCAACCCAGACAAAAGCCAACCCTTGGGCAACTTGTGTATACAACACTTCAATAACAGTACTCCCCTTCGACTCCCACTACCTGCTGCATAACTAAATAGACCCATCTCCTCATTCCATACTAAAGGGACTGGTCATACTGACTAATGTCTGTAAAGAAAGTTGCCAATATTCACAAATTGCTCTTCGCTTCACTAGACAAGAAAGTTTGGTGCTGCTTTTCTTTTAACACAGACATCATCCATGCCATTGATCTAAAAAATGGCTGACACATTAGAATTATCCTGAGAGTTAATTTCAATAGGCCGACCAGAACCTGGAGTTGATGAACCTTCTTTGCTGACAAACAAACTTAAAATGTTTCTTTTGATACTCAGGACTGCAAGCCTTGTGGTTGGTGCCTTATTCTTTTCACATTTCAGGAGCACACAACTTCTCCAATGCTTGTATGAAATGCCTTAGTGATTGACAACATTCCTGTGAAGCAGACGGGCTGAAAAAAAGGACATCCTCATGTAGTCCAATAGCTGTTTGGACTCTGACACCCTATTCGTCACTCACTCCAGAAAAGTACTGAATGTCTAGAAATATGAACAGGACACAGAACAATCCCATCAGCATACACTTTTTATAATAGTACCTCCCTTCAGATTGGATGCCTAACAGCCGATATTCCTCTGGGTTCACTGGCAGTGGCCTATGAACAGCTTCAGTATCAGCCTTCCCTAAATACCATTGCCTCCTTTCTCACAACGTTTAATTCTCCAATTGTCTGATGCAGCAACACATCATTTACAGTACTATTTCCTGGATCCATCCCATCACTCACTGAAGCTCCTTTGGGTATTGACAAGTTAGAAGTTTGACATGTCTGTCCTTTTCCTTTTTGGGATACTAGCTCTAAAGGAGAACAAATGAAAGCTGGCACAGGTGAATGAATGACCACCCTCCCCAAAACCAAGTCCTTCAATGCCCATCCTCTCTGACACTACTTCTTGTTTCCCTAAATCTCCTAATGACAGTTTGACTCTGGGTGTGACCCCCAAACTACATAACAAGCATTCGTGTCTGAGGTGGCATGTTTCTGAGCAACTGGAGCAGGAGATTGTATAACGGGCCCAGCAAGTTCCTCTCTTACCAACCACCAACCACAATTTCAAGCAATTAAGTTGCTGTTAGAAGAAATCTGTGCTGCCACCTTGACCATACTCTTTTTTAGACATATTGTTTGGGAAAATATCAACTGCATTTCTCCCTTAAGGCAACTCAAGGTTTTTTTCCTTCATGCCTCAAACATTCTCCTAATTACAAATACATAAACCATGCAGAAGTCCTGGTAATCAAGTACCAATCTTCTACCATGTAATCAGGTACTAATGTGCTCGCAAATTTGGGGCTATATCTGGTTATTATTGTCAAAACGACTGAAATAAATACTGGAAAGCCCATGTACCAGTTTACTATCTTCATCTTGTATGGTGCTATCTGGCCCTTCTATTGGCCCTCTATCACCATTTTCTGAGAATGTTGTGTTACACTTTTGTTCTAATAATGAGAACACATCCATGTACTTCCCCATCCATGTCGTCTCTTTTACCTATTTGCGTTTTGCCATGTCACCAACTTCACACAAATCGTGGATTACATGACAACCTTACACCCGCCATTATTCCCGGCTATATCAGACCCACATTTTTCATCTATCTTCTCTACACTCCCTCCTTTTGATACTGTGGCAACTCTCCCTGCCACTGCCATCCTGTGCCACCCCAGAGACATCCTTGCTTGTGACAAAATGACTATTGCACTACAGTAATACAGGAATGAGTAGCAGCTAAACCTCCTTCTCTGCCCCACCCTACTACTAAAACAGCAGCAATCATAAAGGTAAAACATACACAGCCAGACTGGTATACCCCCTTAACCTTTTATGGTAACATGGGCTGAGGGCACGATATGCTCTCATGAGCGGTGTGAAGTGATCACGATAGCAACCGAGACACCAATATAACAAGGATTCTGCAAAAAAAAAAGAATGCTCAATTAAGGTTTTATAAAAAATATAAATACTTTAACTAAATATTCAAGAATTATAGAGAATAGCACTGCATACTTGAGCAGTAAATGATATATCTTTGCAAGAAAAAGTGCAGAAAGAGGATTACAAGTCTTTGGGTGTCCTAGAAAAAGGACCTTGGGGATTAGGCCTCTCAACAGTACATTGTTTGTGAGCTTAGCTGGTTCTATAGTGCTGAACCGCACATCTATACACTGTTTTTGCAATTGAACCGGGATAGAAATGCAGTTAGTCTTGTTGATGCAGGCAGATAGTCAGCTTTGTGTCAGCTTCAAAACAGGGCTCTGTGTGGTTTGATGTGGTATAAAAAGCTATCCAGTTTGGGTGGTCCAAAAAATTCCAGAGTCAGCGGTTTAGTTGGTTTGAGACATTGTTACCGCTGAGGTGGGTCAATAAGTGACACTGAAGCGGCTAGTGGTTTAAGTCCAGCATCAATTTGGGTCGCTATAAGATCCTTTTCGTTAGATGCAGTGCTTGAAGAAGCGGTAAGTCAATGGTTTCAGCAGCAGTGAGCCAGTGTTCAAACTGAGGTGATTCCAAGGTTGCACGCAGTGCTTTGAAGATGCAAAAGAGTGAACCAAAATCTCACCATGGGTCCTGTCTGACAGAAGGACATTTGTAGGGAAATGTGGGTGCTAATTCATGCAAATAACAGCATATGTATACAGATTCTAAGGGAAGGTAAATTGGTATTTTATTGGCAGTGTTTAAAAGCAGCCATTTCGAAATAGGTGCAAATGGCAGCTTTTCTCAGATGCAGCCAGTTAAATGGATGTTCATTTTTAAAATACTTAGCAAGAGTTTTTCAGTAGCAGCCAGTAAATTGGATGTTCATTTTTAGAAATACTAAATGAAACAAGCAGTCATTTTAAAGTGGGTGCAAATTAGGGATACAGTTCAGCATGAAATGGGATTAACCTGAAGGCAGGAAATAGATGGGAAGTTACTTGAAACAGGTAAAATGCCACATTAGGTTTTACATTAGAAACATTAAAAACATTAAAAACATTAAAGACATCATATGCACTGAAAATCCATTCAGATTTTATCTAAAGGAGGAGAAGTGCAAGCAGAATACTATTCCTGAGGCAACCACAGAAAAGCATATCACAACCCTTGCTGAAATACACATGAAAGATGAGCAGCCATGGATCCATATTGGTGTAAATGGCCATTCTAAAATGATGAAAGCCACGTTAGTGCTTGAACAAGAAAGGAGTGTTATTAGTGAGAAGTTACTTCAGAAAATAATGGAAAGGGAGGAAATTACAAAATTCAGAATTAAAAACCAACACATCGCTGGATTGGGCAATCCAGATTTTGAAAATAGAATTGCAGGAATGTGTATGTTAGAAATCACTGTTGGACAAAAAAACGATCTACCACAATGGGTGGATAGTGAGTGGTGCACAAAACGATTTTTACCTGGGCAATGCCATTATGCACAGGATTTGTATGGTGTTAGATTTCCTTAACCAAAAAGTATGGTCCTGGCTTGGCAGCCCTGCATCCGAATTTGAAGATAAAAGAAAGGTGTAAACAGCTGATGCAATATGCAATTGAGCTACAGGTGAAGAAGGATATTGCCATTCCTGCGTTCACTAGATAGGTTGCTATAACATTAAAGCACAAATGTGGACAACAGATGACAGATTCTGATGCCTTTATATGCATAACGGATTCCATGAAGCAGCATGGGCTGGACTGTGAATATACCCCATTGGTAGATATTGGCAAATGGCCATTCAAAATCGTGGTGGATAATAAAGGGTGTAAAGACATTTATTTAGAGGAAAATTCTGTGTTAAGGATGACATACATAAATCACATTACACTGCAGATTTCAGCAATACAATAATTGGAAACATCCCTGAGAGGTATATGAATGCATGGGTGTGTTGCCAGAGTCAATGGATTCTGAACCTAAAGAAATATTCAAAGTTCAGTCTGTGTATCCCTATAATTCTATTGAGACAGTATGCTTTCACCAAAAGAATTGCATATTGTTTGATTTAAATGAAGGTAAAACAGAAAATCAGCCTATTGAAGTGGAGGCTGATGTGCCAAAATATTTAAAAGTGGCAACTCTGCAACGAGATAAAGCCACACAGTTAGAAGAGAGCACAGATGTTCCTCCATTAGAGGATTTTCCAGAATTTTCAAAAATGGAAGAGGAGCATATTCTGTCAGCAGATGCATGTGACAGTGAATAGAAAAGGAATGAATTGAAATATTTATGGAATTTAAGGAGGTGTTTGCCAAGGATGCATATTATTGCGGCCTAACTGATTTACATATTGCCACATTACCAGAGGGGTGTGGTAGAAATTCAGTATTTTTGTGCCAATATTGGTTGCCATTGGCATGCTTGGAGTCACTAGCAGAGATAATTAAGAATTTACAATCCAGAGGAATTATCAGACCCATTAATAGCACCTCTAACACTCCCATTTTAGGGGTATTGAACCCAAAAGGTCAATGGCGTTTGTGCGCAGACTTGAGAGAACTAAATAAAAGGGTGCCAGTGTCTAGATGGACACTTCCATTTATTGATCAAGGCCTCACTCAGGTTCATGGATCGAAAGTATTTACCATGTTAGACCTTACATCTGGGTACTGGTGTGTGCCATTGGCTGAGGATATTCAAAATGTATTTGCATTCTCATTTGATAAAAAGCAATACGCTTGGTCCTGAACACTATTTGGGTATGTCAACTGTGGGAGTGAGTTTGGCATATTCAGCAGAAAGAGGCACCATAGTTTATGTAGATGATGTCCTGATACAAAATGAAAGCCTTAGAAGTAATTTTGATGAAATTAGACATGTGCTTAGCCAATTGCAGAAAGCGGGTGCTAAGGTATCCTTGCATAAGGCTCAATGGTGCAAAAAGAGAGTGTATTTCTTAGGCCATGAAATAACAGAACATGGGTTAAATCCATAAAAGAAAAAGGTGGAAGTGATACAGAAATTGAAAACTCCTAAAAATATCAAAGGTTTAAAACGTCTATTAGGGATGACAGGATATAACAGGAAATGCATTGAAAATTACTCTGAAATCACTCAGCCATTAACTAAATTGTTGAAGCAGAATGTACCCTGGAAATGGGAAAAAGAGCAGTTTCTAAATTGAAGGAATGTCTCATGAAGACATCATGCTTGGCCTACCCCATAAGGAATAAAGATGTTTTTGTAGAAATAGGATTCACTGAGCAGTGTGTGTCAGCGGTGTTATCTCAAAAACATGATTTGAATCTTTAGTAAAAAGCCCCTCAAACAGGGGGAAATTATCAAAGCTATTGACATGTTAGTGTCAGAGAATGATTTAACAATACACTGGAGGAATATGTGTGGACAATTAAAAGTACCAAGTGATGATAAGGAGGGAAATGATAAAGCAGATCAATTAGACAAGATTGGGGCTGTCATGGGAGAATTGATGCCAATTGAACACTTTAAGGTGAAATACAGGTGGATGCTGTCACATGCTCCAAATCTCCAAAAAATGTTGAACAACTTGTAGCGCAATGGAGTTATGATACGCCAGATCAGGATCTGGTTAAGGCACAAAAAGCGGACCCAGTATTGGGTGTTTTTTATAACCACTTAATAGACCCTGAACATAATTCCTTAACTGAAAAGGATTGTGCAGGAAAGGGAGAGCTGAGAGTGTTGTTAAAGAACAAAAATAGGATCAAAATACAGGATGATTTGATGGTTAGGGAGTCTATAACAGGGCAGATACAGTGGGTAGTGCCTTTTTCATTCAGAGGACTAATGTTACACCATGCGCATGACGCAATTACTGCAGGACACAAAGGTTCACAAATAAATGTTAGAGATACTAAAGGACTATGCTTATTGGCCACATAAGTCCCAGGATGTGGAATTATAAACCAGGGGATGTCTGGTAGGTGCAAGATTTAAACCTGTTTCACCAATGCAGTGGGCTCCGTTAATGAAAAGAGGTTTAACTCTTCCATGGTCAGATTTGCAAATCGACTATGTTGGGCCTGAAAAAAGATCAGCCAAGGGAAATAGATATTTATTGACAGTGGATATTGAATATGTGTGGACAATTAAAAGTACCAAGTGATGATAAGGAGGGAAATGATAAAGCAGATCAATTAGACAAGATTGGGGCTGTCATGGGAGAATTGATGCCAATTGAACACTTTAAGGTGAAATACAGGTGGATGCTGTCACATGCTCCAAATCTCCAAAAAATGTTGAACAACTTGTAGCGCAATGGAGTTATGATACGCCAGATCAGGATCTGGTTAAGGCACAAAAAGCGGACCCAGTATTGGGTGTTTTTTATAACCACTTAATAGACCCTGAACATAATTCCTTAACTGAAAAGGATTGTGCAGGAAAGGGAGAGCTGAGAGTGTTGTTAAAGAACAAAAATAGGATCAAAATACAGGATGATTTGATGGTTAGGGAGTCTATAACAGGGCAGATACAGTGGGTAGTGCCTTTTTCATTCAGAGGACTAATGTTACACCATGCGCATGACGCAATTACTGCAGGACACAAAGGTTCACAAATAAATGTTAGAGATACTAAAGGACTATGCTTATTGGCCACATAAGTCCCAGGATGTGGAATTATAAACCAGGGGATGTCTGGTAGGTGCAAGATTTAAACCTGTTTCACCAATGCAGTGGGCTCCGTTAATGAAAAGAGGTTTAACTCTTCCATGGTCAGATTTGCAAATCGACTATGTTGGGCCTGAAAAAAGATCAGCCAAGGGAAATAGATATTTATTGACAGTGGTATGTTTAATGTCGAAATGGGTGGAGTGCATTCCTGCACCAGACTGTAGTGCATAAACAGAAAGCCACATGGTTGGTAAATCATATATTTTCAAGATTCAGGTTACCCCAAAGGATAGAATCAGACAGAGGAAGTCATTTTATGAGCGCTTTGATGTGCAAGGTGTGGCAGGTATTGGGGGTAAAAAGGAAATTACATATTTCCTACCGGCCCGCCTCTTGTGGAAATGTTGAACAAAGCAATGGATCTATAATGGAGATTCTAAAGAAATTTGTAGCAGAGGCAGGTTCCAGTTGGGATCTATGCTTGCCTTTAGTGTTAATGGCCATTAGGTTGACTCCTGCTAAAGCAACAGGCATTAGTCCTCATGAGGTATTGACAAAAAGAAAAATGTTGCTGCCACAACATTTATTGTACAGGACACATGAGCAAACACTTGTGAGTGCATCCACGGTTCACGAATATGTGGAAAGATTGAGGAAGCACTTACAACATGCATTTGCGTTTGCACAGCGGAATCTAGAAAGAGCTGTTGAAAGTGCAAAGACCTATTATGATAAAAAGACATCTGGGAAAGAGTGCAAAATAGGTGATCAGGTGTATAAATATAATTTTGGAAAGAGCAGACATAAAAATTCAAAATTTCTCGCAGCATGGCAAGGGCCATTTGTGATTGTAGATAAACAGGGTAATTCATAGAATTTCTCACAAAAGTGGCGCACGCGGCTGGCGCACAGTGTGCGCGTGCGAATGTCTGCGCCAGCCGCGTGCGCTAAAATTGATTTCCACACACAGCGTATTCATGGATTTTAGCCTCCAAAACGTGCCGTGGCGCAGAGTGGCGCTGCGACCCTGCAGCAGCGCCAGTTACGCCCCCAAGAACGCCCTTGTGCAAGGAAAAGCCTTCAAAATTCCCAATTCAGCGCAAAGGGCTGTGCTAACCCTGGACCAGTTTACAGGGCTGCCAAACAGCAAACGCCAAGAGGGGAACGTGTATTAGTGGGGTGCTCATGAAGTTTCACACGCGAAAGGGCCTGTGCGAGTAGGGTACGTGTATTACTGGGGTTTGCGGGAAGTTTCACATGTGATTTCAGCAGGGTACGTGTATTACGGGGTTCGCAAGGGAACCTTCACGCGAACGGGCCTGTGCGAGTGGGGTACGTGTATTACGGGGGTGCGCAGGAAGTTTCACACGGATTGGCCTGGGTACGTGTATTTCAGGGGTGCGCGGGAAGTTTCACATGCGATTGGCCTGTGTATGTGTATTTCAGGGGTGTGTGGGAAGTTTCACACACAATTGGCCTGGGTACGTGTATTTCGGGGGTGCGCGGGAAGTTTCACATGCGATTGGGCCTGGGTATGTGTATTTCAGGGGTGCGCGGGAAGTTTCACACGCGATTGGGCTTGGTACGTGAATTTCGGCAGTGCGCGGGAAGCTTCACATGCAATTGGACTTGGTAGAGTATTTCCGGGGTGCGCAGGAAGTTTCACACGCAATTGGGCTGGGTATGTGTATTTCAGGGGTGCACACGAAGTTTCACACGCAATTGGCCTGGGTACGTGTATTTCAGGGGTGCGCGGGAAGTTTCACACGCGATTGGCCTGTGTACGTGTATTTCAGGGGTGCGCGGGAAGTTTCACACGCGATTGGCCTGGGTACATGTATTTCGGGGGTGCGCGGGAAGTTTCACACGCAATTGGGCTTGGTACGTGTATTTCATGGGTGCGCGGGAAGTTTCACACGCGATTGGCCTGAGTACGTATATTTCGGGGGTGCGCAGGAAGTATCACACGCGATTGGGCTTGGTAGTGTATTTCAGGGGTGCGTGGGAAGTTTCACACACGATTGGCCTGTGTACGTGTATTTCAGTGGTGAGTGGGAAGTTTCACACGCGATTGGCCTGGGTACATGTATTTCTGGGGTGCGCGGGAAGTTTCACACGCGATTGGGCCTGGGTATGTGTATTTCAGGGGTGCGCTGGAAGTTTCACACGCGATTGGGCTTGGTACGTGTATTTCGGGGGTGCGCGGGAAGTTTCACATGCGATTGGCCTGGGTACGTGTATTTCAGGGGTGCGTGGGAAGTTTCACACGCGATTGGCCTGGGTACATGTATTTCGGGGGTGCGCGGGAAGTTTCAACCGCGATTGGGCTTGGTACGTATATTTCATGGGTGCGCGGGAAGTTTCACACGCGATTGGCCTAGGTACGTATATTTCGGGGGTGCGCAGGAAGTATCACACGCGATTGGGCTTGGTAGTGTATTTCAGGGGTGCGTGGGAAGTTTCACACGCGATTGGCCTGTGTACGTGTATTTCAGGGGTGAGTGGGAAGTTTCACACGCGATTGGCCTGGGTACATGTATTTCTGGGGTGCGCGGAAGTTTCACACGCGATTGGGCCTGGGTATGTGTATTTCAGGGGTGCGCTGGAAGTTTCACACGCGATTGGGCTTGGTACGTGTATTTCGGGGGTGCGCAGGAAGTTTCACATGCGATTGGCCTGGGTACGTGTATTTCGGGGGTGCACAGGAAGTTTCACACGCGATTGGTCCTGGGTACGTGTATTTCAGGGGTGCACGGGAAGTTTCAAGAGCGATTGGGCTTGGTACGTGTATTTCAGGGGTGCGCAGGAAGTTTCACACGCGATTGGAGTAGGGTACGTGTATTACGGGTCTGCGCATGAAGTTTCACACGCGATTTTGATGTCAGAGCGGGGAATGCGTATTTCAGGGGTGCGCGGGGAGTCCTACACGTGAATTGGCAGTGTGGGTCCTCCCAGGTGTCCCCTCTACCCCCTCCATGGCCCCTGCAGGCAGCCCACACCACAGGGGACTACCCCACACACCTGGTCATGTCCCGCAGGCAGCCCATCCACCATGGGCATGCCCCCCAGCCAAGCCACATGTCAAGTTGCAATATGATCACCAACGCATGTCTCCCAGCACCCCCACCCCCAGCAGTGCAGGGCACCTGCCAGCAGGCCCCCACACATGTCCCCCAGCACCCCCACAATGGCAACACATGACTGAGAAAACCCACATTGTGATATGCATGAAACCAATGAGAGAAAACCACACATTGAAGTAAGAAACAGAAATGTAATCAAGTCAAAATGAAGGGAATGAAATAAAAACACACAATAATGCCAATAAAAATAAAAATGCAGCATGTCCCAAAAAATGATAAATAAAAAAAATGAGACTCCAAGTTAATCCAAATGAAAATGTGTCCAAAGTCACCGTCCAACAAAGCAAATCCAAAGGGAAAGAAAAGCGTAATATCCATTGCTCCATGGTGAAGAAAAATAAAAATGAAGGAGAAAAATCCACTGTAAAACTATGTACAAATAGCAAATCCAGGGTCCATGAGCCCAACGACATAAATTAAACATACAATGAAACCTACCTAATTACTAACTATATACAAAAATGTGGGCATAGTCCATGTGCCCCAAATGAAAGAAAAAAGAAATTAAACTTAACACTAATTAACTATTATACAATGGCGGCGGGCAAGTCCAACGCCTCACATGTTGATGTCATGGGCCAGGGCATCATCGTGCTCCTGTTCAATGTATTAGAGGCGGGCCTGTTCTCTGGCCCCGAGGTCTCGCAGGGATAACGCCATGTCCACCTCCAACTCCCTGCGAATTCCCTCGAGGCACTCAGCCCGCCTCAGCGCCCTGCGCATGGAGTTCTCCTGACCATCGTGAGCCGTGCCTCCTCTGCCCGCCGCTGCTCCGCACCTATCTGCTGGCCCAACCGCTGCCACACAGAAGACACTCCCATTCCAGGGTCCTCCTGCCCTCCGGCCGATGCCTGCCCCTCTAATGTAGATTGCCCCGAGCCATGATGCCTCCCACGTTGAGCCTGCCGCTGCCTCTGACGCAACTGCCTCTACCAGCACGACGGCATCCAGGCTGATGGAAACCACCAACGCCGTTGTGCATGTGCCCTGCTCGATGATGCCGGCACATACTCCATCTGCTGGGGTCCAGTTGCTGTGGTGTCCACCCCTGCTGGACCTCTGACTCCCGACTGTGGCAGGGATGGGATCCCCACCGAGCTGGCTGCATTGGTCAGGGCAGGTCCACAGGGGCACTGGTGGCATCTGGGCCAGAAGACGGCATGGAGAATGACTGGCGCATAGTCTCCACAGAGGAGGAGAGGATCGCCAGAGTGACCGACACATGTACAAAACCCCCGACCATGGACACTCCGAGCTGGGCCATGTTGGCACGCTGCTCTTTGTGATGACATGCGTGCTCCCACCGGAAAGCACTCACGTCATCACGAATGTCACGCGTGCGCAACGCGACACCAATCAGGACTTCTCCATACAGCCAGGGATCCCCTCGTCCGCAGGTAGAGAAGTGTCAGATGACATGGACATCCCCCCTACCTGCGGACGGGCCTGGGATGGGGCATCCCTGCTGGTGCATGGTGGTGCAGTCACAGGGTCAGGGACAGCGACATGCACAGGCCCCTCCGTGGTGACCTGAGCTGCCTCCTGCCCCTGGACTGCACCACTTGCACCAGTGGTACCACCCCCACCAGGCCCCATGTGCGGCTCAGTAGCGGCCTCCTCCTCCTCTGTGGAAACCACCAACCTGGATGGCTCCACACCGTCTTTCGCAGTTGCAAGCCCCTGTGGGGGCTCACCCACCCCTTCTGCTGCAGCCGTAGTGGCAGACACAGCACCAGTCCCATCACTCCCGGACAATGGTAAATTCTGGGAGGGCGACTGGGCCTTGCGTCGTCGGCCGGTGGGGGCATCCCCGTCGCTTTGCTCCACAGCGCTGTCTCCGCCCTCTTCATCACTTGCCGCTGTGTAGAGGGAGACATAGAACACAAGCATCAGGGTACTGTACAACGGTCCCCTAGACAGGAAGCAATAGCAGATGAGTGGCACTGTCAAACATCACTTCCATCATGTCCCTCCACAACACATGGGTCAGTGAAGGCAAAACACATGCAGTAACAGGCATGGCGCATGCTATGAACATTAGCATACATGTCCAAGGGACCCTTCAAACATACAATGCTGGTTTGAAACTCACATGCATCATGGGTCATGCCCATCACATGCACACACTTCACCCTAGTTTCATCCATCTGGCCTCGTACACCCCAGACACAGTGGATACAAGGATGAGTAGGCTGCATCAGTGAATCTGAACATTGTCACAGACATGTGTCATGCATCCATGGCATTTCCAAGTCACAGACACGCAAGTCAGACACACAGACATGGACACCATACATGTCCATGACAGCAGCACCCATCTCTCACACCCCATCCATGTCCAATAACAGAGACAGGCATGCATTAATGTGTGCATTCCCCATGCTGCTCCGCATGTTGCATTGTAACACATGCATCAACCATGTGGTTCACACATTACTGGTCTCACATGTATGACCATGAGGTCCCTGCACACACACATACGTACATGGCCTATGTAACATATACAGGCAAGTATGAGATAACCAGCACCCTGCAACATGCCCTGTCTCACACAGCAATGCTTGGCCACTTACCGTTCAACTCCGGACGGGTCTGCCTCCGAAGGATCTCAGCGTGGAGCGCTGGGCCAACGCGTTCCAGGACCCTCATCTGGATGGTACTCATGCTGCCCCAGTCCCCCTCCATGAGGCGCCGGGCCTTGTTGAGGGTCCTGGACCTCAAGTCCTCTCAGCGCTTCTAGACATGTTGGTAGTTGCGGGTTGCCACCCCCTCCGCGTTGATGGCAACCACTGCATCATCCTAGATCCTCTCCCATCCTTCCTTGTTGTCGCGTCTTGTTCCGAAGAGGGCATCATAATGCCCCAGGACATGCTCCACCAGGACACCAACTTCAGTGGCAGTGAAGCTGGTGACCCTCTGCCTCTCTGGCTGGGGGTTGCCAGTGGTGCTAGATGGAGATGTTCCCGACATGGCAACCCCAGAGGCAGGAGTGGGTGGGCAACTGGGTCCTGGGGCTGGGCTGTGGAGTGATGGAATCCCAGTCGGGAGTCTTCTGTTCCAGCAGGGGTGCACACAGCGACTGGACCCCTGCAGATGGCTGACGTGCAGGCACCAAATAGTAGGGCACGTGGGCAGCAGGCAGGCAGACAGCAGCAGATGGCTGGTGGGAGCGTGCTCGGGGCTCTTGGTGGCAGGCAAATGGCCTTCAGGGCAGGAGCGTGGTCTTCCATGTGTGTATGCGTGGCCATCTTGATACGGAGTGATTTGGCACATGAAAATCTTGCACGTCAGCATGTAATTTGAGGAAAGGCCCTTAGCGCGTAAGCGCATCAGCACACGTACGCGATATCATTGGACCAAAGGACCTTAGCGCGTAAACGCCCCTGTGACGTATTGTGCACCGGCATCGACCTTTTGCGTGTAAAACTTGCCGCGCACCCCTGAAATACACGTACTCCGCTCGAACAGGGCCCTTTCGCATGTGAAACTTCACGCGAAACCCGTAATACACGTACCCTGCTGAAATCGCGGGTGAAACTTCACGCGAACCCCAGGAATACACGTACCCTGCTGAAATCATGGGTGAAACTTCCTGCGAACCCCAGGAATACACATACCCTGCTGAAATCGCTGGTGAAACTTCCTGCGACCCACAGGAATACACATACTCCACTCAACAGGGCCCTTTCGCGTGTAAAACTTCACGCTGTACCCCAGAACTACACGTACCCCGCTTGCTCGCACAGGGACAATATTTCTGGGGTTTGTGTGAAGTTTCATACACGATAGGCCCTGTGCGAGTGGGGTACGTGTATTACTGGGGTTCGCGGGAAGTTTCACACGCGATTTTGCTGTCAGAGCGGGGTACATGAATTTCGGGGGGGCGCGGGGAGTCCGACAAGTGAATTGGCAGTGTGGGTCCTCCCAGGTATTCCCTCTACACCCTCCACAGCCCCTGCAGGCAGACCACACCACAGCGGACGGACTACCCCGCACCCCTGGTCATGTACTGCAGGCAGCACATCCACCATGGGCATGCACCCCAGCCAAGCCACCTGTCCGCTTGCACCACTGATCACCAACTCATGTCCTCTTGCACCCCCACCCCCCAGCAGTGCGGGGCACCTGTCAGCAGGCCCCCACTCATGTCCTACTCATGTCCCCCTGCACCCCCACCCCCCAGCAGTGCGGGGCACCTGCCAGCAGGCCCCCACTCATGTTCCACTCATGTCCCCCTGCACCCCCACCCCCCAGCAGTGCGGGGCACCTGCCAGCAGGCCCCTACTCATGTCCCCCTGCACCCCCACCCCCTAGCAGTGCAGTGCACCTGCCAGCAGGCCCCCACTCATGTCCCACTCATGTCCCCCTGCACCCCCACCCCCCAGCAGTACGGGAAACCTGCCAGCAGAACCCCACTCATGTCCCACTCATGTCCTGTGCACCCCCACACTCCAGCAGTGCGGGGCACCTGCCAGCAGGCCCCCACTCATTTCCCACTCATGTCCCCCTGCACCCCCACCCCCCAGCAGTGCGGGGCACCTGCCAGCAGGCCCCCACTCATGTCCCACTCATGTCCCCCTGCACCCCCACCCCCCAGCAGCGCAGGGCACCTGCCGGCAGGCCCCCACTCATGTCCCCCTGCACCCCCACCCCCCAGCAGTGCGGGGCACTGCCAGCAGGCCCCCACTCATGTCCCCCACAATATGTCATCACGATCCACAATCATGGGCCTAATGGCCACCCAAATACCACCCAAACGCCACCCCAGTCGAAACACACAACCAAGTATTACATACACCCCACATTGAAATCCCCATCACATGTAACATCCCAAATGGCAAGTTTGCACATCAATACATGTCCATCAGACACACACATTGGGTGCAAGTTAATGAGAAAACATGCATTGTGACATGCAGGAAACCAAGGAAAGCATACCACACAATGAAGTATCAAATAAAAATGTATTACACACAAAAGCAAGGGAATGAAATGAAATCAGACAATAATGTAAATAATAAATAAAAAGCTGCATGTCCAAAATATGAAAAAGAAGATGTGTAAAACCAGAATAAAAATCAATCCGAAAGCAAATGGGTCCAAAGAGTCTGTCCGTCAAATCAAATCCAAAGTGAAAAAAAAGAAAAATCCATTGATGCATTGGTTAAAAAAAAGGCAAATGAGGTGAAATCCATTGTGGAACTATAAACAAAGTACAAATCCAGGGTCCATGAGCCCAACCATTGAAAGGAAACCTACAAAAATCCTACATAATGAACAACTATATACAAAAAGGTGGGGCATTGTCCAAGCGCCCCAAATGAAAAAAAAACAAAAGGAAACCTAACACTATATAACTATTTACAATGGCAGCAGGCTAGTCCAACGGCTCACTTTCTGATTTCCCGGGCCAGGGCATCATCAAACTCCTGCTCAATGTCCCAGAGGGGGTCCTCTTCCATGGCCCCGAGGGTTCGCAGGGATGATGACATCTGGACCTCCAGGTCCCTGGGAATGGCCTCGAGGCACTCGGCCCACCTCACGGCCCTACGCATGGAGTTCTCCGCCCTGACCATCGTGAGCCATGCCTCTTCCGCCCGCTGCCGCTCCGCATCTATAGCATGGCCTAACCGCTGCCACACGGAAGACACTTCCTGTCCTGTGTCCTCCTGCCCTCTGGCTGATGCCTGCCCCTCCGACGTTGAAGGCCCCGAGCCATCATGGCTCCCACCTTGTTGCTGCTGCTGTGCCTCTGCCTGTGCCCTGGCTCCTGCTGCCTGCACATCCTCCTCCGCCTTGGGTGCAGTTGTTGAGGTGGCCACCCCTGCTGGATGTCCGACTCCCGACTGTGGCAGGGATGTGTCCTCCACCAGCCTGGCCGCAGGGTCAGAGGCAGCTCCACAGGGCACCCAGGTGACACATGGGTTGGAAGATGGCACAGAGGACGACTGGCACATAGGGGGTTCAGTTGATGAAGGGGTCGGAACAAGGTCCAGAAAACGGAGGAATCCGGCCCTGGTGAGCTCTCCCAGTGGGTCAACGCGGTCAACGAGCCATGCGAGAAGACGTGCAGTCTCCTCATGAAAAGACTGCAAGTCAGCTCGCATGGCACGTTGACGCAACGCCACCCCACCCAGGACAGGCTCAACCCGGTGCCGGATTGCCACATCCGCAGGGAGAGGCAGGCCAGTTGGTGTAAGCCGATCCCCTCCCTGAGAACGTGTCTGGACGTAGGCATCCCTGCTGGTGTGGGATGATGCAATGACAGGATCGGGGACAGGATTACACACAGGCACCTCCGCGATGGCCTGTGCTGCCGCCTGTCCCTGCCCCTGCACTGCACCACTAGCACCATTTGAATCCCCACCTCCAGACCCCGTCTCTGTCCGTTGCATGGCCTCCTCCTCCACCAAACCCCCCACCAGCCTGGATGACTCCATGCCATCTTCCTCCGTCGGACCCTGTGGGGTCTCAGCTGTCCCTTCTGCTGTCGAGGAGTCCAACTCCGACCTCTGCCTCTTGGACCTACCCTCGGCAGCTACGGCCTGGGACGTGGCACCGGACTCCTCACTCCCCGACGAGATCACAACCTGGGAGGGGAGCCGGACCTTGCGTCTCCGGCTGGCGATGCAATCCCTGCCGCTGGGCTCCACAGCACCCTCTCCGCCCTCTTCATCAGTTGATGCTGCAGACAGGGAGAGATAGGAGACAGGCATCAGGGCACTGTACAATGGACTGATACACACATGACAGTTCCACATGAGTGGCAGTGTCAAACTTCAGACATAGCATCACAATCCCCAACACACATGTCATTTGAAATCACACACATGAGCTATTCCACAGCCATATCCCAACGGCCAGCACCATCCATACACATACAACAGCATGAGCAGCCAAAGATGAGCCAGAAATCACATGAAACACAGGGAGTGCACTAGACATGCACACACGCCACCACACTTACATGCATGTGTACACCTCCACCAACTGTCACAGTGATGAGATCGGCATCCATGTCGCATCTGCAATCAGCCTTCTACATATCAGTGTCACATGCATCCATGTTGCATCACTGTTGCACCCTTGTCAAATACACACACATGCACATGTGCACGGTGCAGATACATGCAGCTGGAACCAACATCCATGTGTGACACCACTACCATGCCAACTTACATACACAGTCATTCAAACATGTGTGCTCACACATATGCATTTGGCCTGCATGCTTACCCTCACATACACCATCCATGTGTCTCACACATGAGAGGACTCACATGTGTTAGCCTCACGGCCCTATACATAGACATCCATACATGGCCCTACAAAACCACAGGTGCAACCTGCACACTACTGGCACACCACCACACGCACAGCTTCCAATCAGTATGCATGTACACTTACCGCTCGACTCCAGACGGGTATGCCTCTCAAGGACCTGGATGTCGCGCGCTGGGCATATGCATTCCAGGACCCTCATCTGGTGTTCTGGCAGGTGGCCCCGACGCCCCTTAGCATCCGCTGCCTTCAAGAGGCGCCGGGCCTTGTTGAGAGTGTTGGACCTGAAGTCCTCCCAGTGCTTCTTGACGTGTTGGAATTCGCGGACTGCCACCCCCTCCGCGTTGATAGCAGTCACGATGTCCGTCCAGATCCTGGTCCGTCCTTACTTGTCGGCGCATGAACTGACAGGTGGCCCCGACGCCCCTTAGCATCCGCTGCCTTCAAGAGGCGCCGGGCCTTGTTGAGAGTGTTGGACCTGAAGTCCTCCCAGCGCTTCTTGACGTGTTGGAATTCGTGGACTGCCACCCCCTCCGCGTTGATAGCAGTCACGATGTCTGTCCAGATCCTGGTCCGTCCTTACTTGTCGGCGCGTGAACTTCCGAAGAGGGCATCATACTGCCCCAGGACTTGCTCCACCAGGACACCAACTTTGGTGGCAGTGAAGCTGGTGGCCCTCTGCCTCTCTGGCTGGGGGTTGCCCGTGGTCTCAGATGGTGGTGTGCCCGATATGGCAACCCCAGAGGCACGTGTGGGTGGGCAACTGGGACCTGGGGCTGGGCTGTGGAGCGATGGTATCCCAGTCGGGAGTCTTCAGTTCCAGCAGGGGTGGTCACAGAAACTGCACCCCTGGCTGATGTGCAGGCAGCAAATAGCAGGGCACGTGGTAGCAGGCAGGCAGCAGCAGATGTCAGGTGGGAGCATGCTCGGGGCTCTTGGGGGCATAAAAAAGGCCTTCAGGGCAGGAGCGTGGTCTTCTGTGTGTTTTCGCGTGGCCAGCTTGATACAGAGTGATTTGGCACGTGAAAATCTTGCACGTCAGCGTGTAATTCGAGCAAAGGCCCTTAGTGCGTAAGCGCGTCAGCACACGCACGCGATTCCATTGGACGAAAGGCCTTAGGGCGTAGGCGTGTAAGTTACATTACGCGCACGGCTGTTTCACTCATAGCACGTGATGACGGAGCACACGTGGAAAAACTGCACCTCCGAGTGTCGTCCCGTGTAATTGGATGAAAGCGCCCGCGTACACGCGTATCTGATGTGTACGTGTGGGCCGGTTTAAAAGCTGCGTGTAGGACGCCATTTCCTTGTACATGCTTTTCGTGGAGAGCGAGTGGGTGAAATCTGTACTTCTTGTCGGTTCACACGTGATTACTTCACAGCGTTTCTACTTCGTACTCCCTGTTAGCTCTGACAGCTATTTTCTGTTTTTTTTCTTGGGCCTGTTTCCTCAGAGTTCACTTCTCCTTTTGTCCTGTCTCCTCAGACAGCATACAATTCTTCTTTTGGCAGGGGTGTTGCCAAGGCGCACATGCGCATATTTTTCACGTTCTTTTTCCAGGCAGACGGTGAGTTCCGCACGTACTTAGCAACTGTGCTCGCCCCGTGTGTCGCCGTCCCCTTCAGAGGTCATTGTAGGCTGCGTGTATTACACGTACGCTTATTTTTGTGTTTCTAGGTGCCACAGCGTAGTGCGGGTTCATTTTTTCACACACGTGGTCTACGAGGTGTTGCGTGCATGTTTATTTTTGATTTTGGGCTGCCTGTGCGTTGCGTGACCTGTCATATTCCCCCAGGGGTCACAGACAGCCTTGTTAGAGCACTAGGGTACGAATTCAATCTGGTATCCTACCCCGTTGACCCCGAATTACAAAGGACAATAGTTTACTGCAACTCCCATTCGCACAACAACATCAGTGCCATGGCTGGGAGGCGAGCAAGCGGTAAGGGAGGCAAAGGTGGCCGACCCTCAAAAGGTGGACGTGGTGGGCGCGGTAGGGGACGTGGCCGGGATTTGCAGGGTGCCCCTATGCCCCCATGTGTGGAGGAACAATCACGGACACCCATGCCCCCCCCATGGTTGAGGGAAACGTGGCTGACACCATCCAAGCTCAGCCCCTGTTGGACCAGCCCATTGTGGCACCTGACCTGGCAAAGGATGACTCCCTGGCTGACTTCCAGGTCAGCAAGTCGAGGCCACGTGTGGTAGTGCAAGGTGTTGTCACCAATCCACGTGTATGTGGGGCAACTATGTCATCTGATGCCCCAAGTATGCAGGGTGGGGAGGCTGCAGGGGCAGCTGCAGCTCCATCTGCCCCAGCTCTGACTCTCCCAGCCAGGACAGTGTCAGTCCCAGTCCATCAAACTGACGTTCCCCCTGCCAACATTACCCTGCAACCAATGCCTGCATCAAGGACTATGGTCATTGTGCATTCCCACACTCCTACTACCCAGTCCACCGGTGAATCTGCCCCTACTGACCAGAACGGCTTAAGCCACTCTGGCTCTGCTCCACCTTTAAAGAAGAGGAAGAAGGGTGCTCTGGCACGACAGGCTGAGACCCCAGGCACGGCTACACACTCTGATACCTCAAGGAAGCCTTGCTTCAATGATTCAGAACATGATGCACTTGTGAGCTATGTGTTGGCACATAGCCACAAAATGGTTGTGACTGCAGGGTCCAAGACCACACCTGGTCAACGTAAGGCACACTGGCAGACCATCGCCAACCACATAAGTGCCCTTGGATTTGTGAGGCGCTCAGCTGATGATTGCTACAAGCGGTGGAACAACCTTATACGCAGAGCAAAGAACAAGCTGGCCTCAAATCATACCGCTACTCTGGTGACTGGCGGTGGGTCTCCACAAGAGGACAACGAACTCACTGAACATGAGTCTGTTCCTGGGACCTTCATCACAGAGGAACAGATCCGAGGTGTGGGAGAACTACCCGATTATGACACATTGTCCGGTGTGTGCCCATGCGTCTGTGTGTAATGCATGTGTATGTTGTTTGGGTGACTGGTTCTGATTGAGTGGCAGGTGAGGGTGTGTGTGACTGAGTAGTATGGGCCACCCATGTGCTTCATCCAAAACATTCTGCAGCCTAGAATTTGGGTATGACAATATCCCTTCTCCCCACAGTAGTAATTTAGCGCAACATTACGGCAGTTGCCCTTGTGGTGGTATCATGCAACAACATTGTTTGTATTTTTCACTGTCCTTTCAGGCTGATTGTTTCAATTCTCCCACTTTTGCAACACATTCCTCAGCCCTATTGTGACATATGTGACATGCTTCTGTCATTGAAGAACCCCATATTGGCCCACATGTGTCACCTTGGTAGTTGAATGATTTGACCATTCAGGCTGAATGAGTATTGTCCGCATCACATGATGTTTTTGGGCCTGTTTGAATGTGGAACATGTTAGTTGTTTCCTGTCATGTTGAAGTGCACAACCATTGATGTGTACATGGCCCTGCAATCCCTGTATTTTTGTACAGTGGATGTGTTGCAGTGTGTGGCACATGGCATATCTTTTCACAGTATGTGGCATTTTTCATCTCTTCATGTCCATCTCACATGGATGGGTGGCAGTACTCATTCACTGACATATAGATGTACTTGTGGAATGTACCATGGCTATGGTACATGCCATCTGTGTGATGGCATGTGTCATTTATGTGTATAGGACATGACACTCACAGGCCAATGTGTGACGGCAGTGCTACCCAGCATGCAGCAAATGTATTGCTCTTCCATCTTGGTGTCATCAGTGTCTGACTTTTTCCTCCCCTTCCAACTCTGTGACAGTGCATGCTTGGGAGGGTTATAGTCATGTGGGACATGTGTAAATCATGTATTGGTTCTGTAGCTTGTCAGGCTTATTTGTGTGCTATGGTGCTAATGCCTGTTTCCATTTTTTGTCTTTCATGTTTTTGCAGGGGATGACGCACTTGATGCTGTTGAGGTTGAGGAGATTGTGCAGACCCAGCAGGAACCTGAGGCACAACAGGCCACCAGTGGGGGACGTGGTGTGGTGGTGGGTGATAACCCACTCTTGCTGCAGATGATTCTGTCAAGGGGTGTCTCTGGGGGCACCTCCCCAGACCTCTATTCAGGTGCTGATTCGGATGATGAGACCTATGTGGTGTCGCAGGTAAGTGTTTCTGGAAGGGGTTCTGTTCTGTCCAACCCACCTGCACAAGGGGTAGAACCCTCTATGGGGATGTCAGTGTTGGTTAGTCAGCCTTTGGCGGTTACGGGTGCAGGGTCACACCCCACAAACTCTGATCCTGTTCCTGGGCCAGCAAATCAGAGGGGGAATGCAGTCCTGCAGCCTCAGGCAGTGCCGGCACAGCAAGGCGCAGATCGCCTTGCCCCAAACAGGTGTGGTGCCCGCCGACGTGGTGGCCGTACGCCACCAGGCAATACCGCATGGGAACAATCCATGTACGGTATGGCAACCCAACAGGCAGCATCAGTTGAGATGATGGCTCAAGCAATGGAGAGGGTGGCCACTTCCTTTGTCCCCCCTGAAAGGCAGATGGAGCAACTACAGCAGGCAACAGACTCCATTTGCCAATCACACAGGGAGGACATGTTGGTGTCCAACAGGGACAGACGGGTGGCACTGGAGACTCTACGCCAATCGATATCAATAGAGTCCCAGGGCCACAGGGAAACTCTGAGGGTAGAACTCCATCACCTCAGGGAGACTCTTGTTGACCTTGAGACTTCCACTAACTTGAGGAAAGAACAGCAGCTGGAGCAGCTCACACGTTCGCTCTCAGCTGAGATGCAGGCAACTCGGGAGGAGATCCGGGCATCACGTCAGGTTCTGCATGGGGATCTCCGCACTATAATCCTCCAGAACGAGACCTTCCACACCTGCATGCTTGCTGCCATGGAGGACCATACCAGGGCTTTGCGTGGGCTGCCTCCCATAGCACCACCACCTCCTGTGGCAGCAGCAGAGGGTGTTCAGAGCGACAGCAGCAGTTTTCCCACATTGGCATAGCCGTGCAGGCCATTAGCCCATGGAGGTGTTTTTTTTCCCAACATCCACACAGGCGGCTGTTGGTGCGAACCCTGTCCTCGGACCCACTGGGTGGCCTCTCCCCCCCCACATGGCCATTTTTGATTTTTGATTTTTGATTTTTGATTATTTTTTGACAGTGTGTTGCCTTGTTTGGCTCCCATGGGCATCCACTGTATTCTGGCTGGGCACATGCAGGCTTGTCCTGAGTTTCGGTTCGATGCTTTGGTTCGTGAGACACACACCCCTCCTGCTTCCCGTTCCATGGGCTTGCAAAGAGTGTGACCAAGTGACAGTGATGTACACAGTGATGTTGGGCTCCCATGAGCTGTGTGGGCAGTCTGTAGTCAATACTGTGTAGACATTCCTTGTGTATATTGTTGTTGTATTGTACACTGCATGTTGTAATTATGTATGCTTCTGCTTCCATGTCTCCCTCTAAATTTGCAGGTTCATTCCTCATGTCTTCACAAGGCTGTCTACTTTGGAGATGGAGTTCATGTTGTATGCAGTACACAGACAAGTTTTGAAGCCTGCAAGACTACAGTTGGAAGGGGGCGATGTGGTGGCATATTCAGGTTGTAAGACTATGACTACTTTAACTTAGTACTGTCATGTGTTAGTTATGTTTGAGCTTGTGTAGCTGCATTGTATTGTTGGTAAGTATTTGGTCATGTGTGTTGATAGTTCAACATTACTGGGAGCATATTGTGTGGGGCCAGTTTCCATTAGGGACACTGCACTTTGTGACACTTGTGTCAGGTTTTCGGGATTGCTGTGTTTGCTCTCAAATAGCATGACATGCCATGGTGTGTTGGGTGGCGGTGCTGGGGAGGGGTTCGGTGACATGGCACTGTTTTCATGTTGTATTTTGCAAGGGGGTAATGCATTTAGCAGCATATGTGTCTTTTGATGACACAGCATTGGTGGTGTTTCTGTAGGTAGGGATGCACACATTGTGACACTTCCAGGTGACCAATCTGAGGCTGGTATGGTTGTGACAGTTGACTGTCCCTTATGTCATCATCGATTGTCAGCTGGTATGTGGCAGGGCTGTGTGCACTCCACAGGAGTGTGATTCTAAGTGAAGTAATTGGCCACCAGCTGCGTCCGGGCTGCTTCACTCAGTGCCCTTTCCCCTCCCATGCGCAGCTGGCGTGCATGTGGTTGGGGATGTGGGGGCACCACCATGTCCACTGGCAGGCCCCGGCGTGTTGCAACGTTGTGCAGGACACATGCTGCCACTATGATCCTGCACACTGCTGGGGGAGCATATAACAGCTGCCTGCCAGAACGTTCAAGGGAGCGAAAGCGTGACTTGAGCACTCCGAATGGGCCCTCTACTATGCCCCGGGTTGCAATATGGGCTGTGTTGTATCTTACCTCGGGTGGCGTGGTGGGGTTCCGAATTGGCGTCATCATGTGGGTGCTCAGAGGGTAGGCACTGTCCCCTGGGGAGGTGGTGATGGGTATCATTAGTAGGGTTGTGACATTACTCAGTATCTGGCATGCATGCATGTGCTGTGGCATTTATATTCACCAAGCAGCCATGTATCGCCATGCCACCCAGCTTCTAGGGTTGACATTCTGTAAGTGAAACTGTCGTGGGTGGACCCTGGATAGATGGCATATACTGAGGTGATGATTCCCTTGGCATCACATACTACCTGCACGTTGATGGAATGCCAGTGCTTGCGGTTTCTATAGATATGCTCTGATGCCCTGGGGGTATGTAGAGCCACATGGGAGCAATCAATGGCACCTAGGACTTTGGGGAATTGTGCCACCTCGTAGAAATCCTGGACGGAAGCCTGCCTTTCTGCAGGTGTTCTGGGCAGGTATATGTGCCTGCGTACTGATGGGTGTGCAGTCATGATGACCAAGACCTGATATAGGCAGCGTGACTGAGTGGCCTGTGACACCCTCCCCACTATGGCACTTGTCCACTGAAATGATCCGGTGGACAATAAGTGCAGTACATTGAGGACCTTCTCCAGGGGGCTGAGTGGTTGGGAGCAGAGGGTGGGTGATGTGAGGTCATCCTCCCACTCACTGACCAGGTCGAGTATTATGTGAGGTGGAAACCTGTACCTCCCATACACCTGGTCATCAGGCATCCCAAAAAGGCTGGTTCTGGGTGTGAAAATTCTGGGCCTGACAATCCTCCCTCTCCTCCTGCGGTATCCCACGATCACTGCTGCTAGGAACGGTATGTTCATCCTAGCGTCTGAGCTTGCTTGTTGTTTGCGCACACTTTTATGCTGCCCGTGTCCACATATGCCTGCTTCCTGCTGGCGTACGTGTTTCCGGATAAGCGCGTCTTTTTTGGCACGTGCGCATTTGCCTCCTGTACATCCCCGCTCACCCCAGTAATACACGTACTCCGCTCGCCCAGGCCCAATCACGATTAAAACTTCCCGCGAGCCCCTGAAATACATGTACCCTGCTTGCCGAGGCCCAATCGCGTGTTCAACTTCCCACAAGCCCCTGAAATACACGTACCCCGCTCGCCCAGGCCCAATCGCGTGTAAAACTTCCCGGGAGCCCCTGAAATACACGTACCTCGCTCGCCCAGGCCCAATCGTGTGTGAAACTTCCCGCGCACCCCCGAATTACACGCTATTTTTGACACATCGGGTGTCCGTGTTTGTCACGTACCACTTTGCACGTCATTTGTCCTAGAGGGCCACAGTATGGGACATTCATCAGAGCTGTATATATGTGCTTTTTTTTGTGCACATTTTTTTAATGCGCAGGGACTCTACCGCCTGCCGTCGTGTGGCGGACATGTGTTGATGTACATAGTTGACTTTTGGTTTGTGTCATGAGATCACCATTTCACTGCTGGGGGGTGGGGGTGCAAAGGGACATGAGTGGGACATGAGTGGGACATGAGTGGGGGCCTGCTGGCAGGTGCCCTGCACTGCAGGGGGGTGGGAGTGCTGGGGGACATGAGTGGGGGCCTGCTGGCAGGTGCCCTGCACTGCTGGGGGGTGGGGGTGCTGGGGGACATGAGTGGGGGCCTGCTGGCAGGTGCCCTGCACTGCTGGGGGGTGGGTGTGCAAGGGGACATGAGTGGGACATGAGTGGGGGCCTGCTGGCAGGTGCCCTGAACTGCTGGGGGGTAGGGGTGCAAGGGGACATGAGTGGGACATGAGTGGGGGCCTGCTGGCAGATGCCCTGCACTGCTGGGGGGTGGGGGTCCTGGGGGACATGTTTGTGACATGAGTGGGGGCCTGCTGGCAGGTGCCCTGCACTGCTTGGGGGTGGGGGTGCAGGGGGACATGAGTGGGACATGAGCGGGGGCCTGCTGGCAGGTGCCCCTGACTGCTGGGGTGGTGGGGGTGCCGGGGAACATGAGTGGGGGCCTGCTGGCAGGTGCCCTGCACTGCTGGGGGGTGGGGGTGCAAAAGGACATGAGTGGGGGCCTGCTGGCAGGTGCCCTGCACTGCTGGGGGGTGGGAGTGCAAAGGGACATGAGTGGGACATGAATGGGGGCCTGTTGGCAGGTGCCCTGCACTGCTGGGGGGGTTGGGGTGCAAGGGGCCATGAGTGGGACATGAGTGGGGGCCTGCTGGCAAGTGCCTTGCACTGCTGGGGGTGGGGGTGCTGGGGGACATGTGTGGGACAAGAGTGGGGGCCTGATGGCAGTTGCCCTGCACTGGTGTGGGGTGGGGTTGCAAGGGGACATGAGTGGGACATGAGTGGGGGCATGCTGGCAGGTGCCCTGCACTGCTGGGGGTGGGGGTGCAAGGGGACATGAGTGGGGGCCTGCTGGCAGGTGCCCTGCACTGCTGGGGTGTGGGGGTGCTGGGGGACATGAGTGGGGGCCTGCTGGCTGGTGTCCTTGACTGCTGGGGGGTGGGGGTGCAAGGGGACATGTGTGGGACATGAGTGGGGGCCTGCTGGCAGGTGTCCCTGACTGCTGGGGGGTGGGGGTGCTGGGCGACATGAGTGGGGGCCTGCTGGCAGGTGCCCTGCACTGCTGGGGGGTGGGGGTGCAAGGGGACATGAGTGTGGGCCTGCTGGCAGGTGCCCTGCACTGCTGGGGGGTGGGGGTGCTGGGGGACATGAGTGAGGGCCTGCTGGCAGGTGCCCTGCACTGCTGGGGGGTGAGGGTGCTGGGGGACATGAGTGGGGGACTGCTGGCAGGTGTCCTTCACTGCTGGGGGGTGCTGGGGGCTTGGGGATATGAGTGGGGGCCTTCTGGCAGGTGCCCTGCACTGCTGGGGGGTGGGGGTGCTGGGCGACATGAGTGGGGGACTTCTGGCAGGTGCCCTGCACTGCTGGGGGGTGGGGGTGCAAGGGGACATGAGTGGGTCATGAGTGGGGGCCTGCTGGCAGGTGCCCTGCACTGCTGGGGGGTGGGGGTGCAAGGGGACATGAGTGGGACATGAGTGGGGGCCTGCTGGAAGGTGCCCTGCACTGCTGGGGTTTGGGGGTGCTGGGGACATGTGTGGAACATGAGTGGGGGCCTGCTGGCAGGTGCCCCTGACTGCTGGTGGGTGGGGGTGCTGGGGGACATGAGTGGCGGCCTGCTGGCAGGTGCCCTGCACTGCTGGGGGGTGGGGGTGCAAGGGGACATGATTGGGACATGAGTGGGGGCCTGCTGGCAGGTGCCCTGCACTGCTGGGGGGTGCGAGTGCTGGGGGACATGAGTGGGGGCTTGCTGGCAAGTGCCCTGCACTGCAGGGGGGTGGGGGTGCAAGGGGACATGCGTGGGGGCCTGCTGGCAGGTGTCCTGCATTGCTGGGGGTGGGGGTGCTGGGGGACATGTGTGGGGGCCTGCTGGCAGGTGCTCTGCTCTTCTGGGGGGTGGGGGTGCAAGGGGACAGGAGTGGGACATGAGTGGGGGCCTGCTGGCAGGTGCCCTGTACTGCTGGGCGGTGGCGATGCTGGGGGACATGTGTGGGACATGAGTGGGGGCCTGCTGGCAGGTGCCCTGCACTGCTGGGGGGTGGGGGTGCAAGGGGACATGATAGGGACATGAGTGGGGGCCTGCTGGAAGGTGTCCCTGACTGCTGGGGGGTGGGGGTGCAAGGGGACATGAGTGGGGGCCTGCTGGCAGGTGCTGTGCACTGCTGGGGGATGGGGGTGCTGGGGGACATGTGTGGGACATGAGTGGGGTCCTGCTGGCAGGTGCCCTGCACTGCTGGGGGGTGGGGGTGCTGGGGACATGAGTGGGGGCATGCTGGCAGGTGCCCCTGCACTGCTGGGGGGTGGGGTGCTGGGGACATGAGTCGGGGCCTGCTGGCAGGTGCACTGCACTGCTGTGGGGTGGGGGTGCAAGGGGAAATGCGTCGGGGCCTGCTGGCAGGTGCCCTGCACTGCTGGGGGATGGGGGTGCTGGGGGACATGAGTGGGGGCCTGCTGGCAGGTGCTCTGCACTGCTGGGGGGTGGAGGTGCAAGGGGACATGAGTGGGACATGAGTGGGGGCCTGCTGGCAGGTGCCCTGCACTGCTGGGGGGTGGGGATGCCTGGGGACATGTGTGGGACATGAGCGTGGGCCTGCTGGCAGGTGCCCCTGACTGCTGGGGGGTGCTGGGGGACATGTGTGGGGCCTTCTGGCAGGTGCCCTGCACTGCTGAGGGTTGGGGGTGCAAGGGGACATGAATGGGACATGAGTGGGGGCTGCATGCAGGTGCCCTGCACTTCTGGGGGGTGGGGCGCTGGGAGACATGAGTGGGGGCCTGCTGGCAGGTGCCCCTGCACTGCTGGGGGGTTGGGGTGCAAGGGGACATGAGTGGGGGCCTGCTGACAGGTGCCCTGCACTGCTGGGGGGGTACAGGTGCTGGGGGACATGTGTGGGACATGAGTGGGGGCCTGCTGGCAGGTGCCCTGCACTGCTAGGGGGTGGGGGCGCTGGGTGACATGAGTTGGGGCCTGCTGGCAGGTTCCTCTGACTGGTGGGGGGTGGCGGTGCTGGGGGACATGTGTGTGACATGAGTGGGGTCCTGCTGGCAGGTGCCCTGCACTGGTGGGGGTGGGATTGCTGGGGGACATGAGTGGGGGCCTGCTGGCAGGTGCCCTGCATTGCTGGGGGGTGGGGGTGCTGGTGGACATGAGTGGGGGCTTGCTGACAGGTGCCCTGCACTGCTGGGGGGTGGGGGTGTAAGGGGACATGAGTGGGGGCCTGCTGGCAGGTGCCCTGCACAGCTGGGGGGTGGGGGTGCAAGGGGACATGAGTGGGGGGCTGCTGACAGGTGCCCTGCACTGCTGGGGGGGTACAGGTGCTGGGGGACATGTGTGGCACATGAGTGGGGGCCTGCTGGCTGGTGTCCCTGACTGCTGGTGGGTGGGGGAGCTGGGGGACATGAGTGGGGGCCTACTGGCAGGTGCCCTGCACTGCTGGGGGTTGAGGGTGCAAGTAGACATCATTGGGACATGAGTGGGTGCCTGCTGGCAGGTGCCCTGCACTGCTGGGGGGTGGGGGTGCTGAGGGACATGAGTGGGGGAATGCTGGCAGGTGCCCCTGACTGCTGGGGGGTGGTGGTGCTGGGGGATATGAGCGGGGGCTTGCTGGCAGGTGCGCTGCACTGCTGCGGGGTGGGGGTGCAAGGGGACATGCGTGGGGGCCTGCTGGCAGGTGCCCTGCACTGCTGGGGGGTGGGGGTACTGGGGGACATGAGTGGGTGCCTGCTGGCAGGTGCTCTGCATTGCTGGGGGTGGGGGTGCAAAGGGACATGAGTGGGACATGAGTGGGGGCCTGCTGGCAGTTGCCCTGCACTGCTGGGAGGTGGGGATGCTGGGGGACATGTGTGGGACATGAGTGAGGGCCTACTGGCAGGTGCCCCTGACTGCTGGGGGTTGAGGGAGCAAGGGGACATCATTGGGCCATGAGTGGGTGCCTGCTGGCAGGTGCCCTGCACTGCTGGGGGTAGGGGTGCTGGGGGACATGAGTGGGGGCCTGCTGGCAGGTGCCCCTGCACTGCGGGGGGTGGGGGTGCAAGGGGACATGAGTGGGGGCCTGCTGACGGGTGCCCTGCACTGCTGGAGGGTGGGGTGCTGGGGGACATGTGTGGGACATGAGTGGGGGCCTGCTGGCAGGTGCCCTGCATTGCTGGGGGGTGGGGGTGCTGGTGGACATGAGTGGGGGCCTGCTGACAGGTGACCTGCACTGCTGGGGGGTGGGGGTGCAAGGGGACATGAGTGGGACATGAGTGGGGGCCTGCTGGCAGGTGCCCTGCACTGCGGGGGATGGGGGTGCTGGGGGACATGAGTGGAGGCCTGCTGGCAGGTGCCCCTGAATGCTGGGGGGTGGGGGTGAAAGGGGACATGAGTGGGGGCCTGCTGGCAGGTGTCCTGCACTGCTGGGGGGTGGGGGTGCAAAGGGACATGAATGGGGGCCTGCTGGCAGGTGCCCTGCACTGATAGGGGGGTGCTGGGGGACATGAGTGGGGTCCTGCTGAAAGGTGCCCTGCACTGCTGGGTGGTGGTGGTGCTGGGGGGCATGAGTGGGGGTCTTCTGGCAGGTGCCCCTGACTGCTGGGGGGTGAGTGTGCTGGGGGAAATGAGTGGGGCCCTGCTGGCAGGTGCCCTGCACTGCTGGGGGGTGGGGGTGCAAGGGGACATGAGTGGGACATGATTGGGGGCGTGCTGGCAGGTGCCCTGCACTGCTGGGGGACATGTGTGGGACATGAGTGGGGTCCTGCTGGCTTTTGCCCCTGACTGCTGGTGGGTGGTGGAGCTGGGGGACATGAGTGGGGGCCTGCTGGCAGGTGCCCCTGACTGCTGGGGGGTGGTGGTACTGGGGGATATGAGTCGGGGCTTGCTGGCAGGTGCCCTGCACTGCTGCGGGGTGGGGGTGCAAGGGGACATGCGTGGGGGCCTTCTGGCAGGTGCCCTGCACTGCTGGGGGGTGGGGGCAATGGGGGACATGAGTGGGGGCCTGCTGGCAGGTGCTCTGCACTGCTGGGGGGTGGGGGTGCAAGGGGACATGAGTGGGACATGAGTGGGTCCTGCTGGCAGGTGCCCTGCACTGCTGGGAGGTGGGGATGCTGGGGGACATGTGTGGGACATGAGTGAGGGCCTTCAGACAGGTGCCCCTGACTGCTGGGGGGTGGGGGTGCTGGGGGACATGAGTGGGGGCCTTCTGGCAGATGCCCTGCACTGCTGGGGGTGGGTGTGCAAAGGGACATGAGTGGGACATGAGTGGGGGCCTGCTGGCAGGTGCCCTGCACTGCTGGGGGGTGGGGGTGCAAAGGGACATGAGTGGGACATGAGTGGGGGCCTGCTGGCAGGTGCCCTGCACTGCTGGGGGGGGTGGGGGTGTAAGGGGACATGAGTGGGACATGAGTGGGGGCCTGCTGGAAAGTGCCCTGCACTGCTGGGGGTCGGGGTGCTGGGGGACATGTGTGGGACATGAGTGGGGGCCTGATGGCAGTTGCCCTGCACTGGTGCGGGGTGGGGTTGCAAGGGGACATGAGTGGGGGCATGCTGGCAGGTGCCCTGTACTGCTGGGGGGTGGGGTGCAAAGGGACATGAGTGGGGGCCTGCTGGCAGGTGCCCTGCACTGCTGGGGTGTGGGGATGCTGGGGGACATGAGTGGGGGCCTGCTGGCAGGTGCCCCTGACTGCTGGGGGGTGGGGGTGCTAGGGGACATGAGTGGGGGCCTGCTGGCTGGTGTCCTGCACTGCTGGGGGGTGGGGGTGCAAGGGGACATGTGTGGGACATGAGTGGGGGCCTGCTGGCAGGTGTCCCTGACTGCTGGGGGGTGGGGGTGCTGGGCGACATGAGTGGGGGCCTGCTGGCAGGTGCCCTGCACTGCTGGGGGGTGGGGGTGCAAGGGGACATGATTGGGACATGAGTGGGGGCCTGCTGGCAGGTGCCCTGCACTGCTGGGGGGTGGGGGTGCTGGGGGACATGAGTGGGGGCCTGCTGGCAGGTGCCTTGCACTGCTGGGGGTGGGGGTGCAAGGGGACATGAGGGGGACATGAGTGGGGGCCTGCTGGCAGGTGCCCGCAGTGCTGGGGGGTGCTGGGGGCTTGGGGACATGAGTGGGGGCCTGCTGGCAGGTGCCATGCACTGCTGGGGGGTGGGGGTCCTGGGGGACATGCATGGGGGCCTGCTGGCAGGTGTCCTGCACTGCTGGGGGGTGGGGGTGTAAGGGGACATGAGTGGGACATGTGTGGTGGCCTGCTGGCAGGTGCCCTGCACTGCTGGGGGGTGTGGGTGCTGGGGGACATGAGGTGCCCTGCACTGCTGGGGGGTGGGGGTGCAAGGGGACAAGAGTGGGGGCCTGCTGGCAGGTGCCCTGCACTGCTGGGGTTTGGGGGTGCTGGGGACATGTGTGGAACATGAGTGGGGGCCTGCTGGCAGGTGCCCCTGACTGCTGGGGGGTGGGGGTGCTGGGGGACATGAGTGGGGGCCTGCTGGCAGGTGGCCTGCACTGCTGGGGGGTGGGGGTGCAAGGGGACATGATTGGGACATGAGTGGGGGCCTGCTGGCAGGTGCCCTCCACTGCCGGGGGGTGGGGATGCAAGGGGACATGCATGGGGGCCTGCTGGCAGGTGCCCTGCATTGCTGGGGGTGGGGGTGCTGGGGGGCATGAGTGGGGGCCTGCTGGCAGGTGCTCTGCACTTCTGGGGGGTGGGGGTGCAAGGGGACATGAGTGAGACATGAGTGGGGGCCTGCTGGCAGGTGCCCTGTACTGCTGGGGGGTGGGGATGCTGGGGGACATGTGTGGGACATGAGTGGGGGCCTGCTGACAGGTGCCCTGCACTGCTGGGGGGTGGGGGTGCAAGAGGACATGATTGGGACATGAGTGGGGGCCTGCTGGAAGGTGTCCTGCACTGCTGAGGGGTGGGGGTGCAAGGGGACATGAGTGGGGGCCTGCTGGCAGGTGCCGTGCACTGCTGGGGGGTGGGGGTGCTGGGGGACATGTGTGGGACATGAGTGGGGTCCTGCTGGCAGGGGTCCTGCACTGCTGGGGGGTGGGGGTGCTGGGGACATGGGTGGGGGCCTGCTGGCAGGTGCCCCTGCACTGCTGGGGGGTGGGGTGCTGGGGACATGAGTGTGGGCCTGCTGGCAGGTGCCCTGCACTGCTGGGGGGTGGGGGTGCTGGGGGACATGAGTGGGGGCCTGCTGGCAGGTACCCTGCACTGCTCGGGGGTGGGGGTGCTGGGGGACATGAGTGGGGGCCTGCTGGTAGGTGCTCTGCATTGCTGGGGGGTGGGGGCGCAAGGGGACATGAGTGTGACATGGGTGGGGGCCTGCTGGCAGGTGCCCTGCACTGCTGGGGGGTGGGGATGCCTGGGGAAATTTGTGGGACATGAGTGGGGGCCTGCTGGCAGGTGCCCCTGACTGCTGGGGGGTGGGGGTGCTGGTGGACATGAGTGGGCCCTTCTGGCAGGTGCCCTGCACTGCTGAGGGTTGGGGGTGCAAGGGGACATGAATGGGACATGAGTGGGGGCCTGCATGCAGGTGCCCTGCACTGCTGGGGGGTGGGGGTGCTGGGGGACATGAGTGGGGGCCTGCTGGCAGGTGTCCCTGACTGCTGGGGGGGTGGGGGTGCAAGGGGACATGAATGGGGGCCTGCTGGCAGGTGCCCTGCACTGATGGGGGGTGCTGGGGGACATGAGTGGGGGCCTGCTGGCAAGTGCCCTGCACTGCTGGGGGTGTGGGTGCTGGGGGACATGTGTGGGACATGAGTGGGGGCCTGATGGCAGTTGCCCTGCACTGGTGCGGGGTGGGGTTGCAAGGGGACATGAGTGGGACATGAGTGGGGGCATGCTGGCAGCTGCCCTGCACTGCTGGGGGGTGGGGGAGCAAGGGGACATGAGTGGGGGCCTGCTGGCAGGTGCCCTGCACTGCTGGGGTGTGGGTGTGCTGGGGACATGAGTGGGGGACTGCTGGCAGGTGCCCCTGACTGCTGGGGGGTGGGGGTGCTAGGGGACATGAGTTGGGGCCTGCTGGCTGGTGTCCTGCACTGCTGGGGGGTGGGGGTGCAAGGGGACATGTGTGGGACATGAGTGGGGGTCTGCTGGCAGGTATCCCTGACTGCTGGGGGGTGGGGGTGCTGGGCGACATGAGTGGGGGCCTGCTGGCAGGTGCCCTGCACTGCTGGGGGGTGGCGGTGCAAGGGGACATGATTGGGACATGAGTGGGGGCCTGCTGGCAGGCGCCCTGCACTGCTGGGGGGTGGTGGAGCTGGGGGACATGAGTGGGGGCCTGCTGGCAGGTGTCCCTGACTGCTGGGGGGTGGGGGTACAAGGGGACATGAGTGGGGGCCTGCTGGCAGGTGCCCTGCACTGATGTGGGGGTGCTGGGGCACATGAGTGGGGGCCTGCTGAAAGCTGGCCTGCACTGCTGGGGACATGAGTGGGGGCATGCTGGCAGGTGCCCCTGACTGCTGGGGGGTGGGGGTGCTAGGGGACATGAGTGGGGGCCTGCTGGCTGGTGTCCTGCACTGCTGGGGGGTGGGGGTGCAAGGGGACATGTGTGGGACATGAGTGGGGGCCTGCTGGCAGGTGTCCCTGACTGCTGGGGGGTGGGGGTGCTGGGCGACATGAGCGGGGGCCTGCTGGCAGGTGCCCTGCACTGCTGGGGGGTGGGGGTGCAAGGGGACATGATTGGGACATGAGTGGGGGCCTGCTGGCAGGTGCCCTGCACTGCTGGGGGGTGGGGGAGCTGGGGGACATGAGTGGGGGCCTGCTGGCAGGTGTCCCTGACTGCTGGGGGGTGGGGGTACAAGGGGACATGAGTGGGGGCCTGCTGGCAGGTGCCCTGCACTGATGGGGGAGTGCTGGGGGACATGAGTGGGGGCCTGATGAAAGGTGCCCTGCACTGCTGGGGGGTGGGGGCGCAAGGGGACATGAGTGTGACATGGGTGGGGGCCTGCTGGCAGGTGCCCTGCACTGCTAGGGGGTTGGGATGCCTGGGGACATGAGTGGGACATGTGTGGTGGCCTGCTGGCAGGTGCCCTGCACTGCTGGGGGGTGGGGGTGCTGGGAGACATGAGTGGGGGCCTGCTGGCAGGTGGCCTGCACTGCTGGGTGGTGGGGGTGCAAGGGGACATGAGTGGGACATGAGTGGGGGCCTGCTGGCAGGTGCCCTGCACTGCTGGGGGGTGGGGGTGCTGGGGGACATGAGTGGGGGCCTGCTGGCAGGTGCCCCTGACTGCTGGGGTGTGGGGGTGCTGGGGGACATGAGTGGGGGCCTCCTGGCATGTGCCCCTGACTGTTGGGGGGTAGGGGTGCTGGGGGACATGAGTGGGGGCCTGCTGCCAGGTGCCCCTCAGTGCTTGGGGGTGGGGGTGGGGGTGGAGGGGGTCATGTGTTGGTGATCAGTAGTGCAAGCTGACATGTGGCTTGCCTTGGTGGCATGCCCATGGTGGATGGGCTGCCTGCAGGACATGACCAGGGTTGCAGGGTAGTCCCCTGTGGTGTGGGCTGCCTGCAGGGGCCGTGGAGGGTGTAGAGCGAACACCTGGGAGGAGCCACACTGCCAATTGACGTGTAGGACTCCATGCCACCACCGAAATACACGTACCCTGCTAAAATCGCGTGTGAGACTTCCCGCGAACCCCAGATTTACATGTACCCAGGCCAATCGCGTGTGAAACTTCACGCGAACCCCAGGAATACACGCACCCCACTCGCACAGGGCCTATAGCGTGTGAAGCTTCCCGCGAACCACAGATTTACACATACCCCGCTTGCCCAAGGCCAATTGCGTGTGAAACTTCCCGCGCACCCCCGAAATACACGCACACGCTATTTTTGACACAGCGGGTGTCCGTGTTTGTCGGGTAACCCTTTGTACGCCATTTGTCCTAGAGGGCCACAGTATGGGACATTCATCAGAGCTGTATATACGTGCTTTTTGTTAGCGCACATTTTGGCGCACATTTTTTTCATGTGCATGGACGCTACCGCCTGCCTTTGTGTGGCGGACGTGGTTAGGCCTGTGCTCGTCTTCGCACGTGCGCTGGTTTGCCCTATTCGATTCCATAAATATCTGTTGTAGGCTAGCGTGTGGGCGTTCCTCCTGTACTTCCCCCGTGACGGCCACATTTTCACGCGTTGTTCCCCATTCCACGTGTCATGCCCCGTGTTATGCCTACTTTTGTTATGTGTGGCGCGCTATGTGCGCTTTCGCTGTGGCCGTAGCGCACGCCGTTAGATGACCTGTGCGCCGGCATGCGGCACGCAGATTTTCAGCGCACATCCCAGATTTTACTCGCGCACGGACTTCCATTAATCGATGTGCGCGGGTTTTGCTGCGATTTTCACACTTGCACTGCGATTTTCGCACTTGCACTGCGATTCCCACGGTTTCGCACGCTTGTGCTGGAATTTTCAGCATACATTAATTCCATGAATCGGGGTGTTAATATCTCTGGTGGTGTATAAAATATTTAGGACAGAGCGTGAGATGATGACAGAGCAATTTTTCCATGTCAACCAAATTAAGCACTGCCACCCAAAAGATCAGATCAATAGACTGGATCAGGTGGAGTCGGGTTAAATGTACTGAGTGCATGCAAAAGAAAACATACAGTAAAGAATGATAATAGAAGCATAGTATATTTATATGTTGGCGGATGCATTAAAGAACTGTTGGCTATTTCATAATGCATGAGGACAAGTACAAGATGGGATATATTTCACTCCATGAATAATCAGAACCATGGTTTGGTGAGTAAGTGAAAGCAATCAGAAAAGGCCAGATATAGCCTGTGACAAAAATGTGGTGTTATGCGTTCATAGAAGGTGCTGAATCAGATTAACCTGTTCTAGTACAGTGTGGTAAAATTCTTCTGCATGGAGAATTAATATGATGTATGATAATGCAAGGTAGAAAATGTTGTTTGTTTCTCTATGATATATGTTTAATTGCAGGTGTCAAATGTGGCAAGTTCTGGAATATATGATATCTGGGCTGCAATTTTTATTTTTAACCAAGTAGGGGAAAAGGGATAGACAATTGTTCTAAACTATGTACTTAATCTGTTTCTTTTCTATTCAATTTAGATGACATTGACCTATTTTCCTGGGAGGGTCTGGTCCCGGGGACGATGGATCAGAGTTCACAGTATTGGAGTTAAACAGTTATTTATTGTGAAATGCGTATATGTTCATTTTATTAAGATGTTATTGTTTCAACCGTTATTCATCTAGCGACAATGGAGAATGAGAGATATCCTGTGACACATATATTTTAAATATTGATATGTGTTTCCTACAGTGATGACTTTGCTAGCAGTCATATTTTTCCAAAAAAGGGGGGTATATGTAGAGTTATGTGTGTGCTAATTCATGCAAACTATAGCATATGTATACAGATTCTAAGGGAGCAAAATTCTAAGGGAAGCAACATGGGTGTTTTATTGGCAGTGTTTAAAAGGAGTCATTTCGAAATGGGTGCAAATGGCAGCTTTTCTCAGATGCAGCCAGTAAAATGGATGTTCATTTTTATAAATACTAAATGAAACAGGCAGTAATTGTAAAGTGGGTGGAAATTAGGAGTACAGTTCAGCATGGTAATTGGATTAACCTGAAGCTAGAAAGAGATGGGAAGTTACATGAAGCAGGTAAAATGCCACATTAGGTTTTACATTAAACAAAAAACAACAGAATGACAGGGTTTCAATGTGGATATTTTTCAAATTAAGCATCTCTATCTGTGACAAACTGCATTGTGGAAATAACCTATATAACAGAATATACTAACCAAAAGCCCATTAACCAAATAATTGTCCCAAATTAACATTGTAATGCAGTTGGTAAACACAGATGAAAATGTATTTGGTTTTAGTGCTCTTCTATGTAGAAGAGAAAATATGCACAGTAGGAAACTAGATCGGTAACAGTTTCTAGCATAACTGAAGCTCCCATTGTTCTCGTAGGAAGTGAAAAGTTACATGCAGGCCCTTGTAATGTGATTGGTAGAAGTCTGGGGGTGTTAGAACCACGTCAGGGAAGGCTGAGTTAATTTCTAGACAGCCAGAGGAAATTTAAGCAGCTGAGCTGGGGGTGTAGTCAGAGCAGTCTGAGATTCGTTTCCTATCTGCATACGGTGGGATTGTGTACTCCGGGGGCTGCAGCTTGAAGAAAATTAGAAGACAGGGCAGAGGGAGTGTCGTCCTGGCTCCGGAGTGACTGGAATTCCAAGGGGTTTGTGTGTGGGCTGTGTGAGGTCATGCAGATAAGCTCTGGCAGCAAGAGACGCAGGTGGAACATAGAAGCAGACTTCAAAATAATTGTAAATCAAGTTGATTGAGGAGTACGTGGGATCAGTGACATGTGATCAATTAGATTAGGGTGCTAGGTTATAAAACAAATTGCTTTATTTTTGTTGCTTTCTGTCATGCATTTGTTTAAAAGAAAAATTGCACACATGTTTACAGACTCTTCCATGTTGCCCCGTGCTTGTTTTCTTCTCTCGTTTTATCTTTTAGAGGGTCAAAGTTGTGATTGCTGTTGGTAAGAAAATATTTAACTGTTATATTACGAGATGTAACATTTTACCCCTCATTGTGTATCATAAGAACACATATCAAACAAAATCTGGTGCATTTCATGCCTCTAATGATTACTGTTCCAAGAGGAAGGAGTGGTTGGGAGGTTTCGATGTTTAAACCCCGGTGGTAAAACATTTACCACTTTTTTTACCGCCAAAGGTAAATTCAGGAAACAAGGATGAATATACATATGCAAGATAGAAGGTTGTGTGTGGGTTTTCTCTGCATGCTGTAGAGAAAGCAGTGTTCTCCAAGGCACATAGGTTACTGATGTAAATAAATCAGTAACATGAGCTACCTGCAATAAGTGACATTCTGTCTGTACACTCTTACTGGGTTCCCTGAAAGTGTGCCAGGTCCAAAGGTTCTTTATTGTCAGCCAAAGGTGGGTCATAATTATAAAGAGGGAAGGCTTGTTTTATCATAGGGCTGTATTATGGAAGGTATGCTCACCACTAAAATTTCCACTACACCACAAAAATAAGATACCACTAAAAATGACCACCAAAGTAAACTAACGCTAAATTACCACCAGAATAATATAGTTCTGAACTGTTACCAAAATAGGGTAATACTGAACTACCACGAACAGTAAGGCAAATTTACCGCCAACATACCACCAAAATACCACAATACTAAATTACTGCCAAATCAGGAATTAGACCCAAATACAAAATCTCCAACACATTAAACACAGTTGAAAGGCAGTTCGAAGATGTGCCAACATGATTCCAGCTGTGCATGGTTGCTTGGAGTTCCAGTCCGAGGGATCCAGGACAAGGTGAGTCCATCTAACTATGCTCTCCCCAACCCAGAGAGACAGGCTGGCCCCTGCAGAGATGTCTTCACCACGGGAAGAAGCCTGGTACAAGTGCACAGCAGTTCACCCCCCAAATGTGCCCTGGGATCATTAGTTTCCTCTGCCTTGGACAGCACCTGTCTTAATCTCTAAGGCAGATGACTTTGGAATAGACTTCAGGAGTGGGAGAGCCCTTCCATATACAGTCAAATTGTCACTGTGTATTGGACAAATACAAACCTGCTTCACATGGTCAAATCCCTACGCTTGTAGCAAGTGACCATTGCTTTCTTGCATCATATCAGGAGTGCCTTGTCTTCAGATTATGGAGGGGATGGGAAGAAAATAGCAACCCACAGAAAACTCTGATGGTTGACCCCTTGTTCAGGTCCTGTTTTCTTTCTCTGGCTACTCTAACTCTGTTCCCTTCCCTTGCTTGCAACTTCAAAGTCCCTTTGGTGTGCAGCACCCTTATGTGTGGATGGCCTTAGTTGTGAGAGTGCCCATTTGAAGCAGAGTTCCCAGGGGATCTCTGGGTGGGAGTTCCTGTGTCATAAGGCAATGTATTAACCTTCATTGAAGGGAATCAAAAGAAGCAGGCATCCTGCCTATTGGGCTACTAGGAACAGTGCAGACATCCTGACTGTCATGAATACACATCGCCTGCATATAGCAGCGGTGGGCTCTCAGAGATGCTTGTATGATGTTAGATTGGTGTAATTTTAATAATTGTGTAATCTTATCAGTCACCATACTATGAACAGATATTACTTATTTTGATTGATTATCTTTCCACCAGACTGATAAGACAATAATTATTACATCAGAGGTGCCAAAGTAAAAATGCCACCTCTGGCGTAGGTCACCACAGTGGTCAGGGATCCACATGTGACCTTTGAACCTGCCCAGTGTCAATGAAGAACATGTGCACCAGTTGTAAGGAGGCTGGTGCAGCAAGGGCACTTATATGCACTATGATTTTGGCATGAGATTTAAGATTAGAGTCTGAATAGTATACTTCCCTTTCAAAAACAAGATGACCTGTATCATTCCATTATTTTATAAAACAAGAACAGAGGTCAAAGCTTCCCAACATCGCCAGATGACATTCTGTCACATTGCTAATCTGTTCTATCATGTCAATAGGAACTATTGAAGTTACCATTGCTGTGTGTGTTACACCACAACAAGTAGGGTGGCACCCCCAATACGCCATGGAGGTGGGCCCTCATTACATCACACTGCTTGACGTGAATGATTTTGCTCACTACTGGTTGCACAAAATATACTCTTCCCCGTAACCAAGTCTTCAGCAGGAGACATTATTTGAAATAAAGTCTCCACAGTAAAATGGTATCGCTCCATGAGAATGAGAAATATGTTCTCTTTTATGACGAGGACTGAATTTCTCACATTTAAAAATCCTCAATAATCTGGAATTATTTTCACCTGGACTCTGCACAAGGGAAAACCGATTTCACAACACATGCTCGCCCCCAGCAATGCTCCACAGCTTGCTGGTATTGAACGTTTAGGATAAAGTTTCGAATCCCAACTAGGCGTACCCATCCCTTCATCATTACGAAGTCAATACATTGATTACATTTGCATTTGGGAATGCAATTCCTTGTTATGTTCATTTTGATTAAATGTCAACAACGGTAGTAGTAAGTGATGTTTAAAAAACAATTGTGTGTTATCAAACGCAGGCAACTGAATGTGAATCGATAACGGTGTTAATACATTTCTTTCCAGATTCTGCAGGCCTCTCACCCCACCTTCTTGTGTACCAATATAGGTGCTGCCGATACAAAAGTCCAAAAGAATAATTCCATAACTTTAAAAGATATTTTAGCATAAAACATGTTTTTTTATAGTTGTACATCACATGCACTTGCACTGTGGCAATAATGACACCACAGTGTATGTATCATTGCACAGTGTTTGAGAAACGTTGATGCTGTATGGGCCATCATTTTAATTATATGATTCATTTTCAAAGAAATGTGCGTTTCTATTTAAAGTTGTTCTTGCCTCAGTGGACCTGACACCGTAAACACTGTTACTGGGTAACCAAAGAAATAAAATAGCTTTACAATGGCAATTTAGGGAGTTGTCTTGACTGCTGTTTTAGCTTATGTGCAATTAGCAACTATTATATATTTACAGCTGCATATAACTTGTTTCCACCCCAGCTGTTTTTGTGCACGTGATAAACCAGATTCCGGAAAGAGACAAGTTCCCAAAAATCATTACAATAAGTGTGTGGCTCCACTCCCAACGTGCATGGCATTATCTATCTGCTAGAAAACACAGGAACGTAAAAACAAAACCTGAAAAACAGATTCTAGAGTTGGCTACTTCAGACACTACAAGGTAACACGGGCCCAGTTTAAGCTCCCTCCTGCTATTGTGGGGCACCGAGGTATATACACCACTTGACGATCTATTTGAATTTCAATGGCCTTCTAAAGTGGGGGAAATGGCTAGTGGAGGTTATAAGTTTGCGAAGAATCACCAACTGATCATAGTAAAAGTCGTGGTTCCCCAAAGTATTTTTTGAGGGAGGAAGTCAGTATCTAGCAAATGTGTACAACCTGTTGTTTAATTTCACACAAGCACCACAATCATGGCATGCACGTGATATTACAAGGTTGGCTACAGCAACTCTGTAAGTATAGTTACATTGGACTCCTGTTATAAGGAAAATGTATTCGGCTACTAATAGCTTCAAAACAGTATAACACAATAGCACAACAGCACAAACCATTCCTAAAAGTAGCATTTCCTGTTCAAACTAACATCGTGGGATTACTTTATCTTCCCATTCCATTTCGAAGGCCAGTGGAAAGATTTTCAACAAACTTACACCAGGGACTGCCATCTGAGCCACATTGATGCCATCACTCAGATAATACGACCAGCAGCTATTGTACCGAAACATTATGGACCAAAATCTTTTATTTTTTTTAAATACTACGTGTCTGTAGACTGATATTGATGCGCAGGGCAATAATGCAGATTTCGTTAGTCCATTCAGGCCCATGGACTTATCCATTGATCTAAATGACATTATATAAGAATTTGTTTTGCTAAGGAAGGAGGCCAACTTTTATTCGTTATCTCATTGAGCTGGCTGGCATCTTGGGCTGATCAATTTATTTTGCTGCTGAAATGAATCTGTAGAGGATTATAGCAGCCCTAATGGACATGCGCCGACCCTGCCGGGCATGACGTTGTTCCTTAGATGAGTGGAATTGGTTTGTTTTAAGCAGAGATCAGCTGGAAGCTGTGATGTAGTCTGCACTATCCACAGCATCCACAAAGCCTATATTCAAAAAGGGAGAAGTCAAAATGTCACCAGCAATACAGTATGGTATGTAGTGTTCCGATGTAGGGCAAGGGAATGAGGAAGACACGTTGAATAGTATCGAGGGTAGGGAAAGAAAGGTCATGTGTTGTATAATATCTGTAGGCATAGATCCGGATTTGTGGTGCATGATCTCAACGTATTTAGAGAGTGGACACAGTGCACACGTGTGGGTGTGTTTGATGTTCCAGGGCCATAACTAAAGGCAAGGCCCAAAGCACTGATTACTTTGGTCAGTGATAGAGACTAATGGGTAGTGTGTGCTTCTGCTGTGTCTTGGGCTATATGTGCAGTGTCTATTGCACATGGCTGGGCATGTGGAGGGCATGGGCTCATTACATTGCAACCAGAGATGCTCCTGCACCTTTCAGAGTGTCCAGGAACAGTAGTCTGGCAGAACTGACAGTGCTTGATCTGCTTGAATCTTCTTGCGTGGGTGTAAGGTTCCCATACATAGACCTGAGTCACAATGGGGAATTCCAGAAGCAGTTAGACAAACGTTGCACAAGGCCTCCATTTCCTTACACTTAGGAGCAGATAGGCCAAAGGGCACATTTAGGATTTGACAACTAGAGAGGAGAACACCCAGGGGAGACTACCCTCAAGCTCCATATCAGAAATGGAATCCATCCTCAGGGTTGGTCACTTCCACCAGCCCATGCACCACTTGTTTGAAGAGTTCTCTTACCGCAGAGAGGCTGAAAGACAAGAACAGGGCACAACAGTCAGTCAGAGGTTTGCTCTAGGGGACGGATGAGCCAATACCATGCCCCAGATCAGGGAAATGGAAATATATACTGAAGAAAAGTATGCAAAGAAAGAAAAGTGCCACATAAAAAGAAGAATCATGTGAGCTGCAGCCTGCACAAAGCATCTGAAAAATTGCTTGTGCAAGGAAAATGTGTGATGTTTCCAGCCCATCTATAATCTATATGTATGTCCTAAGTAACTGACAAGGCCTGAGATAAATATTTCCCAGTATCAGAAAGTATCCAGCAACATGCTAACATATAGAAATCAGTCCAAAATGAGATGAAAAGCAAAGCCTTTTAAAGAAAAGGAAAACAGAATTGGGCATGCATTCTTCTGCTGGTGTCTGTTTTTCTTTCCTTTACAGGACTGAAAATTAGCTTTGCATCAAAAAATATACAGAGATAAACATAGTAAAAATAAGGAGGAAAATTAGTTAGATTGACAAGAAGATGATATAATGTTGTTCTGTTTAAAATTACAATAGTAACGTTGAAAAGAAAATGTTTAAACAATTTTACTTTTCGGAATGAATATGTTCACCTAAAAGGAAAAGTCCTGACAGAGCAGTCATCCAATTTTAAAGTCATTTACATTCAGATGTAAATGTGTAAGTAAAGGCAATCATTTTATCATTCCCGGATCTTTTTTGTGTAGCTTGTGTAAGTAGAGTCAACCATGTTATCATTCCATAATCTCTTATGTGCACCTTCTGCAATGTATTCAAATCGCAATAAGTTTGTAACACAGACAATATTACACGGCCCACGGTAGTGGCCGTGTAGTTATGGTTATGTTGCTAATCCCATAGGAAGAGCACTTTTTGGGCAGCTTATAACTTCGCTCCCCCTTGACAAATCCTCACCAAACTTAGTATATGGGCCACTCTGAATTTAAAGTTTAGTGAGGTTTGGTGCAGGGGGGGAAGTTATAAGGGGGGTCCCAAAATTTCTTTTTTTCCCATAGAGTGAATGGGGAAAAATCTTTGCTCACACCTACAGCGCAAACCGCTGGACGGATTTGCACCAAATTTGCGGCAGGAGCAGCGGCTTGGTCCCGAAAGCAAGCTTTAGTAAATTTGGTGGAAATCCATCCAGTAGTTTTTTTTTAAACGACCAAAAAGTAGGTCTAAAAAAATTAGTGATATCTATGTTCGCTCTGCAGACACATTTCCCTGTTCGCTCCGCGGACGGGACACCGATTGGCTAATTTGCTTGCCTAATGTGCACGGACGTGACGTCATGTGTTCGCTGATTGGCTGGGATGAAGCATGAGGTGCGTCACTTTGTTTTGATGCGCCCGCCATCCAGGATCCGCGGACATTCACGGACAGCGCGGCGACGAACGGGGAAAAAATACAATTTCGGGGAGTGTGTTGGTGTGTAAGAGTGCTTGGGGAGGGTGGGGAAGTAAGAGATGGGTCAAATGCTGTATTTGATTAGGTGGCAGGTGCCCCTGATGTGTTCGTCATGTCCGCGGTATTCATGGCTGTCCGTGGACATAAAAATGCACTTCTGGCTATTTTACTTTAGTATGATATTGTTTTGGGTTGTTAGTAGAGCATTGATTGTAATGAATATCCCGTATAAGTAGCCCATAAACCACTGTTTAAATGTTTGATTCTATGGGTGTGTTATGCTGCAGTGGTTGTGGCCAGGGCCTAGAGTCTTGGGTGCATGGCCGAAGGTAGTCTTTGGCCATGCACCCAAGACTCTAGGCCCTGGCCACAACCACCGCAGCATAACACACCCATAGAATCAAACATCCATCAAATATCCACAAATCAAAAGTTTGTGCACTGTTTGATTTGTAGGGTTTGTATGTGAAGTTTTGGCTAAGTCATGCAATTAAGATTGTAGAGTTTGGTAACAAGCACTGCAGTATAACATATCCAGGAAAGTAAACATTTTGGATTGTGGTGTATGGTTAGATGTTTGCTTGAATGGTTGTGTTATGCAGCAGTATTTGTGAGTTGAATTATTATATACTTACTGTTTGACTTTTTGTGATTTGATATATTTTTTGCATGACTTGGGTAACTGGAGCAGATATTCTTTTTCAATTTCTGTGATAAAAGAAAAGATCACATGTTCGTGTAGGTAGTTCATAATGAGTCATTGCATTGCATAATAGATATTTCTGCATTATTTCGACCCTCATATTTAGTACTTTAGAAGTACTATATTTCAAACCAGTGTACTGTGCAATTTGCTCAGTTTCTGTGTTTGTTTATGAAATCATTGGGTCTGTGGGAAAAAACAAATCCATGCTGGATAAAAAAAAATAATCCTTTTTTTGTTATGGTACAATATATTTCTTTCTTTGTTTTCAGTGCTTATTTGTTGTTTCTGGCTAATCTTCTATCTGTTGGCTTGTGCAGATTTTTGGGGCAGTTTGATGCTTGTTGGTGTATTCTAATTGTTATTTATAATTGTATGCTAATCTTCTATCTGTTGGCTTGTTGCAGATTTTCTGGGGCAGTTAGATACCTGATGGCGTATTCTAACTGGTTATAGTTTTTTATTTATACTTTCAAGTTATTCATCTATCTGTTGGGTTGTACAGATTGTTGAGGCAGTTAGATACCTGTTGGCATATTCAAACTGTTTATTTTTTGTTATATTTTAGTGGTATTTATTTATCTGTTAGGTTGTTGCAGAATCTTGGGGCAGTTAGATATCTGTTGACGTATTCTAACTGTTTATAGTTTTCTAATTGAAGTTTTGTTAATGTTTATGCACAGATTAGTTATAAAATTTTGGTTTTAAGAATATTAAATAAGCGTTTATAAGATTTGCTGGTAATATCTGCTTTAAATGAATGGTACTATCATTACATTCGAACCATCCACAATTCTTTTTTATATATGCAGTGTAGTGACCTGCATTGGTTGTGGTTCCTGCATGGTAGATTATATCTATTGTTGTGAAGGTTTTTTTTTTACCAAGTAATCAAGCAATACTTGACCATGTGTGAATCCAGTCAGCTTGCAGTTGTTTTTGGTACCATCTGCACTGTAACATAAAAGCATTAGTATTACGTATTTAGTATGTGTCTGTATTTGTAGGGTGGAGTGATTATCTGAATTGCAGGAAGTACATAATCTGACATGGTTTGCATTTTGTACAAGTTACTGAAATGGAATGGATTCACAGTTAGGTATTGATACATACACAAAGCGTTTATTAGGGATTTGTTCCTGTGCCACATGGTTGCAGAGAGTGCATGTATGTTTCCACATGTATGAAATCTGAAAGATTTCATTTATAGGTATGTTTTTGTTTTCCAGTACTTGTAGCAAGTACATTAGAAATTTGTGTGTATCTTCTTGTGAGTTTATAGTGAATTTGAACATTCCAGCACAGTAGTCAATTCTTGTCTTATAACATGAACACTGTTGGTGTTGTCAGGATTGTTGGTTGCATTTCTATGAAGGACCAACATTTGCAAACACAATTGGTCTGTATTGTGTAAGTAAATGTTGTCAACAATTGGTGGCAATTGGAATAGAATATGTATTGCTACATTTGTGTAGCAATGTACACCAGTTATATTTGAATGGACCTGATAGCTCTGTGTCCAAGTCATTTTTTCAGAGTGTGTGTTGCTTCTTTGAAGAAGTACTTCAGTTACTTTGAGCAGTAGATTATTCTTTGGTTGTAGTAATTGATGAAGTATTAGCTTCTTTTACTCTCTTTGGAGGATTTGCAGTGAGATCCTGTTTCGTTTCTGTTTCAAATAGTTTTCTTTCACAACATTTTGCTTTTTGCAGAACAGGATACGTTTTTAGATGGGGTGTACAGTGAATGTAGTATATTGTGTTCTAGAATGCAAGGAATATCAGCATGTACTTTACTTGCATCAAAGTTGATTAGAAATAGTCTGTCAAGTGTACGTAAGCATAATAGTGCTACGTAGCTCATTCCTTCTTTAAAGACTGTATTCCAAATATCTATCAATGCTTTACCTAGAGTAAGACCTTGTGATTTGTGAATGGTAACTGCGTATGCTAGAGTTAGAGAACATTTCCTCTGCGTACATACATGTCTTTGAAAAGAAGGAATCAGGCTGTTGAGCGTCCTATCCTTTTAACTTCTGGTAGTTTGTCAAAGAGAATATTGACAAACTGAATGTTGTTGTCACGTGGGTATGTTTGAAAGCCAACAACTGTACCAAGTGCTCCATTAACTAGTCCTTGCTCCACGTCAAGGTTACGTTTAAGCATTACTCTACAGTTTAAAGATAATTTTAATATTTTTTCCAAACCAGCTGTGTTGGAGATAGAGTTTTCTAAGGTAATTCATCTTGTTGTGGTTTGCTGACACATAGGTATTGTCATACCATGTACGTCCAGTTTGTCTGTGGGGCAAATTTCAATTATTGGTTGCATTTCTTTTTTCAACATTGTTTCATTGAATTTTGAACAGCTTACAAGAGTTGGCATCAAGGACATACATTTGACATTTGTGTGTGCTAATTTTTCCATGACATCAGTAGCACATGAGTTATGGCCATAGAGTGCATGGATGTGCTGGATTTTTAATATTGATTGTGCTTCTTGACATAGTACACCAACTCTAATACTTTTTGTAAAAAATTGTTGGTGTATGTGAGGTCTGCAGACTGGCACATGTTTTCTATTAATTCTCTGTATTGGAAATGTTGCCAAAGGGTGACATTTCCTAATTTCCTATGCTGCCAACAGTTTTACGGCTTAGTTTGTTCCCTAAGGTTTTAAAAATACGTTCAACTTTCACTGGTGTCAATTGAAGAAGATCTCCAAAAACAATAATGTGTTTTCCTCCAAAGAGCTCTTCGTAGTCTGTTTTGAGTACCTCTTGTAATCTGAGGTGAATCAAAGCCAACATTAGGTTGGAGACCATGCTCACTTCATCTATTAGTAGCATTTTCATTTGTTTCAATATCTGCGTAGTTCCATTGCAGCGTCTGTAGAATGTTTGTAATAATCAAATTTGTTTTGGTGTTCTACTGGAAGGAGTAGTAATCGGTGTAAAGTGACACCGCCTATGTTGTAGGCAGCTAAACCTGTGGGGGCAGTTACAACAGCTGACGGTTTGTTGTTTGTCAATTGTTGAAGGAACTTGCTGATGATTTTGATTAAGAATGTTTTTCCTGAACCAGCTTGACCACTGTTATATAGCAGTATAGGTTTGTAGTTTTGGCAGGTACAGTTTTTATTTTCATGTTGTACACCATGTTTAATTTGTTTTGTTACCTCTTGGAAAATGCTACCCTGCTCATTGTTCAGTTTTGATTTCAGTAGAGTGAAGTCTTCTATATTTTCTTCATAGTGACACATGGTGTTTTCTACTTCTGTAAAAGCTAATTCTGCCTCATTTGCTATTAGTAGTTGTCCTAGTGGTTCTTGGCTTCCTGTTACAGAAGGTTGACTACTGTCAGGAGTATCCTCATCTAGTTTGGCCGGGAGTTCTTCTTCATGTTGCTGTTCATTGTGCAACATTGTGTTGTACTGTGTAGGGGTTACATCTGTTATAGTGCTTTCATTTGCTTTGAAAGCGTCTTCATAGGAGTCATAGATATCTAGTAACTCTTCTTCTTTTCTGCATGGTTTAAAAAGTTGTAGCAGGGACATGTAATATAGTTCTTTATGTTGAGGAGTTTTTAATGACAATTTGATATGATTAATTAAGCTTTGTTTGTTAAGTTTCACTAAGCTGCCTTCACAATTTGTCACTCTGTATCTACCTTTGTTTTCATCTGGTTTTATATTATTTTTGTATGCAAAGTTTTGGGCTATGTTGTTTTCAAAATGTCTTGGCTGTTGGGATCATTTTTGGCGATTGTTTCTATGTCCTCATATGATTTGAAAACTCTTTTTCTAGATTTAGCAGGACCAAGAGTTAGCCATACTATATTTTTAGATTTTCCATACAAAGCAGTACCGGTTAAATGGTCCGCAGCTTCATAGCAGCCACATTCTCTATGAGAGAACATTTTTATGCCTAAGCTGTACAATTTCTGTGACAGTGTTTGTCAGATGATAGGTCATCCCAGAGGTCTTGAAGCTCTGTTTTTTCTGCTTTGGTTAAGTAGGCTGTAACATATCGTGCAACTGCCGTGGAATTGTCTGCAATGTACTGCATATCTATGTTTGCATTCCATAAGAGGGCATGATTGCATTGTAATCATTGATATATTTTGCTTCTTCTGTTCTTTTTATGTAATATGTTTTCTTAGGTGATTTACCTTTGACACTACAAGCCTCATTACGAGGCAGCCGGTAAGGGATTACCGGCACCAGTAAGGGCACTGGTGCCGGTAATCCCTTGATGCCCTACTACGAGTTCCCTTTGCGGGTCCTCCCTTAACGCCTGGTTTTTCCAGGCGTTAAGGACGGGACCCGCAAAGGGACTCTGGAGCTAATATGCAATTTGCGGTACCGTTATTAGTGCCTTCCCCATTCCCATTGAGCCCTATGGGGGCTCAAATGGGAATGGTGAAGGGCCCTGGTGAATGGGGAATTACCGGTCCCGCCAACCTTGGAATAGACCGGTAATTGCTCCATTCACCAGGGCAGAGAAGGTAAGGTTTTGGAGGCAGCCATGGAGCTAATAGCGCCATGGCTGCCTCCAACCTCGTAATGAGGCCCTATGTCTAAACAGAAGACATGAATTTGTTTACTTGACCTGTTGCTGTAACTGGTCTAGGGAAACCAAAGCAGCATTTGGTGTAGTATTTCCCTTTGTTTTTGTTTTTGTTCCGCGTATTTTTGTGTTAAATTTGCTCCCCGAGGCCCCACGTTGCCCCGTATTTCCCTGCCTCCCCCTTCCGACATCCCTCGCCCGCCCGCCTCCCAGAAAGCCCCCGACCCCTGATTGGTCACCTAATTCGAGTCGTTGGTTCTAGTGACCCGCGCCGCTGCACCTACTCCTCTTTTTCCATCTGAGGAGCAGGTGAGTGCGCCCCCATCCGTGACCCCATTCCGCTGGTTTTTGTGTTAGATTTGCTCCCCCAGGCCCTGCGTTGCCCCGTGTTCCCTGCCTCCCCCTTCCGGCATCCCTCGCCCGCCCGCCTCCCAGCCCGCCCCCCACCCCTGATTGGTCACCTAGTTCGAGTCGTTGGGTCCAGTGACCCACGCCGCTGCACCTACTCCTCTTTTCCATCTCAGGAGCAGGTGAGTGCGCCCCCATCCGCGACCCCATTCCACGTGTTTTTGTGTTAAATTTAGAATTGTCCCCACCTGCATTAGAAGTGTACCCAATTGCATTTAGAAGCTGCGCCCAATTAGCCTCTCTGTGAAAGTTGAATTTAGAATTGTCCCCACCTGCATTATAATTGTTCCCACCTGCATTTATAAGTGTACCCAATTGCATTTAGAAGTGTACCCAATTGCATTTAGAAGCTGCGCCCAATTAGCCTCTCTGTGAAAGTTGAATTTAGAATTGTCCCCACCTGCATTAGAATTGTACCCAATTGCATTTAGAAGCTGCGCCCAACAGCCTCTCTGTGAAAGTTGAATTTAGAATTGTTCCCACTTGCATCTAGAAGTGTACCCAACGGCATTTCAGAAGTGTACCCAATTGCATTTAGAAGCTGCGCCCAATAGCCTCTCTGCGAAAGTTGAATTTAGATCTGTTCCCACCTGCATTAGAATTGTTCCCACCTGCATTTAGAAGTGTACCCAATTGTATTTAGTAGTGTACTCAGTTGCATTTAGAGGCTGCGCTCGATAGCCTCTCTGTGAAAGTTGAATTTAGATCTGTTACCACCCGCATTAGAACTGTTCCCACCTGCATTTAATAGTGTACTCAGTTGCAGTTGGAAGTTGCGCCGGATAGCCTCTCTGAGAAAGTTGAATTAGAATTGTTCCCTCTTGCATGTAGAAGTGTACCCAACGGCATTTAGAAGTGTACCCAATTGCATTCAGAAGCTTCACCCAATAGCCTCTCTGTGAAAGCTGAATTTAGAACTGTTCCCACTTGCATTTAGAAGTGTACCCAGTTGCACCTGAAAGTTTGCACCCAATAGCCTCTCTGTGAAAGTTGATTTTAGAATTGTTCCCACCTGCATTAGAAGTATATCCAATCTTATTTAGAAGTTGCGCCCAATAGCCTCTCTGAGAAATTTGAATTAAGAACTGCTCCCACTCGCATCTAGAACTGTACCCTGCACCCTCTCTGAGAAAGTTGAATTAAGAACTGTTCCCACTCGCAACTAGAACTGTACCCTGCACCCTCTCTGAGAAAGTTGAATATAGAATTGTTCCCTCTTGCAATTAGAAGTGTACCCAACGGCATTTTAGAAATGTACTAAATTGCATTTAGAAGCTGCACCCAATAGCTTCTCTGAAAGTTGAATTTAGAACTCTTCCCACTTGCATTTAGAAGTGTACCCAACAGCATTTTAGAAGTGTACCCAGTTGCACTTGAAAGTTGCACCCAATAGCCTCTCTGTGAAAGTTGAATTCAGAATTGTTCCCAACAGCGTTTTAGAAGTGTACCCAGTTGCACTTGAAAGTTGCACCCAATAGCCTCTCTGTGAAAGTTGAATTCAGAATTGTTCCCACCTGCATTAGAAATATACCCAATTTTATTTAGAAGCTGCGCCCAATTAGCCTCTCTGAGAAAGTTGAATTAAGAACTGTTCCTACCTGCACCTAGAACTGTACCCTGCACCCTCTCTGAGAAAGATGAATTTAGAATTGTTCCCACCAACATTTAGAAGTGTACCCAATTGCATTTAGAAATTGCACCCAATAGCCTCTCTGAGAAAGTTGAATTTAGGACTGTTCCCACCTGCATTTAGAAGTATACCCAACTACATTTGAAGTTGCGCCCATTAGCCTCTCTGAAAAGTTGCTCAACTCAGTAGTATACCCAACTGCATTTAGAAAGTGTACCCAATTGCATTTAGAACCGTACCAAGTTGCACTTAGAAGTATACCCAATTGCTTAGAAGCACCAATTAGTCCTTGACTAGTTGAGCCCATAAGTGTACTTATAAGTGTGAGTCACCGATCCTAGAACCACAATCAGAAAACCCTCCTAAATCAACCCAAAGCTCACACCAATCATGAGCGCACCAACTCCACCAGTGCCCATCAGAAACGACTCCCATGGACCCCCTCCACTCTCCGATCTGCCCTCCCCCCCGAAGACAACCCACCATCCTCCGCAATCCCTGCCAGCACCCTCACCAAACACCAAGCCAGGGGGGCACGATGGCGTGCCACCCACCCCAAGACCACTCATCTCCTGAACCCCACTGTCGACCCGCCAGTACTGCCCATGCTCGCTCCCCCCACTACCACACCCCACCCTGCAATCCCCCTCCCCCCGCCTTGCCATCATACTCCTGCCACCTTCCCCCCCGACTGCACCCTTTTCCCTCCCTAAAAACTGCACGCCTAGCCCTAGCGAGAACCAAAGCTGCCTCCGTCTCCCCCTCTGACCCCCCCTAATCTCTCTCTCAAACCAATCGCAGCAAAGAAACTAAAGAGGATGCGTTCCTGGTCCCCCTCAACCTCTCTGCTCTCCTCGCCTCCCTTGTCTCGACCCACCACCTCTCTCCCACAATCTCCCACCTCCCCTGTGGCCTCTCCCTTCCTGAAACCCCTCTCCCTCGATTTCTTCTTAACCGCAACCAAAACTCCCAACCGCCCTCCCCCCATCCTCAAATTCCCCTCCCCAAACCCGATCATCCCACAACACACATCCACCCAACCCCGCCGGAAGCCAGCAAAACTCCCGGCTCGCCCTCTTTTCCCTAGCATCACCAACCCTACCCCTCTCCCTCTACTCTCTCCCCCTCCGCCCAATCCCGCTCCAGCACCAAAACCAACCTTCCCTGCCGATGTGAACTGTATCCTATTTAACGCCGGCTCTGTAGCAAAAAACAGACATTGCCTCTTTGACCTCCTCACCTCCGTCAAACCAGACCTAGTTTTCATCACCGAAACCTGGTTCTCTGATGACTTCAGCCCAATCGTAAATCAAGCCTTTACGCCCAACTACTGCCTCATCCCACAGAACCGTCCGTCCAGAGGAGGGGGGTAGCATTTGTCTTCAAATCTCTCTTCCGCGCCTCAATCATGGACAACCAACCCTCCATTCCATCCTGCAAATCCCTCCTCGTTAAACTATCCCTCTTCCCGTCGCTCTCACACACCTTCCTAATAATCTAAAGGCCCCCTGGCTACGATAGACATTTCGCAAACAACCTTTGCGACTCTATTGCCACCCTCCAAATAAACCATCCCAACCTCACCCTTCTCGGAGACTTCAACATATGGCTCGACATCCCCACCAATCCTATGACACACGCCCTGATCGACGGTCTAGATGCAATTAATCTCCAACCCCACATAAACGGACCGACTCATTTTAAAGGACACACTCTCGACGCCATCTTTAGCTCCAACAACCAGATTCGGTTAAAGCCCCCCACTCCTATCATCTGGTCCGACCACTTCATTCTCTCGTTTGCCATCCCCGCACCCGGCCCCCTACCCGTACCCGCATCTGAACCTCCTAACCTACGAAAATGCTGGAAAAAACTAATAATCACCCCGGACCTAGCCGAGGCACTCCTCCAGTCTCCACTACCTACCTGCCACCCTAACAACCAACAAACACCTGAGGCCTTTGACTCATGGCTCAACACATCTCTGATGCGACTCACCCCTCCTTCCAAACCATCAACCCGCCGTGGCCCGTTCCCCAGATGGTTCACTCCTGAGCTGAAGACCAGTAAACGACGCTACAAATACCTAGAACGCAATTGGCAAAAAGAGAAAACCCTCGAGAGCAGGACCACCTTGGCCCGACACTTGTACCGTTACAAGGCCGAAATCCGGAAAGCTAAAAAAGCCCACTACAACACCCGAATCCTAAACTGCAAAAACCCAAGCAAAGAACTCCACAAAATCATCTCCGAATTCACCAACCCAACTTGTAATACAACTGTCCCGACCCCGTCACAATCACTGTCTGACTCACTCTCCCTCCACTTTTACACCACTGCTATTGAAAGGACAAAAACTCTAAACACCAAACTGGCTCTCATACAACCAATTAACAATCCCCCTCCCATACCGGCCAGCCCGTCAACTGCAACCTCTACTCAACCAACGTTCGAATCCTTTAGTCCAATATCACCAGAACAATTTCTCAAACTTCTATCTGCCCGCAAACGATCTGGATCCCCCTCTGGATTCCTGCCCAGCCGCAACCCTTGAAGAAATCTTTGCTTCCACCAGCGCAGGAGAACACGCAAGATCTATCATAAATGCCTCCATTTCCTCCGGTATTTTTCCCGAAACATTCAAAATGGTACACGTCAAACCTCTAATTAAAAAACCCTCGCTCGACCGTCTCGAGCCCAAAAACTACCGCCCAATCTCAAACACCAGACTCCTTGCCAAACTCATTGACCGAACCGCCTACTCCAACTAAACGCCTTTGTCGAAGCCAACAATCTCCTTGACCCCGCCCAATCAGGTTTCTGAACTCGGCACGGAACCGAAACAACCATAACCTCGATCTGGGATGACCTTAAAATGACAGCAGACTCCGCAGGATGTGCCGCCCTAATCCTTCTCGACCTATCCGCTGCCTTTGACACGATCAATCACTCAATCCTCCTAGACCGCCTCCACTCCCTAGGAATTTGTGGAACCGCTCTTAAATGGATAGCTTCATTCCTCAAAGACAGGCACCAAATAACAACACTCTCCAGCTTTACCTCCCAAGCTCGACCAGTCGACACGGGAGTCCCTCAAGGAGCATGTCTATCCGCCCTCCTGTTCAATCTCTACCTGACCACCCTCCCACCAATAATTCGTTCACACAACATCCTATGTTACAACTACGCCGACGACACTCAACTAATTCTAAAATTCCTGAACTCGAAACCCAACTCCCAACTCGACCTGGCATCCTGCCTTGTAAACATAGTTTGTGGCAACTCCGACCTTCTTCCGCACCCACTACCCTGGCCACCCGCCATGGGCAACTAACCTACACCCTCCAAAACAGTAAAAAATCTCAGATGCACCCTAGACTCCGACCTAACACTCTCGCGCCAAGTCAACAAAGTCTCAAAGTCCTGCCACTACCACCTTAAAAACCTTAGGCGCGTCTTTCCATACCTCTCATTTCCCAATAGAGTCTCCGCTGTCCAATCAATCGTTATATCCAGACTGGACTACGGAAACCCCTTATACCTCGGAATCCATGCCTACCAACTGAATAAACTCCAAAGAGCACAAAACGCGGCGGCCAAAATGCTACTTGCGCTCAATCCAAGAGACCACATATCCCCGGCCCTTAAAACACTGCACTGGCTTCCAGTAGCCCGTAGGGTTGCTTTCAAAACCTTATGCCTCTCCCATCGAGCACTGCATAAAACTGGACCGCAATATCTTCAAGACAAACTAATACCTTATCATCCCACTCGCACACTAAGATCAAGCTCAGCCAGCCTCCTAGTAATTCCCAAGACAAACTCAGTCAGGCTAGGCGGATCATCATTCTCTGCCCTGGCACCAACCCTGTGGAACTCACTCCCACCCCACATCCGCCTAACTGAGGACATAAAATCCTTCCGAAAACTACTGAAAACCTGGCTCTTCCCATAAAACCAATCTAGCATCATCACAATAATACCGACCCATCAAACTACATGAAGCGAGAAATGATAGCTAAATAAACTCGAATGTAAACTAGAAAGACAAAACAGGCCTAAACGAGTAAAGTAGATCAAAACAGTGAAACAGAAAATAGGAATAAATCATTGAGAAACTTGGAGATCTGAACCAATGAAAGGGACATAATGAATGAGAAGGGAATACAGTGAATGACATAAATGAAATAGTTAGAATGGATGAAGCGTACAGAACAGACAAATACACTAAACGGAAGCGTGCGGTTAAGACTGGAGAGCAGATGAGTTGTGGAAAGCGGATGAGTGTGGAGAGCGGATGAGTGTGGAGAGCGGATGAGTGTGGAGAGCGGATGAGTGTGGAGAGCGGTAAGAGTGGAGAGCGGATGGGTGTGACGATCGGTAAGAGTGGAGAGCAGATGAGAGTGGAGAGCGGATGAGAGTGGAGAGCGGATGAGTGTGGAGAGCGGATGAGAGTGGAGAGCGGATGAGAGTGGAGAGTGGACGAGAGCGGAGAGAGGACGAGAGCGGAGAGAGGATGAGAGCAGAGAGAGGATGAGAATGGAGAGAGGATGAGAGTGGAGAGAGGATGAGAGTGGAGAGCGGACGAGTGTGGAGAGCAGATGGTGGATGAGAATGCAGAGCGGATGAGTGTGGAGAGCGGATGGCGGATGAGAATGGAGAGCGGATGAATGTGGAGAGCGGTGAGTGTGGTGAGTGGATGGCGGATGAGAATAGAGAGTGGATGAGAGTGGAGAGCGGATGGCGGATGAGAATGGAGAGCGGATGAGAGTGGAGAGCGGATGGCGGATGAGTGTGGAGAGCGGATGAGTGTAGAGAGCGGATGAGTGTGGAGAGCGGATGAGTATGGAGAGCGGATGAGTGTGGAGAGCGGATGAGTGTGGAGAGCGGATGAGTGTGGAGAGCGGATGAGTGTGGAGAGCGGATGGCGGATGAGAGTGGAGAGCGGATGGCGGATGAGAGTGGAGAGCGGATGGCGGATGAGGGTGGAGAGCGGATGGCAGATGAGAGTGAAGAGCAGATGGTGGATGAGGGTGGAGAGCGGATGGCGGATGAGAGTGGAGAGCGGATGGCGGATGAGAGTGGAGAGCGGATGGCGGATGAGAGTGGAAAGCGGATCAGAGTGGAGAGCAGATGAGAGTGGAGAGCGGATGAGTGTGGAGAGCGGATGAGTGTGGAGAGCAGATGAGTTTGGGGAGCGGATGAGTGTGGAGAGCGGTTGAGTGCGGAGAGCGGTTGAGTGCGGAGTGCGGTTGAGTGCAGAGAGCCGTTGAGTGCGGAGAGCGGTTGAGCGTGGGGACCAGAAGAGAGCGGAGGAGAAGGGACGAGTGTGGAGAGCAGATTAGTGCGAAGCGGATGATTGTGGAGAGCGGATGAATGAGGAGAGCGAAAAAGTAAATGTGTAGCGTGGATGAGCGTATGGACGGATGTGTATATGGAGCGAACGAGTGTCTGATGCGGATGAATATATGGAGCGGACAATTGGGTGAAGCGGGTAAATGTGTGGTGCGGATGAGTGACAGATGAATGCATGGAGTGGACAAAAACATAGAGAAGATGAGTGTATGGAATGGATGAATAGACAGAGCAGACGAGTAGTTGGCATTTCCGATGAGTGGATGGACCGGACAACCATTGGGGACTGAACGAGTGCCCTATTTGGAGCTGGTATGTAGACTAGACGAGCATAAACTACAAGAGTGTGTGGACTGGACGAGTGTGCAGACTGGACGAGTGTGCGGACTGGACGAGTGTGCGGACTGGACGAGGGTTTGAACTAGACGATGATAATGACTGGACGAATGTGTGGAGCGGACGAGTATGAGGAACGGACGAATATGTGCAATGGACGATACTTAATATGCTTTGGAATGAAGGAAACACTTGAAAACATACATCATACCACACCCCACGCTTACTCTCCCCCTTACACCACCACTCATCTAGAACACTTAGATACTATGACACCATTCGGTATAACTGTTCTCATATCTACATCTCCCGCTTACTCCACATCACTCTAAGTAATCATTGCTGGTTTCACACCCCCCAGCCAGGCGTTCTCCTCAGGCCTAACGCAGCCACACTTGTTCTGGGTAAAACCGACCAGAGTGAACACATACTCCTGACCTCTCAACCACCACACCTACAGCTAAGAAGCAGCTACCACTTGATTTCCACACCAGCTGCACACATACCTGGTGCGCACACGCACTTTTGGACTCCCTCTTCTCTCTCTACTGACCTGAACTTCGGTTCCCAAGGGCGTTCAACCTACCAGCGCCTTCAGACCATACCAATGGTATATAAGGCGCTATATAAATGCAAAATAACATAACATAACATAACATAACATATTTGCGATGACAATAATATCCCACATTTGTGTCTTTGAAATTGTAAAACTTGTGAATGAAGGTCACTATTTGTTGTTTGCGAAGTAATTTCACAAGTCACAAGTAAAACAGTGGCATCAATGTCTTGACCAAATTTAGGAGCATCGTTAACCCATAAAAGGATGTGGATATGTGGTGCTCCTCTGGCTTGGTATTCTTTTCTCCAAAAGAAGTGTTCCAACTATATGAGGGGAGGAACAGTGTTATTACAAATAAAGTGTAGCATAGCAATGAAGCAATGATGGAAATATCTTGAAACATTAACAGGATCTAGAGAGCAGAGTTCTCCAGGTGTTATTATGTCTATGTTTGTTTTGTTTTTGTTTGCTATGCATAGGAAATCATGCAAATCTTCCCATGCATATTCTGCACAACTTAATTTATCAAACCAAGTGTGTGGGCCAGGTTTCTTATCATACAACGTACATCTCTGTGATGTCAAAACCAGTATTCTTTTGTACCACGTATGTTTGCTAACAGATTTGTAATGCTTGATTTTAGAACCTGATCTGTTTCTTGTACTTTTTGTAGTAATTGTGTAGCTAACATATTTTTTAAATGGGTACCTGATTTCAGTGTGTGTGCAACTCCATAGCATAGAGTTGCTAGTTCACTTTCAAAGAGTAGGTGGAATATGTATTCCACCTTATGTCTAAATCTGGGATCTTCAGAATAAATTCGTAAAGAGCGGTATTCTGATGCTGTTATCTGAGTGGGTCTATCATCGTACCTTCCTCCTTTCCCAGTGGGAAACAGTAGAGGAAAGGCATGTGTTTCTATACTTTTTTCCCATATGCTGATTGGTGATCCATTTGTTTGTCGCATTTGGTACGTTTACAGTGCATCATCTATAGAGTCTTTAGAGTGTAATGGATGAATTGTATAATGGTCTCAAATATTGGATACTGTAGCAGGATCTAGAAGTTGAAATTGACCAGTTTCTGGTGACTCTTGAATTATTTCAGTGGTTTCCCTCAGGTTTTCTTCAATATTAATTTCTTTGTAGTATTCATTATTGTCTTTTAGATATTGCAAGGCTTGTCTTACTTCATGCAAGTCCACAAGTTGTTGCCAAATGTGTTTGTCTTGTGTAGGTACACCATTTACTAAGACAATTAAACATTGATCTATTTGACATTGCACTCCTAGAGTGTGTACATTTTCTTTCAGATCTAATGGTAAATAAACTACTTTGCCACAAATGCCTTTCACTAATTCAGAGGGAGGTTATTGTGCTGTTTTTAGTTGAAGGTGTATTATTGCTTGAAATGGGTCCACTTTTTGAATTATGATGCTCTCATTTAAATTGAGTTTTTGCAGGGGTTTTCGTAGTGGGAATAATTCCAAGTTATTTGTGATAACATGTGAAGGAGTTTGGTTGTTGTTAAGTTTTGCAGTGCAGTAACTACAAAGTATTAAGGAGTCAGTTATTTCATATTTGTTTTCTGCTATAAGGCAGAGAGCTAATTCAAACCATTTGGAAAGTCTATTGTCTTCTATTTTGTATTTTACGTCTACAGTTTTTGTGCTACTTTTATAAAAAGTTCTGCGGCAACACACACACACATGGTTTGGTACTTCAGCGGATGTACTTTTACATTTTAATATTTCTTTTTTGTATGTATATAGTAGAAGGTTGCCATCTGTACAATTCTTGTTTGTCTGATGTAAAGCTATTGCATTTTGTAAGTGGCTTTCACTTCCAAAATATTTTCTCTGGATATGCTCTATTTCTTCGAGTAGGTCTTTGGCTGTACCATGTAGAAGATTGTTATTTAAATTGGCTAGAGCTAAAGCAGGACTTTTAGCACAGAACAGTTTATGGACTAGATTTCTTATAGTTGAATGATGTGTTGATATCATTTTGATATGATGGAAGGTGCTTTTGCAAATAGGTCATGAAATGCAGGCTAATAAATGTCCTTGTAGTCCTGTGTATTTGCGCACTGGATATGTATCCATATTTTGTAGTAGTTTCATTTTGAATGGGTCTTTGCCTTTCACATACTGACTGAGAAACTGGCATAAAGATTTGAAAGATTTTTGGGTAATGTTACACATTGACGTGCTTGGCCATTTGTACACTGGATGTTTTGGTTCAGTTGAATGGAGAGGTCATTCTGGGGATATTTTTTTGTATGCAGCATTTCTTGTTCCATTATGGTATTATTAAGTTTTTCATACCCACGTCCACTGCAATGTATGGCAATTGTATTTGTTTGCTTTTGTTTGTATGCTTCTTCATTAAAATATGGTTCTGTGCTCGTAGTGTGACTCCATTCACCTCCACAGATATTTAAGAAGTTATTTTTGTTGACAATCTGTTTATTGAGAAGTCTTTTTTGTAGTTTAGTAGTTAGTTTTGTTAGTGGTTTCATTCTGTTTAAAACGAAAATAAATAACTTCCTTTTGCAAAGGATTGTACTGTCTATGTATGAGAGCTTCTAAGTTTAATTTTATACGGTAGGTTTTAAGGGTAGTGCTTGATTTCTCTGCTGTTTTTATAAGATTCTGAAGGACTCTGTGGTGGAACATTCTTTGTAAAATACTTTTTTTGGTATGGTTACTTGCCACTACATCAAGATTTATAGGAGCAGTGTTAGTAGTAGTGGTAGCTGCATTCTTGTTAATCACTTTCTGTTTTGTTTTACATTTTGAAAGAGGAGGCAAAGTTTCTGTACTGGAAGCTTGTTTTGTTTCACTTAATGACTGTACTAGCTGTTTTGTTTGAACTTTTTCTACAAATTAAGTTGGATGCTTATTTTGGACACTTTTATTTTGATTTGCTCTGCTTCTACGTTGCTTTCTATGGACTTGCTTTTTGGTAGGCATTCTTTGGGGTCTGTTGGAAAAAAAAGAAGGTATGGGTTGGGCTGCTGTGCAATGTATGTGTGCTGTGTGCATGAGTGTCTGAGTATGATGTTAAGGATGTATGTGGAGGTGTGTGATTGTGCAAAGGTCAGCTACAACAAGTTCGGAAGGCTATTCTTGTATTTGTGTGTTACTATACTAAGGTTCAGATGACAATACAAAGTAAGCTATTGGTGAGGAAAAGCACTAATACTAAATTTGACGGTATAGTATTAAAATAGTTCTTTGTTCTGCAATACTAACATTCGACGGGCTGATTAATGGAAGTTGTGTGCCGAAAAATTGGGGATTTGTGTGCCAAATACAAAATAAAAGGTGTCTCTCAAGCATCTGCAAAAAAAAAAAAAAAAAAAGGCTCATTTCAGAGCCAACCTCAAAGGGGAAATGGGGTAAATTATTTAAATTTAAATTCATCACACTCAGATTTTTCGATATGTCCGTGGACATGGCGGTTGTCCGCGGATCCGCGTATTACATACAGGGATTTTGGGGTCGAGAGGCATGCAAATGAGAATGAGCAGAGCAAGGGATTGGTCAATAAAGTTTACTGGATGTGTTGTGTAAGGAGAGAGTTTGTCAGAAAGTCTATTTTCCTGAGAGAAGAACAGATAGCTATGGCTGTGTGTTTCAGAAAACTGGATGTCTGGATTTTGGGAGACTCATGGATACATTGGTTGGAGGTGCATGCAGGATGCTGTGCAGTGGCTGCACATCTTGTATTCCCTTATGTGGAAGTGCACTGTCATGGAGTGCGTGGAATGAAGTGGCTGGATTTGGTACCTCTCTGTGCTACTTTGGTGACACAGCGTCATCCAGACATAATTATTATTCATTGTGGAGGGAACAGTTTAGGACATGTGTCTGGAATTTCTTTGCAATTTGCAATGAAAGAAGGACTTGGGAAGGTCATGGACACATTTCCAAATTCCCAAGTAATTTTTTTCTCTTATTGCGCAGAGAGAAATGTGGCTGCGTTCTTCTTCATTTGGTCCACAAATGGAGAAAGCATGGCGCAATGTCAATAAGGCTGTTTGTGCTTTTTTAAGAGATGTTGGCATGTCCTCTTTTCACAATGAAAATATTATGTTTTGTTGCACATACATTTTTCGCAGAGATGGGGTACATCTTACTTATGCTGGCAATCAGATTTTTCTGCGAAATATACAAAATGCATTGCAACCTTTTTTGTAATTACATTAATACATTTTACAATAGGTGTTAATCATTTCAAGTTTTTGAAACACAAAAAAAACACTAAAAGGCTCTTTTCAGAACCACCACTTCTTCCCATAGAATAGTGCAATGGTTCTGATAGGGCAGCACCCGCAAATAATAAATGTCAGTGGACTGTCCGCGGACGTCTAAAAAATGCACATCGCCCTGCACTATTTATTTGTTACTTCTATTTTTAAACTGTGAAAGGCGGCTCTGAAAAGAGCCTTTATTTGGGGGGTTTTGTTGTTTTATATTTTTTTTGTTTTTTTACACATGACACACAAGGAAAAGAGGGGAAAGGAGGGTAAGAAGGGACACCAACCACGGGGATAAGAAAGGGCAGGAGGAGAGAGGAATATGTAGGGTGGGCCTTATTCAGGTAGTGAGCAGTTTTTCTCGTGCTCCTTGACTGCAGTCTCGAAAACACTCCGACGATTCTCCCCCCTGCAGAGTACTGCGTCACAGTACATGCACAATATTGTGACCCTCGAAAGGTAAGGGTCAACAGCATCATGAATGTCCTGTGAGGCAGCTGGAGGGATGTTCTGTCCCACAGGAGTGTCTCTTGTGGTGACAGGAGCGGAAGCGGAGGATGCTGTAGAGGAACTCAACCTACTATGTCTATCGCAAGTTACAACTTTGCGAATAGCCCCACCATGGAATGATCTTAGGTTTTGCTTCATTGATATCGTAACAAAGCTGTACGAACCAGGCCTTCCACGACTCAGCACCATGTGGCACTGATTGCAGATGACCTTATTCGCACAAGCTTTTGGCACCCATCAAGAGTGGTAAACAACCGCCACTCCCAAGACTCACGGCGAGTGCTGGTAGTAGGGACTTCCACTACCTCATCCTCTTGATCCTCTTCATCCGTCTCCTCTGCATTCTCACGCCTGTTCCCCTCTGCAGGTCCTTGGGGAGGTGGTGGTGGTGGAGAGGGTGGGGGTGGAATTGAAGCTGAAGCAGCCATGGTCGACATCTGGTGGACAGCAGGCAAGAGTCAGCAGCAATGCAGTGAATGCAAGTCAAAGCAATGCTCTGTCAGGTAGCCAGTAGCACAATGAGGAGCAATTCTAGGGTGTGGCCTTTTATATGGGTGCTGGTGCGCGCTCCGGCCTCTCTGCGGACACATTGAACACCAAAAAAAGGCTCAAAAAGTTCCAAAAAGTATGTAGATCGCCAGGGACATTGTCTGGGACCAGTGGCGTCGGCAGGAATCAAATTTAGGAGGGGCACAGAGGGGGCCAAAGACAAAAGTAGGGGGGCACAGACAAAAGTAAGGGGAGAACATGGTCACTGCTCGTCTTAGGTAGGGGGTACATGGGGGGGTACATGGGGGGGCACAGGGGTTTCACAGGGAGGGCCCTGGCCCCCTCAGACCCCCTCTAGCGATGCCACTGTCTGGGACATGCGCAATGGTTAACTTTTACTGTAAAATACTTTGGATTGTCCAATAAAGTACTCTTAAAGTGTTTTCGGGACCCAGACAGTGTCCGCAAATAAGGACACACACTCAGGTGGGTGCGTTGTGATGATGACGTTGCGGACACATTCGTGAATGGAATGGCTGTCCGCAGGACTCCAAATGTGCAGGGACGGTTGTGCGCATGCGCGTGGGTGTTCTACGGACAGTGTTTGGGTCCTCAAACTAATTAAAAGTGCAACACACGTGCGATGGACAATTACGGACAGGTGCGATGTTCGTAGGACCTATGGGTGTGATGCGCATGTGCGTAGATGTTCTACAGACAGTGTGGACACTCCCATTTTAATTATGAACAGTACCAACAGGTATTGTGTCCTTAGGACACCTCCATTCTGGTTAATTACGGACATGCCGGACATCGAGTGTGTAATAAGAACAGCTCCATTTTGATTGCAGACAGTACGGACAGACATAGTGTTCTTAGGACACCTCCATTTTGGTTAATTGTGGACATCCCGGACATCGAGCGTGTACTAAGAACAGCTCCATTTTGATTGCAGACAATACTGACAGACATAGTGTTCTTAGAACACCTCCATTTTGGTTAATAGCAGACATTCCGGACATTGAGTGTGTTCTAAGAACAGTTCCATCTTGATTGCAGACAGTACGGACAGGTATAGTGTCCTTAGGAAACCTCCATTTTGGTTAATTGCGGACATCCCGGACATTGAGTGTGTTCTAAGAACAGTTCCATTTTGATTGCAGACATTAAGGACAAATATAGTGTTCTTAGGACACCTCCATTTTGGTTAATTGCAGACATCCCGGCCATCAAGTGTGTTCTAAGAACAATTCCATTTTGATTGCGGACAGTACAGACAGGTATAGTTCTCAGGACACCTCCATTTTGGTTAATTGTGGACATCCCGGACATCGAGTGTGTTCTAAGAACAGTTCCATATTGATTTCAGACAGTACGGACAGGTATAGTGTCCTTAGGACACCTCCATTTTGGTTAATTGCGGACATCTGGACACCCACGCTATCTGCGGACACCTTAACTGCCTTTTTAAAAAACATAAGACACAAAGGAATGAAGTAACAACACACATATTATTTAATTATTGTATACAAATATAACATTTATGAAAGAGAGGGGGAAGCAGAAACTGACACAAATACAGGGGAATTAGGGGTTTGGAGAGGATGGATTGGAGGGCATGAAGGGATGGAAGTCTCATCATAACGTTTCTCTTGGTTGTGAGGGTTTGGGCATAGTTGACTGGGACATGGAGATGGGGAACAGGTACATGTTGGTCAATAATATTTAATGTTGTCTTGTATGTGGTCCTCCACAAAATGTTTTAAAAGATTGACATTTTTAATTAGCATATACATTTTGTGTTCCATTCGCTGCAGAGCATTTTCTAATGTCTCTTTTGCTATATTATTTTCACTGTTTGTATGGTCTGTTAAAAAAATGTGTTAGGTACACATAAAGTAATGGTTATTAATTGGCTTATATAGAGAAGTGTCTACCATTAGTATCCCTGTCTTCACTCATTTCATCACATGGGAAATGTTCTTCAAGCCATTCAAAAGTACTGGACATTTCTGTGTAAAAACAAAATATATTAGTTTTAGTGTACCTAATACAGAAAGTTTAGAAATATATAAGAAAAAGGAAGTTTACTTACTAGTTTCTGGTAAGTTTTGTTGTTACTGTTGTGTAGGTCTGCTGTTGCTTCTTGCTGTGCAGTTTGTGTGAGGTAATTATGTTGGAGGCATATCTTTTTTGTTTTGGTATATTCCATTCTAGTAGATATGCTATTTAAATGCATGATGTCTTAAATATATAGGTTCCACTTCTTATTCATTATTACATATAATGTGTTCATGTGCTGCATTTTGAACTTGTTCAGTGTTTATATGGCATGATACAACAATCTAAGACACCCCCTGAGTTTTTGGGTAGTGTTGATGTTGTCCGCATCCATCTGCAGACATGCGCACAGTCTGCGGACATCAAAATCACTAGCAGGGGGTTCAGTATATTCTATGTTACATGTATATAAATGAAGGGAATCCTAGTTAACACCTATGAAATTCCCACTATGTATATCTATATTCGGTAAAAGAAACTTTGGTAAAGGGAGGTTATGGTTAAGTTGCGCTATTGAAAACCTATGAAATTCAGTAAAAAAACTTTGTTAAAGGGACGTTATGGTTAAGTTGTGCTACTAAAAACCGAAAACCCCCTGAAATTCACCAGTTATGGTAAGCTAAGCTAACATAACTCGCGCCACCACTGTGCACTGCTAAGACTAACACCCAGGACATCAAAGATGACATCACAAATGTCATTGATGAAATCACTGATGACATCACATGTGCATTTACTTTTCATGAAAATTCTGAACAAGGGATTCTCATTGTAATGTTGATAAACTGTCAACGGTCATTGGAATAAATATCATGAGGTACGTAGTGCATTAAGCAATGCAGTGCTACAAATAGCATTCTATAAGTTCTTTAGTATACTAAGATACTCATGTAGAAACATAGGAATTGTGTAGAGCATACATGATTGAGGTGCAATATTAATAACCTTGCCATGTTGAATACTGAAATGATAAATGCTTTCTTATTAGAGTTTTGTGTTCTATGAAATATTCAATAAGCATCTAATAAAACCCAGTTTCTATATAATTGCATTATTGCAAACAAAACAGAAACAGACAACAACACATTGAAATATGAGCATATACAGGGAAAATGAAGTTAAAAAAAAGTAGTATTACCAGACAATCTTCATAACCTAACT